>NC_133332.1:134016096-134632810 GCF_042186555.1 Aquarana catesbeiana | reverse complement strand
GACCTGAAAAACAGTAAAGAACAAACAAGAACACAATGACAAGTCAATGGTACTCGCTGCACGCACTGAAGAGCAGATACAAACCCACAAGCACAAACTGAACAGCAGAAAACGATCTGAAAACCACAAGTCTAAAAAAGCGCGAATCGTCTCTCACCAAACTTTTACTAACACGAGATTAGCAAAAGGAGCCCAAAGGGTGCTGCGCTTGGTTCTGAACTGGCCTTTTCTAGTCTCGTCGTACGTGGTGTACGTCACCGCGTTCTTGGTGATCGGAAATTCCGACAACTTTGTGCGACCGTGTGTACGCAAAACAATTTTGAGCCAACATCCGTCAGAAAAAATCCATGGATTTTGTTTTCGGAATGTCCGATCAATGTCCAATCGTGTGTACGGGATATTAGAGTGTGAATAGTAGTCTGACAGGACATGTACAATAAATCCATGGAAAGCATCAAAAGTGCACAAAATTAGGAATACACACAAATGTATGTAATGTGAAGCAGTACTCCACAACCTGATAGAAGAAACCAAAGAACTCGGATATATGAACAGTTGCAGAGAAGGAATGTATGTATAAGGCAAAATATTGAACGTAGTCATTGGATTGTGGTGGAGTCCTTTCACATTCTTATGTATAACTCATAATATTTGCTTGGATTTTTCACTATTTCTGTTGGAGTGAAGTCTAGCTTCGCTTGTATATTATTTCTATGGACAAATATTACTTTTATGCCCCGTGCACACGGTCGGATTTTCCGATGGAAAATGTCCGATCGGAGCGTGAAATTCCGATCGTGTGTGGGCTCCATCGGACATTTTCCATCGGATTTTCCGACACACAAAGTTTGAGAGCAGGATATAAAATTTTCCGACAACAAAGTCCGATCGCGTCAATTCCGACCATGTGTGGCCTGTTCCGACGCACAAAGTGCCACGCATGCTCAGAAGAAATTCTGACATGGAACAGCTCGGTTTGGTAAACTTAGGGTTCGCAATGGATACAGCACTTTCATCACGCTGCAATGTTAAAAATGGTTTAATACAGCGCACTCTCTTCTTCTTTATAATGTGACAAGAATTAAGTAGTTTTGCTGCTCATATTCACACACACTTCTCACAAACTTTTTTGTTTTTTTTCCTTGGGATTCCCCGAATATATTGTTATTTGTCACATTGTTCAAAATTTTTTTTTTTTTTTTTTGATTTAAAGCCATTTTTCTTTTCGATTTTATGTTTGTATTTTTTCAAAGGCTGATCTTTTTTAAATGTTATTTTTAGTTTTACTCCAGACTATTTTTGTGTGTGTTTTGTGTGTCAAGTTACCACAACACCATTATTATCTTTTATTTTTTAATCTCAAATAATAATTTGTTGTTGGTGTCCCTTGTTAATTTCACATTGTATTTTTTAAATGTACCTGAATCCTCACAAACTGTCCTTTTTGAAGGAAAACACACATAGGCAAGTATAATTCAAACCAAAAATCCTTTATTAAGGGCTCAGAACCAAACAAAGAGGGAGGCAATGCTGGATAAACAGGAGAAATTAGCGAAGCCTGTGACCCCCAGGGCAGACATCAATTCTTGAACATCAAAATTGGTGGCCTGAGTAGTCCATATGTAAGGGAGGGCAGTCTGGTCCAGAAATCCCAGAGATCCAGAAAGCAGCAGATGACATCTGTGTCCCCAGGCTGTGGTATCACAGGAGGCTGCATCTTTTGGCGGACCAGACTGGATCCAGGGTCTTCACTTTCTGGTCTTCCTTCCACGCTTCATTCTGGGCTGTGGCTCTGCTGTTGGAGATGTGGCAGGAGGAGGAGTAGGACCTGGAGGAGGAGGAGGACTAGGAGGACCTGGAGGAGAAGGAGGAGGAGGACCTGCAGGAGGAGGAGGAGGACCATGTGTGAGTTCACAAAGGTGTGTATCAGATGTAATTTGGGCCCTCATCCCCTTATTAAGAGCCTCCAATATTAACGACTCACACATGAGTTGTTGTCCCTCCTCCATCCTCTGCATTTTAGAGGCAATGATGGCAGCGAAGTCATCCTCCATGGTGTGTGGTGCTCCTAGGGCCTCTGTAGCCCTCCAAAAGAGGCCTATGGCAGCCTCCTCTAGGGCACTCCTCCCCCTGCCACTTTCTCTTTCCAGGTGTAGGGGAGGGACCTGCAGATCAGGCAGCTGGCTCGGCCCGGCCACCTCCTGGCTGAGACTTCCCTGTGTATGAAAAAGGGACATGGTTTTAGTTTTTTGCATCATCAATCACAATCATAAATTAGTACTCCAAACTAACATCTAGTTAACATCATTGATTGGACAACCTGAAATATTTAGAGGAATGCAATACCTGGCTCAAGCTGGGCTCCTCCACATGTTGCTGCCGTGGGGATCACCTGCTTCACAATTTCCAACAATTGATCCAGCGCTGCCTTCCTCTTTGTTTGGTTCCTGTAATGTGGGTGGTTGATCTCCCACAGACAAGGCAGCTCCCTGAACATGTCAATGAATATTGCCATGAAGTCATTTTCTTGTAAGATATCCATTTTCGCTGCAAGACACAACACAAGACAAACCCTAATGTCAGGCCAAACTCTACTAATCTTGTTACAATATAGGCCTCAATGTAGAAGCAGTATAGGCACAAGTATGTCTCTTACCTTCATTCTTACGATCGGCGCCTCCAATGCTCCTTCCTCCGCTCACAGATCATACGTAATACGCACGTGTGGTACGCTTTATACACACTGCACATGCGTGTAACTCCGTCCGCCCCTGACATTCTTTCTAGTCTATTCCCCGCCCCTTTTCATTCGGCACAGTGGATGAAGAGCACATGGTGGAGTCAGAGCAGGTGCGTGCTAATTATAGCAACGAGGAGGAGGAGGAGGAAAGCCCAGATCCAGACACGTCCCGATCCAGAAGGAGAAGATTTAAGGCCACAAATATGTCCTTTGGGGAGATGTTGGAGATGGTGGAAATCCTGAAGAAGGCCGACTATGATGGAAAGTATGGACCTTAAACCAACCCCAATATCAGAAAGGCCAAGATCATTGCGAAAGTGGTCAAAAGTCTGCACAGGAATTTCGGGGTACGTTGATCAAAAGATCAGCTCAGGAAGCGGTGGTCGGACCTGAAATTAAGAGAACCTGAGCAGTACAGAAAGATCCGGAGAGTGCTGCAAAAAAGTAAGTAGTTGTGCTGTGTTCCTATTCTTTTTGTCTTTATTACGTTTGTGCTGCTCCATATGCTTTTCTTAATTGTTGTACAGTTTAAAATGTCAATTTTAATGTTCATGGGCCCATTATTCGTTCGTATCAAATATTTTTTTTTCGGCCTCTAAAACACCATTGTTTAGGCCATGTGCATTTTCCTACATTTTTTAGGGCCTACTTGGATGCAAAATATTTGGTTGTGTAGATGGCTTTGTTACTAGAATGAAATGCAAACTAGATTATGTGTAAGGAGAGGACACTCAGCAGCTGTTTTCACATCTGGACGCTGGAGCACTAGTGTGGGGCACAAGAACACCATTTTTATTAGGGGGCCCACACAGGTGCTCCAGTGTATACTATAGGGGGGTCTCCATCTGTGAAGCTTGTACAAAACAGGTAAAGTATTGCAGGTTGACAAAGGACACTAAAAAAGCTACATCTTGGAACTCTGCTAAAATTGACAATTGTACCCCACTTCCAAGCAATGTTTCCTATTTATAGTTCTACCATCAAATATCTGTGTGCTAATTATACCATTTTTGTTTTACATAGGGGAGAAAAGACTTGGAGGACACCCCTCATCCGAGGAGACCAGAGACCCACCACCTCTGGAAGAAGGTGAAATACCCCCAACCCAAACTGAGCAGGAGGAGGAAGAAGATGTGGTGGAAATTGTCACCACAACAGGTGAGTGTCTGCGACCACAGGCTCAGGTAAGAGATGGATGCTGGCAGATTTTTGATACCTGTTTTTGTTTGGTTTCTCTCTTTTTAGGTGATCGTGAGGTTATGGATCGAGATCCTTTCACATCAGAAAGTGCCCAGATCCTGATCGGGGAGATAATGGAGTGTAATTTAGAATTGGAAAACATCAAGAAAAAAATCAATGATGTGATTCAAAAAAATAATAACATCATTGATGTTTTGGGGCAAATTTAAAACCCCACAAAATCACTTTCTTTTTTTGTGTGGTACAATCTTTTAAATTTTTGAGCGATGTTTCGAAAAGCGGACAGTGTGCCAATATGTGCTATCTGCCATCATGGGAGATCAAGGGACGCGTTTTGTGGGTGCAACCCCTTCCTCAACAATAAAGTAGCGGTGAGGAAGGGGTTGCTCCCACAAAACATGTCCCTTGATCCCCCGTGATGGCAGCTAGCACATGTTGACATAAATTGGTGTCCAAATTTGGCTTTTCAAGGGGTGACTTCACCTCATCTGAACGCATAATCAAACACAGTTCCTAAATACTCATGTCTGATATTGCCTTCAAGTTTTACCAAATGTGAACTTTGTAAGTTCAAGTTTGCTGTGTTTCTTGTTGGTTTTACACAGGCCTGTTTTATCGTAAATGGACATTTCTATTTTTGATAATGCCACCCCAAAAATTGTTATACAACAAACATGTTGGTTTGTTTTAAAAACCGTTTCTAAATGCACATGTGATTGTGCAGGTATTAAAAAGTTTGTTAATCAAGAATGTGTGGATTATTGTCTCAACGCTACAACACTTTTGTGATGATGTAATTGCTGTTTTCTGAGAAAATGGTGGTTATTTCGTAAGGGCAAATCCTCTTTGCACTACAAGTGCATTTTCAGTGCAGTTTCAAGAGCACTTGTAGTATAAAAAGTTTATACGCCTTTAGTAAATAACAGCCAACAGTGCTTTGTATAAGGTTACACAATCACGCCATTTTCAGGACTCCACACATTGCTGTCAGGGTCAGCTAAAACAAACACAAGCAGTAAATGTCACCAAAGATTAAATTTGTTTTTTTTATTTGATAAATGCTTCACAAATTGTCTGGCATATTGATGGCCCTACCAGCAAAGAACTCAAGGTATCTTAACCGGACATCACGGGCACTCAGGGAGGGCAAGCCAGGACGGCCACTTTCAAGCGCCGTCAGGGTTGTATCATGTAGATTTCCGGCCTCAGGCCCAACTGAGCCAGCATAGTTGGCAGAATGTTGGCGTAAATAGTTATGGAGAACACAGCACACCAGGATTAGATGATTAAGTTTATACTCCGACATATGGATGTCTGTCAGAAATAGGTGGAACCGGCTGGCCATGATTCCAAATGTGTTCTCCACCACTCTTCTGGCTCTGGCCAGCCGGTAATTAAAAACCCTCTGTTCCGGGGTGAGGGTCCTCATCGGGAATGGCCGCATAAGATGGTCCCCCAGTGCAAATGCTTCATCCGCAACGAAGACGAATGGGAGTCCTTCCACATTGTCCTCTGGAGGTGGCAAGTCCAAGCTGCCATTCTGGAGACGCCTGTAGAACTCCGTCTGGGCGATGACTCCACCATCGGACATCCGGCCATTCTTCCCCACGTCCACATACAAGAAGTCGTAATTAGCCGACACCACCGCCAACATCACAATACTATTGAACCCCTTATAGTTGAAATAGTATGACCCCGAGTTGGGTGGTGGGACAATGTGGACGTGTTTCCCATCAACTGCCCCTCCGCAGTTAGGAAAGTCCCACCGCTGGGCAAAGTGGGAGGCCACAGTCTGCCATTCCTGTGGCATGGAAGGAAACTGTTGAGGAAAACAAAAATAAATTAGTATTTTTGCACATAAATATGGCAAGCAGATTAGACACAAACATTCTAGGCCAACCTCCTGATAGCATTTATTAAGGGAAAATTAACACCAAAGTATAAGGTACACCTATCATATTCCCCCTGCCCCCCTCTCATGGGCCATTTCTAACATTATAGGGGGGGGATCTTGGACAGGTAACCCTCTCCACTTCATTGAGAGATGAATGCCTAAATACAGGGTATTACTTGGAACAGCCCCTCCTTAGTTAAACTATTGGCAGCCCACCGGACAGGTAAGAAGTGTCATAATACAAAGATATAAATACACACTGTACACATTTGAGCACATTTGGACATTCTGCTATTACCTATCAAGATAATAATAGGATATAAAAACTTTAAACAGTACCATTTGAAAGTATACAGGCAGGCCCTTGCACTGCATGCTTTGGGGAATTCATCCATAAATCTGACCACAAAAGAGATGGGCGTAGTGTGTATGGGTTTGGCAAAGTCAGCAGATAGATGATTGAGGATAGATAGAGAATTGGGATCAGCTGACTTAGCAGTTGGGGGGAGGGAGGGTTACTAAAAATGATTTGGGGACACCACAAAAAAAAAGCCTCTGGCACTCTGCCTGAATTTAAAGCACAAATCAGATTTCTAAACATTTTAGGGGGTGTTTGGGGTAAAGCACTACTATGGAGCTGATAAAATACATTGTTAAGTGACTACATGAGGTGACTATAGGGGCAGGAGAGCATGTTGGGGAGGTTATTGAAGGCCAATCTTTATGAAGGACCTAAAAAATTAATTACATAAAAATCCAGCATGCATGAGGACAAAGGGGACATTCACAGCATATTACAATCATGGTAATTAGGGAATGAGGAAAGAAATACAATATATTATCAATCATTCAATACAATAAAATGTGATATTAAAGGATAAAAATCTTACCTTCATATATTCCTTCTGCAGGACCTGGATGATGGCAGAACAGGTCTCTGGGATGATGATACCCAGAGCCTGGAGGGAGATGCCCATCGAGAACTTGAGGTCCTGAAGGCCTCTCCCTGTCGCCAAGTACTGCAGGGTAGCGACGAGCCTCTGCTCCGGAGTGATGGCTTGCCTCATGCAGGTATCCTGCCTGCTGATATAGGGGGTCAGCGAAGCCAGCAGACGGTGAAACACGGGGTCCGTCATCCTGAGAAAGTTCCTGAAATCATCAGGATTATTCTCACGGATCTCACGGAGCAAAGGCATATGAGAGAACTGGTCACTCTGAAGCAACCAATTCTTGGTCCATGAACTCTTCCCCACCCTGTTCATGGACTGGACTTGTGTCAAGGTCAGGACCCCAACACCAAGCCCCCGCACAGCACGAACTTTACGAGGAGTACGTATACGCAACATGGCTAGAAAATGGTCGGCTGCTCAGAACAAAGTAACAGAATGCACTGAAGAACAGCAAGGCTTGTGAAGAGCGACCTGAAAAACAGTAACGAACGAACAAGAACACAATGACTACTTAAAGTCACGCGGAGCTTGCTTGCACGCACTGAAGAGCAGATACAAACCCACAAGCACAAACTGAACTGCAGAAAACGATCTGAAAGCCACGAGTCTGAAAAAGCGTGAATCGTCTCTCACCAAACTTTTACTAACACGAGATTAGCAAAAGGAGCCCAAAGGGTGCCGCGCTTGGTTCTGAGCTGGCCTTTTCTAGTCTCGACGTACGTGGTTGACGTCACCGTGTTGTTGGCGATTGAAAATGCCGACAACTTTGTGCGACTGTGTGTACACAAAACAAGTTTGAGCCAACATCCGTCTGAAAAAATCCTAGGATTTTGTTGTCAGAATGTCCGAACAATGTCCGACCGTGTGTACGGGGCATTACAATTATTAACACAAAGCTGGGCATAATAGAGATCCAAATGAAATTGTAGGGAAGACAGATATCAAGTGGAATGTTAAGGTCTACTCAAAGTGCCTAGGTCCCCTCGACTTACCAACTGTTAGATGATGCAACCTGTAAAGAAATGTTAGATTATTCTTACCTTCCACATCACTGGGCTTGATGTCACTATCCTTCTGGGGAGATTTCTGGGGAGCAAGCAAAATTTCAGTTGCTCTATATTTTCTGGGATCTAGCTAGGAGGAGTGTGACATCATCCTTGTCTAAGCAATGTAGGTAGAAAACAGAAATGAGGTAGGAATAAACCTTGATTTCTTTTTCTTTACATGTTCATTTTACACCATAGAGGAACCTGGACAGTGTCAGTGGGCATTTTACTGTAAGGTCAGCTTTTATTGACCAATACAAAATGCACAGAAAATAAAGAAGTTGCATTCATGCCTGTTTAGGATATAGCCATGTGAGGATAACACAACTGTGAAAGGGTTATAGACTTAAAGAGATGAAGTCAGATGCAAATAAAATGAATAGATTGCAAAGCAACAATGCATCAGTGAATTTGTTTCAGGCTGAATGGTATAAATATAAATACATATGTGACTACTAAATAGTAAACCAATAGTAAAGGCAGCACTTAAAGGGTCAAAAGCTGACTAAGATGAAGTCATATGCATACACTTAAAGAGTAAATCACTTATCAGCACATTTAAATCATGGCAGCCATGTGTCTTAGGCCATGGTCTCCCTACTTTAGTATTTGGCTGTTGGTAATGCATTTTACTTAATGTCTTAATCTGGAATTCTTCTTTAGCAGTAAAACAACTCGTATAAGAATAACAAGAATATGACACGTATATTAGTCATCTCTCTTATAGACCCTAAACATTACACCTAGCATATATTAATACAAATTATGTGGAAGTTGAAGGTAGCTCTTTTCACATCTCATTTGTGATCCAGTAAATGTTTATCACACTTAAATAGTATGGCTTCTGATGTCATTCTGGCAAATGAGGTTTTAGGAAAAGGTTTCATAAATTATGTGTAATAAAAACATGAAGGGGCTGAACATTCATTTTTAACCTTTTTCTATGCAGGAAAGTGGCTAATAGAGAGTTATGTTTTTTCACTCGGCTTTCTCAAAATGTTAAAAAACCATTTGAGGGTTTCAGTACTAAATGTCTTAATCTGTATTTAAACACTGCTGCTGTATGATGTTCCTGAAATCCTTCTGTATATAGCAATTTAATCCATTTACCATTTGGTCATTCTCAAACTTTAAAAAGAGTTATACGTTTTGAATTGAATGAGAAGGAGTAAAAATTTCTATTATGTTTTTATTTTTGTCTGTGGGAAATGTTCCCTCACTTCCTATCAATGTGACACCAGGACAAGAAATGCTGGTGAAGTGGTCTCCAGGTCAGGAAGGGAACAGATAGTTGTGAAAATATTCAGGAGAATTCCGAAAGGGTGTCTATGAAAGTGTGGGTGCTCGTGCCCAATGTATAAATCTGTCTGGGACAAGTTAAAGGGGTTGTAAAGGCAGAAAGTTTTTTATCTTAATGCATTATGCATTGAGATAAAAGCCTTCTGTGTATAGCAACCCCCCTCAGCCCCCCTAATACTTACCTGAGCCCCATCTCTATCCAGCGATGTACAGGAGTGCCTCAGTCATCCAGGACTCTCCCTCCTGGGACACATTGGCTCCTGCTGTTGTCAATAAAAGTCAGTTAGCCAATCAGAAGGGAGAGGGGGCAGGGCCAAACAGTGGCTCCGTGTCTGAATGGATACGCAGAGCTGCAGCTTGGCTCGGGTGCCCCCAGAGCAAGCTGCTTGCTCTAGGGGCACTCGACAAGTGGGAAGGGCCAGGAGTGCCATAGAGGGACCTGAGAAGAGGAGGATCTGGGCTTCTCTGTGCAAAACCACTGCAAAGAGCAGGTAAGTATAACATGTTTGTTATTTTTAAAGAAAAAAAAAAAACAAGACTTTACAATCACTTTAATGGATTTGTCCATGTTTGCAGTGGTGAAGAATTTCCACACTGCACACTTCTTCCCCAGTGCATTCACTCCTAACCTCCCTGGCCTCTGGGCTCTTCACACTGATAGGCATATGTCCAAGGATTTCTATACTAGGGGTGGGCGGAGCCTAGTGTACACTGTCTCTCACAAGTGATGTGGACCTAATGGGGAAGTAGTCTTACATTTCCCCATCAGGCTCCACCCTTCCATTGACAAGTTATTTCACAAATCTGGGCATTGCCTATATTTAGGTAACAACTTCAAGTGTATCCTCCGCCCTTTTGTTTATATTTAGATTTTGGCTGTGGAATCTCCCAGCGGACAGATGAATGAGGCACAGGATACGGCCCTGTGTGGGAAGCTGTCACGTACATGACAATTTGCCTACACAGGTAGGACCCACTCTGAATACTGGTGTACTTTTGTATGCCAGTTCAGAGCTGGTCTTAATTACCACCAGTTTCCTAAATGGAGAACTGAGGGTTATTCTATAAGAATTTGTCTCTGCTATAGTGATAGATTCCTAAAGTGACTGTAGTAAGTACTACCTGATTGTGTCAATGTGTAATGTTTGTAATGCTACCGACACTGGCACAAATTTTTGCCTTAATTAGGGTTAGGTAGTTGTTAAGGGAATTACTGCTCTAGAAGTGGCATTAGAGCCATTTTGAATACCCAAAATATTGTGCTTAGTTTCAACTAGGGATGAGCCGAACACCCCCCTGTTTGGTTCGCACTAGAACATGCGAACAGGAAAAAAGTTCGTTCGAACACGCGAACACCGTTAAAGTCTATGGGAAACGAACATGAATAATCAAAAGTGCTAATTTTAAAGGCTTATATGCAAGTTATTGTCATAAAAAGTGTTTGGGGACCTTTTTAGGAGCAGTGATTTTAATAATGCTTAAAGTCAAACAATAAAAGTGTAACATCCCTTTAAATTTCGTAGCTGGGGGGTGTCTATAGTATGCCTGTAAAGGGGCGCATGTTTCCCGTGTTTAGAACAGTCTGACAGCAAAATGACATTTCAAAGTAAAAAAGCCATTTAAAACTACTCGCACCTATTGCATTGCCGGTCCTACAATACACATAGAAGTTCATTGATAAAAACGGCATGGGAATTCCCCACAGGGGAACCCCGAACCAAAATTAAAAAAAAAAAAATGACATGGGGCTCCCCCTAAATTCCATACCAGGCCCTTCAGGTCTGGTATGGATATTAGGGGAACCCCGGCCAAAATTAAAAAAAAAAACAGGCGTGGGGTCGCCCCAAAAATCCATACCAGACCCTTATTCGAGCACGCAACCTGGCAGGCTGCAGGAAAAGAGGGGGGATAAGAGAGCGCCCCCCCTCCTGAACTGTACCAGGCCACATGCCCTCAACATTGGGAGGGTGCTTTGGGGTAGCCCCCAAAACACCTTGTCCCCATGTTGATGAGGACAAGGGCCTCATCCCCACAACCCTGGCCGGTGGTTGTGGGGGTCTGCGGGCGGGGGGCTTATCTTTAACAATGGGACCCCCAGATCCTGGCCCCTTGTTAAAGGGGGCTTCCAGATTCCGACAATTACTTTCAAGTTTTTGACAATTCCTTTATTTAAATGCTTCTGGCTCTTCTGGTTCTTCCTCCGGCATTCTCGTCCAGCATCTCCTCCGCTGCGTCTTCTATCTTCTTCTCCTCGGGCCGCTAAACATGGGAAACATGCGCCCCTTTACAGGCATACTATAGATACCCCCCAGCTACGAAATTTGAAGGGATGTTACATTTTTATTGTTTGACTTTAAGCATTATTAAAATCACTGCTCCTGAAAAAACGTCAGTTTTTAAAACTTTTTTTTGCATTGATCCATGTCCCCTGGGGCAGGACCCAGGTCCCCAAACACTTTTTACAACAATAACTTGCATATAAGCCTTTAAAAATTAGCACTTTTGATTTCTCCCATAGACTTTTAAAGGGTGTTCCCGGCATTCGAATTTGCCGCGAACACCCCAAATTGTTCGCTGTTCGGCGAACTTGCGAACAGCCAATGTTCAAGTCGAACATGAGTTTGACTCGAACTCGAAGCTCATCCCTAGTTTCAACCTTTCTCCACTCTAAATAAAATGTGTTTTTGTTTATGATGTACCTCTGTTGGAGGGGTTTACTGCTTCTCCTGCAGGAATACTTCTCTAGTAGGGACACAGGCAGCAATTCAAATCTGAGAGGCTCTGACAATTTTTTGTCCAAGTAAATTAAAGGAGCACTCCAGAAAACATCTCTGAGCGGGACAGATGGAGGTAAGTGTAAAGTGTTAATAATGTTATATGTTGTCATTTCTGGGATAAATTCACTAATGTTTACTGCATGCAATAAGGGTATCATGTTACTTATTTGCATAAATTTTCGCATGTGGTAAACTAAGTCCAATTCACAAAAAAATAAAGAATATGCGGCATTTATCAAAAAAAAAATGTGCTGGTAAATACCGCATAAAAAGCTCTTAAGTCCAATTCACAAATGGACCAGAGCATTAAAAATCATGCAATAATTACAACAAGGGTTTTGCTGGCGGTATCACATGCATTTTTTGACAAATAGCTGGTTGCTAAGCAGTGGGCCGAGAAGCCGACAACCACGTCTTTAACAACCAATGACTCATCAGCTGTCAGTGAGCTTCCCCGTTCACAGCTGATTGTAAAAAAAAGGCAACAGTTAAAAAGTATAGTAAAAAAACAGCGCCCCCCCCCCCTCCAGTCCATACCAGGCTCTACAGGTCTGTTGGATTTTAAGGGGAGTGGGGTCTCTCCCAAAATCTATACCAGACCCTTATCTGGGCATGCATCCTGGCAGGTCAGGAATGGGGAGGATGAGCGAGCGCCCCTCCCCCGAACCATACCAGGTCACATGCCCTCAACATAGGATGGTGGGTGCTTTGCAGCTGGGGGCTACCCCTCAAAAGCATCTTTGTCCCCAAGTTGGTGGTTGTGGGGATCTGTGGGTGGTGGGCTTATCTGAATCTGGAAGCCAGTGTTAATTTTTATGTCATATTTTGATTTCGTTTTAGTTCATGTTGATGGAGACAAGGGAATCTGGAAGCCCCCTTTAAGAAGAGGGCCCCTAGATCCCACCCCCCCATGTAAATGACTATCGGGTACATCATACCCCTACCCATTCACTAAAAAAGTGTCACAAGGTAATAAAAACACACAGATAATTTTTGACAATACTTTTATTAAAAAAATATAAAATCAAAAAATAGTGTCCCACAATGTAAATTCACTCTCAATCACGCCGCCCGTCGGACCCGAAAAAGATAAAAAAAACACTCCGCTGTCTGTAAAGGCTGGCTGCCTACTGCAGGCTCCGCCGTTTGACATTTCTTATATAGGTAAGGGGCAGGGCCACCTGGCTGTGTCACCTGGTGGCCCCTCCCCATTGTGACATCACAGACCAGTGCATGCTGGGTTGGTGATTTCACAAGGGACAGGGTAACCAGGGGACATAGCCAGGTGGCCCCGCCCCTTACCTATATAAAAATGTTAGATCATCACTGTGCTGTTTCTCCTTGCACTGTCCAGTTACAGCTGGGGCAGGTCTAGGACATATTTGGCTCAGAGGAAGTGGGTTAAATAATGATGGCTATCAGACTGGAGCCATCTTGTGGTCTTCCCCAAAATCCATATCAGACCCTTATTCAGGCGAGCAGCCCAGCAGGTTAGGAAAGGGGAGGGCAAGCGAGCGCCCCCCCTCCTGAACCATACCAGGCCCCATGCCCTCAACATGGTAGGTGGGTGCTTTGTGGTAGGGGGCTCCCCTCCAAAGCACCTTTTCCCCAATTTGATGGGGACAAGGGCCTCATCACCACATCCATGGCTGGTGGTTGTGGGGGTCTGCGGGCAGGGGGCTAATCGGTATCTGGAAGCCTCCTTTAAGAAGAGGGCCCCCAGATCCCACCACCCCTATGTGAATGAGTATCGTGTACATTGTACCCCTACCGTGTACATTGTACCCCTACCTTATAACAAAAAAAGTGTCACAATTATTTTATTAAAAAAATACAAAATCAAAAAATAGTGTCCCACAATGTAAATTCACCCTCAATCACGCCACCTGTCAGACCCGAAAAAGATGAAAAAAAGACAATCCGCTGTCTGTAAAGGCTGGCTGCCTACTGCAGGCTCCGCCGTTTGACATTTCTTATATAGGTAAGGGGCAGGGCCACCTGGCTGTGTCACCTGGTGGCCACTCCCCCTTGTGACATCACAGACCAGTGTATGTTGGGTTGGTGATGTCACCAGGGGCAGGGTAACCAGGGGACATAGCCAGGTGGCCCCGCCCCTTACCTATCTAAAAAATGTTAGATCATCACTGTGCTGCTTCTCCTTGCACTGTCCAGTTACAGCTGGGGCAGGTCTAGGACATATTTGGCTCAGAGGAAGTGGGTTAAATAATGATGGCTATCAGACTGGAGCCATCTTGTGGTCTTCCCCAAAATCCATATCAGACCCTTATTCAGGCGAGCAGCCCAGCAGGTCAGGAAAGGGGAGGGCAAGCGAGCGCCCCCCCTCCTGAACCATACCAGGCCCCATGCCCTTAACATGGGTGGTGGGTGCTTTGTGGCAGGGGGCTCCCCTCCAAAGCACCTTTTCCCCAATTTGATGGGGACAAGGGCCTCATCACCACATCCATGGCCGATGGTTGTGGGGGTCTGCGGGCAGGGGGCTAATCAGTATCTGGAAGCCTCCTTTAAGAAGAGGGCCCCCAGATCCCACCACCCCTATGTGAATGAGTATTGTGTACATTGTACCCCTACCTTTTAACTAAAAAAGTGTCGCAAGGTAATAAAAACACTTAGAGTGGGAGAGAGGACAGCATTAAAGTCACCTCCTATTACCATAAAGGGTTGGGAGAATCTTTGTAAGCGTTCAAAAGCATCAATAAGAAATTTAACCCGACCGGAGTTGGGGGCATATATATTCATGAGCGTTATAGGATTAGAAAAGTAAGTACCTTGTAAAATTACACAATGACCTTGGGGGTAGTGGTGTGGGTAGACTTGATCTGGAGAGGGCAAGAGCGTCTTATCAGTACTGCTACACCCGCCTTTCCAGATGGGTCAGATGCCAAATAGGTCAACGGGAAGTGTTTAGAGGCGAATTTCAGGGATCCCCCAGCCCGGAAGTGCGTCTCCTGAACCAGGATTACATCCGTGCCGGAGGCCCTGAACCCCCTCAATGCCAGCCATCTTTTCTTTATAGAATTCAGGCCCTTTATGTTATATGACAATAGTTTCAGAGCCATGTTAGGTCAAAACATTTAGGCCAATGGACATTTAAGTCAATGGGCGGTAGCCCGGCTGAGTAAAAACATATATGTAACCAGGTGACAAACCATAATCTGCCTTGGGACTTACTGAAAAATAGACAATCAACATTCAGGCTACAATTGAGAATAATAATAAAAAAAATTAAAATAAGCATAGAAATATAAATGATAGCCATGGTAAAAATAAAAATAATAAAAAAAAGTAAGAAAAATAACCATCCAGAAGAAAAAATCTTGGAGTGGTCCAAAAAGGGGACCAATGAAGATTGTGTAGCATAACAACAAAAAGGCCTATTTGGCCCAGAAAAAAAGAAAACAAACATCAGAAAAAAGCCTGATAGTCAAATGCATCTCAGGAGGCCTAGGCCACAGCCAGAGGACATATAGGGGAGCAAGGCAATCTCCAACATGGGGAAGGGCACGCGATATCCCCTCCCGGTGATCCGGTGATGTTGTTATCAAATCAAGTGTTCCTCAAAGCTTCCGTGTTGTGAGCACTTGGGGAGGGCTTCCGGTAGGAAACAGCTCAGAGAACAAATAAAGTTAACAGTGTAAAAAGTAAACGATGCATAGAAACAATGCAAAATGCCAGGTGATGAGACAAAACTGTCCCCTATAGGGGGTCGACTTTGGGGTGATGTTCCCATGAGGGAAGAAAGGAGAAGACCTGATGTGGTCCCTTCAGGTTATCAAGTGGGTGGTCTGGAGCATTGAGAGCGTTGAGGAGTGGAGTAGGCCCCCGATCCTCTTCCTCTCATTGGTGTCCATAACTTAGTTGGTGCTGAGAGGTGGCGCAGGGTGGCGGGGAAGGTCTGGTCAAACTCTGCAGGGAGCGGAGGTAGGCCCAGACGTTTGAGAAAAACATCTCCTTCCTGGAGGTCACATAGGGTGTGTTGGACCCCTTCCATTGTGACATTTAGGCAGAAAGGAAAGCCCCAATAGTAAGGTACCTTGTGCTGTTGGAGGTGAGTGGTGATGGGTCTTAGAGAGCATCGTTTGGCCAGTGTGATAGGAGAAAGGTCACTGAATAGTTGGATTTTGTCTCCTTTGTATTCAATGTTGGACTTATTGTGTGTGGCCCTCGTCAGGGCCTCTTTACTTTCATAAAACTGGAAATGCCCCACTATATCACTGGGTCTGACTCCCGCAGGGGGTTCAGGGGCCAATGACCTATGGGCTCGATCAAGATGCCAATCTATGTCCATTATGCCAAGTGTCAGGGCGTTGAAAAGGCTGAGAAGGTATGGCCTTATGTTGTTGTCAGCTACCTTTTCAGGGACACTGTGGATTCTAATGTTTTGGCGCCTTTCTCTGTTCTCAAGGTCCTCTTGCTGTAATTGTAATTGAGATACAGAGTTTTTTAGGAGAGCATTCTCCTCTTCAAGAGCCTGTACATATTGCAAAATCTCATCAAATTTTGTTTCCAGGATTGCTGTGCGCTCACCAAGGGCGTCTATTTCCCCTCTAAGTTCCCTGGATATCTTCCCCATCTCCTGGGCAATGTCCCTGGTAACTTGCTGGGCCAGGGCCTGAAGTTTGAGATCCATCATCTCAGGTGTTAGTGTCATCCGGGGGGGGGTGTGAAGAGGGGGAATCTGCTGGGAAGAATCCTCTGCCATCTGGGTGCTAACATAGTGCTAACATAGTCCTCCGGATCCCCCTGTGTAATTGAGGCCGGAGATTGAGGCCTAGTTAGCAAGCGGTCCACAGTGGAGGCTGTGAGGCACGATAAATGGATCGCTGATCCCCGATTTTGCCCATGTAGTGCTGGGGGGAATGAGGAGGCGTGGAGGCTTACCCCTGGATCAATCGGTGGCTATTGTAGCTTGTCAGGGGCCGTGGATCATGGAACGGGACCGGAGCTCACGAGTCACGAGTCCGCCATCTTGGAAAGCCGCGCATGCGCTGCTAATTTTATAACTGGTAGGATATCAAGGCCAACTCATCATGTTGTAATGTCATGGAGTAGTTTTTCTTGAATTATCAATATGAAAAAGCAAAGAATAAGGATAAAAGGAGCACAGCACGACACATTAAAGTGCAACCTAACAATTATTGTATTCACAAGTTTTTAAGTGATTGTAAAGTCTCCTTTTTTTCTATAAAAATAACAAACATTTCATACTGATCTGCTCTGTGTAATGGTTTTGCACAGAGCAGCCTAGATCCTCCTCTTCTCAGGTCCCCCTCCATCACTCTTGGCCCCTCCATCCCATTCAGTGCCCCTACAGCAAGCAGCTTGCTCTTAGGGAACCCGAGCTGAGTCACAGCTCTGTATATCCATTCAGACACGGATCCACAGTTTGCCCCCCTCCTCATTGGCTAACTGACTTTGATTGACAGCAGCGGGGGCTTAACTCAGCCAATCAGGAGGGAGAGTCCCTGATGGCCGAGGCACTCGTGGACATCGCTGAATCTAGATGGGGCCTAGGTAAGTTCTGGGGGGGTTAAGGGGGGCTTCTGCACACAGAAGGCTTTTTATCTTAATGCATAGAATGCATTAAGATAAAAAAACTGCCTTAACAACCACTTTAACCACTTGCCAACTGCTGTCAGCACATATACGTCGGCAGAATTGCACGGCTGGGCAAAGTAACGTACCTGTACGTTACTTTGAATTTCCCGCTGTGCACGCACGCACCGCCGCAAGCTCTGTGACCGTGCCTGTGGGACCGTGGACTCGATCGCCGCTGGGATACCTGCGATCGTGTCACGGAGATAAAGAATGGGGAGATGCTGATGTAAACCGCATCTCCCCATTCTGCCTAGTGACAGGACACCGATCGTCTGCTCCCTGTCATCGGGAGCAGCGATCAGTGTCATGTCACTTCTAGCCCATCCCCTCCACCATTACAATCACTGCCCAGGGCACACTTAACCCCTCTCTGCCCCCTAGTGGTTAACCCCTTCACTGTCAGTGACATTTTTACAGTAATCAATGCAATTTAATAGCATTGATCGCTGTATTAATGCCAATGGTCTCAAAAATGTGTCAAAATTGTCCGATGTGTCCGCAATAATGTCGCAGTCATGATAAAAATCGCTGATCGCCGCCATTACTAGTAAAAAAAAAAATGATTAATAAAAATGCTATAAAACTATCCCCTATTTTGCAGACGCTATAACTTTTGCGCAAACCAATCAATAAACGCTTATTGCAATTTTATTAACAAAAATATGTCGAAGAATACGTATCGGCCTAAACTGGGGAAAAAAAATGTTTTTTTATATATTTTTGGGGGATATTTATTATAGCAAAAAGTAAAAAATAATGCATATTTTTCAAAATTGTCGCTATTTTTTTGTTTATAGCGCGCAAAATAAAAACCGCAGAGGTGATCAAATACCACCAAAAGAAAGCTCTATTTGTGGGGAAAAAAGGACGTCAATATTTTTTGGGAGCCACGTCGCACGACCACGCAATTGTCAGTTAAAGCGAAGCAGTGCTGTATCGCAAAAAGTACTCTGGTCAGGAAGGGGGTAAATTCTTCCAGGGCTGAAGTGGTTAAGGTACAGTAATCATAAAGTAAAGATGCTTGAAAAGAAGGTAAATTGTGATTTTATTTTTAAATTATCATGGATATATATATATATATTCATTTAGAATTTTATATTTTAAAATTATCTTAGATCAAACTGTCTCAGATCAAAAAGTTCAAGTAAATATTAAGAAAAATCAAATGTGATGAACTAGCGACTATCCTGATTCAGTCATCCCTATTCTCAAAGACAATCGCGTGTCAGGTACCACAAGGCATGTTATGCTTCCAATATTAGATACAGCCTGGAAGTTAACATGTATCTAAATCCAAAAGCAAAATCAATATGTTGTAGCTTTCCAGTCCTTATATGAGACATCTGCATTTGTTTTCTTTTTTTAGGCATTTTCTCCTTTATTTTCAGAGTGATGTTGAAATTACATGCGTCATGTCCCTTTGCATGTACACTAATTACTCCAGGCAATTATGGTTGTCACTCAAGTTGGGCTTCAAAAATGTCTGCCTTTGTTCATTTTCATTACATGGGTTTGATGAGATTAGTAGTTTACAGAAGGAATAGACGTATGTTTGTGCCTTCTTTTCAGCTAATGGGAAGAGAAAAGAATTTTCTGTACTTGCTGAAAATGTTCTTAATCTGAGAAAAAATTAAATATTACTGGTAAACAGCAATATTTAGTATTAGATTTAGATACACCGTAAGATGAACAAAGTTTAGGATCCAGTAGACAACACTAGATGATGAGACACTTTTCTTTCTTTTGCCCAGCAGTGTCTCTGTAGCCAGACAGCTCACAGCCCTCTCATAACTGTGTCCTGTTCCATTCAACACCTCATGACACCTGTTGGCTGCTTTCTGCCCTTTTCAGCTCTCCCTTGCTAGTGGGTTAAACTGTAAAGGTCCAAGATATCCATAGTCAGGGTTGAATACACTTTTCCATCAAAGATCTCTCTGGGCCTTCGAATTCCGAGGCCCATATCAGGAATTAATAATCCTGAGAAAACTGTAAAATTAGGTTTCCCTCATTACCAGATCACCCCCTCCCCCAAAAAAAAAACCCTCATTCTGCATGGGTGAGAATCCCTGAGTACTCCACATTGCTTCTTTTGTTGTCCCCCTTAACCACTTCAGCCCCAGAAGGATTTGCCCCCTTAATGACCAGAGCATTTTTTCCATTTGGCACTGCACTGCTTTAACTGGTAACTGCAGGGTCATGCAATGCTGTACCCAAACGAAATTTGCGTCCTTTTTATCCCACAAATAGAGCTTTTTGGTGGTATTTGATCACCTCTGCAGTTTTTATTTTTTGTGATATAAATGAAAAAAAACTGACAATTTTGACAAAAAATGATATCTTCTACTTTTTGTTATAAAAAAAAATTACAATAAACTCAATTTTAGTCATACATTTAGGCCAAAATGCATTCAGCCACATGTCTCGGGTAAAAAAAAATACAATAAGCGTATATTTATTGGTTTGCACAAAAGTTATAGCGTCTACAAACTAGGGTACATTTTCTGGAATTTACGCAGCTTTAGTTTATTACTACCTATCTCATTTCTTGAGATGCTATAATGGAAGGGCAGTACAACCCCCCCCCCCAAATGACCCCATAGAAAGTAGATACCCCAAGGAATTTGCTGAGAGGCATGTTGAGCACATTGAATATTTTTTATTTTTTTTGTCACAAGTGATTGAAAAACGAAGAAAAAAATAAAAAATGTTTTCACAAAGCTGTACTTTCCATTTTGGAAAGTAGACACCCCAAGCTATTTGATGAGGGGTATGTTGAGTCCATGGAATATTTTATATTTTGCCACAAGTTTCAGGAAATTTTTTTTTTTTTTACAAAGTTGTCACTAAATGATATATTGTTCAAACATGCCATGGGTATATGTGAAATTACACCCCAAAATACATTCTGCTACTTCTCTTGAGTACAGGGACACCTTATGTGTGGGACTTTTTGGCAGTCTAGATGCGTATCCGACACCTGAAAACCAACCAACCGGCACCTTTAGGCTGCCTAAGGGCATACATTTTTGATTTCACTCCTCCCTACCTATCACAGTTTCGGAGGCCATGAACCCCCCCCCAAATGACTCCATTTTGAAAAGTAGACACCTCAAGCTATTTTCTGAGTGCAAGTTGAGTATTTTGCAGATTTCGATTTTGTCACAAAGTTTTGAAAATTGAAAAAAAAAATCCTTTTCTTTCTTCATTTTCCAAAACAAATGAGAGCTGCAAAATACTCCCCATGCCCCTTAGCAAATACCTTGGGGTGTCTACTTTCCAAAATTGGGTCATTTGGGGGGTGGGAGGGGTTGTGCTATCTTGACATTTCAGGGCCTCCGAAACTGTGATAGGTATTGAGGAAGTGCAATCACCATTTTACGTCCTTAGAAATCCTGAAGGCAGTGATTGGTTTTTGGGGTTCTGTACGCCACTAGGCTCCCAGAAAAGGCCCACGCATGTGGTATCCCCATACTCAGGAGAAGCAGCAGAATGTATTTTGGGGTATAATTCCACATATACCCATGTTATGTTTGAGTAATATATAATTTAGTGACAACTTTGTGCAAAAAAAATAAAAAATGTTTGTCATTTTCCAGAAACATGTGGCAAAATATAAAATATTACATGGACTCAACATGCCTTTCAGCACATAGCTTGGGGTGTCTACTTTCCAAAATGGGGTCATTTTGGGGTGGGGTTTCTACTATCTTGGAATTTCATGGCCTCCGAAACTGTGATAGGTACAAATCAAAAAATGTACTCCCTTAGAAATCCTGAAGGCGGTGATTTTTTTCGGGGTCCTGTATGCGGTTAGGATCCCAAAAAGTCTCACACTTGTGATTTCTCCATACTCAGGAGAAGCAGCAGAATGCATTTTGGGGTGTAATTTAACATACTATATGTGAGCAATATATCATTTAGTGACAACTTTGTGGAAAAAATATTATAATTTTCCTGAAACTTGTGGCAAAATATAAAATATTCCATGGACTCAACATGCCTATCAGCAAATAGCTTGGGGTGTCTACTTTCCAAAAAGGGGTCATTTGGGGGGTTTTGAACTGTCCTGGCATTTTATGCACAACATTAGAAGCTTATACCACACATCACCCACTCTTCTAACCACTTGAAGACAAAGCCCGTTTTGACACTTTTTGTTTACATGAAAAAACATTATTTTTTTTGCAAGCAAATTACTTTGAACCCCCAAACATTATATATTTTTTTAAAGCAAAGGCCTTACAAACTAAAATGGTGGGTGTTGCAATTTTTTTTTACACAGTATATGTGCAGCAATTTTTCAAAAGCAATTTTTTTGGAAAAAACACACTTTTTAAAATTTTAATGCACTAAAAGACACTATATTGCCCAAATGTTTGATGAAATAAAAAAACACATTTAAAAAAAAAAAAATACTTTTTTGAATTTTAATGCACATATATTGCCCAAATGTTTGGTAAAATATAAAAGATGATCTTATCTTGAGTACATAGATACAAAACACGACATACTTTGAAATTGTGCACAACCGTGCAGCAGTGACAAGCTACATACATTTTTAAAAGACTTTAAAGCCTTTACAGGTTACCACTTTAGATTTACAGAGAAGGTCTACTGCTAGAATTATTGCCCTTGATCTGACATTTGTGGTGATACCTCAATGATTTACATATGACACGACACCGATGCTTGCATTCGACTTTGCTTGTGAGCATGGGGGGACAGGGGTGCTTTATTTTTTTATTTCTATTTTTTAATTATTTATTTTGCTTTTTTATTTTATTTTTGCACTGTTCCTTTAATTAATTTATTTTTTTATCATTTTTATTGTTATCACAGGGAATGTAAATATCCCCTATGATAGCAATAGGTAGTGACGGGTACTATTTTTTTGAAAAAATTGGGGTCTATTGGACTCTAGATCTCTCCTCTGCCCTCAAAGCATCTGACCACACCAAGATCGGTGTGATAAGACACTTTCCCAATTTCCCAATGGCACTGTTTATATCTGGCGAAACCAAAGTCATGAAATGCTTGTAACATATGGTTTCTTAGGCCATGGAGATGATTGGAGCCATTCTGGTCTCAGATCAGTTCTATGGTCAGCTGGCGGAACCACCAGCTACATTATCGGGAGAGCCCGAGAAAACCATGGAAGACGGCGGGAGGGGGGGACATTCCCTCTCACTGCTTGTAAAAGCAGTCTAACAGATAATTGGCTGCTAGGATTGCTTTTACATGAAAGTCGACTGCCAGCTCAAAAGAATGATACCAAGATGATACCTAAACCTGCAGGCATCATTCTGGTATAACCACTCATACCATATACCAGTACATACCAGTACGTCGCTGGTCCTTATTGGGCATATATTCTAATGTTCTTTTTTTCATGCAGCCTGTGGGCTGCATGAAAAAAAGAGATTGATTGGTGGTATGCCCACCATTAGAATACCACCCTACATCCACCCACTTCTAATGATGGGCATACATGCACCATTTTTTTTTAACTGTGGTGGTGAAATCACCTCCTACAGCGCTGGAGTCACTGATTTACATATCGTGAGAGCAAACCCTGTTGCTGTCAAAATAAACAAATCCATGCTGCAGTTGAATGGTGTACCTGAAAAATAAATAATGGTAAAAATAAAACATTAACTTAATAAAACAACTTTTTTATTGCAATCTGTGCCAAAAAAAGAGTAAAAAATATATGCCGAGGGGGGCGCAGCTTGGTGATGGTGAAGTAGAGTTGCATACGAGCTCTGCACGGATCGGGATGGGGAATGTCCATTAGAGCCATGCTGCGCTCATTCTTTCACATGTCATGAGACAGACGGCTGACACAGACTGCAGGGGAATAGAGTAGCGTGTAGATCACTCGCTACTTTCTCTCTTTCTTTTTCTTTCTTTCTATGATGGCACCGCCACGCAGCAAACCCGTAGGTACAGCTTCCATGAAGAATCTCATACAAATGCCCGCTACTGCTACTAGGAGTCCCTGTCTGGCTCTGAGTTTCCACAGGGGCTGAGTAGCTGTACTGAGGAAGCCTTCAGGGAGATCATGGCAGATTTGCCCCACTAAGCAGGACCTGCAAGCTATGGCCTTCTATTGTTAATGCACTTTCCAAGGAGCTACATGAACTCCGTAAGCAACTGGACACTGTGGAGGAGAGGGTGACAGACCAGTCAGCTTCCACTTCCACGGATACCCAGCTCACTGCTCTGGAGGCTGATCAATAGGCCCTCCACCATCATCTCATTGATGTCCAGCTGCAGCTGAACAATGAAGAGAATCGTAACAGATGAAACAACTTGCGGCTGAGAGAGATTCCCGAGGCCCCAATGGGCCCGGACCTGCGCGTCACAGTGGTGGCAATTCTTAACCAATTTCAGGGGAAACCACCCACTGCTGAGCTGGAGCTAGACCATGTCCACCGAGTGCTGGGTCCCCGTACCCCGCCATCATCTCAGGTGGCTCATGGCCCCACTGCACTACCGTGTGATATTCTCTGCAGGGTCCATTTCTTCAATGGAAAAGAGGAGATCCTTCACCAAGCTTGGGACAGAGATTCAATTGACTTTGACAGTACCCTTGTCCGTGTCTATCCAGATGTCTCTAGACAAATCCAAGCCATGTAGGGATGCTCCGTCCCTTGTTGGAGGTAATTCGTGAGGCAGATGCAACCTACCACTGGGATCATCCCTTCCACCTGATCGTTCGGAAACAAGGGTCTAAATATTATCTGCGCACACCCCCCCGACCATTTACCTGCTCTCTTTAGTTTCTTGGATAAACCCCTTGTAGAAGTTCCTAACTTGTTCAACTTTTTGCTGTGCCCAGAGGCCTTCTATATTTCCCTACCAAGACCACAACTGATTTGTCGCTCTCGCTTCCGAGCCTCCAGTAGAGAGACTTGTAGATCTGAACCAGCTGCATCTGATGACTGACTGACTGTAAGTTTTCCTTGTTCTTCTAATTGACTCATTAAGCTTGACCCAGTTATATATCCATTTTTTGATAGAGATACTCCTGGCCTGTGGGTTCTATTTTTGATACCTTCACTTTGTTATTTGTGTTATGCATGCAACTGATCTGTTAGCATTAATATCTGCTGCCTGCGATACCTCTGGGTTAAT
The DNA here is from genome assembly GCF_042186555.1 of Aquarana catesbeiana. Taxonomy (NCBI): domain Eukaryota; kingdom Metazoa; phylum Chordata; class Amphibia; order Anura; family Ranidae; genus Aquarana; species Aquarana catesbeiana. The sequence continues at coordinate 134,608,151 of NC_133332.1, read as the reverse complement.
ATTTTTTCTCACCCTGATTGTTATGTTTTTGGGACCCGGTTGGTCCCCACACTCCCTCAGCTGGTTCAGAGTGTTGTCTGGTGGCCTTCCTGGAGGACCCTGAGCCATGTCTCTTGGCTTTTCTGCTTCGGCCTTGGGGACTGGGGGAGACCAGCCTGGTCTGCTTTGCTTCAAAACAATTTATTGCTCTGCAAAACTATGGCTGTCATGGTTGGCAGAAGTCGGGTTATGTTTGCTTGCCCTCTTCCATCCATTCCTGTTTGATGGGGTGGGCAACCAGTGCCCATACTAGATCTCTGTTACCATGAAAGGTCATGGACGGACCCTCTTCTCCTTGTTTCCGTGCCCTTATTCGCCACAGGTTTCATGGGAGAGATTTTTGATTATTTCTGTTATAGTTATTTTGATTTTTTTTTAGTTCTTCATGGTTGGGGCGATGGCCTTGTATAGCACATTCAGAGCCAATTGAAATAGATATACAGATGCTTTTTTATATCAGTGCCTACCTCTTTGGGCAAATAAGTATGGAGCCATCAACTGGTCATTTAAGTCCACCCCTCCCATGTAAAGGTTGTAATCGTGGACACAGAGGGACTTCTCAACAACACCAGTCACCATTGCAATTTGGACTGTCGTATCTGCCTGAATGGAGGACAGAATGAAAACATTCCGTGTATCCCTCCACTTCACTGCAAGCAAATTATTACACCTCAAGCAGGCTCTCTCCCCTTGTCTATGTCAGGATTCTACAAGCTGCTGTGGGAAGCCCCGGTGATTAGATCACACGGTGCCACATGTGCCAATTCCAAAATAAAGAAGGTGACTAAAAAGTGGCACGCTTGTGTAATAATTGTCCACATACAATTGGTACCCCTTTCCGAATAAGGGTGACATCAAGTCCCAAACAATCTTGCCAGTGCTTCCTATGTAGTCTGGGCAGTTGGGGGGCTCCACGTGATTGTCATTTACCTCGTAAACCATAAAACTATATGTATAGCCTGTTGCCCTGTCACATAGCTTATACAACTTGACCCCATATCTGGCATGCTTGCTGGGGAGATACTGTTTGAAAGACAGGTGGCCAAAAAACATAATCAGGGACTCATCAATGCAGACAACTTGATCAGGAATAAACAATGCTGCAAACTGTTGGTTGAAGTGGTTTACGAGGGGTCGAATTTTGTGGAGCCGATCAAATCCAGGGTCACCCCGAGGACAACAGGGTTCATTGTCATTAAAATGCATGAACCCCAAGATCTGCTCATATCCCGTCCTGGTCATGGAACTCCCTTTTTTTAGTTATGCCCATGAGGAGGGATAGGCCCAAAAGGTCTTAAATTCAGAAACCGTAATAGGTTTCTATTCTCTGGGAAAGGGTCAAATGGGGATTAGCGGGGATGAATTGACCAGCATACAAATTGCTTTGGTCCAAAATAGATCTTTAAAGATCTTCTGCAAAAACAGTGAATAAAAATCAAGTGACGTAAAATCAACTGTTTCTGCCTGAATTCTGGGTTGGCCAGTGAATGGGGGAAGCACGGGCACTGCAAAAGTGGTGGGCTGCCAATCAGGGTTAGCATATGCAGCAGGAAGGACACTATGGGCCTGCGTTCGAACTCTTGGTGGCTGCGGGACACTACTTGTGCTAGCCACCACACCAGATTCAACTGCACTTATGGGACTCGTCATGTCGCCAAGTGTTACTGCAGTGCTGGTTTGTCTATGACCAGGATGTACTAGGCTTCTGGTTCTTGCCAATTTACCAGAAGGATGAGCTGCTACTAGTACTGGCTCTTTGCTCCATACAAGAGCCCAGCGGTTCTTGCACCGAAACAACAGAAGAACGGGGTCTGGTACACCTGACCTTAGCAGGGACCACTACTCTGCCGTCAGCGCTATCTGTCAGGGTGCCACTGATCTCTACTGGTTCATATACTGAGCCTGAATCTGACAGTGAGGCTTCCCTTGTGCTCTCATCCGACATGCTCAGCAATGTGTAGGCCTCTTCACTAGTGTACCTCTGTTTGGACATTTTGGCCTCTAAATTTTATAGGTACAGCTAGTGCGACTCACAGGCAAAAGAGCATCTGGTTGTCAGAGCCTGCTTCAATCGCTACCAAAATAATTAACTGTTAGCTTTTGCAGGAATCAGGCATGACTCTGCGAATGCTGCGGTTATGTGTGTTGTGTTTTGTAAGTGACAGTGATCTGTTGATACTGTACTTGGGTGGGCTGGGCTGGGCAGAGGGGCTAAATGCAGGTGCTAGTAGGTGTCTGGGCTGATCTCGCTAATGCTGCATATTTGGGAACACTAAACTATTGGGGAAGGTAATATAGTTCTGATCTAATCAAAGATATTGATTCGTTCAGACACTATAATAGTAACGGTGCTATCTAGTGTGTGTGCGTGTTAGAGTAACTGCACTAATCTGACCCTGTCTGGGATTTACGCTGACCCTAACTGACACTAAAACCTAACTGATGTCACCCGTCGTGCAATCAGGGGGTTAAACCTTTATAAGGTAATATATGGCGGGTACCCTGACGCTATAAAAAACTAACTAGTATCACCCGTGACACTAATAAGGTCATCACTGGTGACAGGGGTTAAGAGGGTTAACTAGGGGGTGATCAGGGGGTTAAAACCTTTATTAGGTAATATATGGGGGTACCCTGAAGCTATAAAAGACTGATGATGAAACTAATCAACTAGCTAGCCGTGACACTAATACAGCAATTAGAAAATAGTTCTGTACACTATACTACTGACACTGGCGACAGTTGGTGAAAGGGTTAACTGGGGGTGATCAAGGGGTTAAACTTGTGTTAAGTGGTTAAGGGGGGTAACCTAGACCTACCTGGGTCTATAACTAACTGTCCTAACACTGTTTAATGTCACAAGTGACACCCGTACAGTGATCAGTGAAAAATCTGAAAACTGCACTTGGTGACACTGTGACAGGGAGTAAAAAGGTTAACTGGGGGGGGGCATTCAGGGGGTGATCAGGGGAACGAAAAGTGTGCCTATGTGTCCTTGTGTTAGTGTAGTGCTTGGTGTACTCACAGTAGATGTCCTCTCCTCTCACTCTGGAACCGAAAAGGAATCCACGAGGGGAGGTGACATCACTTCCTCTGCCTGTGTTTACATTTCACAAGCAGAGGAGGCATTTCATTTGCCAGAACCAATCAGCAAGTCCAGGCCAGAAATATTTGGCCTGGACCTGTAGACTGATCGTTTCTGTAACAAATCCGATCAGTGCGAGCACTGCAGGGGGCAAACGCGATGTACAAGTACATCGATTTGCGCAGCGCTGCCAACTCGCCACAGTAAATGTACATGAGCTGGTCGGCAAGTGGTTAAAGAGACCATAATCCAAGTAAAGGAGACCACATACCTCCCACCCAGCACCTATCTTTGGCGTCCTGTACAGTATACAGCTTCAGTCACATGAAAAGCGTCCTCTTTGCTGCTTTCTTTAAAACTCCACCCTTCACTGATTCCAGATCCCCTCACAGCTGTGAATGTCTAGTGTCGCGTGAGTTAAGAGCAGTGACTGCAACTGTAAAGGATTCTTGACACTTGCCCTTGCCTTCCTTCCCCCTCCTCTAGTTAAAAAAAAAAAAAAACCTCATTGTATTGTTTTTGTAGAACAAATCATGCACACTGGGAGAGTATAAATGTCAAATCTATTACCTCTCCTTTTCCTGACAAAGCCTTTCATTTCTTTTTAACCAGAAAACACCATCTTTTTTCTTGTCATCATCCAGGGTCAGCACCTATCTGATCTATGGATGACACAATCGTTCAACACCTCTAGTCCTGCATAATAGCTGGTATGTTCTGTATTGAATGTACATATTTGTACACAAATAAGCCTCCTGTTATATATAGCCAGTAATTGAGTATTTGGATAGGAGTTAAATGCTTATTCCTGTAGTAGACTGATTACATCGCTACCCAAGATGTTCCACTATTGTGATATTTTGGCATTGATATTGAAAATTTGACTGATTATTTGTCTTTTGCTTAAGGATAGTGATCATGTGAAGTAATTTATTATCACATAGTTGTTTGGTTTCTTCACCCAAATGGCCCTGATCGAAAGTTTATATACCTCTCATTCTTTGGCCTAGCTACAGACACACAAGGTGACACACACAGGTTAAAATGGCAAGTAAACGTTAATTTTCCAATTGCAATTATTGTCTGTGTATGAACAGTCAATTACTTTTTTTCAGCTCTCATGTGGATGCACTGAGCAGGCTGTACACTGAACCATGGGGAGCAGAAAATAACTGTCAAAAGACCTGTGTAACAAGGTAATGGAAGCTTTATAAAGATGGAAAAGGTATCCAAAGCCTTGAATATGCCAGTCATTACTGTTCAATCACTTATTAACCAAATCCAGCTCATATGATGTCCTTGACTTTCAGTGGGGAAAGACTTCTTTTTCGGCTGGTGATTCTGTGCACCATAAGAATTATCATAGTGGCGGTTCAGCCACTTGATCATTCTTACAGGCAACGGGAGGGGACAATCCTGCTTCTTTGGGCTCTTCCATGCCATCGGGGACCCGGAGAAAGAATCCGCCACCGCCGGATGAAGAGCATAGAGATTTCCGGTGACCAGATGGTCATCAGTCATCCCTATGAGGGAGGCCCGGGCATGATGTTATGACGTCACGTCCGGGCCACGGATGTCAACAAAGCAGCAATATTGGCTGTCTGTTGGCATGTCTTAAGAACTAGCTAAACACTGCACAAGTCACCTTTTGAACTGTGAAATACTTAGTGTGGCACAAGTCATTCTTTCTTTATACATCTTGAATATTGCTGCATTTTAACATTAAAGCGGGGTTCCACCCAAATTTTGAACAATATCTGTATGTATTCTCTTCCTTGCCTAGATGCTGACATGCCATTTAAAAAAATTTAAATCGCTGTAATTATCTTTTATTTTTCTATTCTTCTTTGCACTTCCTGGTTCTCCTCCCGTGGGAGTAGGCGTGTTTCTAGCCTCTCCCAGACTCCTGGGAGCTAGTCTCAGGCTTCCCAGGATGCCACTGAGCATGTGCGGGAATGAGCGGTGAATGCTGGGAGCACAGCATTCACCGCATCCAGGAAATAAATGCTTGTGGGCTTCAAATGCCCACAATGAAGACGGAAACCGCCTGCAGTGAATAATATAAGTTATTCTTTCTGACGAAATCTGACACAGGCGGACATATTACACACAATATGTGAGTATGTAATGCTGAGAAGAAAAGTTTGTGAATGAACTCAAAAAAAAAAACATGATAGATAGGTGGACCCCCGCTTTAAGGATTTAATGTTGGCATTGGACACTTTATTGCATATATTATGGATCCCCATGGACATTTACTGTAACTTTGCACGCTGATTTATTCCTTTGGTTATAATTATTGTTTAACCTTTTTCTTCACTGTGTGGCACGTTTGGACGATTATTGGAATTGGTTCATATTGCACTTGTCACTTTTGTATATGTTTTTTGCTGCTGCACAAATTATTTGATGTTATATTTAAGTGTGAGCACTCACTGAACGCATTGGCCACTTTATTGCACATATTACTTTATTATCACTGTATTTATTTGTCAGCACCCGTTGAAGGCATTGGACACTTTATTGCAGTTATTGCAGATCTCCACGGACATCTAGTGTAACTTTGTTTGTTATTTATAATATGTGTTGGTTTTCTTGAGAATTTTCGCTTTGGCCTCAGCAGTTTGCATATGTCACATATATATTAATGTTTTAGGTCGATTACCATTATTTATCTACACAGGATTTATTTTATACACGCTCACTCACGCTTATTGCTTTTTCTATTCAGCACTTAAGTGATTTATATCACCGCTCGGCCTTATTATTCATTAGCACATTGTAGTTAGCTTTTTCATTACTGGAGCAAGTGACTGCTCTTTGGTACCTAGGCACCGTGGGGTTTATGAGGATTAGCGCAGCACCACCTCCACTTATTATATCCCATCTGTCGTTAGGGTCAGGTTGGACCCTATTCGGTGCAAGCTGCTTCTCCTTTATCCTTTACTTTTTGTGTTACATGGTAGCGCAGGAATAAAATATATCTACTGTTCCATCACTTATTAACCAAATCCAGCTCATATGATGTCCTTGACTTTCAGTGGGGAAAGACTTCTTTTTCGGCTGGTGATTCTGTGCACCATAAGAATTATCATAGTGGCGGTTCAGCCACTAATCATTCTTACAGGCAACGGGAGGGGACAATCCTGCTTTTTTGGGCTCTTCCATGCCATCGGGGACCCGGAGAAAGAATCCGCCACCGCCGGATGAAGAGCATAGAGATTTCCGGTGACCAGATGGTCACCAGTCATCTCTATGACCGTCGGAGGCCCGGGCATGATGTTATGACGTCACGTCCGGGCCACGGATGTCAACAAAGCAGCAATATTGGCTGGAAAGTATCAGATCTGTAATCAACCAGTCCTCCGGCAGGTTTCAACTACAGCCCCGGCTGCTCCTCTACCTACAGTGATGATGTTGCCATTGGAACCTTGGGTTCCCACACCTGAGCGATCCTCGGGGGATTGAAGAAAGTTCAGGGAATTTCGCAATGCGTGCCAGCTATACTTTGCCCTCCAACCATGAACCTTTTCTCTGGAAGCCACCAAGGTGAGGTTCATTATCGCTCTTCTGTAAGGGGGACTCCAGTCTTGGGCCCATCGACTACTGGAGGAGAATGCCACACAAATTCAGGAAATGTCAGCTTTCTTTGATGCAATGGTACAACTGTACGATGACCCCCAGTGGACTGTCACGGTAGAGGTGGTCCTTCATACACTCCAGCAGGGCCGGCGAGTGGCTGCGGACTATGACACAGACTTCAGATGCTGGAGTGCGGATACACAATGGAACGATGCTGACCTATGACATCAGTTCCGCTTTGGTCTTTCCGAGGGTCTCAAAAAAGAACTTTCCTGGGTTGGAGTACCCAACACCCTGGAGGCCTTGATTACCCTGGAAATTCATATAGATCGATGATTCTCTGAGTCACGACTCAGTGTGCGCTGGACAGAGGTCCATTTAACTGAACACTCTGTCTGGATGATGCCAAGAGCCCCAATCCCAGCCTACCATACACCGTCTGGTCCGGTTCCGACCCGTACAAGCTTCGCCAGCCCAGGATCCAACGAGCCCAAACCCATGCAGATTGGGCTAATATGTCCAGACAAGGGAAGTTATATCTTTATTGGGGAGTGGCCAGCCATTATGTGAGTTCCTGTCCGGAAAAACTGTGCAAGTGTCCATCTATGCCTCCAACTCATCTGTCATCCTTATCAGCTCAAACAACTCATCTAGCTCTTCTACTCACATTTCAGCTTCCAAAAAGAATGGTACTGGTCAACGCCATTATTGATTCGGAAGCATGCAGTTGCTTTATCGACCTGATGTTTGCCACCCAGCAACACTTACCGCTGTGATCAAAAGTACAGGGTCTGCCCATATACTTGGTCAATGGATCCTGTATCAAGGCAGGACTAGTCACCCAGGACCATGAGACATCACCCATACTCGTAACTACTTCAACCGAGCATAAGGAACTCTTCAGCCTGGATGCCATTTCTACTCCTTTGTTCCCCATCATCCTAGACTTACCTTGGCCCCAGGCCCATAAGCCCCATATCGATTGGATTACTGGAGAGGTCAAGTTCTAGTCACAGTACTGCCAAGAACACTGTTTCCCCAAGATCCCCAAGACCTCAACCACACTGCTACTCCAACTGGACTCCAACCTAGAGACATGTCAGCCAGTACCTAAGGTCTACGAGAATATCAGGATGTCTTCAGCAAAGAGGGGGGCGTACATGCTTCCTCCCCATAGACCATATGACTGTCTGATTGAGCTACTCTCTGGGGCTGAAATTCCCTTTGGATGTATATTCCCTCTGTCAGAACGGAAACAGGAGACTTTGAAGGAGTACGTGAATGTGAACCTGGAGAAAGGATTCATCCATCCTTCTACATCCCCCAAAGGGGCCGGAATCGTATAGAGAGAGTTTCACCGCTCCAGGTGGGTCAGATCAAGGTAAAAGGCATCTCCTTCAGTCTAGAAGTCCAGGTCTAGAAGTCCAGGTGCTGGCAATGCTATGGCAGTTAGACATCAAAGAAATTCTGGACAGCCGCACTCCGAAAATATTTGCCTTTATTCAATAAGGTGTCATCCAAAATACAGGTCACAGCAAAGTGGAACAAAGCTTACATGTTTAGCACTACAAGGAGTGCTTAGTCATAGCTAGGGACCAGAATCGTCTTTGTGGCCAAGAAAGACCACTCATTATGACCATGTGTCGACTACTGGGAATTAAGCAAGATCACGGTTAAGAACTGCTACCCTCTTCCCCTGATGTCCGAGTTATTTCAAAAGTTAAAGTGATTGTGAAGGCTTGTTTTTTTTTTTTTTTTTAAATAACAAACATATTTTACTTACCTACTCTGTGCTGTTGGTTTTGCACAGAGCAATCAGGATCCTTCTCTTCTCGGGTCCCTCTTTGCTGCTCCTAACCCCTCCCTCCTTTGAGTGGCCCTCAGCCAACAGCTTGTTACAGGGGCACCCAAGCCAAGTCAGGGCTCCGTGTATCCATTCAGACACAGAGCCCTGATCTGGCCCCGCTCCTCTCTCCCCTGATTGGCTAACTGACGGGAGCCAATGGCGCTGCTGCTCTGTCTCAGCCAATCAGGAGGAGTGTCCTGGATGGCTGAGGGGATCGTGGATATCGCTGTAGAGAGAAGGGGCTCAGGTAGGTAATTAGGGTGAGCTGGGGGACTGCTACACACAGAAGGTTTTTTTATCTTAATGCATAGGATTTATCAAGATAAAAAACCTTCTGCCTTTACAATTCCTTTAAGAGTGGCAACCATCTTCACCAAATTGGTCACATATGAGAAGGGGGAAAATGGAAAACAACTTTTTGCACCGGGTTTGGCCACTACGAATACCTGGTCATGCCCTTCAGTCTCTGCAATTCTCCAGCCACCTTCCTGCACTTTATCAATGATGTCTTTCGAGACTTTCTGCACATTTTTGTTATAGTATATCTGGATAACATCCTGATTTTTTCCATGTCCCTTGACTTACACAGAGGACCTGTCAAGAGTGTCCTGCCAACATAGGCTCTACACTAAACTGGAGAAGTGCAAATTTGAGTGCTGGAATTTTTGAGGTTGGTAATCGAGTAATTGAGGCAGGAGTCAAGATGGACCCACAGAAGGTCTCTGCAATATTGGACTGGCCTGCACCCACCGACAAGAAGGGGGTGCAGCATTATGTGGGGTTTGCCAACTTCTATAGAAGGTTCATCAAGGGGCTCTCTGCAATCATCACCCCCATCATGCAGTTGACCAAACTGCACAGCTTTAAAAAGAATGGTTTACTTTAGCACCTATCCTCGGCCACCCTAATGTCACATTACTCTATATTCTTGAGGTAGATGCCTCAGAGACAGTGATAGGGGCAGTGGTCTCACCACGCCAGGGGTTAAAAGACTTAAAGCACCCCCTGGCCTTCTTCTCCCGATGACTCTCTCGAGCAGAGAGAAACTACGATGTGGAGGACCGAGAACTACTCGCCATCAAGGCGGCACTGGAGGAATAGAGATATCTCTTGGAGGGCACAACGCATCCCATATTAATGTACACAGTTCACATGAACTTGGAATATTTACAATCCGCAAAACGTCTGAGACCACGCCAAGCTCGATGGGTGCTGTTCTTCAGTAGATTCTCATTTCACATTACCGTGATCTAAAAACGTTAAGCCAGATGCTCTATCATGGATGTACGATGACCCAAAGGAACTTTCTGTGCTAGATATCATCCTTCCCGCAGGTAACTTTTTCCTCTTACAATCTGACCTGCTGTCACAGATTAAGCAACCTTCCATGGGTGTCAATAGCACCCCCCAGAGTTACCTTGGTGACTAGAGATGAGTTACTATGGTGGGAGAGTCAGATCTTTGTACTATAAAGGTTAAGAGTAAAAGTATTAAGACTCCTTCATGACCACCCACTGGCAGGGCATTTCAGCATTACAAAGACTTGGTACAATGTACCTTCTGGTGGCCAGATCTAGAGGGATTCTGCAAGAGTTATGTGAACTCTTGTCAAGTCTGCACTTGAAGCAAGACCGCAAGAAACAGACCCAAAACCACTACCTGTCCCAATAGACCATGGAAGAATGATCTCCATGGATTTTATCATAGAACTCCCACCGTCAGAAGAATGTAAAGCAATCTTTATTGTAATAGATAGGCTATCCAAGATGGCTCACTTCTTACCGTTAAAGAATACCCGTCTGTTATGGAGACGGCCCGAGTGTTTAATAGAGAGATCATAAGTTTACATGGGGTTCCTGCGAACATTGTATCTGACCGGGGAGTGCAGTTCACCTCACGCTTCTGGAGACCCTTGCATGAGGTCCTGAGGATTGAGCTGTCCTCAGCTTATCACCCCCAAACAAATGGACAAACAGAAAGAACAAATCAGACACTCGAGCAGTATAACTGATGCTTTACATCCTTTGTTCAAAACGACTGCGTGCCAGGGGGCACGCAGCGCAGTGATTGGGGATGAGGCGTGTCCCTCACACACAGCCCATCCCCGATCAGGGTAAAGAGCCAATAAAATTATTTCTTTACTACGTGATTGGCTGTGTCCAATCACAGCCGGTTACAAATGTCAACAAACGGCTGTAGTACCGTTTCCGGGTACTCCTGTACAGTGATGTGCCCCCAAATAAAGAGGACCTGGCACTAGCCCATCAGAATACCTGCCACCAGCCCATCTGAGTACCTGTCTCAAGCCCATTTGAGTACCCAAGTACCTGTCACCATCAGAGTACCTGAGCGAAAGGAAATATATATTATTCTGGCCGACCACCCTTCTTGTAGGTACACCAACAGAGCCCTCCGATATCTGGAGACACAGAATGAACAAGAGGCAGGTTGTGCATTCATATGTCTGAATTTATTGTGCATGAACGTAGCCTATATTCAGTATAGAACTGGTCATATTCAGTATAGAACTAGTCATTAGTCACATATCTTAGCTGATTGACTAAGGCTAAACAGGATATACATTCCAAAAACAGGCTTGACCACAATTAGCACAATGGGGGGGGGATGCTGTGCAAACATTCTTACACATTCTTACACAATAAGAGACTTCACATGAGATGGCGGGGGTATACTAAAATGGAGTCATGATGGTTCATTCATATTATTACAAAAGGCGCAGTTTGTATATTAGATTACAAAACACGAGGCTTTTTATATGATCCTTTCACCGAGTACCTATCTCCAGCTCATCAGAGTACCCAAATACATGTCACCAGCCCATCAGAGTACCCAAGTACCTGTCTCCAGCCCAGAGTACCCGAGTACCTGTCTCCAGCCAAGAGTACCCAAGTACCTATCCGCAGCTCATCAAAGTACCCAAGTACCTGTCTCCAGCCAAGAGTGCCCATGTACCTATCTGTAGCCCATCAGAGTACCTGAGTACCAATTTGTAGCCCATCAGAGTACCCGAGTACCAATTTACAGCCCATCAAAGTACCAGAGTACCAATGTGCAGGCCATCAGAGTACCCGAGTACCTATCTGCAGCCCATCAGAATACCTGAGTACCTATCTGCTGCCCATGTCTCATGGACTATACATTGGGGTGTTTGCTTTTCAAAATGGGGTCATTTTGTGGGCATTTCCATTGTCCTGGTGCTCCAGGTCCTTCAAATGTGTAAAAGTCTCACACATGTGGTATCACCATACTCAGGACGAGTAGCAGAATGTATTTTTGGTGGTAATTTTTGTACATGCTATGTGTTAGAAAAATTTTATAAATTGACAACTTTGTGTAAAAAAAGTTTTCATTTTCTTTCCACTTTTTCCAAAAACGTTTGGAAAAAATATGTTCAAAAGACTCATTATGCCTCATAGAATATACATTGGGGTGTTTGTGTTCCAAAATGGGGTCATTTTGTGGGTAATTATATTGTCCTGGTGCTCAAGGACCTTCAAAGGTGTGATAGGTCATCAGGAAATGAGATGTGTAATTTATGCTCCTAGAATGCCTGATAGTGTTCCCTGCATGTTGGGCCTCTCTATGTGTCCAGGCTGTGTAAAAGTCTCACACATGTGGTATTGCCATACTCAGGATGAGTAGCAGAATGTATTTTGGGGTGTAATTGGAAGTATACTTTCCAAAAAGGAAAGGCACACAGTGTGGTGTTGTGGTGATCAGTGATGAGGTGTGTCCCTCGGGACACAGCCCATCCCTGATCAGGGTAAAGAGCCAATGAAATTGGCTCTTTACCACATGACCGCCTCCAGAACGATCCGAAGTTTGGCGCCAAAAAATAAACCCCCACGAGCCGCAGATAGATAAAGCTAGCGGCGTAACGGCGCATATGACGTGACGTCGATGCACAGCGCAGAGACGTAAAAGGCTCCCAAAGGGGAAACGGGAGATCCCGCAGTGTGCATTGCAGCTCTCGGATGTGACGTGGGCAAAAGCCCAAGGATTCAGATCAAAAGAAAACTGTCAGCACAGCGCCAAACTTCGGATCGTTCTGGAGTTGGTGCCTCCCCCTCACTGAGCACACCTTACGTGACGTTTTGGGAGTGTTTTTGGCGTAGGGGCCCCTATATATCTCACTTGGAGGGGACTATCCATCCTGTTGATCCTCCCTGATTGTCATGACCAAACACTCTATACCTTACACCATGGTCTTATATGGCCAATTACTAGGTAATTTATATAGTCTTGTGATCCCAATTCTATGTTTTTGTTATCATTCAAGCACAGACTATTCAGCATTTATGCTAATTATATATTGACCCTTCCCATAGAAGTCCCTCAAGATGTCTCCAGTCATTACTTACACTGTGCTTCAGGGACCACCACTTCATGGATAATTGTCCTCCCCTGGTGTGGTCATGTGGGGACCGTGCCTTATACTGCCACAGCCAGGGCTGGACTGGGACAAAAATTTGGCCCTGGACTTCATCCAGACTGGCCCACTTTGACAGGTCTCTCCCATGACGGCTTGCCACCCAAGCCCCCCCCCCACTAGCCATTAGCCGTTCTATTTCTCTTATAGGCAGTACCAGTGGGGAAGCTAGACATTATTTCACCTGGGGCAAAGAATCAGTTTGGCGCCCCCCCCAATGGGACAAGATTAGGCAGGAAAGTGAGGCCGCCCTCCTTCCAGATCGTATGATGAGTTTCTCAGTGTTGACTCCTGAGCATCATGTCTGTATTCAGGCGCGCTGCATAACTAGCCAGGGAGAGGAGGTGAGCACTGCGGGGGGGGGGGGACAGAGGACCGGAGGGATGCAGCGGTCCACTGTCACTGAAATCGGCCCACTGAGCCATCGGCCCACCGGGAAACTCCCTGTAGTCCCAATGGCCAGTACATGCCTGGCCACAGCTCCCGGAAACGTGTAGAGCCCTTATATATGCAATGTTTAAACCGACTATGTCCTCTATATTATTCATATATACAATTGTATATGTTCATGAGTTTTAAATAATTCTGATACAATAGGAAGTTCTCAGGTTGTGTAGGCTCATTCCCTTTCCACTGTCATGTATTATCATGTTCCTATTTTGTATATAAATGAATTATATTGTGACATTATTTATTTGTATGAATTTTTATGGTATATAATAAAGCACCTTGTCTTGACCCTTCACTGATGACTATGTGCTTTACTCAAAGTCCCGCTTTGCCCCCTTTTATTTTGTTCATATATAGGGATGGAGGCATGAGACCATACCCAGTCTCTACCTCACTCAAAGTCCCATATTCTCCCTTTCCCCCTTCTTTTTTTGCTATCAGAGTACCTGAGTACCTATCTGCAACCCATCAGAGTACCAGAGTACCTATCTGCAGCCCATCAGAATTCCTGAGTACCTATCTGCAGCCCATGCCTCAAAGAATATACATTGGGGTTGTCAGGTCACCTTGAGACAGATGCACACCGTGGGGATCAGGAGTGCACCGCAAGGTAGTGGACTCTACGGCTGACTGCTGCGGATGGGAGTCCGGGTGTAAGGAAGGCAGGGCAGCTGGAACACCAACACGGATCCCACCGGGGTTGGAGCGTAGGATTCCCTGGGGCGCAGAGTCTAAGAGCCAGCAGGTGTTGCACCAGAGCCTCTAGTGGTGAGGATGGACTGGGCTGCAACTGGTTCCAGGTCGCGACCCCCAGGGTCCCCCAGCTCACACCCACAGTAGGCAACAGGAGGATAGGGATAGTAAAGGAATAAGCCAAGGTCAGGGCCACAAGCAGACAAGGACAACAGAGTACACGCCAAGGTTCAGGGTCACAGGCAAACAGGGATGGACGGGGACACACCAAAGGTCAGGGTCACGAGCAGACAGGAATAGTAGAGAACACGCCAAGGTCGGTAACAGAAACAAACGTAGAGCACATGGCAGGCAGGAACAGGAAGCCAAACACACACACAGAGGTTTATCAGCAGGGCTGGCCTGCAGTGCAGAGGTTAATATAGAGTTCTCTGATAGGAGCTGGGGTGGAGCCATGCTAGAGGAGAGTTAATAAAAGCAGTCAGGTGAGAGACAGCTGGTCTTTAGAGATGAACACATGGAGACAGGTAAGCTGACAAACAAACTCTATTGCATAACCATGACAGTACCCCCCCCTCTTATGAGGCCTCCCCCTTCCCCGCCTGGGACCAGGTTTAGAGGGGAACTTCAAATGAAACTTCCTCAACAGACGAGGTGCAAAGACCTCAGAAGCCTTGATCCACGACCTCTCCTCAGGACCAAACCCCTTCCAATGCACGAGGTACTGGAGAATGCCTCTACAGAGTCGGGAATCCAAAATTTGACTAACCTCGTACTCCTGATTATCCTCAGAGACTGACGCTGCGGTAGAGAGAGGACAAAAGAACTTATTGAGGACTAAAGGCTTCAGAAGGGCAACATGGAAGGAGTTAGAGATTTTGAGGCTTTTGGGAATCTGGAGCTTGAAACAAACCGGATTCAGTTTAGAAGTTATGGTGTACGGACCAATGAATCTTGGGGCAAATTTGAGAGAAGGAACCCAGAGTTTGAAGTTCCTGGTAGAAAGCCAGACTTTGTCTCCTGGCTGAAGAGAAGGCGGCTTACGCCTGCGACGGTCAGCAAAACTCTTGAATTTGTTGGCAGCTTTCTGGAGGGAATCATGAACGTTAGCCCACATGGAATTGAATGATTCCTGAACAGTAGCCAAGGCTGGAATGTCAGAAGAACAGGTCATAGGAAGAGGGAGTTGAGGATGTCTTCCATAAACAGTGATAAAGGGTGTTTTCTGAGAACTGACGTTGACATGATTATAGTGGGAGAACTCTGCCCATGGGAGTAGTGATGCCCAATCATCGTGATGAGCCGAGACCAAGGTACGGAGAAAGACCTCCAACTCCTGATTAACCCTCTCAGTCTGGCCATTGGAATGGGGATGGTAAGAAGAGGTAAAATCCAAGGTAATGTTGAGGGATTTGCAAAAGGCTCTCCAAAAACTGGACGTAAACTGAACACCCCTGTCCAAAACGACATGGGAAGGAACACCATGAAGGCGGAAAATCTCTTGTATAAAAATGGGAACGAAGGCAGAGGCAGAAGGGAGAACAGGAAGAGGAACAAAATGAGCCATCTTGGAGAACCGATCGATTACCACCCAAATGGCTGTATTATTCTCCGACAGTGGAAGATCGGTGATAAACTCCATGGCGATGTGAGACCAGGGCTCCTTAGGAATGGGCAGGGGCATGAGAAAACCAACAGGGGCTTGTGTGGAAGATTTAGGCTGAGCACAGACATGACAAGCCTTAACGTAATCTTTAACATCCAAGCGGTGATTAGGCCACCAGTAGAGATAACTGATGAGCAGGAAGGATCGGAGGAACCCAGCATGACCTGCCACCTTGGAATCATGTCCCCAACGAAAGACCTTAGCTCTTAGCTCCGTGGGAACAAAGGTCTTGCCAGGAGGAATTTTTGATTCCAGGGTGGTAGAATGGGCAACAATGCATGAGGCCGGAATGATCGGCTCAGGATCAGGGGTGAGCTCCTCGTCCAAAGTGTCAAATGACCTAGAGAGCGCATCAGCCCGACCGTTACAGGAACCAGGTTTGTACGTAATCATGAATTTAAAACAAGAAAAGAAGAGACTCCACCTGGTCTGTCTGGGGTTCAGAAGTTTAGCATTCTGTAGATATTGTAGATTCTTGTGATCAGTAAAGATCGTAATGGAGTGAGGGGAACCCTCCAAGAGATGACGCCACTCTTCCAATGCCAATTTAATTGCGAGAAGTTCCCGATCACCAACAGCATAATTTCTCTCTGCCTGAGAAAATTTTTTGGAGAAGAACGCACATGGTTGATGTCTCTTCTCAAAGAACTGAAGCACAGCTCCCACCCCACATCGAAGAAGCATCTACTTCAATAAAAAATGGGTCCCCAGGATTTGGTCTCCTCAAGAGAGGTCCGGAAAGGAAGGCCTGTTTCAGATCGTGAAATGCAGAGACAGCCTTGAAAGGCCAGTATTTGGCATTCGCACCCTTCTTGGTTAAAGCGATAATAGGCGCAGCAATGGAAGAGTAATTCCTTATGAACTGCCTATAATAATTTGTGAAGCCAAGAAAGTGCTGTGTGGCCTTGAGGCTAGCAGGAAGGGGCCATTTGGTAATGGCTGAGACCTTTCCGGGATCCATGCGGAGACCCAAACTAGAAACAAAACATCCCAGAAACAGGACCTCAGAACATTCAAAGGAACATTTCTCCAGCTTGGCATAGAGATTATTCTCTCTAAGGCGCTGAAGAACGGTGAGGACATGGTTTCTGTGAGCAAGCAGATTTTCGGAAAAGATGAGAATGTCATCCAGATAGATGACAACAATCTGATACAGTAGATCCCTGAAGATTTCATTGACAAAGTTCTGGAACACAGCTGGAGCATTACACAAACCAAAAGGCATAACCAGGTATCCATAATGCCTGTCCCTAGTGTTAAACGCAGTCTTCCATTCGTCACCTTCCCATATTCTAATGAGATTGTATGCACCTCTGAGATCCAACTTGGTGAAAATGGAAGCCCCCTTCAACCTGTTGAACAGCTCATATATTAAAGGTAAGGGGTATCGGTTTTTAATGGTCACTGCGTTTAACCCTCGATGGGCGATGCAGGGTCTGAGGGTACCATCCTTTTTAGCAATGAAAAAGAACCCTGCTCCTGCAGGCGACGAGGATTTCCGGATGAAACCTCTCTCCAGATTCTCGGCAACATACTTAGACATGGCCTGGGTCTCTGGAATGGACAGAGGGTAGGTACGACCCCTGGGCAGAGTTGCTCCAGGGACAAGGTCAATGGCACAGTCAAAAGATCTGTGGGGAGGAAGCACCTCAGCAGACTTCTTACAGAACACATCCCGGTAATCGCTGTATGCCGCGGGAAGATCAGAAGATACGGATGTGGTAGAAATGGGAAGTCTCTCCTTGGGGACCACCTTGAGAAGACAGGACGAGAAACACGAAGGACTCCAAGCCAGGATCTGCCCAGAGACCCAGTCCACATGTGGAGAGTGGAGCTGTAGCCAAGGAAAGCCCAATACAATGGAGGCCTTGGGTAGAATGAGCAAGGAAATCCACTCCTGGTGGAGTATCCCTATCGACATCCTAGTAGGTAGCATCTGGAAATGTATAGGGCTCCCTGGGAGCACAGTGCCATCAATTGCCGAGACTACCAGTGGTGTAGCGAGAGGAGAAAGGGTAAGCTTCATAGAAGAAGCAGTTCTCCAGTCCATAAAATATATGCTAGGACCGATTGGGGAGAAGGGCCTCCATGGAGGAACACCGGAAGAAGAAGACAAGAAGGTGATGTTTCTG
The DNA here is from genome assembly GCF_042186555.1 of Aquarana catesbeiana. NCBI lineage: Eukaryota > Metazoa > Chordata > Amphibia > Anura > Ranidae > Aquarana > Aquarana catesbeiana. The sequence goes on along the minus strand of NC_133332.1, from coordinate 134,590,208 downwards.
GGTCCAATACTCCATCTTCCAAATGTATTAGACCTGAGCGTTTCCCGGACGAAGCGAGCAGGAGTCACGAAAATGACCCTTGCCCCCACAATAAAGACACAAGCCCAGAGTTCTGCATCTAGCACGTTCTTCGGGGGTTAGTCTGGTCCGGCCCAGCTGTATAGGTTCCTCAGCAGGCAAAGGATGCTCCACAGAGCGACGGGGGAAGAGTTCTGGCTGACTAGGACCTAGGGGGAGCTGGCGTCTTTTTTCTAGGGACCTCTCCTGGAAACGAATGTCAATCTGATTGCACAAAGAAATTACATCATCCAGACCGGAGGGGATGGCTCTTCCTGCTAATTCATCCTTCACTCGGCCAGAGAGGCCATGCAAAAAGGTTGCGACCAGGGCCTCATTGTTCCAGCTCAATTCAGCTGTGAGGATACGGAACTGAAGCGCATATTGTCCCACTGAACAAGATTCTTGGCGAAGGCTTAAAAGTGCACTAGCCGCTGAAGAAACCTGAGCTGGCTCCTCGAAGATATTACGAAAAAGCTTCAAGAAGTCGGACAGGCTGAAAACCACTGGGTCATTATTCTCCCACAAGGGGGCAGCCAAAGCTAAAGCTTCACCAGAGAGGAGGGAAATGATATAGGCTACCTTAGCCCGATCAGACAGAAAGTTTTGAGGCTGGAGCTCAAAATGAATGGTGCATTGGCTGAGGAAGCCCCTGCAGGCCTTGGAGTCCCCAGAGAAACGGGACGGAGCTGGCAGTAAATATGAATGTGTGGCTGTGACTGGTGCGATAGGTGCAGCTGCTGATTGTACTTGAGGCTGCAGGTTTGGGTTTCCCAAGGAGGCCTGGAGCTGCTCGAAGCGGTAAGCCAGATCCTTAAGGAATAGCATCACCTGAGTCTGATTAGATTCCTGGGTCTCGAGTCTGCGAACTATACCCTGCAATGGATCGGCTGCAGGAAGCGGCACATCAGCCGGGTCCAAGGCTGATCAAACTGTCAGGTCACCTTGAGTCTAGGTGACAGATGCACACCATTGGGATCAGGAGTGCACCGCAAGGTAGTGGACCCTATGGCTGACTGCTAAGGATGGGAGTCTGGGTGTAAGGAAGGCAGGGCCGCTGGAACACCAACACGGATCCCACCGGGGTTGGAGCATAGGATTCCCGGGGCCACGGAGTCTAAGAGCCAGCAGGTGTTCACCAGAGCCTCTAGTGGTGAGGATGGACTGGGCTGCAACTGTCTCCAGGTCGCGACCCCCAGGGTCCCCCAGCTCACACCCACAGTAGGCAACAGGAGGATAGGGATAGTAAAGGAATAAGCCAAGGTCAGGGCCACAAGCAGACAAGGACAACAGAGTACACACCAAGGTTTAGGGTCACAGGCAAACAGGGATGGTCGGGGACATGCCAAAGGTCAGGGTCATGAGCAGACAGGAATAGTAGAGAACACGCCAAGGTCGGTAACAGAAACAAACGTAGAGCACACGGCAGGCAGGAACAGGAAGCCAAACACACAAAGGTTGATCAGCAGGGCTGGCGTGCAGTGCAGAGGATAATATAGAGTTCTCTGATAGGAGCTGGGGTGGAGCCATGCTAGAGGAGAGTTAATAAAAGCAGTCAGGTGAGAGACAGCTGGTCTTTAGAGATGAACACATGGAGACAGGTAAGCTGACAAACAAACTCTATTGCATAACCATGACAGGGGTGTTTTCTTTCCACAATGGGGTAATTTTCTCTGCGTTTCCATTGTTCTGGTGCTCCAGGACCTTCAAAGGTGTGATAGGTCATCAGGAAGTGAGATGTGTAATTTATGCTCCTAGAACGCCTGATAGTGCTCCCTGCATTTTGGGCCTCTCTATGTGGCCAGGTTGTGTAAAAGTCTCACACATGTGGTATCGCCATACTCAGGATGAGTAGCAGAATGTATTTTGGGGTGTAATTGGAAGTATACTTTTCAAAAAGGGGTAATTTGGGGGGTATTTGTACTGTCTTGATATTTTAGGGCCTCAAGAAATTATATAGGTCGTCAGTACATCAGGTGTGATCAATGTTTAATGATTTGCACCATAGCTTGTAGACTCTGTAACTTTTATGCAGACTAAATAATCTCTACCAATATTTGGGTTATTTTTACCAAAGATATGTAGCAGTATAAATCTTGGCCCAAAATTATGAAAAAAAATTACTTATTTGCAAAATGTTATAATAGAAACTAAAAAAAAAAAAAATCGCTCTTTTTTTACTTATATCGCAAAAAATAAAAAACCCAGTGATGATTAAATACAACCAAAAGAAAGCTCTATTTGTGTGAAAAAAATGATAAAATTTTGTTTGGGTACAGTGTTGCATGACTGAGTAATTATCATTCAAATTGTGAGAGTGCTGAAAACTGAAAATTGTTCTGGGCAGGAAAGTGGTGTAAATGCCTTGTATTGAAGTGGTTAATGGCGATAAGGAGTATGAGGTAGAGCCATTCTGGACTGTAGGATGAGGAAAAGCAAGCTACAATACCTCATTAAGTGGAGGGGGACACAAGAGGGTTGTCACAAGCCTTCTTCTGCTCATCCTGAAAAAGAAAGTCAGTCAGTTAGGCATCCGGAGGCTGCCTGTTGGGAGGAGGCCCAGCAACCAGACAGTTGTGTGTGCGCACACACACATGCACAGATGTAATCCCAGGGCTACCCACCAGAATAGGCATAGGTGTGAGCATGCGCAGGAATACGTAGGTTCTTGGCACAATTTGGCACATATAAGGATGACAGCTACACCAGGGCATTGCTGTCTGATCTTCAGCTTCCACCTGTATCCTGTTCCTGTGCCTATCCATGATCTCATTTGTACCCAGCTTCCTGACCATTCTGATTCTCTCCAATCCTGATCTCAGCTTGCCTTTTGACCTTGATATACCTGCATCCACATGATTCTCTGTTTGAACTTTGACCATTCTGTGCTTGCTGGCTCTGATGTTTCTGATCTCCCATGTGTGACCTGGCTTGTCTGACTTTGCACCAGTCTTTAGCATCTTCAGCGTACCTGCATCCACAGTACACCTGAATCCACAATGTGCCTGCAACTGCAGCAGCTCGGCACCCTCTACCGCTGCTGCCATCCGCTTCTCTTACCTGCTGACAAATGGAGAAGATTGCAGGCATTCCTACTGCGCCACACTCTTGTGGCTGCTGTTACAACCTCAGTGGTCCTTGAACCAGGGCTGTACAAGAGGCCTTCCTCTGCTCGTCAGGCTCTACCCAAAGATATGTGACAGACACACTTCACAGCTTCTGGCACTCTGTAATCTGGAGTGACAAGACCAAAATAGAGTTTTAGGGTCACAACCATAAGTGCTATGTTCGCAGAGGGGTCAACAAGGCCTACAGTGACATGAATACCATTCCCACTGTGAAACATGGTGGTGGCCCATTGATGTTTTGGGGTGTGTGAGCTTTTAAGGCACAGGGAATCTTGTAAAAATTGATTGTAAGATGAATGCAGCATGTTACCAGAAAATACTGGCAGACAATTTGCAAAATAGCTGAACAATGACCCTAGCACAAAGCCAAATTAACCCTCCAGTGGAAAAAGGTGAAGGCTCTGGAGTTGCCATCACAGTCTCCTGACCTTAATATTATCGAGCCACTCTGAAGCGATCTCAAACCTGCTGTTCATGCAAGACAACCAAAGACTTTGCATGACCTGGAGGCATTTTGCCAAGGCAAATGAGCAGCTATACCACCTGCAAGAATTTATGGTCTCATGGACAAATATTACAAAAGATGGCATGCTGTCATTGATGCTAAAGGGGGAAATGCACAGTATTAAGAACTAAGGGAATGTGCAGACTTAGTTACATAGTTAGTCAGGTTGAAAAAAGACACAAGTCCATCTAGTTCAACCAAAAAAATAAAATAATAATAATAATAATAATGCAATCCCATATACACAATCCTTCACCCACAGTTAATAGAGGAAGGCAAAAAAAAACAGCAAAGCATTCTCCAATTTGCTACAGCAGGGGAAAAAATTCCTTCCTGATCCCCCAAGAGGCAATCAGATTTTCCCTGGATCAACTTTTACTTCTAAATGTTAATGCCCAGTTATATTCTGTAAATTTAGGAAAGAATCCAGCAATCTACTGAACTTGCCAGAACCATCTCTGGAGGGAGTCTAGTCCATATTTTCACACCTCTTACTGTGAAGAAACTTTCTACTGTGAAGAAATCTTCCATATTTGGAGCTAAAATCTTTTTTCCTCTAGATGTAATGAGTTCCCCCTTGTCCTCTGTGATAACCATAAAGTGAATAACTCAACATCAAGTTCACTATATGGACCACTTATGTATTTGTATGTGTTGATTATATCCCCCCTTAATCTCCTCTTCTCAAGAGAGAATAAACTCAGTTCCTCTAATCTTTCTTCAAAGCTGAGTTCATCCATTCCTCTTATCAGTTTGGTTGCCCTTCTCTGCACTTTTTCCAGTTCCCCAATATCCTTTTTGAGAACCAATGCCCAAAACTTAACTGCATATTCCAGATGAGGTCTTACTAATGATTTGTACAGTGGCAAAATGATATATTTCTCTCTGGAGTCCATACCACTCTTAATACAAGAAAGGACTTTGCTCGCTTTGGAAACTGGAGCTTGGCATTGCATGCTATTATTGAGCTTATGATCTACCAAAACCCCCAAATCCTTCTCCACCATTGATTCCCCCATTTGCACTCCCCCTAGTATGTATGATGCTTGCATATTCTTAGCCCCCCAAGTGCATAACTTTACATTTATCAACATTAAACATCATTTGCCACTTAGTTGCCCAATTAGTCAATTGAGGTTGGCTTGTAAATTGGAGACATCCTGTAAGGATATTATTCAGCTGCATAGCTTAGTGTCATCTGCAAAGACAGAAATGTTACTTTTAATCCCAGACTCTATATCATTTATAAAAATATTAAAAAGGAAGGGTCTTAAAAGATGAAGACCATTCAGAGGTCGATACATGTGGAGAAGAGAGGATCTGAGCCTGTGACATTGCGCAGCCACGGTGGTGAGCGAGCAGACGCTCTAAATACACGTAACAATAAGGTAAATAGAGATATGTGGCGCTAACTTAAAGTGCATAAATGTGCCCACCTGACTTTACCCTTTGATACGGTACACAATGGGGATACTCCTTTCTATTGCATGCCTCCACCCAACTTGCCGAACTTGAGGCCTTCCATTGGAGATTTGCAAGATCTGTGACGATTGGAGGAGACAGATCGATTTATGGTGTTTCATCCACTTCCTGATTGCAGGCTCGACTTGACCCTAGGGGTCTTTGCTAGAGGTGAGAGGCTGAGGGAAACGTGTGGCGCACCACGGAGTACGGTTATTAAGAGGAATCTGTCACCTATCATCGTTTGCACTTGCACCTTTTTCATCTATTTTTTGCACAAACTGTTTTATGAAGACTCACTTTGTCCACGTTGGAACTGTATTACATTAATTGGATTGACTTGTGGCTATTTTTATAGTGTTTCTGCACTTTTTTGCACTTTATGCGATTTTTGTTATTGCATGCTGCTTTTTTTATCCCATGCGATTTTTCTAAATTTTTTCTAAATGTGTGATTTTTTTCATCTTGATGCACTTTTAGACTATTTTTGGATTTATTCACCTTCATTTGAATTGTCTATTTATTTATTTGATGTCATATTTCATGAATTTCACTGTTATTTATCCAATGTCACTTTTTATGAATTTAATGGATGTTTAGTCACTTTATTTATGTGATTTTGCTCTTTACGCATATGCACTTTACTTGAAGAATTGGATTATATTTATTTGATCACATTTATGCACTTTGAGTTAGCGCCACATATCTCTATTTACCTTATTGTTTTTCTGTATGGGAACACTGCCGTATGTGTGGCGGCTTCTTAGTCCTCTTTAGCTGCTTTGGCTCGCCTTAGTTTTGCACATTCGTTTTCTTCTCTGTTTCTTAATACACGTAACAAACAAATTTTGTTTTCACATCTAGTAAGTGTCCTCTTTTAGCGGGGTTTTAAAAAAAAGTTTTATAGCAGAGAGCACTATGTCGGCTGAGTTTTTGATTACATGATACATGAGTCCCTTGAAGTGGAGGAACAGCTGAATAATCTTGAGATCAACCCAGTATCTGTGAGGGACACATTGGGTGGAGTGGAGATCGTGAAAGGGAGAAATTTAACAGCTGTGTCCTGACAGAAAGAAAACGGAAAATTGAATACTTACCTTTCCGTAATTTTCCTTTCCTGGTGCCTGCCCATGGCAGCATACCAATGGTTGGTTGCTCTGCCCCCTACCAACCCACAGGACCACTTTAACTCTATAAAAAAGAGTTGCTCCCCTCAGTCAGTATTCTTGTAACTAGATCTCATAACGTTAAGGATAATTGAAGGGAGGGTGTATGCTGCCATGGGCAGGCACCAGGAAAGGAGAATTAAGGAAAGGTAAATATTAAATTTTCCGTTTTCCTGGTGCCTACATGGCAGCATACCAATGGTAAATAACTTGCTTACAGGGAGGGTACTGCAATAAAGAAATTTAATAAGAAAAACTACAGTACAGTTGACTGCAAGGTCCTTTTCCAAAACACCTTCGGGAAGTAAGGACTGCTGGGTCTACACTATAGTGGGACATGAACGTGTTGAAGGACGAGCAGCTGGCCGCTCGGCAAATTGTCTCAGGGGAGACCTGCGCCAAAGCTGCCCAGGAGGAGGCTATTCCACGTGTTGAGTGCGCATTGACCGCATCTGGAACTGGAAGACCACTAGCCCGATATGCTCTTTGGATTAACCTTACAATCCAGCTTGCCAAGGTCATCTTGGATGCCGCCATTCCCTTCCTGGCACCTTTTGGGATGACAAATAGCCGCTGATCTTTCCTGAACTGCTGCGTCAAACTTAGGTAGTGACTTAGGGATCTGGCTATATCCAACTCATGCAGTTTTGAGGATGCTGGAAGAACCCACTCTTGGTTCAGATGGAAGACTGAAGGTACTTTAGGAATGAACTGATGAATAGGCTGCAACACCACCCTGTCTGAGAAGAATGGTAATGTAGGGTTCGTGAGACCCTAATGCTTGGATCTCTGATAACCTGCGACCTGAAGTGATGGCGACTAGAAAGACTGCCTTCAGAGAAATATCCTTCAAGGTGCATTCTTCTGTGGGAGCAAACGGAGGTTTAAAAGGACACTAAGCACGATAGTCAAATCCCATTTGGGGTATAGCGTCTTTCTGGGAGGTCTCTATCTTAGAATTGCTTTCAGGAAACGTTCCACAAGAGGGTCTAGTGCCCACCGGGTATCAGTTAGAGCTGAAAGGGCTGAAACCTGGACATTAAGTGTGTTCAGGCCCAAACCTAAGTCCAATCCACTCTGTAAAAAGAGGAGTATGTTCTGGATTCCGGGGTTTAGAGGCTCGAAATGGTTAGTCTCTGCCAATTCCATAAACTTTCTCCAAATTCTATAGTATGTGGAATTTGTAGATGCTTTTCTGGCCTGTAGTAGTGTTTGAATGACATTATGCGAACATCCTAACTCGCCCAACCTTTTCCATTCAACTTCCAAACCCTCAAGTCTAGGATCTCTGAGTGCGGGTGACAGAACTTGCCCTGAGACAGAAGGTTGTCTATGCGTGGAAGGGGAAGCGGTTTGCACAAGGCCATCTTGACTAGCAGCGTGAACCACGGTCTCTTGGGCCAGTATGGAATCACTGCCAAAATTGTGTTCCCTTCTGTTGTTAGGTGTTGGAGAAACCTCAGTATCAGTGGAGTTGGGGGGTATGTGTATGCCATCTGAAAGTTCCATGGTTGGGTTAGGGCATCCACCCCTGCTGAATTTGGAGATGGGAATCTCGAAAAAAAAAACAGTGTCTTTGCGGGGAGGCAAATAGGTCTATTTGGGGAGTGCCCCATTGCTGGCATATCCAGAAGAAGACCCTCGGATTCAGAGATCACTCGTTGTTGTGGCTGAAAGATCTTGAAAGCTGATCGGCTAACTGGTTCTCTGGCCCTGGGATATATGAGGCCTGTAGGTTGACTAAATTCCTCTCTGTCCATGTCAGAATGGGTGTCACTTTGTTCAGGAGGGACCTGCTGTGCGTTCCTCCTTGATTCTGAACATAAGCCACTGCCACTCTGTTGTCCATCTGGAGAAGGATGGATTTGCCCCTGAGGAAGGTGGCCAGAGACAAGATTGCCAACCAAGCTGCCCTTAGCTCCAAGGTGTTTGACACTACTTCTGTTGCATTGCATTGCCATCTGCCCTGTACCAACTGGTCTTGGTAATGTGCCCCCCATCCTAACTGACTCGCGTCTGTCGTCACAACCATTCATGGGATGGGGCCAAGGGGACAGTGAAGCAGAAGGTTGGATGGCCTTGTCCACCACCAAAGGCTGGATTTCATTGCAGGCGTAATTGATACCCTCTGATCTAGGCGATTTTTCTTCCACTGTGATAGAAAGCCCACCTGGAAAGTCCGTAGATGCCATCTGGCCCATTTCACCATGGGTATGCATGAAGAGAGGGAACCGAGCAGTAGGGATGAGCTTCGAGTTCGAGTCGAACTCATGTTCGACTCGAACATTGGCTGTTCGCAAGCTCGCCGAACAGCGAACAATTTGGGGTGTTCGTGGCAAATTCGAATGCCGCAGAACACCCTTTAAAAGTCTATGGGAGAAATCAAAAGTGCTAATTTTAAAGGCTTATATGCAAGTTATTGTCATAAAAAGTGTTTGGGGACCTGGGTCCTGCCCCAGGGGACATGGATCAATGCAAAAAAAAAGTTTTAAAAACGGCCGTTTTTTCAGGAGCAGTGATTTTAATAATGCTTAAAGTCAAACAATAAAAGTGTAATATCCCTTTAAATTTCGTGGCTGGGGGGTGTCTATAGTATGCCTGTAAAGGGGCGCATGTTTCCTGTGTTTAGAACAGTCTGACAGCAAAATGACATTACGAAGGAAAAAACCCATTTAAAACTACTCGTGGCTATTGCATTGCCGACAATACACATAGAAGTTCATTGATAAAAACGGCATGGGAATTCCCCACAGGGGAACCCTGAACCAAAATTAAAAAAAAAAATGATGTGGGAGTCCCCCTAAATTCCATACCAGGCCCTTCAGGTCTGGTATGGATAGTAAGGGGAACCCCGGCCAAAATTTAAAAAAAAAATGACGAGGGATTCCCCCTAAATTCCATACCAGACCCTTCAGGTCTGGTATGGATTTTAAGGGGAACCCCGCGCCAAAAAAAAAAAAAACGGAGTGGGGTCCCCCAAACAATCCATACCAGACCCTTATCCGAGCACGCAACCTGGCAGGCAGCAGGAAAAGAGGGGGGGGCGAGAGTGCGGCCCCCCTCCTGAACCGTACCAGGCCACATGCCCTCAACATTGGGAGGGTGCTTTGGGGTAGCCCCCAAAACACCTTGTCCCTATGGACAAGGGCCTCATCCCCACAACCCTGGCCGGTGGTTGTGGGGGTCTGCGGGCAGGGGGCTTATCGGAATCTGGAAGCCCCCTTTAACAAGGGGACCCCCAGATCCCGCCCCCCGTGTGAAATGGTAACTGTCAAAAATGTTAAAAATGACAAGAGACAGTTTTTGACAATTCCTTTATTTAAATGCTTCTTTTTTCTTCTATCTTCCTTCATCTTCTTCTTCTGGTTCTTCTGGTTCTTCCTCCGGCGTTCTCATCCAGCATCTCCTCCGCGGCGTCTTCTATCTTCTTCTTCTCGGGCCGCTCCGCACCCATGGCATGGGGGAAGGCTCCCGCTCTTCTCTTCATCTTCTTCATCTTCTTCTCTTCTTCCTTCTTCTCTTCTTCTCTTCTTCTCTTCTTCATTTTCTTCTCTGGGCCGCTCCGCATCCATGCTGGCATGCAGGGAGGCTCCCGCTGTGTGACGGCGTCTCCTCGTCTGACGGTTCTTAAATAACGGGGGGCAGGGCCACCTGGTGACCCAGCCCCCCTCTGACGCACGGGACATGACGGGACTTCCCTGTGGCATTCCCCGTGATGTCACAAGGAAGTCCCGTCAAGTCACCGTGCGTCAGAGGGGGCGGGGTCACCGGGTGGCCCCGCCCCCCATTATTTAAGAACCGTCAGACGAGGAGACGCCATCACATAGCGGGAGCCTCCCTCCATGCCAGCATGGATGCGGAGCGGCCCGGAGAAGAAAATGAAGAAGAGAAGAAGATGAAGAGAAGAGCGGGAGCCTCCCCCCATGCCATGGGTGCGGAGCGGCCCGAGGAGAAGAAGATAGAAGACGCCGTGGAGGAGATGCTGGACGAGAATGCCGGAGGAAGAACCAGAAGAACTAGAAGAAGAAGAAGATGAAGGAAGATAGAAGAAAGAAGAAGCATTTAAATAAAGGAATTGTCAAAAACTGTCTCTTGTCATTTTTAACATTTTTGACAGTTTTTTAGTGAAATGGTAGGGGTAAGTACCCCCTTACCATTTCACACGGGGGGGCGGGATCTGGGGGTCCCCCACAACCACCGGCCAGGGTTGTGGGGATGAGGCCCTTGTCCTCATCAACATGGGGGCAAGGTGTTTTGGGGGGCTACCCCAAAGCACCCTCCCAATGTTGAGGGCATGTGGCCTGTTACGGTTCAGGAGGGGGGGGCGCTCTCTCATCCACCCCTCTTTTCCTGCGGCCTGCCAGGTTGCGTGCTCTGATAAGGGTCTGGTATGGATTTTTGGGGGGACCCCACGCCGTTTTTTTTTTTTTGCCGCGGGGTTCCCCTTAAAATCCATACCAGACCTGAAGGGTCTGGTATGGAATTTAGGGGGAACCCCACGTCATTTTTAAAAAAAATTTTGGCCGGGGTTCCCCTTAATATCCATACCAGACCTGAAGGGCCTGGTATGGAATTTAGGGGGACTCCCACTTCATTTTTTTTTTAAATTTTGGTTCGGGGTTCCCCTGTGGGGAATTCCCATGCCGTTTTTATCAATGAACTTCTATGTGTATTGTCGGCAATGCAATAGTCGCGACCCGCGAGTAGTTTTAAATGGGTTTTTTCCTTCGAAATGTCATTTTGCTGTCAGACTGTTCTAAACACGGGAAACATACGCCCCTTTACAGGCATACTATAGACACCCCCAGCCACAAAATTTAAAGGGATATTACACTTTTATTGTTTGACTTTAAGCATTATTAAAATCACTGCTCCTGAAAAAACGGCCGTTTTTAAAACTTTTTTTTTGCATTGATCCATGTCCCCTGGGGCAGGACCCAGGTCCCCAAACACTTTTTATGACAATAACTTGCATATAAGCCTTTAAAATTAGCACTTTTGATTATTCATGTTCGTGTCCCATAGACTTTAACGGTGTTCGCGTGTTCGAACAAACTTTTTTCCTGTTCGCATGTTCTGGTGCGAACCGAACAGGGGGGTGTTCGGCTCATCCCTACCGAGCAGGCACAGACAGTCTGACGCTGACATGGAATGGCTCGCTAGTGCCCTTTTCACCTTCCCTATGAATGAAGGGATCTTTTCTGACAGGAGTGAAACTGCTCTTCCTGGAGTGTTGAAGAATGCTCCTAGGTAAGTTATCTCCTGTGTGGGCATAAGTTGACTTTTGGTGTAGTTGATTAGCAAACCAAACTTTATCAGTGTGTCTAGGACCAATTGTACATGTATTACCAAGGTCTGTCTGTGCTGGGATAGAATTAGAATATTGTCCAAATAGTGTAGTACTCAAATCCCCTTCTCTCGAAGAGGAGCCAAGATCGCTACTAGCACTTTGGTGAAGGTTCTGGGCGCTGTTGAAATCCCAAAGGGAAGGCATTGGAATTGAAGACGTAAGTCGCTTATTCTGAACCGAAGAAGAGGCTGAAAATGAGGGTGGATAGGTATATGACGATACGCATCCTGAAGGTCTATGGACGCCATCCAATCTCCTGGCTGACTGGATAGAATGACTGTGTTTAAGGACTCCATCTTGAAATGTTCCACACGGATATGCCTGTTCAGTCTCTTCAAGTCTAGCACAGGCCTCCAACCCCCCGATTTTTTGGGGACCAAGAAGACTGGGGAATAAAAGCCTATGTGTTTCTCCGAGTCTGGAGCTGGTACCACTGCCTGCTGGAGAACCAGCATTTTGACATATTAAAGAAGGGCCTCCTTCTTTTCTCTGGAGGTTGGAATCTTGGTGGGTTGAAAGGAATAGAGGGGGGCTGCCTTTTGAATTTCCAGAAATGGCCTTGACGGACTGTGGACACTGCCCACTGGTATACTCAATCTTCCACCCAAAGCTTGGCAAATGTCTTTAGACGGGCTCCCACCGGACCAGTCTGGGTGGGGAAGGCGTCAAAAGGTCTTCTGGCTCTCAACAGTGGATGTAGAGGCTTTTGGTTTTGCTGATCTCAGAAAAGTAGCTTGTGAACCTTTCCAGCCCCTTCTGTATTCCCTTCCTGGGCGGTAGGATCTGCAATCTTTCCCTCTTAGCTGGCCCGCTGGACAAGTAGTGAATCTCTTCCTCCTGCCCCTGTCCTGGGGAATTAAACCACTTTTTCCCCTGTGACTCTGGTAATTGCAGTATCCATTTTTTCGCCGAACAGGGCTTTCCCATCGTATGAAATACAACACCATGATTGTTTAGACGTCGGATCGGCCAACCATGGTTTTAGCCATAACGCTCTCCTGGCCGTGATGGAATACAGCATGGCCCTGGAAGAACATTTTAGGACATCAATAGCTGCTTCTGCTATGAAATCTGAGGCCTTAATTCATCTAGTGCCTTAATGATTTCTTCTGAGCCCACCCCTTGTCTGAGGGCTGTTTTCACGTTGTCTGACCATACTCTGGTGGCTCTCGAGATCGAGGTCAGAGCTACCGCCGGTTTTCATGCTCCTCCAGCCGCCTAATAAGTCTTTTTTAGGTCTGAGTCAATTCTTCGGTCCAGGACATCTTTAAAGGAGACTGCGTCTTCTAGTGGTAGAGTCGAATTTCTAGCCAACCTCATAATTGAGGCATCTACGGTTGGTACAGTATCAAAGAGCTGCACGTCTGCTTCTGCCAGTGGATATAACTCAAGAAAACGATTATGTGCAATAGGCCTCCTGTCCACCTTCTGCCATTTGTCTGTTACCACCTCTTTGATTTCTTCCATCAAGAGAAAAGTTGATAACTTCTTTTTCAGGTGTGGAAAATATTTATTTGTTTTAGAAGGTGGCTCAGGATCCTCCTCCCACTGGATAGCATCCTTGACCATGGTGATGAAAGGCTCAACTAGAGCGAAGTCAAATGCTGAAATACTGACATCCCCTATTTCAGTCTCGTCCTCAGAATTTACTTCTGCGTCTGTATGAGGAATGGGCGCATTAATTGCTGTTCCGGCCGAGGGTGGGTTAACTTGGTCTTGGGAGAGGGCTAACTCTCTGATTGATTCCTTGATCAGACCCTTAATTGATTCCAGAGACTGCTGCTTGTCTCTCTCCTTGTCCCCTGTAGCCTCTAGTAGACACTGCCCGCATACTAATTTTTCCGGCAGCACTGGTCTTCCACATACCCAACAGGTTTTTTCTCTTGGCTACACCGGTCTGTGGGATTCGTGTCTGCTAGGGGTATGTCGGGGTGACCTCTGGCCACTGCGAGAGGCATGAGCTGAGGATGAATGTGAGTGACCCGAGCTCCTATGACCCTTTGATCTCCTATCTGGAGAGCTTCGGTGGAATGATCTGTGGGATGATCCCCGGTGTGGGCTGTAGAAACAAAAAATATGTTCAAAGTTGCCAGGAGTGCTCTTTTTTTTTTCCAAAAAGGGAAAACTTACCTGATTTGTTGCAGCCCTTAACTAGTGGTATGATGGGGATCTTTTTGTTGCGGCATAAAAACATTAGGGGCAGCTGGAACAAAGAAAAAAAGATAGAGATTTTTTTTCCATATATATATATATATATATATATATATATATATATATATATATATATATATATATATATATATATATATATATATATATATATATATATATATATATATATATATACATACATACACGCATACATACATATGTATACTCCATCCAGCCAGTAATGCCCCCCAAATACCTTGGCCAGGCTCCATTGGGTTTACACAGTAGAGACGACACTTAGGGAGATGTCTTCTCCTTGATAGCTGGCAGTGTACTGAATCCCAGGCTCTCCATTTATGCTGAGAGCGCTTTGGGAGTACCAAGATGGCCGCCGACGGCCTCAATCCACTACTGTGCATGTGCCGTACATCACATGACATCACGCTGTGACTCCGGCCCCCACGCCGAGTAAAACCGAGCAGATAGGCGCGCATGAAGCGCCGTACACTGCTACAGGAGGAGGGGGGAACAATAGCCATGGAGGAATGCTGAAAAGCAGGTAACAGCCTGCTCACACACAGCTATGAGGCATGCCATCAGGGAAGGAAATAGAGGAGAAGGACAGGCTCCTGTTCATCTTCCCAAATAGGCCAAAAAAAGATCCACAGAAAAAACGGCCTCCCATACTTATCTGGCGCATTTAGCAGCCCAAGCAATGGGACTCCATACTGCAGAAGAGCATGAACCCGCAACAGTCACACCATAAAGCGGTGAGGTAAGGCTGATAATGATCCTGCTGGGGTGGGGACAGAGAAAAGAATACTGACTGAGGGGAGCAACTCTTTTTTTATAGAGTTAAAGTGGTCCTGTGGGTTGGTAGGGGGCGGAGCAACCAACCATTGGTATGCTGCCATGGAGGCACCAGGAAAAGACATTTGGGAGTGAAAAAAAAGAGTTAATTTGAGTCTTCCTGACTCATTCTTGAGGTGAGCAGCTGGTGATGGTGTGCACAAGCAATAAGAATAATTGAGACGCATGGTGATATGATAACAACACTGGAGCACTACTATCAAGATTGATATTGATTTATGGGACATTTATTATGAATTTTTTATGAATTTGAATTTTATTGCATGTATACATAGCACTAAATATAGCACTGAATTATTACTGTACTAGCGCTGCACAATGTGTGTATGTGTGTGTCCTATGGTACACATACACATATATATACAGTATCTCACAAAAGTGAGAACACACCTCACATTTTTGTTAACATTTTATTATATCATTTTATAAGAAGAAATAAAAGATGAAGAAATTACACATTGCTACAATGAAAAGTAGTGAGTGTACAGCCTGTGGTGGCCAAGACCATGCAGGTTTAACAGGACAGGTTCCACTCAGAACAGGCCTCGCCATGGTCGAACAAAGAAGTTGAGTGAACGTGCTCAGCGTCATATCCAGAGGTTGTCTTTGGGAAGTAGACATATGAGTACTGCTTATACGCCTCACACTGCATCAAATTGGTCTGCATGGCTGTTGTCCCAGAAGGAAGCCTCTCCTAAAGATGGTGCACAAGAAAGCCCGCAAACAGTTTGCTGAAGACAAGCAGACTAAGGACATGGATTATTGGAACCATGTCCTGTGATCTGATGAGACCAAGATAAACTTATTTGGTTCAGATGATGTCAAGCGTGTGTGGTATAAACCAGGTAAGGAGTACAAAGACAAGTGTGTCTTGTCTACAGTCAAGCATGGTGGTGGGAGTGTCATGGTCTGGGGCTGCATGAGTGCTGCCAGCACTGGGGAGCTACAGTTCATTGAGGAAATTATGAATGGCAACATGTACTGTGACATACTGATCCCTCCCTTCGGAGACTGGGCTGCAGAGCAGTATTCCAACATGATAACGACCCCAAACACACCCCCAAGATGACCACTGCCATGCTAAAAAAGCTGAGGGTAAAGGTGATGGACTGGCCAAGCATGTCTCCACACCTAAACCCTATTGAGCATCTGTGATGTTATCATGGAGGAGTGGAAGAGGACTCCAGTGGCAACCTGTGAAGCACTGATGAACTCCATGCCCAAGAGGTTTAAGGCGGTGCTGGAAAATAATGGTGGCCACACAAAATATTGACACTTTTGGCCCAATTTGGACATTTTCACTTAGGGGTGTATTCACTTTTGTTGCCAGTGGTTTAGACATTATTGGCTGTGTGTTGAGTTATTTTGAGGGGACAGCAAATTTACACTGTTATACAAGCTGTACACTCACTACTTTACATTGTAGCAAAGTGTAATTTCTTCATTGTTGTCACATGAAAAGATATAATAAAATATTTACAAAAATGTGAGGGGTGTACTCACTTTTGTGAGATACTGTATATAGATTTTTAAAGTGTAGTGATTTCACTTTGCACTTGATTAATTATTAGGGTGGCACTGATTATTTCACACATTTGTATAACTGGCAAAACATAGACCTCGGATTGAAGGATTTATCCATCCAAAAGCTCACAATGTCTCCAGGATCCAGAACCTACACTAGAACCTAATAACACCTGAGAAAAGAAAAAACATTTTCCTTAACAGATACAAATTCTGGAGTCCCTCATCATGTGTAGGTGAGAATCCTAAATAGCACAAATATACCATTTACAAC
This sequence comes from Aquarana catesbeiana, assembly GCF_042186555.1. Classification (NCBI taxonomy): domain Eukaryota; kingdom Metazoa; phylum Chordata; class Amphibia; order Anura; family Ranidae; genus Aquarana; species Aquarana catesbeiana. The sequence goes on along the minus strand of NC_133332.1, from coordinate 134,573,722 downwards.
CCTGCCAGCCAGAGCCTTAACAAGGGCTGGCAGATATTAACCCAGCATACTAGATCACAAGAACATATCAGGTAATTCCTTAGCACAGTAGATTTTTGATTGTTTTTTATTTCATGGTATTGTTAAATCCCCTATCCTTTGGGAACAGCAGTGTCAGTCAGGGAGATCTCTTGACAATATCTGAAACAACACTGACAAAATTCACAAAATACGCACTCACTTTGTAGAAAGCTAGATACTGAGCTTGATTTTTCATGTACTGTATTGGTTCCTTTTAGAAAAGTCATTTTCCTATAAAAACACTTTCTTTAATATACCGTGGAGAAGTGAATAAACTCTCAACATATCACCATTTGCTCCCCTTTGCTATAGTCATCTTTTATGTATACTAAACAGTAAATTACAGTTTTATAATGAAAATTCTAAATTAACTGCGTCATCAGGAATCTGTTGCCAAGTGAGCAAATTGTGCTATGTGCTCTAGCCATGTTATTATTTCTAACATGCCGACATACTCCACAGCACTCTGTAACAAGCAGCTAAACACGTGTTGATTATTTCATGGAGCTGCAAACCAATATATATGACTTAAAGCTAACCTCTGAACATTATCCTTTTCATAGCTTTATAGACCTTTATGTAATTTAAAATTTTCCTTGCTGTTATGAAAACTTTTCTCTGCAAAGTTGTTAAAACCCCTCCTTGTTGTTACCCTTAAAGGGGTTGTAAAGGTAAAAGTTTTTTCACCTTAATGCATTCTATGCATTAAGGTGAAAAAACTTCTGACAGAACCGCCGCCCCCAGCCCCCCCGTTTTACTTACCTGACGCCTCGAAAGTCAGCTTCGCGTTCCCGACATCTGTTCCTCCGCTCACCCTGGCCGCTGATTGGCTGCAGTGGATGGATTGAAAGCAGCGCAGCCATTGGCTCGCGCTGCTGTCAATCACATCCGATGACGCGGCGCGCCGGGGGGCGGGGCCGAGTGATACAGCGAGCGGCTATAGCCGCCGGCTGTATCACGGGAGCGCGCCCGCAAGCACTCACCACCGTGCGAGAGAGCTCGCATGAAGGTGGTAAATGCTTGCGGGGAGGAGCTGAGACAGCCGCCGAGGGACCCCAGAAGACCAGGTTCGGGGCCACTCTGTGCAGAACGAGCTGCACAGTGAAGGTAAGTATGACATGTTTGTTATTTTTAAAAAAAAAAAAAAACACCTTTACAACCCCTTTAATAGTACAGCTCCCACTGTATTTCCTACCAGTACCAAAATCAGTGAGATACTATACACAGAGCTGCCTCTCATAATCAATCAATGTGAAAAAAACAGAACATTAAAGCAATACTATGAGAATTAAAAAAAAAAAAAATAGAAAGTTCCAATCCTCCAGTATTCTGTGTAACATATATTATACAAAAGTCCACCAGTGTAGTAATTTTCTGCATTCATCCATCCAGTGTGGTCTGTGTAATAACTCGTGACCTCCCTGAACTTCCGCACTCACCAGAGAATGTTGACATTCTGCTGTGTAGCACAAGGGTCAGCCTCAGTTGTCGATATCACCCTTTCCTGGTTACATCAATGTCCTCCTTGGTCTCTCTGCCCCTGTGTCCCAGATCCTCCTTCAAGCCTCTCTGGTCAGCACAGACCACAAATAATTGACATCCTCAGATAAACAGTAGTGTCATTTTTTTTTTATTATTAAACAAAAGAAATCTCCATTGCACCCACTTGTGTATTGTATATTGATTGCATGCAAACCCGAAAGTGTTACCTCAGCATACATTCCACAGACCATAAGTGACGTCACTGGAAGCCCTGCTCAATGAGTTTCATCTTGACTAGGGATGAGCTTCGTGTTTGAATCGAACGCATGTTCGACTCGAACATTGCCTGTTCGGCCGTTCGCCGAATTCCGAACGATATAGGCCGTTCGCGCCAAATTCGAGTGGCGCGTCACTGCCAATAATTCACTCCAGCATCGCAGTGCATTGCTGGCTGATGATTGGCCAAGCATGCACTATGTCCCGCATGCTTGGCCAATCACAGCGCCGTCTGTACAGAGAGCCGTAATTGTCCAAAGCCAGGGTGGCTTTGGACAATTATGGCTTTGGGGGTTTAGTACACGCCCCACACTATATAAGGCAGCCTGCACAGCAGCCCTGTGCAGTGTGTTCCGGCGTTGAGAGAGAGATAGATAGACAGAGAGACAGTGTCATTTGATTTAAGTTAGATAGAGTAGGCAGGCGAGTCAGTTAGCTGCACTTACAGTGTATTGTGTATATATATATACATCCTAGGTGTTGTGTGTATATATATATATATATATATATATATATATATATATATATATATATATATATATATATATATATATATATATACACTGTATTTAGTTTAGCTAGATCTGTTCCTGTTATTCTCTTCCTACTACTGACAGGCAGGCAGGTGTTTTTACAGTATTTACAGCTACCTGAAGAAAATTGCTGGTGTTCTTCTGATCCTATTAATCCTATTAGCTACAGTATTTACAGTTAGTGTAGTGCGTCCTCTGCACAGTGTGCACCTAAAGCTACCTGAAGAAAATTAGTGGTGTTCTTCTGATCCTATTAGTACAGTACCGCAGGCAGCTGCAGTATTTACAAGTTAGTTTAGTGCATCCTCTGCACAGTGTACACCTAAAGCTACCTAAACAAATGTAGTGGTGTTCTTCTGATCCTATTAGTACAGTACCGCAGGCAATTGCAGTATTTACAAGTTAGTGTAGTGCGTTCTCTGCACAGTGTGCACCTAAAGCTACCTGAAGAAAATTAGTGGTGTTTTTCTGATCCTCGTTGTACAGTAGAACAGGCAGCTGTAGTATTTACAAGTTAGTGTGGTGCGTCCTCTGCACAGTGTGCACTTAAAGCTACCTGAAGAAAATTAGTGGTGTTCTTCTGATCCTATTAGTACAGTACTGCAGGCAGCTGCAGTATTTACAATTTAGTGTAGTGCGCCCCCTGCACAGTGTGCACCTAAAGCTACCTGAAGAAAATTAGTGGTGTTCTTCTGATCCTATTAATACCACAGGCAGGCAGCTACAGTATTTACAGTTAGTGTAGTGCGTCCTCTGCACAGTGTGCACCTAAAGCTACCTGGAGACAATTGCTGTTGTTCTGCTCCTATTAATACCACAGGCAGGCAGCTACAGTATTTACAGTTAGTGCACTGTGTCCTCTGCACAGTGTGCACCTAAAGCTACCTGAAGAAAATTAGTGGTGTTCTTCTGATCCTATTAATACCACAGACAGGCAGCTACAGTATTTACAGTTAGTGTACTGTGTCCTCTGCACAGTGTGCACCTAAAGCTACCTGGAGACAATTGCTGTTGTTCTGCTAATATTAATACCACAGGCAGGCAGCTACAGTATTTACAGTTAGTGCACTGTGTCCTCTGCACAGTGTGCACCTAAAGCTACCTGAAGAAAATTAGTGGTGTTCTTCTAAACCTATTAATACCACAGGCAGGCAGCTACAGTATTTACAGTTAGTGTACTGTGTCCTCTGCACAGTGTGCACCTAAAGCTACCTGAATAAAATTGGTGGTGTTCTTCTGATCCTATTAATACCACAGACAGGCAGCTACAGTATTTACAGTTAGTGTACTGCGTCCTCTGCATAGTGTGCACCTAAAGCTACCTGAAGACAATTGCTGGTGTTCTCATACTAATAATACTACAGGCAGGCAGTTGATTCTGCTAGCTGCAGTATCAGTATATATACATCCCAGCTTTGTGCAGCTACATCTCACTGCAGGCCATTAGTATGTCTGGAAGGCCAACAAGGAGAGGCAGACAGTCACAAGCCAATAAAAGAGGGCAAGCAGGCTCTTTGTCTAGAGGCAACAGTGCTGGTTGTGGAGACGGTGCATCCTCATCAGCACGTGGCCGTGGGACACGCTTGTCCTTTTTTTTGACAGCTGGCTGTGTTGAGCCACAACATGCGGAAGACTTGGTAGAGTGGATGACCAAGCCATCCTCATCCTCCTCATCCTCTCTCACCCAGGCTCAGGGTACTTTGTCTGGCAAAGCAGCTGCCAACGCGGCCTCTTCCCTCAGCTCAATGGCATCCGTCACTCCTTCCCTAGCCCCACCATGTCCTCCTGAGGAGTCCCCCGAACTGTTTGACCATGGTGTTGGGTACATGCTCCAGGAGGATGCCCAGCATTTTGAAGGCCACCCAGGGTACCCAGCTAGAGGAAGGCAGTAACGTGAGCCCAGAGAGGGGGGGTGCCCAAGAAGGACAGCAATCTGGCAGTCATGTTCCCCCAGCTGCAGCAGCATGCTGCCAGCTTTGCTCCAGTGATGAGGAGGGAGGGGATGATGAGGTCACTGACTCCACGTGGGTGCCTGATAGGAGAGAGGAGGAGGAGGAGGTACATCACCAACGAGGCAGGATGCCCTTAAGGGCAGCACACCTACTGCATCACACCGCAGAGCTCCGCATGTGCAGGGCGCTGCTGTCTCTGCACGTTATTCCAAAAGTTCTTTGGTATGGGCCTTTTTTGAGACAAGTGCTTTAGATCCCACCGCTGCTATTTGTAACATATGTCTCAAGCGTATATCTCGTGGCCAAAACATCTCCCGCTTGGGCACCACATGCTTGACCAGACATATGTTGACCTGCCATGCAGTTCGTTGGCAAGCGTACCTAAAAGACCCACACCAAACAACAAAGAGGACCTCTCCTTGCTCCTCATCAGCTGGGATCTCCAACCCCACTATACCATCAGTCCTCTCTGAGACCTGCACTGAGAGGAATGAAGGTGTAGAATTAGGTGTGTCACATCCAAGTACTTGGGGGCAATCTGCTATCGGTACACCGACATCAGATTGTACCAGGCAAATTTTCCTGCCCCAGCTGCTGCACCACCGAAAGAAGTTTGCTTCCAGCCATCCACATGCCCAGCAGTTGAATGCTAGCTTGGCTAAATTGCTAGCACTTCAACTGCTGCCTTTTCAGTTGGTAGACTCTGCCCCCTTCTGTGAGTTTGTGGAATGTGTGGTTCCTCAGTGGCAGGTTCCCAAACGCCACTTTTTCTCACGGAAGGCGATTCCGGCTCTCTACCGGCATGTGGAAGGCAATGTCTTGGCCTCGCTGGACAGGGTGGTCAGCGGTAAGGTGCATATTACCGCTGACTCATGGTCCAGCAGGCATGGACAGAGATGTTACCTATCTTTCACCGCGCACTGGGTGACTCTTTTGGCAGCTGGGAAGGATGCAGGACAAGGTGCTGTAGTGTTGGAGGTTGTTCTGCCACCACGCCTTCAAAATACTACTAGTGGTGATTCTGCCACACCTCTCTCCTCCACCCCCTCCTCTTCTTCTTCCTCCATGGCCTTTTCCTGTGCTGATTTGACTTCAGAACCAGCGGTGCTCCATAGGCATTCAAGGGGCTACGCAAGCACGCAGGCCAAAAGATGTCATGCGGTGCTTGAGCTGGTGTGCTTGGGGGACAAGAGCCACACTGGGGCAGAGATTCTGTCAGCTCTGCAGGGGCAGGTTCAGAGGTGGTTGATGCCACACCAGCTTAAGGCAGGCATGGTGGCTTGTGACAATGGCACCAACCTCCTCTCTGCCCTCCGACAGGGACAACTGACCCATGTGGCCTTTTTGGCTCACTTCCTTAACTTGGTGGTGCAGCGGTTCTTGGGCAGGTACCCGGGCTTACAGGATGTCCTCCTGAGGCAGGCCAGGGAAGTCTGTGTGCATTTCCACAGGTCATATAATGCCAGTGCTTGGCTGGCTGACCTCCAAAAGGATTTTACCTGCCCAAGAACTGCCTAATCTGTGACAAGCCCACCAGGTGGAACTCAACGTTGGCCATGCTGCAGCGGCTGCACATGCAGCAGAGGGCCATCAATGAGTACCTGTGCGACTATGGCACCAGGAGAGGGTCAGGAGAGCTTGATTTTTTTTCCCCACGCCAGTTGGCCATGATCAGGGATGCATACACTGTCCTGTCACCATTTGAGGAGGCCATGAGGATGGTGAGCAGTGACAGTGCATGCATCAGTGACACTGTCCCCCTTGTCCACCTGTTGGAGCACATGCTGCCTGTAATAATGGACAGGGCACTTGAGGCAGATCAGAGGCAGGAAGAGGAGGACTTCCTTACCTCTCAAGGCTCCCTTTATCCAGACGTTGTTCCTGCGTGCCTGCTGATCACACAGAAAGAGGAGGAGGAAGAGGAGGATTGTTTCAGCATAGAGGTGGAGTCTGGCACTCAGCATCAGCAGCAGTCTTTAAGGGATCATTTACAGTCCCAAGAAACCCATGAATTTGTACGTGGCTGGGAGGAGGTGGCTGCAAATCATGTCGTCCTTAGTGAACCAGAGGACTCCGGACCGAATGCCTCAGCAAACCTATGCTGCACGGCCTCCCTGATCCTGCAAAGCCTGCGGAAGGATCCTCGTATTTGTGATATCAAGGAGAGGGATCAATACTGGCTGGCAACCCTCCTTGATCCACGTTACAAGGGTAAGGTTGCGGAACTTATCTTGTCGTCGCAGAGGGAGCAGAGGATGAAACATCTTCGGAAGGCCTTGCAGAAAGGTCTGTGCAACGCATTTCCAGAGACTGGGAGGTTACAAACTCCTGTTCCTGGACAACGTGTTGCTGAGGCTTCGGTCAGTCAAAGAAATAGCTGTGGAGAAGGTGGCCGTCTGACCGATGCGTTCAGACAATTTTTTAGTCCGCAGCCCCAAGGTATGATTGGTTCCAGCAACCATCGCCAGCGTCTGTTTTACATGGTGCAGGAATACCTAGGGGCAAGATCTGACTTGGACACCTTTCCCACCGAAAATCCTCTGGGTTTCTGGGTCTTGAGGATGGATCACTGGCCAGAGCTTGCACAGTATGCAATTAAGCTACTGGCCTGTCCTGCATCCAGCGTTCTTTCGGAATGCACATTCACTGCTGCTGGAGGTTTTGTAACCGATCACAGGGTGCGCTGTCCACTGACTCAGTCGATCGACTGACCTTCATAAAAATGAATCAGTCTTGGATCACCACCAGCTACCAAGCACCTGATGCTGATGTAACCAAATAATTTTTTTTGAAATGTCAGATCCCTTCAAGACTGCCTATGCTGATGCTGAGTGACTATCCTGTTATGCTGAGTGACTATCCTCTTCCTCCTCAATGATCATGCTGATAGCTTGTAAGAATATTTTTGGTTCTGGGCGCTGCCACCAGTGGCTAAGGCCCAATTTTTCAGCCCCTGTTTAACAGGGGCGTGTAATTACAATTTTTGATGCAATATTTTGCAGGGAGGGTTCGTTGCTGCTCTCAACTAGAGTATTTGTGAGGGGTTGCAGTGTTGTGGCACCAGTGCCTAAGGCCCAATTTTTCAGCCCCTGTTGAACAGGGGTGTGTAATTACAATTTTTGATGCAATACTTTGTAGCAGGGCTTGTTCCTGTGCTCCAACTAGAGTATCTGTGAGGGGTTGCAGTGTTGTGGCACCAGTGCCTAAAGCCCAATTTGTCTGCCCCTGTTCAACAGGGACATGTAATTACAATTCTTGATCTAATATTTCACAGCAGGGCCCGTTTCTGCGCCCACCAAGAGTAACTGTGAGGACTTACAGTGTTGTGGCACCACCACCACCAAAGGCCCAATTTTTCTGCCCCTGTTCAACAGGTGCATGTAATAACAATTCTTGATCTAATATTTCACAGCAGGGCCTGTTCCAGCTCCCACCAAGAGTAACTGTGAGGTCTTACAGTGTTGTGGCAACATCACCACCACCACCAAAGGCCCAATTTTTCTGCCCCTGTTCAACAGGTGCATGTGATTACAATTCTTGATCTAATATTTCACAGCAGGGCCCATTTCTGAGCCCGCCAAGAGTAACTGTGAGGACTTAGTGTTGTGGCACCAGCACCACCACCATCAAAGGCCCAATTTTTCTGACCCTGTTCAACAGGGGCATGTAATTACAATTCTTGATCTAATATTTCACAGCAGAGCCCGTTCCTGCACCCACCAAGAGTAACTGGGCAGGTATATATAGTATATAGGGCAGGCCCCTACTTTCAAACATCCAACTTACAAACGACTCCTACTTACAAACGGAAGGAGACAACAGGAAGTGTGATGAAATCTACCACTTGGAAGGTAAATTCTCTCCTGTAAGAGTTAATATGGGAAAAACGTGTCTCCTTTCCACTGATGCTTTATCACCAATCCTTGTTTCACTAAAAACCCCAAATTGTCAAAAAACATTTGTCATTGGGACAGAAAGTGAGGTGAAATCTTCTGAAGAGGTGCACAGACAGCAAAACAAATGTCACAGGGGTGATAACCCTTCCCTATGTTTTCCAAAAAGCTTAAAATAGTTTTTTTGCTGGAGCTAAACACGTTAAAAATGTACCAGTTCAAAATTACAAACAGATTCTACTTAACAACAAACCTACAGTCCCTGTCTTGTTTGCACCGCCTGTATACTGCTGTTCAGAGTATATAGGGCCTTGTGGCCCCACACCTTTCCTTTTTTTAATTTGGGTGCAGGGGTTCCCCTTAATATCCATACAAAACCCAAAGGGCCTGGTAATGGCCTGGGGGGTACCCATGCCATTTGTCTCACTGATTTTCATCCATGTTGCCAGGACCCGACATTACATTAAAGCCACAAGCAGTTTTAAATGACTTTTATTCCTTTAAAAATATCATTTTGTGCAGGGACTGTTCTAAGCATGGTAAACACGCGCCACTTTACAGGCATACTATAGACACCCCCCAGGTACGATATTTAAAGGAATATTTCACTTTTTTTCACTTTAAGCTTCATTAAAATCACTGCTCCCGAAAAAACGGCCATTTTTTAAACTTTTTTTGGCATTGATACATGTCCCCTGGGGCAGGACCCGGGTCCCCAATCCCTCTTTAGGACAATAACATGCAAATTAGCCTTTAAAATTAGCACTTTTGATTTCAAACGTTCGAGTCCCATAGACTTCAATGGGGTTCTAATGTTTGTGCAAATTTTCGGTCCGTTCGCAGGTTCTGGTGCAAACCAAACCGGGGGGTGTTCGGCTCATCCCTAATCCTGACCAATGAGCGTCCTCAGGAATCAGTAAGGCTGGTATAGCAGACACCAGGGAAGTGTTGAGTGTCTGCCCCCTCTCACTGTTTTTTTTATACTAGCCTCCCTGTTGTCAGTAATTGGCAGTGTTTTTCAGAAACAAAGAAGGGATAACATGCAATTAAATTTGACAAAATCACTCTTTTCTCTTTTTTTGTGTCAGTTATATTTGAATAAACAGCCACAATTAAAGGGGTTGTAAACCTTTGTGTTTTTTCACCTTAATGCATTAAGGTGAAAAAAATTCTTGCAGTCTCCGGCCCCTCAACCCCCCATTTTACTTACCTGAGCCCTGGAATTCACTCGGCGGTGACGCGCTGTCCCTCTCTCCACAGGGTCCTGGCTCTTGTTTGGATAGATTGATAGCAGCGCAGCCATTGGCTCCCGCTGCTGTCAATCAAATCCAATGAGGCGGGTGCTGGGGGGCAGGGCCAAAACCGGCATCATGTCTATGGATGCTGGACTCAGGAACGTGCCCAGAAGAAATCCCAGAAATCGAGGATTGGTTCCACTCTGTGCCAAGCGAGCTGCACAGTGGAGGTAAGTATGACATGTTTCTTATTTTTTTTAAAAAAGCAAAGCTTTCCAATCACTTTAAATCAAGGACTGTTGGTAGACATGTGCAGAGCTGAGGAATTTGTTTTGTTTCAGATATATTAGTTATGCTACTAATTTAGTTTTATTGATTCATTTAGGAAATTCCTTTAGTTTAGCTTTGTTTAGTTTTGTTTATTAATTTTTAATGAATTCCATGTTTACGGAAGGATTCAAATTTGGATTGTTCGAAAAATGCCCCCCCCCCCATTCATACCAGGCCCTTCAGGTCTGGTATGGATTTTAAGGGGAACTCCATGCCAATTATTTTTTTTTAAATGACATGGGGTCCCCCCCAAAATTCATACCAGACTCATCCGAACATACAGCCTGGCAGGTCAGGAAAGGGGGGAAGAACAATCGCCCCCTCCTAAACCATACCAGGCCACATGCCCAAAACATGGGGAGGTGCTTTGGGGCAGGGAGGCTCCCCTCCAAAGCATCTTGTCTCCATGTTAATGGGGACACAACCTCTTCCCCATAACCCTTGCCCGGTGGTTGTAGGGGTCTGTGGGCGGTGGCCTTTTCGGAATCTGCAATCCAGTGTTGATTTTGACTTCAAATTTCAATTTCGTTTTAGTCATATGCCCCGTACACACGGTCGGATTTTCCGAGGGACAATGTCCGATCGGAGCGTGTTGTCTGAAATTCCGACCGTGTGTGGGCTCCATCCGACATTTTCCATCGGATTTTCTGACACACAAAGTTGGACAGCAGGAGATAAAATTTTCCAAAAACAAAATCCGATCGCGTCAATTCCGACCGTGTGTGGCCTGTTCCGACGCACAAAGTGCCACGCATGCTCAGAAGAAATTCCGACACGGGACAGCTCGTTCTGGTAAACTTAGCGTTCGCAATGGATACAGCACTTTCGTCACGTTGCAATGTTCAAAATGGTTTAATACAGCGCACTCTCTTCTTCTTTATAATGTGACAAGAATTAAGTAGTTTTGATGCTCATATTCACACACACTTCTCACAAACTTCTTTCGTTACTATTTATCGGGATTCCCTCAATATATTTTGATTTCTCACATCTGACAACATATTTTTTTTTTTTTACTTTAATGTAGATTCTTTTTTTGTGTTTCTCTTTTTTAATTTTGTTTTTTGGTGATTTTGATTAGTACTCCCGAAAATGTTTGTGTGTTTTTTGTGACAAGTTCCCACAACACCATTGATATGTTGTTCTATTTAATCTGTAGGAGATTGTTTGGTGTTGTTGTCCCTTGTTAATTTCACATTGTACTTTAGAAATGTACCTGAATCCTCACCAACAAACTGTCCTTTTTGGATGAAAAGGACAGTTTGTTGGTGAGGATTCAGGTAGAATTTACCTAAAAAAATTTTATTAAGGGGTCACAACTATAAACAAAGAGGGAGGCAACGCTGGAGAAACTGCAGAAGTGGGCGAAGCCTTGGACCCCCAGGGCAGACATCAATTATTTAAAAGCAAAATTGGTGGCCTGAGGAGTCCTTATCTAAGGGAGGGCAGTTTGGTCCAGAAGTCCCAGAGATCCGGAAAGCAGCAGATGACATCTATGTCCCCAGGCTGTGGTCATACGAGAGACTGCATCTTCTGTCAGACCAGACTGAACCCAGGGTCATCACTCTTTGGTCTTCCTTCCACGCTTCCTTCCAGCCTTTGGCTGTGGTGGTGGAGTTGTGGCAGCAGGAGGAGGAGGAGGAGGATCGTCGATCTCAATGACATCCGTCTTGTGTGTCAGTTCCCCACTCTCCCCCTTACGTAGGACTTTATAAATCAGGTTCTCAGAGATCTTGCGTTGGCCCTCCAGCATGCCCTGCAATTTGGTGGCAGCCATGCAGGCAAAGGCCTCTTCAGGACTGGGGAAGGCTCTGAGGGACGCCAAAGCCTCCTGGATCAGCCTGTATGCTGAATCCTGCACAGGACTGGGAGTCATCTTCCTGGCTCGTTTAGGTGGCAGGCGGAGGGGAGGAACCTGAGACTCAGTCAGGCTGCGACTTGTCCCAGGCTTCTCTTGGCTGCCACTTAGCCCCGCCTCCTCCTGGCTGCCACTAATCCCCGCCTCCTCCTGGCTGACACTAATCCCCGCCTCCTCCTGACTGCCACATTCCACAGCCTCCTCCTGGCTGAGGTCTTCCTGTGTATGAAAAAGGGACATAGTTTTAGTATTTTTTTCATCAATCACACACAATTTTCACCTCCTGACTGCTGCAAATTGAATGTTAACAAATATAACTGACTATCATTCTGCTCAGCATTTTGCATTCTTGTCCCAATTTTGGGTGCCCACTACTGTCTATTGATATGTAAAACACTTTTTTTAATCAGCAATTAGTGATCAATACTAACATCTAGTAAACATCATTTCTTTATTGCCCAGAAATCTGTAGAAGAATGCTATACCTGACTCCAGCTGGGCTCCTCCACTTCTTCCTGGCTGGAAGGCCCAGGTTGGACATTGGAAGCCTCAGCTGGGATGGAAGGAAGTGTGGAAGGAAGAGTAGAGAGGGATTCCCTGACTTCAGTGTGGTCTGACAGAAATCGCAGTCTCTCGTAGTACCACAGCCTGGGGACATAAACGTCATCTGCTGCAGCTCCGGACCTCTGGGAATCTGTGACCTTCTTGCGCTCCCTCAGATATGTGCTCCTCAGGCCATCAATTTTTGCTTTTAAATAGGGGATGGTTGCTGTGGGGACCACCGGCTTCACCAACTCCAGCAGTTTCTCCAGCGCTGCCTGCCTCTTCTGTTTATGGTTATAGTGGGGGTGTCTCACCTGCCACAGACAGGGCAGCTCCCTGTTCTTGTCAATGAACAGGGGCAGGAAATTGTGGTCGTTGAACCCATCCATTTTCTCTGCAAGACACACCACAAGACAAACCCTAATGTCAGGCCAAACTCCCCTAATCTTGTTACAATATAGGCTTCCATTTCGAAGCAGTATAGGCCCAAGTTTAGATCCTACCTTCGTTAGCACGATCGGCGTCTCCGATGCTCCTTCCTCCGCTCACAGATCGTACGTAAGACGCGCGCGTTACGCTTTATACACACTGCGCATGCGTATAACTCCGCCCGCCCCTGACGTTCTTTCTATTCTATTCCCCGCCCCTTTTCGTTCGGCGCAGTGGAGGAAGAGCACATGGCAGATAGACAGCAGGAACGTGCTAATTACAGCAACGAGGAGGAGGAGGAGGAGGAGGGGCCGGAGCCTGAAACGTCCCGATCCAGAAGGAGATTAAAGGACTCAAATATGTCCTTTGGGGAGATGTTGGAGATGGTGGACATCCTGAAGAAGGCCGACTATGATGGAAAGTATGGGCCTTACCCCAACCCCAATATACGAAAGGCCAAGATCATGGCGAAAGTGGTCAGGAGTCTGCACCGGAAATTCGGGGTACGACGATTGAAAGATCAGCTCAGGAAGCGGTGGTCGGACCTGAAATTACGAGAACATGAGCAGTACAGAAAGATCCGGAGAGTGCTGCAAAAAAGTAAGTAGTTGTGCTGTGTTACTATTCTTTATGTTTATTACATTCGTGCTGCTCCATGTGCTTTTAGGAACTGTTGTACAGTTTAAAATGTCAACTTTCATGTTCATGGGCACATTATTCGTTCGGATCACACATTTTTATTTCGGACGATAAAATACCATTGTTTAGGCCATATGCATTTGGCCACCATTTTGACGCCCTATACTTGTCTTCAAAGAATTGGGTTGTGTAGATGGCTTTGTTAATAGAATGAAATGCAAACTAGATTCTGTGTAAGGAGAGGACACTGAGCAGCTGTTTTCACATCTGGACACTGGAGCACTAGTGTGGGACCCCAGAACACCATTTTTATTAGGGGGGCCACACAGGTGCTCCAGTGTATACTATAGGGGGGGATACATCTGTGAAGCTTGTACAAAACAGGTAAAGTATTGCAGGTTGACAAAGGACACTAAAAAAGCTACATGTTGGAACTCTGCTAAAATAGATCATTGTACCCCACTTCCAAGCAATGTTTCATCTTTATAGTTCTGACATTAAATATCTGTGTGCTATTTATACCATTTTTGTTTTACATAGGGGAGAAAAGACTCGGAGGACACCCCTCATCCGAGGAGACCAGAGCCCCCCCCCCTCTGGAAGAAGGGGAAATCCCCCCAACACAAGATGAGCAGGAGGAAGAAGACGTGGTGGAACTAGTCACCACAACAGGTGAGTGTCTGCAACCACAGGCTCAGATAAGAGATGGATGGCGGCATTTTTTTTAGACCTAATTTATTTTGGGTTTCCTCTCTTTGTAGGTGATCGTGAGGTTGTGGATGAAGATCCTTTCACATCCGAAAGTGCCCAGATCCTGATCGGGGAGATCATGGGGTGTAATTTACAATTGTAAAACATCAAGCAAAACATAAATGATGTTAGTCCAAAATATAAAAACATCATTGATGTTTTGGGGCGAGTTTAAAAGCCCTCCAAATCACTTTCTTTTTTTGTGTGCTACATTGTGCTAAATGTTTTTGTGATTTTTCCCAAAGCCAAATTTGGAGGATGCACACAGTGTGTCAACATGTGCTATCTGCCATCACGGGAGATCAATAGACGCATTTTGGGGGTGCAACCCCTTCCTCAATAATAAAGTAGCGGTGAGGAAGGGCTTTCTCCCCCAAAACACGTCCCTTGATCCCCCTGATGGCAGATCGCACATGATGACATTGGGAAATTTGTGTGCATCTTCCAAATTTGGCTTTTCCTGGGGTGATTTCCCCCCATCTGAACGCAATATCAAACACAGTTCCTAAATACTCATGTCTGATATTGCCTTCAAGTTCTACCAAATGTGAACTTTGTAAGATCAAGTTTTGTGTCTTTCTTGTGGGTTTTACACAGGCCTGTTTTCTATAAAATGCACATTTTGATTTTGGATAATGACACCACAAAAATTGTTATACAACAAACATGTTGGTTTGTCAGAAAAACCTTTGGTAAATGCACATGTGATTGTGCAGGTATTAAAAAGATTGTTAATCAAGAATGTGTGGATTATTGTCTCAACGCTACAACACTTTTGGGGTGATGTAATTGTTGTTTTATGAGAAAATGGGGGTAATTTCCTAAGGGCAAATCCACTTTGCACTACAAGTGCAGTTTCAGTGCAGTTGCAAGTGCACTTGTAGTGAAAAGTGTCTTTGCATTTAGTAAATAACAGCCAACAGTGCTTTGTATAAGGTTACACAATCACGACATTTTCTGCACTCCACACATTTCTGTCAGGGTCAGCTCAAACAAACACAAGCAGTAAATGTCCACAAAGAAGAGCCTGGGGGGAGATGCCTGTCGAGAACTTGAGGTCCTGCAGGCTTCTCCCTGTGGCCAAATACCGCAAGGTAGCGACCAACCTCTGCTCCGCAGTGATGGCTTGCCTCATGCAGGTATCCTGCCTGCTGATATAGGGGGTCAGCGAAGCCAACAAACTGTGAAACACGGGGTCCGTCATCCTGAGAAAGTTCCTGAAATCATCAGGATTATTCTCACGGATCTCACAGAGCAAAGGCATATGACAGAACTGGTCACGCTGAAGCAACCAATTCTTGGTCCATGAACTCCTCCCCACCCTGTTCATGGACTGGACTTGTGTCAAGGTCAGGACCCCAACACCAAGCCCCCGCACAGCACGAACTCTACGAGGAGTACGCATACGAAACATGGCTAGAAAACGGTCGGCTGCTTAGAACGAAGTAACAGAATGCACTGAAGAACAGCAAGGCCTGTGAAGAGCGACCTGAAAAACAGCAATGAGCAGGCAAGATCACACAGAAAACTCCGATACGAACTGACTGCACGCACTGAGGAGCAGATACAAACCCACAAGCACAAACTGAACGGCAGAAAACGATCTGAAAGCCACGAGTCTGAAAAAGCGCGAATCGTCTCTCACCAAACTTTTACTAACACGAGATTAGCAAAAGGAGCCCAAAGGGTGCCGCGCTTGGTTCTGAACCGTCAGCAATATATTGAGCCTGAAATTACCTTTGGCTGAGCCTTAGGAACCAATATAATGTACACCCTGTAACTAGATTTCTATTATGATTCTATATTCATTTTGCAATGTTCATTTTTTCCATCCATTTACGCCAGACTTTGTCAAATTTCAAAGGGCATCCTCTATTTGCATATGTATCTTTATATAACGGGAGGCTATCGTTAACCAAACGCTTCCACTGTGTAGTTGAGGGGGGGTTAGGATTTTTCCACTGTATTGCAATATTTTTCCTAGCATAGAAGAGTAGTAGCCCAGTCATTGTGCGTTTGGCTATTGTTGGAACAATATTTTCTATTAGACCCAGTATGCATATTTCCATCGACAGTGGTAAATTGGTTGATGCAACTTTGTTGGTTAAGTCAAGCACCTCTCTCCAGTATTGCTGTATTTTAGAGCAATGCCAGAAGATGTGTGCGAAGTCCCCTGGAGAGATACCACATCTCCAGCATTCTGAGGAATGGTCAGGGTTCATCATGTGGAGTCTGTGAGGGGTGAAATAAGCTCTATGCACAATTTTAAATTGCACTACCCTGTCCCTCATGGAGACCAGTGACTGAAAAGGAAAGTCCCAAACATCATCCCAATCATCATTGTCCAGGGATATCGCGTTGCCAACGGGACCAGAGCCCATCCAGAGGTGGCAGGGACACATAGACTAGATGCGCATATAAACTCAATGTAGGCTTCTCAGCGCAACCAGATCTAAGCGTCTTCTCCAGCTCGGATTGAGTCAGGATGCAGGAGGAGTGAGGAAATTGAGCCGCGAATGCATGCGCTAGCTGGAAATAGTGGAACTGATAGTGTTTCGGTAAGTTGTACATAGAGGAGAGCTGGGAGAAAGAAAGTAAAGACGTCTGTGACACAACCTGTGATACCAATTTAATACCATACTTGGTCCAAACCTGGTGATCCGTAAGCTTGTATATATGTGGTAGATTGGGATTTAACCATAAAGGGGCATTGGGGGAGATTTCTGAGTGTTTGTGTTTGCCTATATTTAGACCCATCCGCCAAGCCCGAAAGGTAGTGTGCATGGAGGGGGTTAGTGGGTGCAAGGCGCGTGGGCCCCTATGAATTAGGAATTGGAGGGTTTCCCAGGAACCCACCACCGTAGCTTCTAAAGCTGAGGCCGTGTTTGTTTTGTCGGGGTTTAACCACCAGACCACCGTTACCAACTGCGCGGCCAAAAAATATTTACGGCAGTCTGGAAATGTCATGCCACCTTGCGACGTTGACCTCATCAGGGTCGACAGTTTATATCTAGGGGGGACGGGGCCCCACAGGAACTCTGAAAATTTTTGATTGAGTTTGGTAAAAAATTATTTGGGAATCCACTGCGGGGATGGCGAAAAAGGTAAGTAAATTTGGGAATAATTTTCATTTTGAGGAGATTGACTCTACCCCAAACAGATAGGGGCAGATTGCTCCATGTTTTGAGTTTGGTTTTCATATCTCCCACCACCGGATCAAGGTTCTGTTTAAGGAAATTTTGGGCATGAGTAGAGACCTGGACCCCAAGGTATTTGAAGGTGTCCACCCATTTCAGCGGGCTATCAGGGGGGGAAGTGGATTTGGCTTCCTAGTCTATTGGGAATAAGGTAGATTTCGACCAATTAACCCGAAGGCCCGTCACAGCAATAAATGTGTCAAGGACTGATAATGCACCTTGTAGCGACGGGCCAGCGTCAGCAAGAAAAAGGACCATATCGTCTGCGTACAGGGCTACCCTCTCTTCCAGCAAGCCAATACGCAGCCCCTTAATGTGGGGCGATGTACGTAGGGCTTCAGCAACTGGCTCAATGGCTATGGCAAACAAAGCTGGTGAGAGAGGGCAGCCCTGCCTAGTTCCCCTGAACAATTTGAAGGGAGATGATAATTTAGAACCCAGGCGTATCGAAGATGTGGGACACTTGTATATCACCTGCAACCACGAGATAAATTGTAGTGGGAAGCCCATTCTACGCAGTGTCTCCCATAAAAAGGGCCATTCAACAGTGTCGAAAGCCTTTTCTATGTCTAATCTGGCTATGGCCCTTGTCCCAGAATTGTGATGTTGGGCGTGGATGTTAGTGAAGAGTCTCCTAAGATTTACATCTGTGGATCTCTTGGGCATGAATCCTGTTTGGTCGGGATCAATCACCGAGGGCAACAATGGGTATAGGCGGGAGGCTAACAGCTTAGTTAAAATTTTAAGATCATTGTTTAATAGCGCAATCAGTCTATAGGATGCACATAACTCTGGGTCCTTGGGGGTCTTATGTATCAAGGTCAGGTAGGCCTGATGCATTGATGAAGGCAAATCACCTTTGGACAGACATACAGTATACAGCTGGGCCAGTATGGGTGCCAAGAGGTCGCTGTGTGTTCGATAAAAATCTATGGGAAGTCCGTCAGGCCCTGGCGCCTTACCGGTGGGAAAGGACCGGATGACATTTAAAACTTCTAATGCCATAAACGACTGGACCAGTGACTCTCTCTCTTCGTCCAAGAGCCAGCCAAGTGCCAGCGGATCCAAAAGATCTTGCAGTGACTCAGGCCGGAAATCAGAAGGAAGAGTGGAGGCATAAAGTCCTCCAAAGAATCGTTAAACAATTCTAAAATTGCTGATTGGGAAGTCACCTTACCTCCATCCGCAGAACGCAAGCTAGAGACCACTGTAATTGGATGGTCATGTTGAGCCAACATGGCCAAAAAGCGACCGTTTTTGTCTCCCTGCTCAAAAAACCGTTGTCTTCCTTTGTGTATGTCTAGCCTTGTGACCTCTGACATATGAATGTTCAGTGCGCTCTGAGCTGCATTTAGCGAGTCGAAATGAGATGGCGTGGGGTCTGCACTATACAGCCTGGTCATCGACTGACTGTTGTAATATCTGGGTTTGCTGGCCTTGTTGCTTCTTGACACTGGCTATGGTGGAGATGTATTGCCCTCTAGAATAGGCCTTAAACGCGTCCCATACTATTTGCGGGGATGAAGAGTCTTTATTATGGTCCCGAAACTCTGCCAACCTGGGTGGAATAATGTCTGCCACCTCAGGGTGGGAGATCCAATGAGTCCCCAACCTTCACAAGGCCGCATCGCAATGAGCAGAAGAGCGGAATTCTACAACCCACTAGGTAAGTAAGAGGCTTCCACTATGTCCGCCAACAGCGCTGGATTGGAGAAGGTCAAGTCGATTCTAGAGGCAGTCTTATGGGAAGCTGAGAAACATGAATAAGCCCTAAGGGTAGGGTGTCTCCATCTCCATATCTCTTCTAAACCCATAGCTCGTGCCCAGTTAGGTAAGTCAGTATTGTGATTCTTAGGAGGGACAGGTCTATCCATATCTGGGGAGATGATAGCATTAAAATCCCCAATTACCAATAATTTCCCTGGACAAAAGGGTGCAGCTTTTTCCAGGACTGTATATAATAGGTCTGGTGAAAAAGGTGGGGGTATATACACATTTATAATAATGTACCTCTGAGACCAGTGCCTAAACACCACAATAGCAAATTTGCCCTGAGGGTCTGTGCAAACTTCCTCAATTATACATGGAAATTTCTTAGCAATTAATATTGAGACCCCCCTGCATAGGAGGAGTACATAGCATGTATGGACCTCTGTATCCAGGGTTTTTTAAGGGTCAGAACCTTGCTGCCTGTGAGGTGTGTTTCTTGGAGAAGGATGATGTGAGGGGAGTGCAATTTCAGATATCTTGTTAACAGCGCGCGTTTGAATTTGGAATTCAGGCCTCTAACGTTCCATGAGAGGACAGTGAACATATCAGTTAGGGAGGTAGCCATGTGGATTTAGAGAACCATGTCAGAATAGGATGGTGGGGGGGGCGTGTTCGCGGGCAACTCACAGACAGCAAAATTATTGATCTATACCATTGTGTACCAGTAACATTTAACCTTTGAATCAACCATGCACAAACTAAAACTAAAATCAACAAACTAAAACATAAAAGACCCAAGCACAGAGTGCTTATCCTACTGATTTCCATCTCCTCGCCAAAAAGAAAAAAGAAAAAGAAAACTAGGGAGGAGAGTTGGGAACAGTTTTACCCAAAAAAACAACCGGTAACTGTAGATGTACCCCTATAAAGGGGTTTTCTCTCTTCAATAGCCTTATTGCCGACCAGTCTGTGGACTTTGGTCCATCTAGTATCAAAAACAGTGTCCCATACAGAAACTGTTGGGAACTTATTTTCCCCTCAAATCATGGGGTGATAGTTCGCCTCCGAATAGGGAGCAAAGTGGAGGGGGTGCGTGGGGGGGGCCAGTGGAGATCTTGTCTCGTGTAGATGCTGTTGAAGTTGGCTGTGTTGTGTGTTTGTCAAAGGGTGAGTCAAAGGGTGAGCAGTCCTGCTCTCCATACGATGCTCTCATTCACACTCATGGTGCACAAGAAAACTGTGGCTGTGAGGATGAAGAGGGATGTACAAAAAAGGGGGGGTACAACGAAAAAGGGTATAACGTAGGTGGTCAACTTGCCATAGGCTTGTAAACTGGATCAGTGTCACAGTGGGATACTTTGATATCGCAAGTTTGCAAATCAGCAGCTGTGAACACAGAGCTGCAAATTAGCCACGACCATCCAGCCACGATCACCTGGAGCTTGCTGGGGTACAGAAGACTGAATTCAGTTCACAGAAGCGACGTCTAGCTTCTGTGAACGATCGGCGTCTCTGCTCTATCTCTGGAGAATAGTCAGGAAAAAGCATTATTTTAGCGTTATTAAAGCGTAGGTCTTGCTTCTCCCTGGCAGCTGCAAGCAGTCTATCGCGGTCTCTGTAATTCAGAAGTCTAAGGAGAAAGGGTCGCGGTGGGGCTCCAGGGACTGGAGGAGTGGGGGGAACCCTGTGAGCCCTCTCCACTACATATGTAGGAGGCATAGCAGGGATATCCAGGAGGGAGAGAAGAAAGGATTCTGCAAATTCAGCCGGTTTAGAACCTTCTGCTCATCAGGAAGGCCTATGACACGAATATTGTTCCTCCTCAATCTATTTTCAGTGTCTATGGATTTTTCCTGCAGGGCTTTCACTTGTAATTGCAGGGCACGGAGGTCCCGGGAGTCAGCTCTGGTGTCATCCTCAAGCTGAGAAATGCGGCCTTCAGCCTCTGCAAACCGGGACCTAAATTTGTCCATGTCATGTCTTATGAGGCTGACATCTGTCACAGGTGATCTATCTTCACCATAACAGAATCATTGCCCGTTTTTATAGCAGCCAACAGCTCCGCATGTGAGGCCGCCTGAGCTGCTGATAAGTCTGACAGGGACTGTGTCTGTGTGCCGGCCGACATGGTAGCGACAGGTAGCCTCATGGGCAAGATGGCAGCTGAAGAGGAGCGGGTATAGGCCACAGAGGATGATCGGGTCTTACCCGGTGTCGGCGGGCGGGTCCGCTTGGTGCCGTAAGTCCTCTTGGACCCCAGGGTGCCGGAGTAGAGGGAAGTAAGTGTGATTTTAGAGCCAGAAATAATAGTCAGGATCTATCTCCTCTTCACATCCGGCCACCGAATTGTTTTAGCTTTAGTCGTATTTTAGTCAACTAAAATCTCCAGTACATTTTAGTTCACTAAAATTGAATGGGTTTAGTTAAATTGTAATGCGTTATTTTAAGGCTTCACTTTTGTTCACTTTTTTATAAAAATTCCAGCTCCCCTATGTACCAATATAGCATTAATGTACTTCTTTTGCAAAAATAAAACAGCTTTCCATTTATTTATTTTTTTTAATACTTTTTATTGTTTTTCAAATAGCAAAATAGAAAAAAAGCATACAACATCATAAAATATCATGTAATATCTTATAGTACAAAAAACTACTATTACTTTATCTTTCCTCTACCTCCCCCCCCCCCACCCACACCACTCAATCATTAATTGTACATGTGCTTCTATTAATTGCATAGCCACCCGGGGGAAAGAAATAGTCACCTCTAGGGTTAGAGGAAGTATAAAACAGAAGAACGTCAAGAAACTTCAAACTTTCCATAATTGCCTTGCCTAATACATGCCACTCTCTTGCTCCAAATTGTTGAATTGATAGTCTCAACCCAATTCTTCACAGTCGGGGGATCTGTGCCTGCCATTTCTGTGCTATTAGTTTTCTCGCTTGAAACAGGCACCTCAACATTACTTCGGTGGCACCAGTCGGGACTCTACCTTCCTCCAAGCTTCCTAATAGGCACGTCTTGGCCTCCAGTTCTAGTATGGTCCTAGAGGTTTTATTTATTCTATCTACTATCTCCACCCAGTATCCAAATAGCTTCGGGCATTTCCACACCATGTGAATAAAATCTCCTGTCGCCTTACACCTGGGGCACTCGTCGTTCTGTCTCCATCCCAGTTTAAACATTTTTTTGGGGGTATAGTAAACTCTATGTATTAGAAACAAGTGGGTTACTTTCTGTGAGAGGGAAATAGAGAACAATGTTCCTTGTTCTAAGATATTATCCCATTGCTCCGTAGTCATTGCCCCACGTCTCTCTCCCACCCCACTCTGCTCTTAAAAGGTCCTGCTCTAGTTATTGTTCTAGCCCCCAGTCTGGCATATAGCTCAGAAATTAGTCCTTTGGTTGAGGCTGGTTTCATTATTTTTAAGAGTATAGGGATCTGAGACCATTCAATAATTTGTGAACTAAACTGTACTTGAATGGCATTTCTGATCTGTAAGTATTTGTAAAACGCTTTGTTTGATATATTGAATTCCCGTCTTAAATCTGAGAATGTCGTCATAAAATTACCCTCATATAGTTGGGTTAATCAGGTTAATACCCTGTCTCTCCCATTCCATGGGCCTCTCTATACCCCTTACTTCCGCCAAGTTTTTATTATTCCATAAGGGGGTATATTCTGTTACCCTCTTATACCCCATTAGTGCCTTCCATACTTTACTGACTAGTTTTATCGTCAGGCATCTATAAACAAATGAATCAGTCTCTAATACCTCCACTAATATACTATGTGGATCCCCCATTATCATCATTCTTTTCCTAGAGTTCCCACCTCATAGGGCTCCACAGCCCACTAGATGTTGCAACAGGGATGCCAGGAAATATGATCTCGGGTGCGGAACCACCATACCCCCTTCTTTAATCGGTAATTGCATGGTTTGCAAGCTAATCCTAGGTTGGCTCTTCTTCCAGATTAATTCCCTGAAAAGTGATTCTATTCTTTTAAACCACTTTTGACCTATCCAAATCGGAGAGTTGTGAAACAAATATAGTATCTGCGGTAGCCATATCATCTTTATTAGATTACAGCACCCTGCTACAGATAGAGGGAGTTGACTCCAAATATCTCCTTTTTGCTTAATTTAAGTAGCAATGGGACTAGATTATTATCAACATACTGGTTTATGTCGCTGGCGATCCAAACACCCAGATATTTCAGCTTGGCAACTACTTTCAGGTGAGGAGTTCCAGACGTATCTGGTTACCAATTGGGTCAATCGGTAACAGAGCTGACTTCTCCCAGTTAATAACCAGACCAGAAAATTGCCCGATCTCTCCAACCATCTGTATCACTGTATTTAACGAGGTTTCAACATCGCCAAGAAAAAACAGGACGTCGTCCGCGAGCGTTGCTATCCTGTCCTCTTCTGTCTGACCCTGGAACCCCTGTATATCTAGCATTGATCAGTCATAATTAGTCATAATTGCTAATGGTTCCATCGCAAGGGCGAACAATAGAGGGGACAGGGGCCAACCCTGTCTCGTCCCTCTCTCCAACTGGAACAATTCTGAATATTCATTATTGATTTTTATTTTAGCTCTTGGTTCATTATAGAGTATTTTCACCCATCTGATAAAGGAGGGGCCGAACCCAAATCTCTCTAGCACCCTCCATAAGTAATCCCATTCCAGGCTATCAAAGGCCTTGGCGGCGTCCAAGGCCAATATTGCCCTAGAGCTTACATTGTCGGTTGGAATCTGCATATTTAAAAAGACTCTTCTGATGTTAATGCTAGTTGACCTGTTGGGAATAAAACCCGACTGTTCAGGATGTATAAGGTTTTGAATACATCCATTTAGATGGGTTGCTGGCAGTTTGGCCAAGATTTTTACATCAGTGCATAGTAATGAGATTGGGCAATAAGAGGAAACATCCAATTGATCTTTCCCCTCCTTGTGTATTACAGTGATGGTGGCTTCTGACATTGAGGTGGGAAGTCTCCCATTGGTTAATGCCCATCCCAATGTCTTCAGGAGTTCTGGGAGTAGTACTTCGCCGTATCATTTGTATATTTCTACTGTGAGCCCGGCCGGGCCTAGTGATTTTTTTTTTTTCCAAATAATTTCTTTTATTAAAATATAAATTGCAATGACAAGAATCTTGAACAGCAGTAAGATATACATTTGGGGGTTACAAGGTCAAAGACTGCTACAATATAAAACATTGTATACTACTATGTTGTAACATGTGTGGAAAGGATTTTTGGGGTCGTGTCCCTTCCTGTTAGTGCTGGCATATTGAAGGAAGCAGAAAGCAGAAGTTACGGGAAAGGACTGAAGACACTGTTATAGGTGGTGATTTTTGGCTGGGCATCCCAGCCACTGCCCGCTGTAATTCCTCTAGGGTCACTGGTGCTTCCATGTCAATTCTATCCTTTTCTGTCAGGGTCCGAATTGATATTCCCTGAAGAAAAACATCCATTCTTTCACTCCCAACTCCCCTATTGGATTTATACAGAGACTTATAATATTCACTAAATGTGTGCATGATCTCTATCAAAAATGAGGGGGAATCTGGAAGTAGGTCTAGAATCTTTATGCAACAACAAGTCTCTGGTTATCCGCCCTGCGGATAAAGGTGGGGGGATAGTTATCCTCGACCGGAGTGACTATCTGGAGGAGTTGCATCGGATCGTTGATGACCCAGATACGTACACTCCCCTCACCAGGGACCCTGTTGTTAAGTATAAAAAAGAACTTGAGGTGATAGTGGACAGAGGATACCGTCAGGGGATCCTCGATAAAAGGGAAAAACTCTTTTTAGTGCCGAGTGCCCCTCGCACTCCGGTAATTTATTATCTCCCCAAGGTCCATAAAAGCCTGACTCGCCCCCCGGGACGGCCGATTGTCAGCGGTATTGATTCGGTTACGTCCCGGGTGGGCAAGTATATAGATCACTTCCTTCAGCCTTTAGTCCAGATGGTTCCATCTTTTATAAAGGATACCACACAGGTCATAAATATGCTGTCTCGTGTTGTGTGGAAGCCGGGTATAAGGTTGGTCACAGCCGATGTGACCTCACTCTACACCATCATACCCCATGATTTGGGGTTCGAGGCAGTAGACATGTACCTGACCCGGGATTCTGACCTTGTTCCACCCCAAAGACACTTCATCATGGAGTTGCTCCACTACGCCGCGAGCTATAACTATTTTTGGTTCGACCATCAATTTTTTCGCCAAGATAGGGGCGTGGCCATGGGGGCAAAATATGCCCCCAGCTTGGCCAATCTCTTTATGGCCAAGTGGGAGGAGGACGTCGTTAAGGCCTGGGATAGACCACAGGTAGTCTTGTGGGCCAGATACATCGACGACGTCCTCCTCCTATGGGACGGCAGTGAGATAGAGCTTGAGAACTTCATGTTGTTTCTGAATGAGAACGATAGGGGTATCAAATTGACTTTCGAGACTAGTACATCAGAGATTAGCTTCCTTGACCTTAAGATCAGGGTCCAGGGGGATAAACTGGTGACGTCCACCCATTTCAAGGCAACGGACAAAAACTCTTTCATTCCCTTAGATAGTTGTCACTACAAACCCTGGTTGAAAGCAGTCCCTTTAGGGCAGTACACACGCCTATGGCGGAACTGCACGGAAATCGAGACCTTTGACAACCAAGCAACCATCTTAACTGAGAGGTTTATTGAGAAGGGATACGATCAAATTGAACTATCAAGAGCACTGGAAAGTGTAAGGGATAGAGATAGGTCATTGTTATTAGGTACAGGTCAACATCAGGAGGCTAAGGGTGATTTCAGTTTACCTTTCATCACCACATTCTCTATTCAACATCGCCAGATTAAGGACCTCATAAAGAAGCACTGGCATATCTTGACCACAGACTCTGTTTTAGGCCCAATTTTACCCAAAAATCCCCGCATTGTATTTAAGGGTGCGTCTACATTGGGGAACAGAATTTCCCCAACGGTGCAAGATCCTCCTGCTATTAATAGATCCTTTTTTCACGACCTCACAGGGTACTATAAATGCATGAATTGTCAGGTTTGTTCCCTCAACAGTTGTAGGGGTAGAAAAATCTGTCAATTCATGTCCACTAGTACCCCACGGATCTATCAGGTTAAACCTTTTATAACCTGTACCACTGAAGGGGTCATTTATCTTATACAATGCCCCTGCGGATTACAATATGTGGGCAGGACCAAGAGGGCCCTCAAGGTCAGATTGGCCGAGCATGTTGGTAATATCCGCAGGGGTTTTGATAAGCATCCCGTATTGAGGCATTTCGATGAAGTACATGCCAGGGACCCCTCCAACACTTTGTATGTTGGAATTGACAAGTATAGACCATATTGGAGGGGGAGTTCGCTTGTAAGGGAAATCTCCAAATGTGAAATGTCCTGGATCTAAAGATTAAAGACTTACGCCCCTTTTGGATTAAACGTAGATACAGATGTTAATGCGTTCATTAATAATTCGTAATGCATTTATATATCTGTATCTATGATTTTAGGGTGCACGCTATATGCACATAGCCATTTGCTGTATATTTTGTGTATGGCACTGGCAGCTCTGATGAGTTGTTTTATACTAGTTTTTAATTTTTATTAGGTTAGGTTATGTTTATAGATTCATTGATTAATATAGTTTTATTTTTATTTAATTTCATATTTTTGTGATTCACACAATATCTGATTGATGTTCCTTAAACTAAATGGGGACACACTGGCTATGCAGTCCCTAACACAGGCATTCGTAGCATTTTTTCACACGTCCACTAGATGGCGCTATTCCATCTTAGTGAGATTGTTGGTTGGAGACTACAACCAACATATTACCACACTTCCGGTTTTTAGAACTTAGAAGTTGGAGTTGTTGATGAATTTAAATTTTTTTGGGCAACTGGATTGAGGTTCCTTTGGGCACCCCTCCTTTCCACAGTTCCAACCCACCGACTACAAGTTAAATCAGCCTCATTACAATTTTTTTTTTTTTTTTTTATTTTTTAAATCAAAAAAATGATGCTTGTCACCCAATGGGTGTGTAGGACTCCACCACGAGGTGGCGTTGCTGTACCCATTTGGGAGAGGCAGATTAGAGACCACGATCCATTGATTTTGGTATTTCCGGTCTCCTAAACTTTAGGTTTAGATGTTAAGTTCTTTTTTATTTATCATACAGATATTGTGGGTCCCTATGTTTGTATCGGGTCAAACCATTCAACTTAGAGTTCCTGTTACCAGCTAAAGATCTAATATTGTTAAGATGTGTTAGAATGGTTTGCCCTATTTAGTCCTTTTTATTTTATAATGTTTTTTTATATATCAGGCAGGTTATGCATTTGCAGAGTGTTTATGTCCAGATCGGCTGTTTGAATGTATAGGCATTGTATGAATATGCATTAGCCCACATAGACTGCCCTGATTATGCAGCCTCTGTTGATCGCTCGCGCTTTGGAACGCATCCGGATACCGGAAGTGTTTGCAGTGGTTTGGGTCGCCCATAGTGTGTAGCGATCCACAACGAGGCTTGGTTTGGGTCTGGGATTATGTAAGGGAGGTGACGCGGCGCGCCGCCTGTGCCCCTGGAAGACGTGATGATGTCACGAAATGCGTAGGGCGGAGCCAGACGACGCGCTGACGTCACCCCCAAGCGAATTGTACTCCAGCAGGACGGGTTTGTCCGAGCTCCGGTGGCCACGGAGCCGGACTTAAGGCTGTTTATTTCATCACGCTTTGTAAGTGTGCATTTTGTTATTTGGTTTTATTTAAATAAATCTATCAGTTTTACACTATGTGAGCTCCTTCTGTGTTTTATGGGATCCTTGCTATGGGTTCGTTGCTGTGACTGATGTTGAGAGGACCCCTGGTGGATATCGCTGGCAGTTCCTAACTCTGGCCTGTAAAGATTTCTGCTTGCTGTGATCCTCTGTAGTGGGGGGTCATGGCCATCTGGTAAGGAGCTACCCCTTTCATTTTCTGGTGGTGGACCCCCCCTTGTTGTCACGGATCAATACTAATCATCACTTGGACTTTTGTTGGGTTTTTGTTGGTGTTTTGGACTCACTTAGATATCATTTTTGATGGTTTCACTTGATGGGATTTTTTACATTCAATGTTTGCACAATATTTTTTGGTTTATTTATAGTCATGATTTAATTATTTTTACTGTAGATATTGTATTGAGGTACACAGGTATTAGCGCAACCCCTTATATTTTTTTCTATGTTTATTCACAATTGATGTTTGTTGTGGGGATTGCAGCTTTTCACATTTATTGAGCATTTTGGTTTATTAGCGCGGTTTCTCCCAATTTTTTACATGATCTCTATCGTGTCAGCAGATATCTCCCCACTTAATGTCCTAACCACAGAGACAGTAGAGGGCGGCATTAAATTTAATCAAGAGGGATAACAAGCGGCCCATTCTCTCCCCATCCCCAAAATGGCACTGTCTCTGAAATATTCGTCTGTTCTCCATCCTCCTTATAATGGCCATTTTATAAACTTGTTGCTTATCTAGCCATTCCCTTTGCCTATCTGAGGTTGGGTCCTCGACATATCGCCTCTCTGCCTGCATCACCTCATTCCTAATATCCCTTTCCCACAATCTAGATTTTCCCTTAGTTCTTGCCACTTGTTGGATCAAGAGGCCTCTAAAATAGGCCTTCAGGGAGTCCCAGACCACTCTGGCTGATGTTGTGCCTGTATTGGTTTGTACAAATTCATTTAGTCTAGTCACCACTTCTCTGGGGTTGCCAATCAGTTACAGACAACAAGGGCTGATTTTCCATTCTCTAGAGTGGGCTTTGCCCCCTATTTTTATTGTCAACACGAGCGGGGAATGGTCTGAGACTCCTCTTGTACCATACTCTATATTACTTACTAGTGATATTGCCTCCTTATTACTCAGGGCCATGTCTATTCTAGAGAGGGTAAGGTAGGAACTTGAAAAACATGATTATTGCCTTTCTTGCGGGTAGTGCATTCGCCATATGTCGCTCAGCCCCATTTCCTCCAAGAATCTGGATAACCAACCTCTCCTGCTGTATTGAGTCTGTTTCCCGGTGGGAATTTATCTAGGCTCTTGTCTAGAACTTCATTGAAGTCTCACACTGCTATTATTGGGGTTCCTACTTTATCCAATGTGAACTCCACCAGTTTATGTAGAACCTTCAGCTTAAATGGGGGGAGGGAATATAAATGTTTGCCAACACATATGATTTATTCTTAATCCTTCCTGTGTCATGACCTAAAGTCTGTTCAGGAAGTAAGGCAGAAGTAATGGAGCAGGGTTTTTAAACATCAATGAAGAGAGTGAAGTAAGTGTATGTGTAGAATAATTAGAAAGCTGTTTTATTTTTCCAAAAGAAGTACATTAATGCTATATTGGTACATAGGGGAGTTGGAATTTAGGGAAAAAAAGGTGAACAAATGTGAACTTAGCCGTTTCTCTAAAATTGCCAAACTCATTATATACTCCTGGAGTTAAAATCAAACAACATGCTATTGTTTCTGGTATTAAGGTTTGAACATACACTACAGACACAGAGTTAGCTGCTGCTGTGATATATAACACCTTTATAAATAAATTAAGTTTCTTAAAAAAAAATAAATAAAAATATTGCTTTTTGACAAACAGAAGTTTTCAAAAAACACCTCAACCTTCCTTGCAGAAATAGAGTTATACATACTCAGGCAGCCAATGCAGATAGGTTTATCATGGCATATAATGACAGAAATAGAGCCATCTCTAAGACCATTGACAAACATTGGTGGATACTTTTATTAGACCCCAAATTGGCCCCACTTTTACTTCCAGCCCCCCAAATAACTTTTAGGCAGGCAAATACCCTAAAAAATATGATTGCTCCAAGCAAAGTAGTGTCCCATAAGAGAAACAGGACTGGTGATATCCCATCCTATTTTAATAATAGGGTAGGCACTTTACAATGCAGTAAGAGGGGTTATAAATAAAAGAAAGAATGGGGTGAATGGCGCTCCCTAATTGCGGGGTATGTGAACTGTATGCGCAACACCAGTGCTACCAAAACCACTGTAATGATTTACACATTATATATTAACCCCCTATAAACGTATAACTATATCCAAACAAATCAATCAGTTATGAATATCAGTGATCAATTATACCATAAAATATATGAAAATGAAAAATGGCACCAACATGTAAACTCAAGTAATATGCAGTGCTAGGCATATGTGCAATACGTGCCAGTCTATTACAAAATGTACATCATATAAAAAATATATATATATATATATAGTTTATTTTTGCAGTGAAAAAGTGAAAACTCTGCAATATTCCAAAAAATTGTTATCAAAAAAATTGAAAAAATTCAAAAGTTCCAAACAGTCTGGTGACTCTTGTGCTCAAATTGACCGGTGACTTCTGTGCTCCTCCTATGGCTCCCCACTCACCAGCTCCTTATACCCCTACAGGGGTGACAGGCAGTATGGAATATCATAGGTAGTCATCATAGATGGTTTCCTGTAGTCCCTCTAGCAATGGCTCGTGCTTCCACTAAACCAGGACATCCGGATCGGTCAACCGTACATCACATCCTCTGCCACCATATCCAGAAAAGGGATCTTCAGGGATGAGTCCTCATATGAAGAGATAACACTCCCATAGTGTAGTATATTGAATAAAAATGCTTTTATTTAAATTACCATAAAAACACAAAGGTTTTTCCCATACGGGAACAAAAACTGCAAAAAAACACTACAACGTGTGTGTATTCGGGAACCAGGAAGAGCCATCTTGCAGCATGCGGTCCAGCTGTGTTCCAGGCTCCCTGTCTCCGTACCAGAAGTGACGTAAGTGCGTAGCCCCAACTTACGCATTTCATCATCAACGTTTTCAAAGGTGGCGCCATCTTGCTACACCTCACAATTTATGTAGCGAGTGGACATGCGGGATCCTCCCCTCTCACATTGCTGCGGAGGACATGATTGGGCGTTCAAGATTAACCAGACCCTCCCTCAGATGTAAACCCTATTAGAGAGTGGGGGGACAAGAACGTCCATCTAAATTAAGCTCATCCCACTATTAGTTGTTGCGGACCTATGCATCTCCACTCGCCTTTACAGATATAATGGCAGACAATATCATATACAATATATGTATATATAAGAGGCATCATAAATATTCATACTTATAAAAACTAAAAAATAAAAATATAAAAATATACAAATAAAATAAACCAAATAAAATCGTGCCCATACCTATAATGGGTCATAGGCCATAAAGAAGGCCCCCAGTGGTAAGTACCGGCATTACAAGTAAACCTCCCTGCAAAGCCAGATACTACCCTGCAAAGAACCCAAAGATATTAAATGCAAAACTAAGATATCAAAAAAGACATATATAAGGAGTACAGACATACTGAATCATATAAACTACAGAAAAAACGCAGAAAAAATGCCAGTAAAGTATTAGATGTATATTAAAAAATCTTAATTATAAAAATATAAAAATATATTTTTAACATGTGCATGTGTACGCACATGTAAAAATTGTACAGAAAGGTTATAATAATAACCAATAAACTATAGGGGTCACCCTACCCGGTGCATATCTACATATAATAATCTATGAATGTACCTCCAGATGGTAGTTGCTAAATGAATAATCTGTGTAGCACTTCCCAATGCTGTGCTACAGTATTATTGACAGATACACAGGACTATATATTACTTAGAACAGTGGCCTATCTTGCCTGATGGGGGTATGTACTCTTACAATATAGGCAGTGATCTTCACAACAAACCTGCAACAGAGATGGACCCAAAACCTACATCACGAGTAGACCCAAAAAAGTCATCAGTATACTTCTATAGACTGTTTATATGGGTCTTTTTTACCCCCAAACCTTCATAAAAGGAAAAAGGCATATACTGGAGTAGACAAATCACCTAACATGAGGGGGTACTGATCCCCAAATATAGTAGTGGTGCCCAATGGCACTATGAAGTATAAATTGTACTATTAATGGAATGGAGATATCAAAACTCTCCTAGGATAAGGAAGAGGATTTGCCATCAATATTGGTGGTAGTTCCCACTCAGCTCTATGGGTTGGCTATAAAACAGTTAAAGTCTATATCCAAATTGAGGCCCCTAGGGGCAAAAGACCCCAACCGATATATCCATCCTGTCTCATTCCTGGAGACAAGTGTCTCTTTGTTGCCCCCTCTCCAGTGATCCTTAACTTGGTCAATGCCATAAAAAATGAGGCCACTAGGGTCCTTGCGATGGAATTCAGCAAAGTGACGCGATAAGTTGTGTTTGGGGAGCCCTTTCTTAATATTGTTAATATGTTCCCGTATCCTAACACAGTGGGGACGAGTGGTTCTCCCTACATACTGCAGATGACAAGGGCATTCGATAATGTAAGTAACATGAGTACTATGACGTTATTAATTGTTTTATCTGATATTCTTTCTGATCCACTGTAGGTCTGAACACCTCCTTCTTCCTTGGTTGAGGTTTACTAACTCTACAGGGTAGGCATCTATGGCATCTACAGAATCCCTTCATGTCAGAAATTATTTGGATTTGCTTGGGGGGATCAATGACATTATGTACAAGATGATTACGAAGGGTAGGTGCTTTCCTATATACAAATTTCGGTTTTGCAGGGAGAATTTTGGATAAAATACGATCTTCCTTGAGAATGGGCCAGTATTTCTTAATAATACGCTCAACATCCTTGTAATGGTTGTTGAACCCTGTAATGAACGCTATTTCCATTTGTTCATTTTTTATCCTAATTTTCTTGTTGAGTAAAGTGTTTCTATCCATATTCTTAATCTCTAATTTGAGCTTAGCCAGATTATCCTGCATATATCCCTTCTCCTGGAATCTTTTGGATAAGGACATCAGCCTGTGTTTCAAAGTCCTCAAGTGTGTTGCAATTCCGGCGTAGTTGGCCTTTCAGGATGTTAGATTTCCACTTCGGATGATGGCAACTTGAAATGGGTATATATCCGTTCCTGATCGGTATGGTTGCTTAGGGAATCCCCTGATTTGAAGATTTCCAGATCTAGATAATCTATCTTCTGAAGGTTCCATTTCCCCGTGAACGTAATCCCATATCTGTTCATATTTAGATCTCCAAGGAATTTCTCAAACATATCCGATGTACCATCCCATAAAATGGTTAAATCATCGATGTATCTCCTGTACATTTTAATTTGGGGAATATTCCTGCTGTAAACATATTCCTCCTCCCACATGTTCATGAACAAATTTGCCACGCTAGGAGCATAGCGAGCCCTCATAGCAAACCCTTTTGTTTGCACAAAATACTCCTTGTTGTACCAAAAGTAGTTGCATTCCATTTCTAGCTGTAGGCCCTCAAGGATGTAATTAATCTGCCTTTGTTTCACCCCTGTATTTTCATGTAAGGCTTTTTCTACTGCATGAGTCCATCTTGTTGTTCAATGCTTGTATACAATGAGTTAACATCTATTGTTGCCAACACCCAGTTATCTACACTCTTTATGGGGGCGTGTCCGGACGAGCTACAGGGAAGACGTGTATGAGCTGAGCTCCGCTTAAGGGATACTAATCCACGGCCATCCTAACTGTTTCCCGATCTCCCGAGCTCCATCCTTCCCTCTACCACACCGACCCCCCTCCTGCTACTGCTGCCGAGGTATATTGGAAGATTTTGCGGAGCTTTGCGGTCCCGGGCTTACGGCCAGTCTTAGGCCTGGTGTGCCCGCCGCCATATTGGGCCTTACAGGCGCCCGAATTAAGCAGCCTTCCTCCCCCTTGCATCAGTGGAACAGCGGAGCCCCACACCTCTACTCCCTAATCGGGTTGACATTGGAGATTTCGCTAGCTCCTCTGAGGGCTGTGGTGACGCCAGCTGCTCCCCTCTCCTACCTCAAGCCTGTCTTCAGTGGGAGCCATCTTGCGGCCTGCTGCTCCGGTTTCTCTTAGTAAAGACACAGTGAGTACAGTGACATCCCTATCCTCTTCCCCCACTGAGTACTCTTGACAGTGCCAATACTCTGCAGCCCCACTGAGACACTGAATTTAGACCCATACAGCGCCGTTCCGGACCCCCGAGAGGCGGCACACGCCAGACCGGACACTAATCTCAGGAAAGTCCGCGGCTTCGGCCTACCCCTGGAAGTCGGCGGCCATCTTGGTGCTCCACAGTGTTCTCCCTGTCCTCAGCCTGCTCTGTCTTACTTATCAACGTTTTTTTTTTCTGGATAGAGGTTTACAAGCAAGCTCCTCTATACATTGTTGATGCAAGCAACCACCACAAGGAAAATCTAAAAATCTAACCCGTCTTTGGGGACCGTCTGCCATATTAATCCACCAAGTGCTGCTACTTCCTCTCTGCCTCTACCTAAGGTACAACATTTTTTTTTTTTTTTTTTTAACTCCTCGTTGTACCTTTTAAAGTGACCTTATAGCAATACCTGCATCTACACTTTTCCACATGATTGTGGCACCTTAATGCATGTCTGACCTTACACAGATGTAATTTAGGAGTGCTCCCTACAGCTAACGGCCGTATAGGTCCAGTGATGCCCGCCAAAACGCCTAAACTTCGTGCAGCCTCAGGTAAACGTCCAGGCAAGAGGTCAATGCCCGTTCCAGTCTCTACAGGCTCCATCCAACAGTATTTGGCTAACGCACGTGACGAACAGGTTCGAACCTCGCGCACAAGTGCCTCTCCATCGTCTCACGCAGTCTCTGTGCGAGAAAGCTCTCCTGCCTCCTCATACTGCTCTGACCTTATGGATGATCCAGGATCCCCAGCCGGCTCCGAGATGACTACACTAATGAGCGGCCTTAAAAAAGAACTTGCAGTTATGTTTCGCAGTTTGGAGAAATCCATCAAAAAAGAAATAACTGCTGTTAGATCTGATATGTCGCATATCCTGGTCAGAGTTGAGGAAACAGAACAACGGCAAGACACACATGCTGTAGCCATTAAAGAACTACAAGACACTGTTACTCAGCTGGCCTTTGCCCATCGAGCCTCTCTTTATAAGCTTGAGGACCTCGAGAACCGCAACCGTAGAAACAATATTCGTATCAGAGGTCTGCCGGAAGCTACTGGGGATAATGATCTAGAACCATCCATAAGAGGCATTTTTAATACCATCTTGGGTAGATCTGTCACTGAACCGCTGCGTTTCGACCGTGTGCATCGGGCTCTAAGGCCTAGAAATGCTAATTCAGATCATAGAGACGTCATCTGCCGCCTGCATTACTTCGAAGATAAAAACGCTATCATGTTGAAGATGCGGGGTCTACCTAACGTTGACTTTGACGGAGCAGTCATTAACATCTTCCCAGATCTTTCCAAGGAAACGCTAGATCGTCGTAGAGCTCTGAAACCGCTTCTTGACCAGTTGCGCTCTGATGGGATCATATACAGATGGGGATTCCCAGCCTGCCTGATTGCCACGAAAAATGGTCGTTCCTACACATTAAGATTCCCGGAGGAACTTTCAACTTTTCTACATGATCTTAACCTCCCACCAATGGAGCTCCCAGGCTGGCAAGACCCAATCCCTAAATTTCTGAGCCATCTAGACCCACCATGGGGAAAGACTCCCTCAAAGAAGCAACGTACCTCACTCCCAGGCTCTGCACAAAAACATGGTTGAAAAGTGGCCTTTTCCCCCTTTTTTTCTGTTTTTTTTTTTTTTTTTATTATTCATCCATGTAGACCACCAATTATTCACAGGATGACATTCTGAGTAGTATTTTGGTCACAAAGTTTTTTTGTACTTTTCCACATACATATATGGCCAAAACCGATGTACTATTGCATTGACCAATGTTTTTTGGTATTCTAATTATTTAGTTGTTTTTAAGTGTTTACTTTAATCTTTTATTATATAATTCAGGTACCAAGCTGGTCTACAGTTATATATTACTTTTTCAAGCTATATGTTGTTTACAATGATCCTGGCCCGTTTATAGGTTATCTCTACATTACTAACTGGAACTTATTAAGTCCCTACAGTTGTAGGTTATATGTTTTTTATAGGCCGTGCGCTGTCAGTGCGTACTCCTCCCTCTACCCCACCTTAAACACAGTAAACCCGCCCCCCATTCCTTCTGGGGTTGGAGACTGCGATTGGCCTTACAACTGTTCTATCCGATCCCTGCCCAGGGGTTGAGATGGCCTCTCGTTTTCTCTCTCCCCAATGGGAACACTGCAGATTTCTGCGTGACGTTCAAATGTTTCCCACAAGATGCTTAACCTACATATGTAATTTCTATATATGCTCTTTTTTCCTCTTTTTTTCTCTGTCTCTCTCTCCAAAACTCTCTTTCTTCTCCCCCGCCCCCCTACCCCCTCTCTGTTGGCACACATGGATAGGTTGGCTGAAGGACCGAGCTCTGCTTTAGATATGGCTACCTTAAAGTGTGTATCATACAATGTCAGGGGTCTTAATGTCGCTGTTAAGCGTCACCAATTAGCTCGTGAACTAAAACAAGCCGTTTGTTCAATTGCTTTTCTCCAAGAAACGCATCTTACTCACACAACTTCTGTTAAGCT
The DNA here is from genome assembly GCF_042186555.1 of Aquarana catesbeiana. Lineage (NCBI taxonomy): Eukaryota > Metazoa > Chordata > Amphibia > Anura > Ranidae > Aquarana > Aquarana catesbeiana. The sequence continues at coordinate 134,537,253 of NC_133332.1, read as the reverse complement.
AACTTCACCCCATTTTCCACAGTGGTACTATAGCTTATCAGATACCAACAAAGCTAAAGGTGTTGCCATTGGATTCTGTAGAGGCGTGTCCTTCAGGCTATCTGATATGTTAGCAGATGAACATGGTCGCTTTCTTTTCCTTCGACGCTTCATAGGAAACACTCAATGCACTTTAGCAAATGTATATTGTCCAAACCACAATCAACCAACTTTTTTCTCACAAATCATTACTAAACTCTCACAGTTTGCCAAGGGTCTTACTATCTTAGCTGGTGACATAAACATGCCCCTAGACCCTACTCTGGATACCTCTCAAGGTCGCTCCAGTGTTTCTTTCAAACGTTTGAAATATGTTAAAAAGAAACTTTTGAGCCTCCAACTAATGGATGTCTGGCGTCTCCTCCATCCTAAGGAAAAGGATTTCTCCCATTTTTCCACAACACATCAATCCTATTCCAGAATAGATAACATGTTTTTAGATCACTATCATCTTCCCCTCCTGCAATCCGCTCACATAGGGACTGCTTCTATATCTGACCATGCACCTGTGTCGATGACGTTGACCATGCCCTCCCTACCAAGACGTACTAATAACTGGAAACTTAATGACTCCCTTCTTTCCAACGAAGCTGAGGTCTCCATATTAGCCTCTCATTTATCACAGTACTTTAAGGAAAATAAGCCTGCTGACACATCTCCCTCCACTGTATGGGAGGCTCATAAGGCTACTATAAGAGGTCGTCTCATTGAACTTGGAACTAGGAAAAAAAGAGAGCATGGTCGGCGAGTCGCCCAGGTCTTGCAGCAGATAGCGACCCTCAAAAAACAACACAAATTATCTCTACATATTGAACACCTTAAATCCCTCACACTTAAACGAGAAGAGTTGAAATCGCTCCTCAACTTAGATACTAAGAGGAAATTTCAACGCCTATCTCAGAAATTCTATGAGTGGGGGAACAAACCAAGTAAGCTATTAGCCCGATCCTTGAAAACTAAACAGGCGCAGTCGTTTATTTCCAAAATCAAACTCCCATCAGGAGAGCTAGTCCACGCAACTCCAGATATCGCTAAGGCCTTCAGAGATTACTACACGGACCTTTACAATGTTAAAAATGATTTGCCCTCTCTTTCTCAAAAAGAAAGAAGGAGTCGCATATTCTCTTATTTAAAAGATGCTAACTTACCTAAATTGCCCCGGTCCATACTAAAAGAAATGGAAGAAGATTTCTCAGTCGAGGAATTTCAGGCAGCATTAAAATCATCCCCATCCGGTAAAGCCCCTGGACCTGATGGGTTCACTATTCTATATTACAAAACATTCAGTGATGTACTGCTCCCTCGTCTGTGCACCTATGCAAATTCCATCTCTCACTCTTCAGGTTTACGCCCAGAATCTCTCTCCACTCATATCACTGTCATCCCCAAACCTGATAAGGATCCTACCCTATGCAATAGTTTCAGGCCCATATCGTTGATCAATGTGGACATTAAATTACTTGCCAAAGTAATGGCGAATCGATTGTTGCCTCTTTTACCTAGCTGGATTTCAGCAGATCAATCGGGTTTCATACCTAACAGGGAAGCAAAAGACAATTCCCTCCGTGCAATCTCGTTGATCCAATATGTCCAGAGGCGCTCCCAGTCCACCCTACTCCTCTCCACTGACGCTGAGAGGGCTTTTGATAGGGTGGACTGGGAATACCTTAAAATGACCCTACGATACTTCGGGCTGGGTCCTAAGATGTTTCATCTAATTTCATCCCTATACTCAAATCCTACAGCGCAAATTAGGATAAATGGGATGCTGAGTGACCCTTTCGTCCTACACAATGGAACCAGGCAAGGCTGCCCCCTTTCTCCCCTTCTCTTTGCTATTACCCTAGAACCATTTCTAGCAACAATTAGACATAACATTGATATCAAAGGCATACAAATAGGTAACAAATCACATAAATACGCAGCTTATGCTGATGATATATTATTCTTTATTCAACAACCACGCATTTCAATTCCAAATTTAATGACTGCATTCTCCAATTTTCACTCCATCTCTAACTTCAAAATAAATTTATCCAAATCGGAAATTTTAAACATTAATATCCCCAAGTCGGAGGCTCTCTCTCTTAAACCTTTATTTCCCTTTAAGTGGGAACCAAAATGTATGAAATATCTGGGTATTTATCTTACTCCTCATCCCCATTCTCTTTTTCAATACAATTATATCCCCTTGCTAAATAAGATTAAAGATGACCTACGAAAGTGGTCCAATTTATCACATACCTGGCTGGGGAAAGTAAATATAATTAAAATGAATATATTACCTCGCATCCTTTTTATTTTCCAAATGCTTCCATTAGGTGTTCCGGTGGGGTTCTTCACTATTTTACAAACCATGATTTCCAAATTTATTTGGAAGAATAGGCACTCCAGGATATCCAGGGAGCTATTGTTCCGCTCCAAATGCTCTGGTGGTCTGGCTCTTCCTAATTTCAAAACATACTATCAAGCGGTTGTTCTTTCCAGATTGGCGGATTGGAAATATGCTCTCAAAACGAAATTGTGGGTACAAATTGAATATTCTCTAAGTGGAATGGACCTTTCTATAGCTCCCTGGATACCCCGATCTTGCAGAAATTTGGCTCATAATACTTCGGTTCTTACTATATCTTCTTTAGATATATGGGATGCACTACACAAAAAATTTTCATGGAACTATAACTCCCCTTTATTGCCCCTTCTCAACCACAAATATTTTTTGCCGGGTCTATTAGACCCAGGTTTTAAATCATGGAAATCTGCAGAACCCCTTCTACTACATCATGTCCTCCGTGACAACACTATTAAACCACTAAGTATGATTCTAGCTCCTAAACCTGCTACATTTATGGATAAATGGAGATATCACCAATTACAACATTTCTTAAATTGCCTCCCTAAACCAATTAGAGGTGTTGAGGATTTACATGCTATAGAAGAGATTTTCTATCCAAAAGATCCACCTTTACATAGTATATCTCTATTTTACAAAGCTCTCATTGCTCTACAAAATCCCAACCCTCCACCTTTCCTTGCTAAATGGGAAACTGATTTAAATTCTTCCCTCACTGACAACCAAAAAGACAAGGTTCTTCAACTAGCCCACACTTCTTCCATAGCCTCGAAAATGTCAGAAGTTAACTATAAACTGTTAACCAGATGGCATTACACCCCAGCTAGATTACACCAAATGTTCCCAGCCGGTTCCCCGTTATGCTGGAGGAATTGTGGGAACAACGCTACTCACGCACACGTCTGGTGGTTTTGCCCACTGATTCGACCTTTCTGGGATGCCATTCGTACTCTGATAACACAGATCTCAGATACGAATATACCCAATGACCCTTGGGCTATCCTCTTTCACTCTACGACTACCCCTATGAGATTATATAAACGTTCAATTATCCCCCATTTGCTGAACACAGCCAAAGCTTTAATCCCGACTTTATGGGGACAACCAACAATCCCTTCTATTCAAGCTTGGTTACAAATGGTTGATAACGTACATCTTATGGAGAGTATTACACACAACATCAGAGGTACCTCCAAGAAACATTCCATAACATGGGATTCATGGATAACCTTTCAATCCACTTCCACCTATAAAGACATTATAACACAAACCCCTTAAATTGACTTACTAGGAGTAGCTGTTTATATTCTGATGTTTAGGTTCTTTTCAATGTGATAACATGTGTGCCAGCAATTCATCCCTCCCCCCTTCCCCTCCCCATTCCTACTTCTTGCTCTCTCTTTTCCTCTATCCTCTCTTTCTATTCATACTCTCCCTTTTCCTCTTACTTTATACTTTTGTTAAACCAATATACAGATCTCTTTTCAGTATGTTTGACTTCAGGACTCAAATACTGTGAACCTCCCCTTCTTTTTTACTTAGATGATGCAATAATACTTTTTATAAATATATAGTCACTTGCTGGGTGTATGGTTCATAGCTTACTGTCATAGTTGATACAGTCTAAACCTAAATTTATCATTTTGACTTCTAAATATGTACCTTTTATGTGCCTTATGTTTGTCTTTGCTCTATTTTTCTTTAATAAAAACTTATTAAACAAAAAAAAAAAAAAAAAAAAAAATCTACACTCTTTATTTCTTGAAGTTCTTGAATAAGCTGTAAACTGTCACGCAGGTACAATTTACCTTGCGGTACCAGCGGTTTCAAATACTTATCTAGGTATTCTCCTAGTCGTGAAAAAATCAAATTAATCCCACTGATAATGAGCCTTTCAGGTGGTTTTTCCAATCTTTTGTGGATCTTTGGTGTGTAATGTATCACTGGGGTTTTTGTAGAGTTTGAGAACAGGTATTCAGCTTCTTTTGCATTCAGTATCCCCATAACCTTTCCTTTAGTTATAAACTTAATTAAATTTTCTTCATATTTTTTCTTTGGATTTGCCTTCAGCTTTCTGTACGTGTTTTCAACTCTTAATAGGTTGTCCATCTCCTCTTGATGATCCTTTTTGTTCAAGATGACCAGTCCTCCTCCCTTGTCTGCCGGGAGTATGACTACTTCATGTCGTTTGCCTATCTCCTTAATGGTCTTCCATATATTTTTGCCTTTCTTGTCCTTTCTTTCTAGATTTCTCAAATCCTCCTCCACCATTTTTTTGAAAGCAGTCAGGCACTGGCTCCCTGGCATTTTGGGGTTAAAAATAGAATTATTTCTAAGATTGGTTTGAATATGCTCTGGATTTTCCTTGGTTCTGCTATCTGTATTCATAGCAAAGTGTTTTTTCAGATTCAGTTTCCTCATAAACTTCTAGAGGTCAATATAGGCTTCAAATTTATCTAGAATCTTATCAGGTGCAAATTTTAAACCTAAATCAAGAACCTGAAGTTCTTCATCTGTAAACGTTGTATTACTTAAATTGTAAATACCTTTTCATAATACACTCTTCTTCTTTTCTTCTTTTTCTTCCTGCCTCCTCTACATTCTCTTGTCTGCTTCTTCTTTCCGGATTCAATCATATCTCTTCTATGTCTCTTCCCTGGCTGTAATCCTAGCCATAATTGGGGTCAGTCCTCTCTCCATATCCCAGGTTATGGGGTTAGGTCTTCCCCAATTCTCTGTTGGTCTTCTCTCTGAATACTGCCTCTGTTCCCATTCTGTCCTCTCCATCCCTTGACCCTGTAGGGGGCACAGGCCTTCCATCTTCCTGGAGGTCTGTCCCACTGCCTTCCCCTGGGAAAATCCCTCTCCTCCCTAGAATCTCTCCTATAGGGGGAATATGGGCCCTGTTGATTTCTTAGGGGTGAGAACCTGTTATATATGGGTACATTATACCTCATATTAGTTGGTGTTCTATACTCAGGAGGTTCCTGATAGCTGACTCTCCTATAATCAGGTCTGTCCGGAATCCTATTATATGGTCTTGATCTACCACGGTTCTGTACATTGGGGTTCACTGGGGGTGATGGTTGGGGATAGTTGTCCACTAGTCCCAGCATCCAAGCTCCAATAGCTTCCTCTGGGGTTTCATCCATAATTAAAGAAAAGAGAATCGCGCTAAATAAGTGTAAAATGTTGCATACGTTAAGCAGTGGCAAAATATGAAAATCAATTAATACATAAAGTATATGTGAAAAATAAATCCTCGTGACAACTACATGTAATCCAAAAAATATTACATCAACTGAAATGAAAAAGTGACTAAAGATCACCCATAAATCATTATACAAAAAAGTCCAAGTGATTAATAATTGTTCATCTGTGAGAACCAGAAAAGATCCACCACCAGGAATAGAAGGGGTCACTCCTTACCGGATGGCCATGATCCCCCACTACAGAGGATCATAGCTAGCAGGTACACCTTAAAACTGGCAGTGGGATCTCATATCAGCATCCGCTAGGGGTCATCACACCATCAACATCAACAGCAAGCTCGTGGCAGAGATCATGGTTCATTTGACCACGAACCGGACTTAAGGCTCTCTACTTTCGGGATTATTGTAAGTGTCCATTTTATGAATTTCAAATAAACCAATTTTTATGGTTTTACGCTATGTGAGTTCCATCTTTCGTTTTATGGTACATCTCTGCCACAAGCTTGCTGTTGATGTTGATGGTGTGATAACCCCTAGCGGATGCTGATATGAGATCCCACTGCCAGTTTTAAGGTGTACCTGCTAGCTATGATCCTCTGTAGTGGGGGATCGTGGCCATCCGGTAAGGAGTGACCCCTTCTATTCCTGGTGGTGGATCTTTTCTGGTTCTCACAGATGAACAATTATTAATCACTTGGACTTTTTTGTATAATGATTTATGGGTGATCTTTAGTCACTTTTTCATTTCAGTTGATGTAATATTTTTTGGATTACATGTAGTTGTCACGAGGATTTATTTTTCACATATACTTTATGTATTAATTGATTTTCATATTTTGCCACTGCTTAACGTATGCAACATTTTACACTTATTTAGCGCGATTCTCTTTTCTTTATTATTTGCATTTACAATTGATGCTTATTGTTAGAATTGCGGCTTTTTTCACTGATATTTTTCACATTCTAATACCTTATAGCGCAGTTTTTTCCTTAATTTTTTCTCTTTCATCCATAATTGTGTCATCCAACTGGTCATTGTGATCTCCTAACAATGATTGCCACTTGTATACTTTCTCATTCCTATAGTCAAGGACGTCCCTCTTAGATTTTTTCTGTTTTTTGGCCTGGACTTCCCCATCATATTTCTTGATAATTTCCTGAAATTCTTTCTCTTTATCTTTATATTCCCTTTGGTTGACAAAGGGAATTCTTAATCTCTGTTATATTTGCTTCTATCCCCCTAAGTTTAAATTGTCTCCTCTTGACAATGTTTTGAAGCAGCTCTCCTTCACATTTGTTGAAGAAAGAGTACCATTCATCCATAAGGTCTCTATCATCAATATTGTCATTAGGGTGTAAATCCCACCTAAGTTTTCTGGGGGTCATCTTTTCAGTAATGTACATTTCTAAGATGGCAATGTCCCACTAAACTCTTAACTGCTTCTCCATGGCATGTCTAAGCTGTCTCATAAGACTATGCATATCTTGCGTGTTGGTAACCTGTTCCTGGCTAAAGACGCCAACTAGGTCTATATTTCTATTGGTCATATAGCCAAAGATATCCATAGCTGCAGAGTAGAATCATACCCTAAAGTGATCAGATAATAACAAAAAACAGAAACTCTGCGCTTAGGACTACAAAAGAAATGAAGGTATGCAGCCTCCCCTGATAGACCCACGAGGGGGCTAGTGTGTATAAATATAATAAAGAATGGGGTGAATGGCGCTCCCTAATTGAGGGGGTATGTGAACTGTATGCACAACACCAGTGCTACCAAAACCACTGTAATGATTTACACATTATATAATAACCCCCTATAAACGTATAACTATATCCAAACAAATCAATCAGTTATGAATATTAGTGATCAATTTTACCATAAAATATATTAGGTGAAAAATGCCACCAACATGTAAAATCAAGTAATATGCACTGCTAGGCATATGTGCAATACATGCCAGTCTATTACAAAATGTACATCATATAAAAAATATATATATATATAGTTTATTTTTGCAGTGAAAAAGTGAAAACTCTACAATACTCCAAAAAATTGTTATAAAAAAATTCAAAAAATTCAAAAAGTTCCAAACAGTCTGGTGACTCTTGTGCTCAAATTGACCGGTGACTTCTGTGCTTTCCCTATGGCTCCCCACTCACCAGCTCCTTATACCCCTACAGGGGTTGTCTTATGTACTGGTTTATCTGATATGGATGATCTGCGATGAAAGACAGTAAGGGTAACATGTTTCATATAAAGCAATTAATCATGTGCTCCACAGAGTATGTGATTTATGTTTTATGTTGTCCTTGTAATTTATTATATGTAGGTCAAACAAAACACACACTACGCATCGGGGAACATCAGAGATTTATCCAGGAAGGATGCAATAAGCATAGTGTAGCCCACCATTTTCTCCAGACCCATAATAAAAGTATTGGTTGTTTTGAGGTGATGGCCATTGAATGCATTAGTGACAACTCACTCACAGCCAATGAAAAGTATTCCCTCCTATGCAAGAGGGAGACTTTTTGAATTTTTAAGTTAGGTCTCAATGAGGATCTTGAGGTACCTAATGTACGGTGTTGGTTCCTATTGTCTTTGTTCCTTTATTCCTATCTTATTTTTCCTGTAGTTTTCAATGATGGTGTTCCAGATCATTTATGACTCTTTTGATTATTTTTTAGTTATTCGCTGTTGTACCTGACCAAGTTCTTCCATTTCTCCCCATATACAAAGGTATAGGTAGTGGTGTTTCACCTGCTTCCATTGTTCAATTTTTTATGCATCAAAATGTATCAGATTCCAATTTTAGACCCATATCTCTCCTAAATTTGGACATAAAACTGTACGCCTCACACATATAACACAAACACTTGTTCAACCAGACCAAATGGGATTTACATCTGGTAGGCAATCTTCGACTAGGTGTATTATCAACATAATTTACTTTGCATAGCTTTGTCATGTGCCCTTTCTGCTTCTATCTATAGATGCAGAGAGGGCATTCGACAGAGTACATGGACCTAGTTAAATTTGGATTTTGTGGAAATATCCTTTCTGCTATTTTAGTGCTGGACTCTCAGCCCTCTGCTCAGGTTTACACCTCTGTCCAAAACTTTCATTATTACAAATGGAATGAACTAAGGATGCCCACTGTCACTGACCATTTTCAATCTCATGATTGAACCCTTGGCCGAGAAAATATGATCTCGCCCATCCATTCTAGGATTTCAGCTATACTCCAGACAACACAAGATAAACCTTTTCGTGGATGACGTGATATTGCTCCTCACAAATCCCCAGGTCTCTCTACTAGGGATGGGCTGAACAGCCCGGTTCACACCAGAACATGCGAACAGGCAAAAAATTTGTGCAAACATGCGAACCCTATTAAAGTCTATGGGACACGAACATGAAAAATCATTTTAAAGGCTTATATGCAAGTTATTGCCATAAAAAGTGTATGGGGACCTGGGTACTGCCCCAGGGGACATGTATCAATACAAAAATAAGTTTTTAAAACATCCATTTTTTCAGGAGCAGTGATTTTAATAATGCTTAAAGGGAAACAATAAAAATGAAATATTTCTTTAAATGTCATGCCTGGGGGATCCCCTTAGTCTGCCTGTAAAGTGGCGCATCTGTGTGATGTGTATTACAGTGCCACAGCAAAATTATATTTCTAAGGGAAAAAATGTCATTTAAAATTGCTCGCAGCTGTAATGTATTGCCGGTTCCCAGCAATATAGATAAAAATCAAGGAAAAAATTGGTGTAGGTCCCCCCCAGTCAGATCTGGCATGGATTTATAGGGAACTCCATGCTAAAATGTAAAAAAAAAATGCTGTGGGGGTCCCCCCAAAATCCATACCAGACCCTTATCCAAGCAGGCAACCTGGAGGACAGGATAGGAGGGGGCGAGCAAGCACCCGCAAAAAACACAAAAGACAATTTTTGACAATTCCTTTATTTAAAAAGAAAAAAGTCCCATAATGTACATCCATCATCAATCACGCCACCCGATGGACCCAAAAATCGAAAAAAATAAGATAAAATACTCCGCCTCCATGGGAGGACTCTAGCCGACTGCTGTCTTTTTGCTGTGACAGCTGTTATTTAGGCAAGGGCGGGGCCACCCGCTGATGTAACCGGATGACCCCATGACGTAACCGAGTGGCCTTGCCTTTGACTATATAACAGCTGTCACAGCCAAGAGACAGCAGTCGACGGGACGCCTCCCATCGAGGAGAAGCTTTTTCTTTTCTATTTTTCTGGTCCGTTGGGTGATGTGATTGAAGATGGATGGACATCACGGGACACTCTTTTTTTTTTCTTATTTATAAAGGAATTGTCAAAAACTGTCTTTGTGATTTTTACTTTTTGACACTTTTTTCGGTGAATGGGTTGGGGTACAATGTACCCGATACCCATTCACATGGGGAGGCGGGATCTGGGAGGCCCCCTTGTTAAAGGGTGCTTCCATGTTCTGATAAGTTTGTCGGGACGAGGCCCTTGTCCCCATCAACTCTCTCTGACGAGCGTGATGACGTCACCTCTATTTCCTGTCCTGCCGACATATGCTTCATCCAATAAAAGGGTTGAATTTGCGCACCGCTGTTCACTAATGCCTCACAGAAAATGTCTATTCAGACTAAACATACGTTGGCAGGGCAGGAAATAGCAGTGACGTCATCACGCTCGTGAGAGTGCTAGGACGGTTTTATTTCCAATGTCTGTGATTACAGTTTTATTGTAAGTAGATTTTTAATAAATTTCCCATTTTTAATTTGGATGCTGCGCAATGACTTTTCCTTTTCTTGTATGAACAATGGTTTTCACCTACTGTCCCCCATGAGGAGTATGGTTAAATCAAGATGATCTGCACAGATGCAAATATAGACCTTCATAGGTCTTTGGATCTGGTAAGAAGACATTTTTGCCTGGGTGTTGCACTGAATTCAGGGACTTTGCACAATATCACATTATGGACTTTCATGTTTCTTATATATCTTTCTTACAATATAATATATTATATGTTTGATTCACATCTTCATTTTAGGCAGCGCAACACGTTTTTTATATTTATTTGGATGTTGCTGTGTACAATATTGTGAGTGCTGCTGTCATTTAATTTTTCAACAATTCAATTTAACAAATAAAGGTCATATAAAACAGCTTAAATTTTCCATCCTAACAGTTGTTAATTAGTACCCATCCCTCCCTTCCCCTTCCCCCTCCCCCCCACCTCCCCAACATACCCTCTTATACTTTTAAATACTTCTTTCTTACTTATTCATTCAAACCCTGATCTCCCCCATCCAACATCTCTGCATACTTCTTCTTTTTAAACTCTGTCCAGCTTCTCCATAATTGCCCACTCAAACCACTTTCATCCCAATCACTAATTCCAAGCACTTCCATTTTACATCTAAGTTCAACTTTCTTCAACCATTCTACTATTGTTGGACATTCTAGTTCCTGCCAGTGGAATGGGATTAAGCATTTAGCCGCATTTATCAAGTGTGGTATTAGGGAATTTGTGTACTGTTTTATTGACATCTCCATTCCATGAAACAGACATACCCAAGGGTCTTCGGGGAATTCTATCTTTGTAATCTCCTTAATCATGGCAAGTACTTCTTTCCAAAAATGTTTTATTTTTAGACAATCCCACCAAATATGTGCCATATTCCCAGTTGAATCACATCCCCGACAACAGTTAGGAGATTTTCCTATTTGAAACTTATGGGCTATATCCGGGGTTATATACCATCTAGCTATACAATTGTAGTTCATTTCTATAGTATTTATAAATACCACTGAACAAAAACAAATTTTATGATTTTTTTCATTTGCGGGTCACTCACCCATGTACTTCATTCTCTTTTTCTCATTTTTTGATGAATGGCCATCTCCCCTCTTAGGCTACTTCCAATAGTATTTTATATACTCGGGATATCCCACTTTTGACCTTCTCCGCTACACACAATTGTTCTAACAGTAACAGGTTTTCTCCTGATCTTATTGGTTGCGGTACTGATGATACAAAGTGCCTCAATTGGAGATACCGCCATTCATTGATCTCCACCCATTTTTTATCTTTTATTTCCTGTAGTGTATATAATTCTCCTTTTCCCATTAAATCTTTTAACTGTGCGTTTTCTTTTTTAATCCATTTCCCAAATAAACTTCCTTTCCCTGGTAAAAATATGGTGTATCCCTTATTGGGATTTATGGTGTATTAAAATTCCAGTCTGCTTTTTTATGTCTTAAATCCCAAATTTTCAATACTTCCAAAGTCAAAGCCTGTGTTTGTGTGTTTAATTCTCTTTATTGGGTGGATATCCATATTATTTTACCCAGTGCAGCACCACTTAGTGTTTCTTTTATTTTTCACCCATCTTTTTTTGCTTCTTTTGTCTACTCAATCGCTAATGTTATTAAACATGTATTATAATATTCCCTCACATCTGGCACCGCCTATCCCCCCCTGAATTTTATTTTTTCTCAAAACGGCAAATTTTATTCTCTGTTTCTTATTCTGCCATATATAATTTGTTATAATCACTTTTAATATTTTAAAGTATGTCAGCCGACGTGGGATTGATAACATTTGGAATTTATATAATATTTTGGGTAATAGTATCATTTTACCAAATTTGCTCACCCTATACATGAGATCTGGTTGATGTGTTTTTTGTATTACTGATTTTATTTCATTCAAGAGTGGTAAATAATTTATTTGATACAGTTTTTCTGCAGTTAATGTTAGTTTTATTACTAGGTATTTCAAGTCTGATGTCTTACATGTAAATGGGAACTCTTGTTTTAATTCCTGTTCTTCTCTTTTACTTACATTTATATTTAGTAACTCCGATTTTGCTGATTTTCCAGTTTATTTTAAATTTGAAAGTTCTCCGTAATGTTTCAGTGTTTTCATCAGATTTGATAATGTTATCTTAGGACTTGAGATGTAAAATAACACATCATCTGCATATGCTGCTACTTTGTGCTCCTCCTCTCCTTTTACTAATTCTTTTTATCTACACTATTACGTATTGTTATCAATAAGGGTTCCAAGTAGAGGATGATCAAGAGAGGAGATAAGGGACGACCCTGTCTTGTCCCATTAAACATCTTGAATTTCCGTTTATCTTTACTGTCGCATTAGGGTGATTATACAGTGTTTTAATCCAGTTTAACATCCTCGGGCCGATTCCTAAAGCCTCTAATGTACTCATCATAAATCCCCAGTCTACTCTGTCAAATGATTTTCCAGCATCTATTGACATGGGGAGAGCTGGGGACCTACTTGTACTCATTTTATTTAATAATAGTAAAGTTTTTACTCCGTTGTCCCTCCCCTCTCTTCCTGAGACAAACCCAACCTGGTCAGGATGTATCTAATCTTTCATTAGGTCCTTCATCCTTGTTGCAATAATTTTGGCAAACATCTTAATATCAGTGTTTAATCATGCTATTGGTCTGGGGCGTGGCCTGACCTTGCTCGAAGATGGCAGCTTGAATCCAGAGCTTCCGTCACCACAGGACAATATGTCCAGAAAATGGAGGTTCTCTCACCCCAAACCATGCACACGACATGGGGTCTGCTTCCAGGCAATCGTCGACCTCCCAGTCCCACTCTCCCCGCGAGCAGAACGGGAGAGTCAGCCAGAATATACCAGGGATGTTCCCGTCCCATGGAGGTAACATGGCATTTTCCCGCCACAGACACTCACAGGGACAATCACAGGCACCCTCTCCTCCCAGGACTGAACCCTCACTGACAGGCACAACTCCTGCTCCTATACAGCTTACCACAGCCAACAATGAAGGGATGGATATCCTCCCTCAACCCCACTTAAGTATCCAGGACCTGCGAGCCATAGCCGTTGACATCAAAGACACCCTCTTGGCGGCCATTTTGGAGCTTCACCTAGACATACATGCCCTAGACAGAGTGAATGTGGTAGAGAAAGTAACAAGGAGGCAAGACATGGTCCTCTGTAGGGCCACCAGAAAAATAGACTCCCACACTCTCCAGCTAAGGGACATGCAGCACCACATGGAAGACCTAGACAACAGGGGCAGATGCCATAACCTGTGGATCAGAGGAATGCCAGAATCGATTGAAGGGGATCAGATTCCCCCAGCAGTCACTAAGCTCTTCAACGATCTGTTAAACAGACCACCGCAGTCATCAATTGACATGGAGTGAATCCACCGAGCCTTGAGACCTAGGAGTAGAGACACAGATCCCCCCAGAGACAAAATCTGCTGCCTGGAAGATTACAAGCTCAAGGAGGACATTCTGCGCCAGGCGAGGAGCAGACCTCACCTCACGTATGAAACGGCAAACATCCAGATTTACCGAGACCTCTCAGGGATCACTTTACAACACCGTAGAGATTTAAAGCCCCTGCTGGATATCTTGCTCAGTAAGGGAATTCACTACAAATGGAAATTCCCTTTCTGCCTGTCAGCTACAATACAACGTCGCACAGCGCTCCTCAAAGTGCCAAAGGACTTACCTCACTTCTGCGACACCTTAGGCATCCACCAGGTTGAAGTCCCTAACTGGTATGCTGACTTCCATCACACCGTTGGCAGAATGGATAAGCACAAAGAAGAACCAATGGACGCTCAAGATACCAGGTACCGCAGGAGAAGGTCCCCCTGGGGACACAGACAGCACACAATGGCACGTAACTCACAGAGAAACCTGAGTCCCGCTACCCCACCTAGTGCCAGGAGAGCCCAAAGGGACTGTTAATGTCCAGCTATATACCTTCCCACACACAGCCTAAGTTGACTAATGCCTGCTAAAATTTTACTTTCCTAAGTTCATTGTCCTTGTGTGGTTTACACTTTACCCAGTTTCACAGTTATACAGCTTCTCAGTTTTTCAGTTCTTTTTTCACAACCTTTTGTTTTCTCTTCCAAAATCCATACACTGTGTGCTGATTGGTGGCACTGTAATCTAGCAGTGTGGTTATTTATTTATTTTTTAAAGTTATTTTTTTCTCTCAAATATTTTTATTAAAGAAATTGCAAATTACAAATAGTAAGATAAGGAACCGAACAATAATACATTCAGAAGATGCATTAGGAATAATCATATATAGCGATAAATACAACGGGAACATGAAGTGAAGGAGAAATAATGATCAGAGGTAGTAAGGATTACTTGGATCTCAGAAGTGCCGTTAGGCGATCGATTGGGTTCTGAGGTTTATGAGTGGGCTCATATGAACGTGGAGTAGCAAGTCAATCCGTGAGACCGAATATCATGTCTCATCCACACTCACCCCTAATGGGAACTAACTGTGCACGGGTGAGGACTACGTTCCATAGAAGTTATAGCTTAGATAGGTCAGTCTCTCAGTCTTTGTTTGCGTATGGTAAAGTCCCACATGTTTAGTGGGTAAGTCCTTTTACTGTTCGTGGGTTTTTAATGTGATGTTCCTTGTCTGGGATCTGTCTGTGTAGGAAACAAATGTATATGGGGATTAGGAAGGTAAAGGGAGGCGTAGGGAAAAGAATGGGAGGGAAGGAACCTGGTAATTGTTGGGATTAGGTTTCAAGAGTTCAACCATTTTGCGTTGTGTATAGTCCCCCAGGTCAAGCTATGGGGAGTTTGAGATGATATTTTTGTATTCTGTCGATTCTTTAAAAAGTAACCAGCATGTCAAAGTTGTAGAGAATTTAGTGGGGGTATCGCGGGCCTGATGGATGAGATTTTCCATCTCCGCTATTCTCCCTATTCTATGGAGCCATTCTGATGTGCTGGGGGTGTGGTCGATTGCCAATGTATGGAGATGCATAGTTTCGCTGCATTTATGAGGTGTAGGGTAAGAGATTTTTTATATGCAGATTGTGGTATGGATGTGTGGTGTAGAAGGTATTGAGCTGGTTTGAAATCAGGTGTGTAAGTTGTGATCTGAGAAGTAAGATGATGAACTTCAGTCCAGTACGGTTGGATTAGGGGGCACTCCCACCATATATGGAGTAATGAACCGCGAGCGGAATTACATCTCCAACAAAGTGGAGGGACACTGGGGTGAAACTTATATATTCTGTCTGGGGTCCTGTACCACCTAGAATAATTTTTATACCCATTTTCTTGTGCAGAGACATTTTGAGAACCTTTGTGAATGTGAGTATATATATTGTTCCAATCCTCATGGGTTAGGTCTATGGCTAGTTCTCTTTCTCATCTTTGGCATTTCGCTGCATTAGTGGTTTGCGTGTCTGAGAACAAGAGTTAGTAGATATCTGAGACGATGTGTCTTTGGGGATCATTTCTCGTGCAGATGGCTTCAAACGGTGTGTGGTCTCTAAACCACTGGGACTGTGAGGAAGAGTTCTGTAGGAAGTGTCTTATTTGAAGATATTTAAAGAAAGGGATGTCCAGATCGGGGAATCGGGTTGGGATGGTTTGGAAGGGTATTAATTTCCCCTCGTCATAGAAGGATTCTGCTCTAATTGAATGTTGTGATAAGTTGCTATTGTTAGTAAGTGATGTGATTCCTGGGGGAAAGTCCAGGTTTCGATCAAGCGGTGTCAGTGGGCCGGGGTGTGGGTATCCATCTTGTGGGTAACTCTGCGGAGAACAACATGGTGCTGGGCCATAGTATTCTCCACATCTTGCACTCTGTCAGCTATGGCGCGGATGTCAAGGCGCAATTCTGCAATAGCTGCTGACAGAGTGTCTTTTATGTCAGCAGCCACCGCTCTGAGGTCCATTAGGCTTGTGCGCTGCTTAAAGTGTGCTGTGGTGGCACCTGTATCAGAGGAAGGAAGACTGGATGGCGCTCCAGGCAGTGGCGGTGTGGATGTCGGTGAGGGAGTCTGGCGGGACGCTGCCATATTGGGCCTCTCTGTGCGGAACAGCTCGGTATGCTCTGGCTCATACCACTCTGTTGTCTTCTCGGGGAGCGGGAGCGGGATGCAGAGGATGTCCATGAAGCAGTTCCCATCGTTGTACAGCTGGCAGTGCGGGTTAAGGCTGTCTCTGGGGCGGAGAGGCTTCGATGTAGCGGGAGCTGTGTTTCTAAGCATCCATCTCCCTGTGAGGTCAGGCCACACCCCTGCAGTGTGGTTATTTTATTCACTGAAGCCTCTGTGTACAGTTCACTCCAGCAAGAGATAGATCGTCTAACGCTTGGAGACTGCAGAACTCATGTACCTATGCTAGTACTACAATACCCAGAACACATTGCAACTTCCAAACAGTGCTCAATTGGAGAGGAGAAGATCTCAGTCCACTTCCTGCTTTCTGGACCACACCGGAACTGACAATACGAATCAAGGGTTCTCCACTCAGATGCTCCTTCCTACAGGGACTAGTGAACGTCCACTTAGCAGCAAAGTCCTCAAGCTCCTCCACACGGACACTGATGCCCCCTCTTTCCTACAGACATGTGATGAGTGAATCTACAGAATAATGTAGACTAACCTCAAGACTCTCTCTACATGTCTGTGTCCAGTTCAATTTTTTTTTATATGCTGATAAGAACTGCAGGCAAGTTTTAAAAACAAAACTCCGGTCTTCGTTTAAAAAGACTTTCTTAATAAGTATCAAAACTACTTACATGAGGTATGGTTATGCCTGATAACATAGTTGAATACCTTTTTTCCATTTCAATGTTACTTACTTACAATGTTACTTACTTACAATGTTACTTAGTGTGCTATAACTCTCCACCCCTGACATGGACTCCCCACTAGGTCTTCAGTGGAGACCTCATCGCAGGAACGAAAAGTTGAAAATTGACAAAATGACACTATTGACATTCCAGTACCAAAATTGGGAGTGGTAGCTATTTGGCATACCCCCCCATTCGTCTAAATAGTGATGCAATAATTATTTCCCACAGCTCCAACTTACAGAGAGTTACACCTCCTCCCTTCATCTCTACATACCCTGTGGCGGCGGGCCATCTTGCCAGTGCCTAAACACTCTTTGTTGTTTGGTCTGTGTCAACCCCCAAACAGCGGTGTATTGTGACATAGGCATTCCGACAGGAGTGCACGCACTGCCTACGCCTACACTTCAAACGGGTCCTCATGTATCACATACAGAGCCCTTAGAGCGATAAAAACTCAGTTCAGCAACCTAATCCTACACGACACATGGCGCACACTACACCCGAATGTGAAGGACTTCACTTTCTTCTCCCCACCACATAACAAATATTCTAGGATAGACCACTTCTTCCTCTCCCAAAACGACCTACCCTTCCTTACTAAGCCGACTATTGAACCCATGCTACTTTTGGTCCATTACCCGATAACCATGACCTTGACACTGCTGTCAACTCGGGCTAAAACGGCCATATGGTGCCTAGATGACTCCCTTCTGATGGACATAGAAAACACAAACAACATCTCCAAACGCCTCTCCCAATATTTTGCAGAGAATGTCTCGGAAACCTCACCCACTATCACTTGGGCTGCACATAAATGCGTAATTAGAGGCAAACTTATATCTATAGCTGCTAAGAGGAACAAACTCAGGAAAGCCTTGAGGAACTGTCCGCAAAAATACATTCCCTTGAACACACACACAAACTTTCATTAGCCACCACATGTTATGCTGATCTTCTAAAAGCAAGGGAAGAACTATTGGAAGAACTGCAAAAGACAAAGAAGTGCAAATATGCACTTAGCCAAAAGATGTTCTATGAATTTGGGAATAAAGCGGGCAAATTATCGTCCAGATCCCTACAAATTAAAAAAGTGACTCATACCATCCATACCATCAGGACTCCAGCGGGTGAAGCCCTAGTCACTCCGGAAGACATAACAGACCAATTTGTCCAATATTTCTCCAAACTATACAACTTACCTAATTCAAAAACTACCGACCCCCTCCCCGACCGGAATAAGATCATGACTGACTTTCTATCTAAATATAGTCCTCCTCCCCTCACAGAGGATGAGGCATCAGATCTAGACCTTCCGATATCGATGGAAGAAGCCCTGGCCGCACTGAAACAACTAAAGATAGGAAAGAGCCCGGGCCCAGATGGACTGATGGTTAACTATTACAAATCCTTCCCTGACACTCTTATTCCCCACTTCGTCAAAACTTTCAACAACTTAGCCTCCTCCCCCCTCTCCAACAAAGATATCCTAGAAGACCACATCACCCTGAACCCAAAACCAGGCAAAAACACCACAATGGTCTCTAATTATCGTCCTATCTCCCTACTCAATGTAGATGTGAAACTCTGTGCTAAAATACTGACTAACTGTTTACTCCCGCTACTTTCTAGACTGGTCTCTGTTGACCAAGTTGGCTTTGTCCCTGGTAGGGAAGCCAGGAACAACACCATAAAAGCCATAAATATACACCACTGGCTAATATCAACCTCCTCAGAAGGATTTTTCTTATCCTTGGATGCGGAGAAGGAGTTTGACAGGGTGGCCTGGGACTACATGACCACAACACTACAAAATCTAAGACTTTCCTCATGCTTGCTCCAAATTATACTTGCCTTATACTCATCCCCTACTGCCAGAATCAGGGTCAACGGCCGACTGTTGAGCGCCTTCTCCATAGCCAACGGTACACGCCAGGGTTGTCTGCTATCTCCCCTTATCTTCATTTTGACCATGGAACCCCTCCTTTGCAGACTGAGGGAGAACCCTGACATAAAAGGGATTAATATCAAACACAAACAATACAAACTGGCCGCATCTGCGGATGACATCCTAATGTTCCTTTCAGAACCCATAACTACTATTCCCAACCTCCTCAAAGATTTTTCCCTGTTTAAACGACTTTCCAACCAGAAAATCAACTTCGACAAATCAAAAACACTAAACATTACACTTCTGAATACCATAGTATCCCAATGCCAACATAATTTCCACTTTAGATGGGAACCACACGCACTAATGTACCTAGGCACTAAAATCCCCACTAACCTATCTGAACTCTACACCTTAAACTTCCTGCCAGCCCTGCAGAAAATCCAGGGAGACTTGCTCAGCTGGCACAAAGGCCCCTTCTCCTGGTTTGGCAGAGCTGCCATCTTGAAGATGAATGTCCTCCCCAGAATACTCTACCTCCTACAAGCCATCCCCATCAAACTCCCCCCCTCTTTCTTCACATCCTACAAGAGAATGTGCAGAACCTTCATATGGTCCTCAAACACACCTAGATTAAGTTGGGATAGCCCGACACTCCCTAAGCAGAAAGGGGGATAGGCTTCCTGGATATCCACAAATATTACTGGGTGAGCCAGCTCACAAGAACTGCTGACTGGCATGTACACTCAATTCACAAAGATTGGATCCAAATTGAAAATGCTTTCGCCCAGACACCAGTCTCTCACCTTCCCTGGATCGCCCACAAATCTATACCTAAAGATTACTCCACCCACCCGCTTATAGGCCCCACGTTATTCAACTTTAGACTAGCATGTAAAACGCTCAATATGACTCCTTCTCCTGGACCCATGACCCCGCTGACCCAAAATCCTGACTTCCAGCCAGGTCTTCATACACATGACCCACGGGATTCCCCCTCTGACCCACAGATTAGAGCCCAATGATTCTTTCAAAATGGGGCGCTCCTCCCCTACTCAACGATTTCTTCAGCTCTCCCAGAGCTTAACATACCCCTTTTTAAATACCTTCAGATCAGACGTTTCTTTCAAAATACACAACCACTCAACCAATGGTGCAGGGATCTCACCCCCTTCGAACATATATGCAACAGCTCAGAACCCCAGAAACACTTAATCTCAGCAATATATACTGTTTTCTGACAACAACCCAATCACTAAGATAAACTGACAGTGGGAGACTGAACTAGCCACTGACCTTACCAAAGAAGACTGGGAACGCATATACGAATACGCACACAAAGGGTCCATCAATATATCTGCACAGGAAATCAAACTCCAGATGGTACAGGACACCCGATAAGATACACAAATATTTCCCCAACATCCCCCCCTCTTTGCTGGAGATGCAACGCCACTCATGGCTCATTACTCCATAATTGGTGGGAGTGCCCACTAGTACAACCTTTTAGGAAGGAAATCCATGAATTGATCATAAAAATCTCAACCTACACCCCAGAATTTACCCCAGCACAATATTTACTCCACCATACTTCCCTATCGAGGTCATCATACAGAAAATCCCTCACCTTACACCTTATTAACGCTGCCACCCAGTGTATACCAGTTTACTGGAGAAAAACCGACCCATCTACAGTCTCTGAATGGATCAACTGAGTAGACAAAACGGCTGACATGGAGAAACTCATTCACCAAGCCAAAGAAAACCTCACTAAATTTCACAACACTTGGGCCTGTTGGATCTATTATAGACAATCCTCAGGCGCTTCAAGCCCCCATACCACTACTTGAACTCTCACATATGGAAGGATAATCAGAACACTATTGTGTTATATAAGAATTCCGTCACCCCCGTATCCCTTTCTCCCCCCCCCTGTCGCGCTTACCATTTGCCAGCCAGATATACCACACCGAATTACCCAGTTTGGGTTCCTCACCAACCAGCCTACACGTGATACTACACCACCACAGCCTGCAAAAGTCCTATTAGCAACTACCCAGCTCTGGGAAGTGACCCAATACAAAGGGGCCACTACCTGACCATAGACGAACCACCTATGAGCTGAATACTTTATGCATCTCTTTGGCCCCCAACCGCTCACAGATAGCTCCCTTTAGGGGTGAGCGGGCTAGGGACTGGCCTGCTGAGGTTTGTCTCTACACAGCACGTTCTGCCCTTTAAGGGAAGATGCTTTTGTAAACAAAGCATTTCCCGTTCTGCCTAGTGGCAGGACAGAGATTACTGCTCTCTGTCATCGAGAGCAGTGATCACTGTCATGTGTATTGTAGCTCCTCCCCCTCACAGTTAGAATCACTCCCTAGGACACACTTAACCCTTTCATCTCCCCCTAGTGGTTAACCCCTTCACTGCCAGTGTCATTTACAAAGTAACCAATACATTTTAAAGCACTGATCGCTGTATAAATGACAATGGTCCCCAAAATAGTGTAAAAAATGTCCGATGTGTCTGCCATAATGTCGCAGTCCCAATAAAAATCCCAGATAGCCGCCATTACTAATAAAAAAAAATTAAAAATAAAAATGCCATAAAACGATCCCCTATTTTGTAGACGCTATAACTTTTGCGCAAACCAATTAATATACGCTTGTTTTTTTTTAACAAAAATATGTAGAAGAATACATATAGGCCTAAACTGAGGAAAAAAAACTTTTTTTTTATATATTTTTGGAGGATATTTATTATAGCAAAAAGTAAAAAAAAATGTGTTTTTTTTTCAAAATTGTCACTCTTTTTTTGTTTATAGTACAAAAAATAAAAACAGCAGAGGTGATCAAATACCACCAAAAGAAAGCTCTATTTATGGGAAAAAAATTTGTTTGGGTACCATGTCGCAGAAGTCTGTGTTCTACCAATATTCTAGAGTACGTCGCATGTATGGAGGAATAAAATGAATAAACTAACATTTTCGGACATTGCACCCTCCAAATATCTACTATTTGGTTTTGATATAAAACCTTTTGGATTCTGGGTCTCTGTTGATTCTGCGCCCGTACATGTGACGTACTATCTATGTTTGGATTCAAACAAAAGTTCAAATCTCCTGCTAAAATGATTTGAATTCTATTAATTTTCTGATGGTTTCTTCTAAGTATCTTATTGGGTTTTTATTTGAGCAATATACTGTATGTTTGCTAAAGTAAACTCTATATTATGTAGTTTGCCATTCAGGAACAAAAATCTACCCTCTGTATCCACTAATATTTATTATAACATAAATTGTATATCTCGAGCCATCCCTATTGCCATTCCCTTTGCTTTTTTTGTTATTGTGTCCCTGTAGAACCACATTGGATGCTCTTTTGAGTATAACTTTATCTTGGACTCGTGAGTAATATGTTTTTCCTGTAGGAATATTATTCCTGCTGCATATAGTTTAGCTTCTTTTAAGAGTTTATGCCTTTTCCCCGTGGTATTCAAGCCCCTAATGTTATACATTAGAAAACTTCATATTACATTTCTATCTGCCTTAATGTCTAGTGGAACCAAGAGTTGGCAAGTCAGAGATGGGGATTGAGGGACTTCTGCGGGCTCCTTCCTCTAGGTACATTGGTGGGTTCTCTTTCCCTCCCCCCTACCTCCCAATCCACCTACCTCTCCCCCGCTCCCCCACCCCACCCTATGGGCTCTAAATACTCTTTGCAAGCTTGTGGGTCCAACATAGGTTCCATCATTCTGACTCTACCCATGCTGGACTCTCTACAATTGAGGTTGGGCTCTGTCCTTGAACCCAGCAAAAACCAGTCACCCTCCCTACTTGGGAAGATGATCTTAAGCCAGCTTAGCTCCCAGACCCCCATCTCCTGTTTGGCTATGCTTCTTACCTTACAGGCCCTCCCATCTGTCCCCCCCCCCCCCAGTCAGATCTTACATTTCTCTTTTCTTCTCTTTCTAATGCCTCTTTGTTGATGTTTTGTTTTTTTGCAAATAGTTGCCATTATTGGTCTTCGGTGCTTGACTCTTCTTTATGTAAGTCCACCCATCCTGCTATATCTAGGTTTGGGATGTCCAGTTTTTTTATAAAATCCTTCTAAATCTTCTGAAATTTTAATCTGGCTGAGCGGCCCTCTTTCCATCCTATCAAACATGCAGGGAATACCCAGAAATATTGTATGTTATGTGTTCTCAATACTTCCAGTAATGGCTTTGGAAGTCTTCTTCTTGTCAAAGTATCTGGGGCTAAATCTGCAAATATAAAACAAATAAATACAGCACTGGCAATGTGAACAACTCTACAAGAATAAATGTAATGATGAGTAAAACAAACACTTGCAATGACACTATGATCATGAATAGATAATACCTAATGTGTAAGTGCTAGACATACATAAGTGACATAAATAAATATATTACCAAAAAAAATGATAAAAAATGAATGAAAGTGAATATACACACATGTGTGACATGAGCTGAAATATTGTGCAAATTCCTAAAAATAGTCCCACTGCAAAAATCTGCAAATACCTGAAGCACTTCCGCTTCATATTTTACCAGCTGTACCATTCTCAATTTCTCCCAACTCTGTTCCTTACCTTTATAATTCTGGAACCTCACGATTACATCTCTTGGGGTTTCCTTTGGCAGACTTGGAGGTTTTCTAATCCTATGGGCTCTTTCAATCCTTAGTTTTTCAGTTGCTGTTTTCTAGAGCATTGGACCACTTTCAATGACATTTTGTAAGTCCTCTACTTGTGATGTTTCAGGGAGACCCCGGATTCTTATATTTTTCCTTCTGTTTTGGCTCTCCTGATTTTCCATTCTATATCTTATATTTCTCTGCTCAATGTATACTTTTTTCAGCTGTTCGTTTAGTTCTTTCATTTCTATGGCATGGGTGTCCGCTTTTTTTTCAGTTTCTTCGACCCGTTTTAGTAATCGATTTAGGTCCCCATGTATTTTTGCTATGTCTCTTTTAAGTGCCGGTTCACACTGATGCGAGTTCATTCCGAATGTGATGCGTCAAAAACATTCTAAATTTGCATGTCATCCATAAAGTCATTGTTTTCAATGACCGTCGTTCACATACATGCGTTGCGATTCCCCTACGAATGCGATGCGATAAAAAAAAGGGTCTTGTGCGAGTTTCCAGCGTTGCGTTGCGAATTTAGCCTCCATAGACATCAATGTAAATCGTTCTGGAATCGCATTGATGGTTCAGATATGTGCGAATTCCACCGCACTACTCTCCACAAAAACCAGGAAATACACAGGAAGTTAACACCTTTTTTATTTTTCCATTATGATTCCATTGGCTAGAACATCAATTGCAGCTATGACCAACTCCTGAAATTCGCGGTAAAATTGCGTTAAAATTGCACCTCACACAGGTCAAAAAAACTGAACAAATTTGCAGCGCAGCAGTGTGAACCGGCACTTAGAGAGTGTTCTAATTTAGAGAACATTTCTACCATATCATTTTTAGTTTGAAGTTGGGGTTCCAATCTTTGCTCCTCTGTGCCCTTCTCTTCAGGATTGCTGTCTATCAATCTCTCAGCTTTTGATTGTTTTGCACTGCCTTGTTCCGTTGATAGTCTGTTCTGGCCATTTTCAATAAATTCCTTCCATTTGGTTGCCCGTAGTTCCCATCTGCTTTGACATGCTTGGGCTACCCCGGCTCCCCTCTTGTGTCACATATTTTTTAATAGTACCTGGGCTGATATTTACTTTAGGGGAATTTGCCCCTGCTCCTTTCAGGGATATCCCTCTCATTTTGATCATTTTGCTCTCTTACTATGTGCAACTGTTATGAACTGTCCTCAAAGAAAGTCCACTCCACTTTATCAGGCCCAAGTTCTCCTCTTTTATGGTGACAGGCTACCCCCTCCCCCCCCCCCCGTTTTATCACGCTCCAGTTTGTGATGGTAACTTGGTTTTGAAGAGCAACAAACCAAAAGTCACTTAAAAGTCACTTAGGAGAAATATGAGAACCAATGTCTCTTAGTTGAGATTGTATCAGTCCGCGGGCCCTGCATTTAAACAGGTGCACCCTGCAATCTTCTACATCCGTCAGGGTCGGGGGCCCAGGTGCCCAGTGTATTAGCACCACGTCCCTGCAACCCCCTACTTGTGACACACTTTTTTGCCTCCAACAAACCGCTGTTTACCAATCACATTTCAGCACAGTTCATCATACACAAGTCAAAATGATTTTTATCTTGCCTTCACTGTTCCTCAGTGTATATTTCCTTTATTCTTGTCAGTACATATTCCTATTGGCCTGCTTTTGGGCTACAGGTGTCCAACAGTAAGTATGAATGCCAGGGAATATTGAAAGTCAAAGAAAAAAGGAGGAATCACCCTTCTGCTGGCAGAATTCAATGGCCTAAGACCTATTGTGCACCCTGTTGCCATATGTCTTTGGGGCTCTGGAGCTGCATGTCTCCCCTTGAGAGGCACCTTCTCTGCTGCTATGGGCCTGTCTCCACTCTCACTCTATGGGAGAGGTGGTTCTTCCTAATCAGTCCTGTCAACTGGGGTTGGTGGGAGTCTACGGGCTGATACCCCAGTAGCTATGGATATTTTTGATTACTGGAAAGATAGAAAAACTAACCATTCGGGAGTGTTCATACAGGAACAACAAGATGATTCATCTGATCTTAGAGGCACTTTTACGTGCCTGAAAAACAACATGGTTACATTAAAGCATACTCAATGGGACATTATCTTTCTGGAACAATATGTTACAGAGGCTATGATACCTAGAAGCCTCAGATGGCATGTTTTTCCTGAAAAAAATGACAATGATAATGAATTAAAAGATTGGTTTCACTATTTAATGAAGCAGGAATACAATTCCGTGGCTATTTAATTGAGAAAAAGAATAGGAAATTTAGGTCCATTGAGTCAGAGATGAATTCTATCAAGGAAACTCTTTTGCCTCACTCTAAAGAGGAAGCTTATTTTAAATATTCTAAAGAATTGCAAGCAATTTTACCAAAGAGGAGGATGAACAAAGAAATTAAAAAGGGAAAAAATACTTATGGGACTGTAAAGATTACAGACTTAGGAAAGTTTTTTTTTTTCCACAAAAAAGATTTTATTGAAAAATAAACACAATTACAAGTATAATCAGTTGTAACAGATTTGACAGATATTCCATGACATTTTATAGGATAGTGATACAATAAGTATTGATGCCATTGACGTCATGGGGATT
Source organism: Aquarana catesbeiana (assembly GCF_042186555.1). NCBI lineage: Eukaryota > Metazoa > Chordata > Amphibia > Anura > Ranidae > Aquarana > Aquarana catesbeiana. Next base: position 134,510,872 of record NC_133332.1, on the reverse strand, counting down.
CAAGCGTATGGTAGGATAATAGAAATGTATAAAAGAAGAACCATCTAGAAAATTTACAACGAGACATTTTCTGTATACAAGTATTATAGGAAACAGGAGTATCCTGTGTGGTTCATTTACACTAGGATCAGTTACAAAGTAAATAAAATAAGTAAACTTGTGTGAAACTAAAACAGAAAGGTCTGTCTCTATTAGGTTCCTGACTGTGTCCAATTGGCACAGTCTGATAGTGTGGAGAGGTTATGACTAGGTATGAATAAGAGTGGGATATACATAGGGTGAGATGTGAGTACTGGAAAGATTTAGCGGGGGAAACTGTAGGGGTAGGGGAAACAGAGGGGGAGAGGGGAAAGAGGAGGGATAGAGAGGAGGAATATACGTAAGGTATTAGGTTAGAGAAGGAGGGGATAGGGGGGCCGCCCCCCCTCCCCAGCCAGCCCACCCCGGAACCAGGGGCTACCGAGGTCTCCACGTCTCTCAAGAGAGGGGGAATACTATATCGGGAAATATGACTTGTAACAATTAGTGCTTTTGAAGTGAGTCCAGCAAGCCCATAGATTGGTGAATTTTTGTATGCGGTCTTGTGAAATATATATCAATTCTTCCATCTCCTCTATCTTAGCAATCTTTGTCAGCCATTCCCTGACCGTTGGGGGGCTGGTTGAGCGCCATTTTACAGGAATGCATAATCTGGCTGCATTTACCATGTGCATGGCCAGTGATCTGTGGTAGGATCTTTTAGGTAAGGTTGTATGATGAAGGAGATATTGTGCTGGGTCAAAATTCAGGGTGTATGTGGTTACTCGTTGAATTATGTCGTGAACCTCCCTCCAGAAAACCTGAATGATCGGGCATTCCCACCATATATGGATCATAGAGCCCACTTCTTTATTGCACCTCCAGCAAGTGTTTGGGATTGAGGGCGAAAATTTATGTATGCGAGATGGTGTTCTATACCATTTGGTAAGTATTTTATATCCATTCTCTTGGATGGCAACATTTAGTGAGCCTTTGTGGGTGTGGACATGAATGGTTTCCCAATCTTCCTCAGTGAGGTCTATGTGTAGATCTTTGTTCCAGGATAGATGGAGGGATTCAGTGTGTGAGTGGTGTGGCGTTTCTTGGAGGAGAGAATAGATGATGGATATTAGGTGTCTTGGGGGTGTGTCTTGGGTACATAGGGATTCAAATGGAGTTAGTCTTCTCGACCATGTATTACTGGAGGTTGTAGAGGAAAGAAAATGTGTCAGCTGTCTGTATGTCCAAAAAGGAAAGTTTTTTGTGAGGGATATTGATTTGAGATTGTCATATGATCGTAGCCGGGTTGTATGGAAAAAGTGGTGTGCTTGAACTTTTTCGTGTGGCCATTCTTGTTTTAAAAATGTATTTGATGACCCCGGGGGGAAATCTGGGTTTCCCCTCAGGGGAGTCAAAGGCCCTGGTCGTGAGGATAGTTGAAAGGTCGTCATAGCGGAGGTAAAGGCGAGTAGTGACGGGTGGACGAGTGGGTGTTTTTTGATTGGTTGTGTCCAATGTTTGGGTGGGAGCCAAGGAAGATTGTGTAAATAGCCAGGCATAAAGGAATTTTCTAGAGTCACCCAGGGTTTTTCTGTTTTATTGGTGCACCAGTCTACTACCCTAGTTAAGTGGCAGGCAGTGTAATACTTGTAAAGATCTGGAAGTGCAATTCCACCTTTAGTCTTACTGCAAGTCAGTCGGGAGTATTTGATTCTCGGAGGACCGTTCTTCCAGATGAAGGTTGTACATGCCTTCTTATATGAACAAAAGAATGCAGGGGGTAGATGAATTGGAATGGTCTGCATTAAGTACAAGAGGCGAGGGAGAATAATCATTTTGATCAGGGCCGAACGTCCAAACCATGATACGTTAAGTGTGGCCCATTCCTTTAGGTCCATCTGAATTTTTGAGAGGGTATGAAGAAAATTCTGTTCGTATAGGTCTGTGAGTCGTTTAGTGATTTGGATGCCTAGATAAGTAATGGTGTCGTTTTTCCACTGAAAGGGAAAGGAGTGTTGGCAGTGAGTGACCATCTGTGGGGGAAGGGATATGTTCAGAGCGTGTGATTTAGGGTAGTTTATCTTAAGATTGGATAGGACCCCGAAATGGTTGATATCTTTCAGTAAGTTTGGGAGAGAAATGTGAGGTGATTGGAGTGTTAGCAGGATATCGTCTGCGAAGGCTGCTACCTTAAATTCTCTCTTGTTTATAGTTATTCCTTGAATATCTGTATTCGCTCGCAGTCTATTTAAGAGGGGTTCTAAAGTTAAAATAAAAATAAGGGGAGATAAAGGGCATCCCTGGCGAGTACCATTGGTTATTGGGAAGGCGTTTGACAGGAGGCCGTTTGCTTTGACTCTTGCAGAGGGATTGTCATATAGAGCGTTGATGTAATTACACATGTGTGGCGGCAAACCAATGCCCTTCAGCACTGCCCGCATATAGTCCCAGGCCACCCTGTCAAACGCCTTCTCGGCGTCGAGAGACAACAGGAATCCCCTCGCTTCTGAGGAGGTGAGCCAGTGGTGTATGTTTAAGGTGCGAATGGTATTCTCTCTGGCCTCCCTCCCCGGGACAAAACCCACCTGGTCTGCTGAGATCAGGCTAGGGATCAGGGGTAATAATCTATTTGCTATTATTTTTGCGTATAGTTTGATGTCTACGTTGAGTAGTGAAATGGGTCTGTAATTGGACGCCAGGGCTGGGTCCCTATCTGCTTTTGGTATGACTGCTATATGGGCTTCGAGCATGTTGCCTGGTGAGATGGAAGGGTCCGATAGGGAGTTGAAGGCATTGAGCATTTGCAGAGAAAGGGTTTCTAGGAAGCTTTTGTAGTAGATTAGTGGTAGGCCATCTGGGCCTGGGCTCTTGCCTACTTTCATTTGTTTTATTGCCAGGTCCAACTCCTCTGTGGTCATGTGGCCTTCCAAAGTGGCGGCCTGTTGTGGAGTTATCGGTTTAGGGCAGTATTGGGCTAGGAAGTCTAGTATTTGAGATTGGCGAGGTGGGGTGTTGGGCGAGTCTGTGTTATGAGATGGCAGGTTATATAGTTTAAAATAAAAGTTTTCGAAATGTGCTGCAATGTCTTCATTTTTAGAGATCATCACGTCCCCGTCGGTACGTAGGTGATGGATTATGGAGGAGGTCTTGGCCGCTTGTATAGTGCGTGCAAGTAGTCTCCCACTTTTGTTGCCGTGTTCGTAGAACACTTTTTGTCTAAGCACATATTGACGCCTCGTGCGTTTCCATAATTCTTCCAATAGGGTGGATCTAGCATAGAGGAGGTCCTGTAGTGTAGAATGGGATGTGGATTGTTTGTGTGTTTTTTCGAGTCTATGGATAGTTTCAAGGAGGGATGCGATATGGGCCTGTCTGATTTTTTTCTCTTTTGTGGCTAGGGCTATAAGTTTCCCCCTTATGACACATTTGTGGGCTTCCCAAAGTGTGACCGGGGTTATATCTGGAGAGGAATTTTCTTGGAAGTACTGATGGAGTCGGGTATTTATTTGTCTCATTATGTCAGGGTCTTTGAGAAGGGATGGGTTAAGTCTCCATGTCTTGGTTCTGTTATTGTAGTCTGGGAACGTTAAGGTGATCGTGATGGGGTGATGGTCTGATAAGAACATAGGCTCTATTGTGGCGTGGGAGAGGAGTGTTAGGTCTGTTTGGGATAAGAATATGTAATCAATTCTTGAATATTTTTGGTGAGGGGCGGAGAAAAATGTATAGTCTTTGACAGTCGGATGCATGGTGCGCCATGAGTCATGGAGTGTCAAGTTCTGTAGTTGGAGTTTAATTTGTCGCAGTGCCCGATAGGGGAGTGCAGAAGTTCCCGTAGAGGAATCTATATTCGGGTTTAGTGGGACATTGAAGTCGCCACCAAGAAGTAATATACCCTCATGGAAAGTGGAAAGAAGGTCACAAATACGCCTGAAGAAAGTTACTTGGTGTTCATTTGGGCAGTACACATTAGCAATTGTGATTGGTTTTGATGCGTAAGAGCCTTTGATAAAAATGTATCTGCCCTCTTGATCAACCAGGGAGTCTTTCAGTTGAAAGTCAGCGTGTTTGGAGATGAGAATAGATACTCCCTTCGTTTTTGATATTGGGTTCGTGGAGTGAAATGCCTGTTTATATATATGATTCGACAGTTTGGGGATGTGTTTTGCACAGAAATGTGTTTCCTGTAACAGGAGGAAGTGGGCTTTATGTTTAGTCAGAGCAGTTAGTACCTGTGACCTTTTTTCTGGTATATTTAAGCCTTTAACATTTAGAGACAAGCATTTGAGTGAGAGCTGTTGTGTAGAGATTCTAGCTCCATTCGACATTGTGGGTGTCCAGGAGTTTATGGAGTGCTAAGTTAAGCTAGTTAATGTCGTGTCCTATGCACTTGGTGTAGAGTGAATCAGTGGGTAATTGAAGGCTGGGGAGAAGGGAGGAGGGGCGGCCCCCGCCCTATACAATAAGTGTGAGGTAAAAAAGTGTGGAATAGACAGAGGGGGTTAGACCCAGAGGAGATAATAGGGTAGAAAGAGGAGTGGGAAAACAGAAAATAGAGGGAGCAGGAGGGGGGGAGGAGAGGGGATAAGAGAGGGAGTAAAGAAAAGTTGAAGTAGGTAGACTTGAAGTCTGGAGAATGAGGGGACTTACCTCAGAGATACAATGGGTACGTAAATGAGGTACACCGGAGGTGGGCGTAGGCTTGCCTATCCACCTATGGGGGAGAAGTCCGGTTTAGTAGCTCTAGTCCGTATGGACAGCTGTGTGGGTAAGCGAGCTGTGGTAGGAATGAGTGCTGCGGCACTATGGAGGACGAATCATGCTAAATGATCGTATTTGGGGGTTGGGGGTGTGTGCGTTGGATTACCTTCTGGGGGGGGAAGGGAGGGGGGGAGAAGACGAGATACAGACAAATACCCCTCTCAGAACATAATAGACATGTCTCAGGTAGTCGATAACGGCCATCTATGGTAGCCTGATCTCTTGGGGGTTTTCCCATTAGAGAGGGAAAGAAAAATTGCTACTCGTATTTTCCTGTGTTTTTACTGTAAATAGTTTTTCTTAATTTTTCTCTGTATACTGAATTTTCTGCTGTTCCCCCTTTTTCGGGGATATATCTGTTATTGTGGGAGCCTGGATCCCCGTTCCAAGTGTAATAAAATGCTTGGGTGAGGCGGAGTTTTAAGGGGGTGGAAGTGATGATATGGGTTTACTGTTATAGGAATGGGTTGGCACCAATTCCTTACATGTCAGTGATAGTAGAGAGCTTAATGTAGGTGTATAGGTCATAGGCGAGGTATGGGATACCTTTGGAGGAGAGAGTTGGTTGCCAGTCTGGCGGTTGTAGATCGCCCATACACTAAATTGAGTGATAGCAATGAGTGTAAGAATCCAGGCTCCCACCATTTGTCTCACGCGAACAATGTTAACCATTTAAAACATTTAAAACATGTAATACAAGCAAACAAACGTAACATAATTAAGAATAGTAGAACCCTTTGCCGTAAGTATAAGGGAGCTGTCTGATTGGCTCGTAGGCGTTTTAACCAGGGTAAATGCAAACCTGGCATTGGTGTTAGGGATGTGATTGGAAGGACACCAAGTCTGCCATAACTGGCCGAGGCGTTACTCACAGATCCAGATGGGATGGTGGTATATCTGTCAGGGTCCTGTATATGCGTCTGATCTCAAAACGAAGGATTTTCGGCAATGGTTCTTGAAGAGACTGGTGTTGTTCCTTCAGCTAAATAAAAAGGGGAGAGAAAAAACATAGGGGAGAAGAAGAAGAAAGAAAAAAAAAAAAAAAAAAAAAAAAGGATAGCCGGGGGAAGGGGATAGGTATTGTTCCAGAAGGGGGGGACAGTTAGATTCACTGTGTAAAAGCAGTATGGTCAGAACAAGGGTGGTGTCTTCTAGTAGTTCCGACGAGGAGTGTTTGCCAGGCCTGGACTGCGGGCTGGGAGGTCTCGGCGGGATTGGCGATCTCCAGGTGATGTGGGGTCCAGTCTGCGGCGTCTGGAGCGTTGTCTTTGGGCTTTGGGAGATGAGTTGTATGCGACTGGCTTCCATGGATCCATAGGGAAGTAGAAAGCATGCCACTCAGGTATATCCATCTGAGGAATATCCATTTGTTCGCAAAAGGCGGGTAGATCTTCTGGGGTTCTAAGAAAAGCTGTGCGACCCCTAGTGGATGCCGACAGGCAGAATGGGAATTTCCATCTGTATTGGATATTGTGTGAACGAAGCACTTCCAGCAGGGGGCGCAGGGTGCGTCTGTTCTGTAGAGTAATTTGAGATAAGTCCTGAAATAATTTCACTTCAGTACCATTGAGTATGCGGCCTCTATCTCTTGCTTTTTTAAGAATCTCCTCTTTTAAGGGGAAGTTAACGATACAGCAGACAATGTCCCTGGGTGGTTCATTATCCCGAGGAGGGGGTCTCAATGCGCGGTGTATGCGTTCCATTTCTATGGGGGAGTCTACTGGCCGCCCCAACAAATCATTAAAAATGGAGCACACTGTGTGTTGTAGTGCGGCTTGGTCGACTCCCTCAGGGACCCCCCTCACTCTCACATTATGCCTGCGTCCCCTATTGTCCAGGTCCTCCACTTGTCTATGGAGCTCAAATAAATGCGGAAGATGTGAATCATATGTTTTCTGTACTTGCCTTATAGCGGTGGCTTGTGTACGGGCGTTTTCTTCTACTTCTGCGATCCGATTGTTCATAGAGTGAATGTCCGCCTTGAGATCTGAGATCGCCAACATCATGGTATGTTTGATGTCTAGGGCGACTCTTTGGAGATCTCTTTGCAGGTCAAGTAGGCTTGGGAGAGGGGTTCCGGAACCGTCTTCGTCCATAATCGGGTCCGCGGTGCTTCTAATTGAGTCCGGGGATGAGGCCTGTGAAGCGCGTGAGGCCTGCGCGGCTTGTGAAGCCTCGAGTTGAGCGGCTTGTCTGGTCCGGAATATCTCGGGGATATTACCGCTGATCTGCGTGCCTGGATCTTTTTGTGCACGGGGTGTCGAGGTGCTCCTGTTGGACTTTCCCATCATGGGTAAGTGGTTTTAAGACCCCAAGTAAGGCGTTTTCCGTCCTCCGAGTGCGGGAGCCTTCTGTTTAAGCAGCCATCTCGGTTCCCATCCAGGCCACGCCCCCAGGAAAGTTTTTAAATAGCAAGATGATATAAATTTAAATTTAAACATAGTTCCTAAAAAGAATTTGGAGGCTGGACCTTCAGAACCGGTTAACAACAGAGTGTCAGAAACCATGAAAGCAAGCTCAGACAGAAGTACAGTTAAACACTTGTTTAGTAATAAAAGTAAAAAGAACAAACGTAGTCAAAACATAGCCAAAGTTCAGTAACTGGAACGAAAAGTCAGCCAAGCCAGAAGTCAGGAATCAATGTAGTGGAACTGCAAGCAGGATCTGGAGCCAGAAGGGATGTCAGCAAAGCAAATCTTTAACAGGATCACAGGAGTTTCTGTGATGTTGACCAAGGCAAAGGCAGAGCTCCTCTGGACTGGACGGCTTTAGTAGGCAGGACTGATGAGCAGCATATCATCAACAGCTGAGTAACTGTGGAGAGATAGGAGCTGGCAATTAGCCGACAGCTGAGTGGCCAGCTCAGAGAAGGAGGGGCTGGGCCCAGCCCTGACACAGAGAAAGAGAGGGTGTTGAAAATAACCCTAAGGTTTTTTAATATATACCTCTCACTAGGAAAGGGAAACCTCCCCATAAATCTAACCATAAAAGAGGTTATAATAGGACTCATATTCCTAATAGACCCAACTTTGAAGTTAATCCCAGAGTTAGAGATGAATCACGAGATTCAGGAGGCCATTGCCTTTGCATAACAGGTATGCTCCCTTAACCCCAGACAGATTTACACCTAGATGAAGACCTAGATCCCCCTCTAGAAATCGGAGAGAATATGATAACTATTATCATCCCTCCAGGGAATATGGCCTGACTCCATATTAATATTCCAATTATCCATCTTGACTGTTTCAACCTCCGCCTCAACCACCCACAGGTCATTTTTAGAGGATGGTCCCAAACAAAAAGGAAAGGTAAGAAGAAGAGAGGAAGTAGAGGAGGAAGGAGAAGCAGGGACAAAAAGGAAGAGAACTTAGAAACCAAAGGTATTTGTGAAAAGAAAGGTCTGATGATACGCCCTGCTGATAAAGGAGGAGGGATTGTATTATTGGATAAACAATATTATCAATATGAAATGAATAACCTATTATCAGATAGATCAACATATCAAATCCTAAAAAGAGACCCCACTTCCTTCTTAAAAAAAAGCTCTAGAAGGGATAGTGAAGGAGGCTTTTAAAATATTTTAAATAAGAAAGAAAAATCCTTCCTTATTCCACATTCCCCTAGGATTCCAGTAATGTATTACCTCCGTAAATTCATAAAGCAGCAAGCCACCCACCAGATCATCCTATAGTCAGCGGAATTGAATCAATAACATCCAGAGCTGGTAAATACATTTATTTTTTCTCACAGCCTTTGGTAACACATACCCGTGCCTACTGTAAGGATACTAAGGATACCATGATAGCCTTAAATGAAATGACAGTAATAGAGGATTGTATACTCATTACTAGGGATGAGCCGAACACCCCCCTGTTTAGTTAGCACCAGAACTTGCGAACAGGCAAAAAATTTGTTCGAACACGCGAACACCGTTAAAGTCTACGGGACACGAACATGAATAATCAAAAGTGCTAATTTTAAAGGCTTATATGCAAGTTATTGTCATAAAAAGTGTTTGGGGACCTGGGTCCTGCCCCAGGGGACAAGGATCAATGCAAAAAAATTTTTAAAAACGGACGTTTTTTCGGGAGCAGTGATTTTAATAATGCTTAAAGTCAAACAATAAAAGTGTAATATCCCTTTAAATTTCATATCTGGGGGGTGTCTATAAAAAAAAAATTTTCTAAATTAAAAGGAGAAGGGAAGGAAAACAGGCAAAGGTGTATATATGTGTATATATATATATATATATATATATATATATATATATATATATATATATATATATATATATATACTTCTTTTTTTTTTTTTGTTTTGATCCTGCCATTAATTGAATCCCCTTTTTTCATTAACTGATCCTTTTTTTTTTTGTTTTTGTTTCTGTTACTAACTGAATCCCTCTTTTTTGATCCTGTTACTAATGAATTGTATCTGTTTTTTTATCCTGTCATAAATTCAATCCCCCTTTTTTTGTGATTCTGCTATAAATTATTCCCCTTCTTTTTTGATCCTGCCATAAATTGCATCCTCTTTTTTTTTTTTTTGATCCTGCCATTATTCCATCCCTCCCTCTCCATTCATTGTATCTTTCTTGATCCTGTCATAGATTCAACCCCCCTTTTTTTGTGATCCTGCTATTAATCCAATCCCCCTCTCCTTTGATCCTGCCATAAATTTCATACCTTTTTTGATCCCGCCATCAATTGAATCCCCCCCTCTTTTTTTTTTTTTTTTTTCCCCTCTTCCTTCTTTTGATCCTGCCATCAACTGCATCTTTCCTCTTTGATCCTGCCATAATTCCATCCCTCCTTCTTCATTCATTGTATTTTTTTTTTTTTTTTTAACACTTTGAACATTTTCCTTTCCTTTAAGGAATATATTTCTCCCTTGGAGTAATAAGGTCTCAATATCTCATGTAGCATTTTTTCTACACATTACTTTTTGGCTCAACAAAATAACTTTTTATATTGCCTTTTTTTCCCTCTCCCTCTTCTCATGCTGGCTAAAAACGGGTGTAGTCACTAACCACTTGAATAATGGGTATCAATTAAATATGTTAATTTTCTGTGACACCAACTTGATAGGCCAATTTTGTAGAGATGGAGTTTGCATGTGTGTATGTGAGTATATATACATTTTGCCATATCTGTTTCAAACTAGCTACGACTAAGGCTATTGCCGAAACGTGTCAGCTTTATTGTTTATTGTCACTCTGATGTACCAATAAACGTCACTTCAAGGATTACAGTTTTGCCGGCTCTCCTTTTTACGGGTGTCTATAGTATGCCTGTAAAGGGGCGCATGTTTCCCGTGTTTAGAACAGTCTGACAGCAAAATGACATTTCAAAGGAAAAAAAGTCATTCAAAACTGCTCGCGGCTATTAATGAATTGCTGGTCCGACAATACACATAAAAGTTCATTGATAAAAACGGCATGGGAATTCCCCACAGGGGAACCCTGAGCCAAAATTTAATTTTAAAAAAATGACGTGGGGGTCCCCCTAAATTCCATACCAGGCCCTTCAAGTCTGGTATGGATATTAAGGGGAACCCCGCACCAATTTTTTTTTTAAAAACGGCGTGGGGTCCCCCCAAAAATCCATACCAGACCCTTATCCGAGCACCCAACTTGGCAGGCCACAGGAGAAGAGGGGGGACGAGAGAGCGCCCCCCCTCCTGAACCGTACCAGGCCACATGCCCTCAACATGATGAGGACAAGGGCCTCATCCCCACAACCCTGGCCGGTGATTGTGGGGGTCTGCAGGCAGGGGGTTTATTGGAATCTGGAAAAACAATGGAAAAACACATATGCGAGAGCGCCCAGGCTGCACAACCCAAATGTATACAGAGAAGACAAGACAAGGATTCCCCAAGGGGGTTTTTTAGGCAGCAATACATTGAATGTTATTATAATAATAAAGTAAGTCAAGTTCATAACGTATATAAAATGTGTAACAAGTTTATTTAAAAGTACAAAATACAGACTCTGGTTGACATGTACCAAAAATCGACATATAACATCATCCATGGTTAAAAAACGTGTCATCAATAATGTCCATATGAATACCCCAATGCATTTCGACCCATTGGTCTTCTTCAGGGGGGTTTTATATTCTAGGAAAATATGTCACAGTTAGAGTTTAAACTTATAACCTTAATCAATATGTAAAACATTTACACAGCATTTAGCATTGATAAATAACTGTATTACATTGTATCTAGGGAGGTATATTTACCATTGAGTGGATGATATGGTGAAGATGCGCCAACCAAACCAGATTGTTTAAAAGCATGAAGGCCTAGAGATCCCAGAGACCGCACATATCCCTCCGTGCCTCACAGGCACATCCGCAATCCATTGGACTTGCAAGGGGTCACACATTTGGACAGGGAAAATGACGGGGGCAGAGCACCTGCCATTGTATGTAGAAAAGACTTGGTTAGGAACCTTAGTAGTATTGTTCTCAAAATATCTAGTGCCGTAGGGCAATAGCTAATTAGCCCTCAATGGAGTGATTGCTTGTATATATGTATATTACTGTTAATCAAACCTATTACTTGGAAGTATGTATTTAATTGATAGTATAATAATTAAAGGATACAAATGATAAAAGATGTGCATGAATGACGCATGATGGGTGATAGAAGGATGTTGAGAATAAAAAATCCAATTGGAGCATGGATGGAGAAAGTGAATGTGCTGATAGTGCCATGGTGATGATGATGGATGTGAAGTGATCGTGTGGGAATGCACTGTGAGAAATAGTGTGAAAAGAAAAAAACTAACTAAATCAAACCAAACTGTGATAAAAACTAAAAATGTGTATGGGTGCCAGTGAACAGATCAAGCCAATTGCTAGGAGTGTATGGGGTGAATGTAGAGGTTGGAATAGTGAACATGTGTATGAATAGTGATGGCTAAAGGTGAAAAGACAATTGTACTAAGTGAGTGTATCCAAAGAATAGTTAGTTAGTGATGGTATTATTGATGATGTTAGAATCGATATCAGCTATAGTGGGTAAACTAAACATAGCACTTACCTAGTGCTGAATGCTTCTCAGTATAGTGGCAGCTTTACAAGGATACAACTACAGAGCATCCAAGAACTGCCAATTATATAATCACAGGGGGCTAACCTACGACTTGCAGGTGAGGAACTCCTCCCCAATGTGCCAATCCTCACATGTCCATGGCGCCGATTGACGGCGTCTGTGTGGCCCCCTCGGCGTTCCGGAAGGCGGAAGCCCCGGCAGCCGCCGTCACCTCCGACGCAATTGCGTGACGTCACGACGCCACGCGCGTGCGCAAAGGAGCCCGCACGCACGCGACGTCACTGATGGTCCGGAGGTGACTGTGGGACGCCGCCGGCACGGGGGAAGCTCCCCACGACTGCCCTTAGGCAAGAGTCTTGTCGTGGAGACCATAAGGGGGAGAATCGCAAAAGCATAATGCGTCTCCCCCCCCCCCCGTGCCGGGAAGTCAAATGGAGATGGGAATGCCACCCCGGGATACACAGCGGACACAGCAGTCCATGGGCAGTGAGCCTTACATGCCAAAACAACGTGGTGTGGCCACATGAATGTTGTAGTTCATAAATTTGAAAGTAGTAATGTATATCTAATGTGTCAAGATGTTAAACAATACATTAAAAAGGCCAGGAACATATACAAAAAACCAACAAACCAAAAAGGTCAGAAGATGGGGAGGGAAAAAAGTGTTTTCCTTCATCTCAGGAGCAATGTTCTCCCATGCCTACATGGTAGATATGTTCTACACCGGGCAACATTCTCAAACCATTGGAACAAGGAACCAATTGGAGCGAGGATGGGGAGGGGGAAAAGTAATTGTTTACCCCCATCCCAGGAGTGATATTCTCCTATGCCAATAATTGGTGAGTGCAATCGTACCGGGCAACATCTTCAAACCGTTGGGATATGCCCTGGCTCGTATGGGGTCTCTCATGTGCTAGAAGGGGAAACGGGTGTTTAACCACCCAAATAGAAGAAAAACAATGGAAAAACACATATGCGAGAGTGCCCAGGCTGCACAACCCAAATGTATACAGAGAAGACAAGACAAGGATTCCCCAAGGGGGTTTTTTAGGCAGCAATACATTGAATGTTATTATAATAATAAAGTAAGTCAAGTTCATAACGTATATAAAATGTGTAACAAGTTTATTTAAAAGTACAAAATACAGACTCTGGTTGACATGTACCAAAAATCGACATATAACATCATCCATGGTTAAAAAACGTGTCATCAATAATGTCCATATGAATACCCCAATGCATTTCGACCCATTGGTCTTCTTCAGGGGGGTTTTATATTCTAGGAAAATATGTCACAGTTAGAGTTTAAACTTATAACCTTAATCAATATGTAAAACATTTACACAGCATTTAGCATTGATAAATAACTGTATTACATTGTATCTAGGGAGGTATATTTACCATTGAGTGGATGATATGGTGAAGATGCGCCAACCAAACCAGATTGTTTAAAAGCATGAAGGCCTAGAGATCCCAGAGACCGCACATATCCCTCCGTGCCTCACAGGCACATCCGCAATCCATTGGACTTGCAAGGGGTCACACATTTGGACAGGGGAAATGACGGGGGCAGAGTACCTGCCATTGTATGTAGAAAAGACTTGGTTAGGAACCTTAGTAGTATTGTTCTCAAAATATCTAGTGCCGTAGGGCAATAGCTAATTAGCCCTCAATGGAGTGATTGCTTGTATATATGTATATTACTGTTAATCAAACCTATTACTTGGAAGTATGTATTTAATTGATAGTATAATAATTAAAGGATACAAATGATAAAAGATGTGCATGAATGACGCATGATGGGTGATAGAAGGATGTTGAGAATAAAAAATCCAATTGGAGCATGGATGGAGAAAGTGAATGTGCTGATAGTGCCATGGTGATGATGATGGATGTGAAGTGATCGTGTGGGAATGCACTGTGAGAAATAGTGTGAAAAGAAAAAAACTAACTAAATCAAACCAAACTGTGATAAAAACTAAAAATGTGTATGGGTGCCAGTGAACAGATCAAGCCAATTGTTAGGAGTGTATGGGGTGAATGTAGAGGTTGGAATAGTGAACATGTGTATGAATAGTGATGGCTAAAGGTGAAAAGACAATTGTACTAAGTGAGTGTATCCAAAGAATAGTTAGTTAGTGATGGTATTATTGATGATGTTAGAATCGATATCAGCTATAGTGGGTAAACTAAACATAGCACTTACCTAGTGCTGAATGCTTCTCAGTATAGTGGCAGCTTTACAAGGATACAACTACAGAGCATCCAAGAACTGCCAATTATATAATCACAGGGGGCTAACCTACGACTTGCAGGTGAGGAACTCCTCCCCAATGTGCCAATCCTCACATGTCCATGGCGCCGATTGACGGCGTCTGTGTGGCCCCCTCGGCGTTCCGGAAGGCGGAAGCCCCGGCAGCCGCCGTCACCTCCGACGCAATTGCGTGACGTCACGACGCCACGCGCGTGCGCAAAGGAGCCCGCACGCACGCGATGTCACTGATGGTCCGGAGGTGATCGCGGGACGCCGCCGGCACGGGGGAAGCTCCCCACGACTGCCCTTAGGCAAGAGTCTTGTCGTGGAGACCATAAGGGGGAGAATCGCAAAAGCATAATGCGTCTCCCCCCCCCGTGCCGGGAAGTCAAATGGAGATGGGAATGCCACCCCGGGATACACAGCGGACACAGCAGTCCATGGGCAGTGAGCCTTACATGCCAAAACAACGTGGTGTGGCCACATGAATGTTGTAGTTCATAAATTTGAAAGTAGTAATGTATATCTAATGTGTCAAGATGTTAAACAATACATTAAAAAGGCCAGGAACATATACAAAAAACCAACAAACCAAAAAGGTCAGAAGATGGGGAGGGAAAAAAATGTTTTCCTTCATCTCAGGAGCAATGTTCTCCCATGCCTACATGGTAGATATGTTCTACACCGGGCAACATTCTCAAACCATTGGAACAAGGAACCAATTGGAGCGAGGATGGGGAGGGGGAAAAGTAATTGTTTACCCCCATCCCAGGAGTGATATTCTCCTATGCCAATAATTGGTGAGTGCAATCGTACCGGGCAACATCTTCAAACCGTTGGGATATGCCCTGGCTCGTATGGGGTCTCTCATGTGCTAGAAGGGGAAACGGGTGTTTAACCACCCAAATAGAAGAAAAACAATGGAAAAACACATATGCGAGAGCGCCCAGGCTGCACAACCCAAATGTATACAGAGAAGACAAGACAAGGATTCCCCAAGGGGGTTTTTTAGGCAGCAATACATTGAATGTTATTATAATAATAAAGTAAGTCAAGTTCATAACGTATATAAAATGTGTAACAAGTTTATTTAAAAGTACAAAATACAGACTCTGGTTGACATGTACCAAAAATCGACATATAACATCATCCATGGTTAAAAAACGTGTCATCAATAATGTCCATATGAATACCCCAATGCATTTCGACCCATTGGTCTTCTTCAGGGGGGTTTTATATTCTAGGAAAATATGTCACAGTTAGAGTTTAAACTTATAACCTTAATCAATATGTAAAACATTTACACAGCATTTAGCATTGATAAATAACTGTATTACATTGTATCTAGGGAGGTATATTTACCATTGAGTGGATGATATGGTGAAGATGCGCCAACCAAACCAGATTGTTTAAAAGCATGAAGGCCTAGAGATCCCAGAGACCGCACATATCCCTCCGTGCCTCACAGGCACATCCGCAATCCATTGGACTTGCAAGGGGTCACACATTTGGACAGGGGAAATGACGGGGGCAGAGCACCAGCCATTGTATGTAGAAAAGACTTGGTTAGGAACCTTAGTAGTATTGTTCTCAAAATATCTAGTGCCGTAGGGCAATAGCTAATTAGCCCTCAATGGAGTGATTGCTTGTATATATGTATATTACTGTTAATCAAACCTATTACTTGGAAGTATGTATTTAATTGATAGTATAATAATTAAAGGATACAAATGATAAAAGATGTGCATGAATGACGCATGATGGGTGATAGAAGGATGTTGAGAATAAAAAATCCAATTGGAGCATGGATGGAGAAAGTGAATGTGCTGATAGTGCCATGGTGATGATGATGGATGTGAAGTGATCGTGTGGGAATGCACTGTGAGAAATAGTGTGAAAAGAAAAAAACTAACTAAATCAAACCAAACTGTGATAAAAACTAAAAATGTGTATGGGTGCCAGTGAACAGATCAAGCCAATTGTTAGGAGTGTATGGGGTGAATGTAGAGGTTGGAATAGTGGCAGCTTTACAAGGATACAACTACAGAGCTTCCGCCTTCCGGAACGCCGAGGGGGCCACACAGACGCCGTCAATCGGCGCCATGGACATGTGAGGATTGGCACATTGGGGAGGAGTTCCTCACCTGCAAGTCGTAGGTTAGCCCCCTGTGATTATATAATTGGCAGTTCTTGGATGCTCTGTAGTTGTATCCTTGTAAAGCTGCCACTATACTGAGAAGCATTCAGCACTAGGTAAGTGCTATGTTTAGTTTACCCACTATAGCTGATATCGATTCTAACATCATCAATAATACCATCACTAACTAACTATTCTTTGGATACACTCACTTAGTACAATTGTCTTTTCACCTTTAGCCATCACTATTCATACACATGTTCACTATTCCAACCTCTACATTCACCCCATACACTCCTAACAATTGGCTTGATCTGTTCACTGGCACCCATACACATTTTTAGTTTTTATCACAGTTTGGTTTGATTTAGTTAGTTTTTTTCTTTTCACGCTATTTCTCACAGTGCATTCCCACACGATCACTTCACATCCATCATCATCACCATGGCACTATCAGCACATTCACTTTCTCCATCCATGCTCCAATTGGATTTTTTATTCTCAACATCCTTCTATCACCCATCATGCGTCATTCATGCACATCTTTTATCATTTGTATCCTTTAATTATTATACTATCAATTAAATACATACTTCCAAGTAATAGGTTTGATTAACAGTAATATACATATATACAAGCAATCACTCCATTGAGGGCTAATTAGCTATTGCCCTACGGCACTAGATATTTTGAGAACAATACTACTAAGGTTCCTAACCAAGTCTTTTCTACATACAATGGCAGGTGCTCTGCCCCCGTCATTTCCCCTGTCCAAATGTGTGACCCCTTGCAAGTCCAATGGATTGCGGATGTGCCTGTGAGGCACGGAGGGATATGTGCGGTCTCTGGGATCTCTAGGCCTTCATGCTTTTAAACAATCTGGTTTGGTTGGCGCATCTTCACCATATCATCCACTCAATGGTAAATATACCTCCCTAGATACAATGTAATACAGTTATTTATCAATGCTAAATGCTGTGTAAATGTTTTACATATTGATTAAGGTTATAAGTTTAAACTCTAACTGTGACATATTTTCCTAGAATATAAAACCCCCCTGAAGAAGACCAATGGGTCGAAATGCATTGGGGTATTCATATGGACATTATTGATGACACGTTTTTTAACCATGGATGATGTTATATGTCGATTTTTGGTACATGTCAACCAGAGTCTGTATTTTGTACTTTTAAATAAACTTGTTACACATTTTATATACGTTATGAACTTGACTTACTTTATTATTATAATAACATTCAATGTATTGCTGCCTAAAAAACCCCCTTGGGGAATCCTTGTCTTGTCTTCTCTGTATACATTTGGGTTGTGCAGCCTGGGCGCTCTCGCATATGTGTTTTTCCATTGTTTTTCTTCTATTTGGGTGGTTAAACACCCGTTTCCCCTTCTAGCACATGAGAGACCCCATACGAGCCAGGGCATATCCCAACGGTTTGAAGATGTTGCCCGGTACGATTGCACTCACCAATTATTGGCATAGGAGAATATCACTCCTGGGATGGGGGTAAACAATTACTTTTCCCCCTCCCCATCCTCGCTCCAATTGGTTCCTTGTTCCAATGGTTTGAGAATGTTGCCCGGTGTAGAACATATCTACCATGTAGGCATGGGAGAACATTGCTCCTGAGATGAAGGAAAACACTTTTTTCCCTCCCCATCTTCTGACCTTTTTGGTTTGTTGTTTTTTTGTATATGTTCCTGGCCTTTTTAATGTATTGTTTAACATCTTGACACATTAGATATACATTACTACTTTCAAATTTATGAACTACAACATTCATGTGGCCACACCACGTTGTTTTGGCATGTAAGGCTCACTGCCCATGGACTGCTGTGTCCGCTGTGTATCCCGGGGTGGCATTCCCATCTCCATTTGACTTCCCGGCACGGGGGGGGGGGAGACGCATTATGCTTTTGCGATTCTCCCCCTTATGGTCTCCACGACAAGACTCTTGCCTAAGGGCAGTCGTGGGGAGCTTCCCCCGTGCCGGCGGCGTCCCGCGATCACCTCCGGACCATCAGTGACGTCACGTGCGTGCGGGCTCCTTTGCGCACGCGCGTGGCGTCGTGACGTCACGCAATTGCGTCGGAGGTGACGGCGGCTGCCGGGGCTTCCGCCTTCCGGAACGCCGAGGGGGCCACACAGACGCCGTCAATCGGCGCCATGGACATGTGAGGATTGGCACATTGGGGAGGAGTTCCTCACCTGCAAGTCGTAGGTTAGCCCCCTGTGATTATATAATTGGCAGTTCTTGGATGCTCTGTAGTTGTATCCTTGTAAAGCTGTCACTATACTGAGAAGCATTCAGCACTAGGTAAGTGCTATGTTTAGTTTACCCACTATAGCTGATATCGATTCTAACATCATCAATAATACCATCACTAACTAACTATTCTTTGGATACACTCACTTAGTACAATTGTCTTTTCACCTTTAGCCATCACTATTCATACACATGTTCACTATTCCAACCTCTACATTCACCCCATACACTCCTAACAATTGGCTTGATCTGTTCACTGGCACCCATACACATTTTTAGTTTTTATCACAGTTTGGTTTGATTTAGTTAGTTTTTTTCTTTTCACACTATTTCTCACAGTGCATTCCCACACGATCACTTCACATCCATCATCATCACCATGGCACTATCAGCACATTCACTTTCTCCATCCATGCTCCAATTGGATTTTTTATTCTCAACATCCTTCTATCACCCATCATGCGTCATTCATGCACATCTTTTTTCATTTGTATCCTTTAATTATTATACTATCAATTAAATACATACTTCCAAGTAATAGGTTTGATTAACAGTAATATACATATATACAAGCAATCACTCCATTGAGGGCTAATTAGCTATTGCCCTACGGCACTAGATATTTTGAGAACAATACTACTAAGGTTCCTAACCAAGTCTTTTCTACATACAATGGCAGGTGCTCTGCCCCCGTCATTTCCCCTGTCCAAATGTGTGACCCCTTGCAAGTCCAATGGATTGCGGATGTGCCTGTGAGGCACGGAGGGATATGTGCGGTCTCTGGGATCTCTAGGCCTTCATGCTTTTAAACAATCTGGTTTGGTTGGCGCATCTTCACCATATCATCCACTCAATGGTAAATATACCTCCCTAGATACAATGTAATACAGTTATTTATCAATGCTAAATGCTGTGTAAATGTTTTGCATATTGATTAAGGTTATAAGTTTAAACTCTAACTGTGACATATTTTCCTAGAATATAAAACCCCCCTGAAGAAGACCAATGGGTCGAAATGCATTGGGGTATTCATATGGACATTATTGATGACACGTTTTTTAACCATGGATGATGTTATATGTCGATTTTTGGTACATGTCAACCAGAGTCTGTATTTTGTACTTTTAAATAAACTTGTTACACATTTTATATACGTTATGAAATTGACTTACTTTATTATTATAATAACATTCAATGTATTGCTGCCTAAAAAACCCCCTTGGGGAATCCTTGTCTTGTCTTCTCTATTGGAATCTGGAAGCCCCCTTTAACAAGGGGACCCCCAGATCCCGGCCCTCCCCCCCTGTGTGAAATGGTAAGGGGGTACAAAAGTACCCCTACCATTTCACTAAAAAAGTGTCAAAATGTTAAAAATGACAAGAGACAGTTTTTGACAATTCCTTTATTTAAATGCTTCTTCTTTCTTCTTTCTTCTATCTTCCTTCGGTTTCTTCATCTTCTTCTTCTTCTGGTTCTTCTGGTTCTTCTGGTTCTTCCTCCGGTGTTCTCGTCCGGCGTCTTCTTCCCTTCTTCTCCGGGCCGCTCCACAACCATGATGGCATGGAGGGAGGCTCCCGCTGTGTGACTCTTCTCTCTTCATCTTCTTCTCTTCATCTTCTTGTCTTTATCTTCTTTTTGGGCCGCTCCGCATCCATGATGGCATGGAGGGAGGCTCCCGCTGTGTGACGCTTCTCCTCTTCTGACGGTTCTTAAATAATGTGGGGGCCACCCGGTGACCCTGCCACCCTCTGAGGCACAGTGACTTGATGCAACTTCCCTGTGGCATCACGGGGAATGCTACAGGGAAGTCCCGTCAAGTCCGCGTGCATCAGAGGCAGGCAGGGTCACTGGGTGGCCCCGCCCCCCATTATTTAAGAACCGTCAGAAGAGGAGAAGCGTCACACAGCGGGAGCCTCCCTCCATGCCATCATGGATGCAGAGCGGCCCGAAAAGAAGATGAAGAGAAGAAGATGAAGAGAAGTTGAAGAGAAGAAGATGAAGAGAAGAAGATGAAGAGGGAAGAGTCACACAGCGGGAGCCTCCCTCCATGCCATCATGGATGCGGAGTGGCCCGGAGAAGAAGGGAAGAAGACGCCGACACAGCAGAGGAAGATGCCGGACAAGAACACCGGAGGAATAACCAGAAGAACCAGAAGATGAAGAAGATGGAGGAAG
This sequence comes from Aquarana catesbeiana, assembly GCF_042186555.1. Lineage (NCBI taxonomy): Eukaryota > Metazoa > Chordata > Amphibia > Anura > Ranidae > Aquarana > Aquarana catesbeiana. Next base: position 134,490,188 of record NC_133332.1, on the reverse strand, counting down.
AAATTGAAGGAAGATAGAAGATAGAAAGAAGTAAGAAGGAGCGTTTAAATAAAGGAAATTTTCACAAACTGTCTCTTGTCATTTTTAAAATTTTTGACAGTTTTTTAGTGAAATGGTAAGGGTACTTTTGTACCCCCTTACCATTTCATACAGGGGGGAGGGCCAAGATCCGGGGGTCCCCTTGTTAAAGGGGGCTTCCAGATTCCGATGAGCCCCCCCACCTGCAGACCCCCACAACCACCGGCCAGGGTTGTGGGGATGAGGCCCTTGTCCTCATCAACATGGGGACAAGGTATTTTGGGGGGGCTACCCCAAAGCACCCTCCCAATGTTGAGGGCATGTGGCCTGGTACAGTTCAGGAGGGGGGGCGCTCTCTCGGCCCCCCTCTTTTCCTGTGGCATGCCAGGTTGCGTGCTCGGATAAGGGTCTGGTATGGATTTTTGGGGGGACCCCACAACTTTTTTTTTTTCATTTTGCCGTGGGGTTCCCCTTAAAATCCATACCAGACCTGAAGGGTCTGGTATAGATTTTGAGGGGGACCCCACGCCATTTTTTTTTTTTTAATTTTGGCCGGGTTCCTCTTAATATCCATACCAGACCTGAAGGGCCTGGTATGGAATTTAGGGGGACCCCAACGTCATTTTTTTAATTAAATTTTGGTTCAGGGTTCCCCTGTGGGGAATTCCCATGCCGTTTTTACCAATGAACTTTTATGTGTATTGTCGGACCGGCAATTCATTAATAGCCGCAAGTAGTTTTAAATGACTTTTTTTCCTTTGAAATGTCATTTTGCTGTCAGACTGTTCTAAACACGGGAAACATGCGCCCCTTTACAGGCATACTATAGACACCCCCCAGGTATGAAATTTAAAGGGATATTACACTTTTATTGTTTCACCTTAAGCATTATTAAAATCACTGCTCCCGAAAAAACGTCCGTTTTTAAAACTTTTTTTTGCATTGATCCATGTCCCCTGGAGCAGGACCCAGGTGCCCAAACACTTTTTATGACAATACCATGAATATAAGCCTTTAAAATTAGCACTTTTGATTTCTCCCATAGACTTTTTAAGGGAGTTCCATGGCATTCGAATTTGCCGCGAACACCCCAAATTGTTCGCTGTTCGGCAAACTTGCGAACAGTCGATGTTCGAGTCGAACATGAGTTCGACTCGAACTCGAAGCTCATCCCTATTCATTACTGCAGATGTATCCTCATTATACATCATTATTATCCCTTGATAGAGCAGTTGTTGCTGTTAAACGGTTTTTGGATGATGAAAACAATTTATCGATGTCACAAAAAAAGTTAATTCTGACTCTACTTGAGTTCTGCATGAGTCACAATTATTTTTGATACAAAGATCAATTCTTCTTACAGATAACAGGTGTTGCCATGAGTGCCAAATTTGCTCCCAGTGTGTCTAATTTATTTATGGCCCCCTGGGAGGAATCGGTTATCTATGGCACACCTAGACGCAAACTCATTTTTTGGTGTTGTTACAGAGACGATGCATTATTCATCTGAAAGGGTTCAGTTGATACGTTAACTTCATTCATGGAAGAACTTAATAAGAATGAATTGGGTATTAAATGGAACTATGAATTTAGTCATTCCACGGTCAATTTTCTGGACCTTACCATAATTAGAAAGGGGAAAGGATTTGTGACCAGAAACTATTTTAAGAAAACAGACAGGAATGGATACATTCTATTGTCCAATTGTCATAATCTAAATTGGCTTTCAAACATTCCAAAAAGTTAATTTTTAAGAATTAGACATAATTTTTCTAGTATTGATGACTTTCACAGGCAATCAATAGTGATAAAGCAAAGGTTCATTGAAAAAGGTTATACAGAGAATACTCTGAATGCCACAATTTCACAGGTTGCTGTGGATAGGGAGACTTTATTAGTTCCTAGGGAAAAAAGTGGAGGAATTTTGGGATATCAATGGTCTTTTCAGACCATGTATTCCAACCAACATGGAATAATTAAAAAGTTACTTAATAAACAATGACAAGTGTTAAAAAATTATGAAGTACTGGGTCCAGCTCTTCCAGAACAGCCAAAAGTAATTTTTAAAAAAGTGCCGGACTTAGACATTTAATAGACCCAAATGTAGTTGAACCACCCATGAGACCCACATTTTTTGGGAACCTTAAAGGTTATTTCTCTTGTCGGAGTTGTCCAGTATGTGTATGCTGTAGATATAATTGCATTAGAACTACATAATTTTCTTCCACAGTCACTGGAAAAACATATAACATAGAGGAATTCATATCATGTAATACCAACATTGCTGCTTACCTATTGGAATGTAGTTATGGTAAGCAATATGTGAGAAGAACAAAAAGAGCCTTACATGTCAGAATAGGGGAACACTTGGCAAATATTAGGAAGGGCTTTCTAAAACACAACTTTATTAAGACATTTTGTGCTTAAACCTTATAAATCCATCACAGATAAAAGTCATTGGTATAGAAGTGGGTTCACATTAGGACACTAAAACCTTTACTGGAATTGATGCATGATCATGAGATACAATATAATAGGGGCTTCCTAGCCTGCCTGGTAGGATGGAAAGATGGACATACGGCAAAGCTTAAGTTGATGGAAGACACACAAGACTTCCGTAATAGACTGGAATTTCTTATCCCAGAGATCCCTGGATGGGCAGTTGGGAGGAAAGAAATAACAATACAAGATGAAGATCAATGGTAACTGATCCCTATGAAAAATAACACAAATAGAACATTTATTTATTATTTATTTCAGGTACCTATATAGCGCCGTCAATTTACGCAGCGCTTTACATATACATTGTACATTCACATCAGTCCCTACCCTCAAGGAGCTTACAATCTAAGGTCCCTAACTCGCATTCATACATACTAGGGACAATTTAGACAGGATCCAATTAACCTACCAGCATGTCTTTGGAGTGTAGGAGGAAACCGGAGTACCCGGAGGAAACCCACGCAGGCACAGGGAGAACATGCAAACTCCAGGCAGGTAGTGTCATGGTTGGGATTCGAACCAGCGACCCTTCTTACTGCTAGGTAAAAGCGCTACCCACTACACCACTGTGCCGCCCACACCACTGTGCCGCCCAGAACATAGAATAAAATAGGTAGAGCAGGTAGATTAGGATTGATCAGGGTGAGGGGAGAGGGGGAGATGGGGCTGGGGTAGGTAAGATAAGGTTATAATAAAATAAACAAGAGGTAGAGGCTAGGGAACATGGATATCCAGTGGGCTCCAGATCTGCAACCCTAAAGTTATTAAAGGGGAGTGGGACTGGCAAAACCATCTGATAGAGCTGTCAGGGCTGGGCTCAGCCCTTCCTTCTCTGAGCTAGCCACTCAACTATCAGCTAATTGCCAGCTCCAATCTCTCTCCACAGATACCCAGCTGTTGTTGATTCTGCTCGTCAGTCCTGCTTACTTAATGCCATCCAGCTCACTTGATCTCTGCCTTCGCCTTTGTCAACATTACAGAGACTTTCTCCTGTGTTCCTGTTGAAGACTTGCTCGGCCAATGTCCCTTCTGGCTCCTGATCCTGCTTGCTGTACTACTACTTTCATCTCTGGCTCTCTGACATTGGCTTGGCTGACTACCCGATCCGGTTACTGAACCCTGACTTGTTTTGATCATGCTTACTCTGTTTACCTTTTTATTATTATTATTAAACAAGTGTGATTTAACTATACTTCTGTCTCGGCCTGATTCATGGTTCCTGATAAGTGCATCACCTCAGAAGCAAGAGCAGAAGGGCAGAAGTGTAGGAGGGGCCCAAATGTAAAGAAAATACATGGATCTGCTCTATGACCAGAAGAAGGTCTAAAAACCATCTATTAGAAATCAGGGGAGAGGGGGGAGGGGGGACGGGGGTGGAAAAGGGAAGGGGATATGTCGGAGAATACCTGCTTGGTTTGCTCCCCCTGATCTCCTAGGGATTCCCCCCACTCTCCTCCCTAAGAACCCCCCATCTCCAACTCTGGTGTCGGATGCAGGTCGGGGGGGGAGGGGGGCTTGGAGAGAGATGGATTTAAGATGGCATCATTAAACTACTTAACCTATAATGTTAGAGGGTTAAATAATATACTCCAGAAAAGAGGCACAAGGTGAAATGTGCCCATTTTCTGGAGTCAGAAAAAAATCAGAAGATACTCTGCAAATATAATCTTTTTACAAGAGCCACATATAGCACAAAATACAAATGTAAAGTTATATTCAAAATTCTATCCAGCATGGTACTGTGGAGACTCTCCTACAAGAAGAGTGAAAGGAGTAGCAATAGGTATGGCAAAAGATGTAAGATTTATATTGGAAGATAGAAAAGTAGACCCAGAAGGGCAATACTTATTTTTTAAAGGAAAATTACAAGGGATGGAGTGTACGCTGACTAATGTCTACTGTCCGAACAAAAGTCCAGGGGCCTATTTGAAAGATATCTTGAATAAATGAATGGACTTCAAAAAAGGTAGTTTAGTTTTGGCAGGAGACTTTAACTTTTGTTTGGATCCTGAAATAGACAGTACGTTGAATGCACGGGGGACTGGAAATCACAATGCCAGTTGGTGGATGCATGGAGGGCCCAACACCCAAGGGCAAGAGACTATTCATTTCATTCCTTAGTACATAATACATACTCAAGGTCGGATTATATTTTGGTGGAGCATAGACTTTTAGAGGCTGTAGTTAACTCATCCATTGAAATCACAACACTCTCAGATAATGCCCCAGTAGTTGTGGAGTTGGGACCCACAGGAACCCAGAATAGGATAAATAATTGGAGACTGAATGAAGATCTGATACAAGACATAGAAGTGGAAATAAAATTAAAAAAAGGAACAGAACAATATTTTGTGTTAAAAGGGTCCCCAGGAGTCTCAAAGGCTACAATTTGGGAAGTACATAAGGCATATGTTAGGGGTATACTGATTTCTATAGGAGCCAGGAAAAAGAAAGAAAGATCAAAACATATGGAAAGGACAATAAAAGAAATACATGAATTAGAACAGATGCATAAAAAGAGTCTAGACGCTGAAATACATCAAAAATTAAAAATTAACAGAGACCATTTAAAGACTTGTTGGAACGGAAAACAAGAACATTTTTCAGTAAAGCGATGAAAGACAGATATAAACTGGAGAGTTAACCAGGAAAATATCTTGCAAAAACTATAAAATATTAAAAAATCTTTAAACTATATAGAAAAGATGAAAAATAGTAAAGGAGAAATCGTATATGAAACATCAGAAATTGCAAAAGTTTTTCAAAGTGCCCTCTATTCTGCAAGTGAGAAGAAGATGCGAGAAGTAGAAATAAAAAGGAGACAAAAAATACAGGAATACCTAAGCACTTCAGCCCTGGAATGATTTACCCCCTTCCTGACCAGAGCACTTTTTGCGATACGGCACTGTGTTGTGTTAACTGACAATTGCGTGGTCGTGCAACATTGCACCCAACCAAAATTGACATCCTTTTTTTCCCACAAATAGAGCTTTCTTTTGGTGGTATTTTATCACCTCTGCGGTTTTTATTTTTTGTGCTATAAACAAAAAAAGTGGCAATTTTGAAAAAAGCAATATTTTTTACTTTTTTCTATAACAAATATCCGCAAAAAATACATAAAAAAAAAATTTCTTCCTCAGTTTAGGCCGATATGTATTCTTCTACATATTTTTGGCAAAAAAACCCACAATAAGTGTACATCGATTGGTTTGCACAAAATTTATAGCGTCTACAAAATAGGAGATAGATTCATGGCATTTTTATTATTAATTTTTTTATTAGTAATGGTGGTGATCTGCGATTTTTATCATGACTGTGACATTGCGGCGGACACATTGGACACTTTTGACACTATTTTGGGACCATTGACATACAGCGATCAGTGCTATAAAAATGCACTGATTACTGTGTAAATGACACTGGCAGGGAATCGGTTAAAAACTAGGGAGCGATCAAGGGGTTAACTGTGTTCCCTCACTGAGTTCTAACTGTAGGGGAGATGGGCTCACTAGAACATGACAGAGATCACTGCTCCTGATCACTGGGAACAGTAGATCCCTGTCATGTTGATAGGCAGAACAGGGAAATGCCTTGTTTACATAGGCATTTCCCCGTTCTGCCTCTCCACATCACAATCGCGGGCCACTGGTGGACATTGAGTCCACGGGACCTGTGGGCACACATACGCAGCACATTGCGGGCATGCCCCACCTGACGCGTGCACACCCACTAGCCCATGATTTAAGGGGGACGTACAGGTACGCCCAATTTCACAGCCATGCCATTGTGCCGACGTATATCATTGTGCACTGGTCGGCAAGCGGTTAAAGGAAGCAAGACTATCGAAAGTCTCAATGGAAAAAACTTCAGGCCTTGGAAGATCCAATAACAGAGGAGGAGATCAGAATAGCAATAAATAGTACAGCAGTAGGGAAGAGCCCGTGACCTGATGGATTTACAATAAGATATTATAAAAAATTTGGGGAACAACTAATTCCAAAATTATGCGAATATCTAAATGGCCTGGCTGAGGGGGAGGTAATGAGGACAGAGTGACTATGGGCATAGGTTACGGTTATACCAAAAAGGAAAAAGCTGCTACACTATGTTCCAACTATAGACCAATAGCACTGTTAAATTTCCATACCAAACTTTTCGCTAAAGTGCTAGCAATAAGATTAAAGAAGTTAATGCCGGAGTGGATCCATGGAGGTCAAACAGGGTTTATCCAGGGAAGAGAAAGTAAAGGTAATGGGACAAGAACATTGTTATTGTCACAAAAGGAGAGAAGTGGAAAATCCTCAGTACTACTCCTGTCAATAGATGCGGAAAAGGCATTTGACAGGGTGCACTGGCGATTCATGAAGAATATGAAAGAAAACTTGAGAATAGGACCAAAAATGATTCAATGGATTAAAAATCTATATAACCACCCTACAGCATCTGTCAAAGTTAACGGGAATATGTCATCACCTTTTGAGATGTTCAATGGAACAAGACAGGGATGCTCGTTGTCGCCCCTCCTATATGTACTATTGATGGTACCCTTTCTGGCAACCATACGGAATAGTGCAGACATGGGGGGGTGAGGATCGGAGATGAAAAACATAGGGTGGCAGCATATGCTGACAATATCTTGTTTTATATATCTAAACTTAGATTTACACTTCCTAACTTAATGAAAGAACTGAAAAAATATGGAGAACTTACAAACTTTAATGCCCTGTACACATGGTCGGACTTTCCGACGGAAAATGTGCAATCGGAGCGTGTTGTCAGAAATTCCAACCGTGTGTGGGCTCCATCGGACTTTTTCCATCGGATTTTCCGACACACAAAGTTTGAGAGCAGGCTATAAAATTTTCCAACAACAAAATCCGATCCCGTCAGTTCCGACTGTGTGTGGCCAATTCTGATGCACAAAGTGCCACGCATGCTCAGAATAAATTCCGAGAACTGCTCGGTCTGGTAAAATAGCACTTCGTCAGGCTGCAATGTTTTAAATTGTTTAATGCAGCGCACTCTAGAAGTAGTTTTGCTGCTCATATTCACACAAACTTGTTTCTTTATTATTTAGCATGATTTCATCAATATATTTTGATTTGTCACATCTGACAAAAAAGATATATATATATATATATATATATATATATATATATATATATATATATATATATATATATATTTTTTTTTTTTTTTTTTGGTTTGTATATTTTTCAAGCCTGATCTTGTATTTTTTTTTTTTGGTGTCTCTTGTTAATTTCACATTGTATTTTTGAAATGTACCTGCCTACTCACAAACAAACTGTCCTTTTTGAAGGAAAACACACATAGGCAAGTATAATTGAAACAAAAAATCCTTTATTAAGGGCTCAGAACCAAACAAAGAGGGAGACAACGCTGGATAAACAGTAGATATTGGTGAAGCCTTTGACCCCCCCGGGCACACATCAATTATTTTACTGCAAAATTGGTGGCCTGAGGAGTCCATATATAAGGGAGTACAATCTGGTCCAGAAGTCCAAGAGAATCACGAACAGCAGCAGATGACATGTGGTCATACAAGGCTGTGGTCATACAAGAGGCTGCATCTTTTGCCAGACTAGACTTAACCCAGGCCATCACTCTCTGGTCTTCCTTCCACGCTGTGGCTCTGGTGTTGGTGGTGTGGCAGGAGGAGGAGTAGGACCTGGAGGAGGAGGAGGACCTGGAGGAGGAGGAGGAGGAGGAGGAGGACCATGGGTGAGCTCACAAATGTGGCTTTCACATGTGAGTTGGCCCCTCAACCCCTTATTTAGAGCTTCCAAAATTACAAATTTGCATAAGAGGCATTGGCCCTCCTTCATTTGCATCATTTTTCATGCAGTTAGCTCAGCAAAATCCTCTTCCACACTGTGGGGTGTTCTGAGGGCCTCAGTAGCCTTCCAAAATAGGCCTATTGCAGCCTCCTCCAGGTTACTCCTCTTCCTGCCACTTTGTCTTTGAAGGCGGAGGGGAAGGACCTGGGTATTGGGCAGCCTGCTTGGCCTGGCCACCTCCTTGCTGAGACTTCCCTGTGTATGAAAAGGGACATGGTTTTAGTTTTTGCTTCATCAATCACAATCATAAATTAGTACTCCAAACTAACATCTATTTAACATCATTGATTCGACAAACAGAAATATTTTGAAGAATACTATACCTGACTAAAGCTGGGATCCTCCACATATTGGATTATCCAGCGCTGCCTTCCTCTTTGTTTGGTTCTTATAATCAGGGTGGTTTACCTGCCACAGACTGGGCAGCTCCCTGAACATATCTATGAAGATTGGCATAAAGTCATGATCATTGACTAGATCCATTTTTACTGCAAGACACAACACCAGACAAACCCTAATGTCAGCCTAAAGTCTTCTAAACTTGTCCAAATACAGGCCTCAATCTAGAAGCAGTATAGGCCCAATTTTACATCTTACCTTGGTTATCACGATTGGTGCCTCCGATACTCCTTCCTCTGCTCACAGATCGTACGTACTACGCAAGCGTGTTACGCTTTATATACACTGCGCATGTGTGAAACTCCGCCCACCCCTGATGTTCTTTCTAGTCTATTCCCCGCCCCTTCTTGTTAGGCGCAGTGGGGGAAGAGCACATGGCGGAGACAGAGCAGGTGTCTGATAATTACACCAACGAGGAGGAGGAGGAGGAAAGCCCAGAGCCAGAAACGTCCCGATCCCGGAGGAGATGATTTAAGGCATCAAATATGTCCTTTGGGGAGATGTTGGAGATGGTCGATATCCTGAAGAGGGCCGACTATGAAGGGAAGTATGGACCTTACCCCCACCCCAATGTCAGAAAGGCCAAGATCATGGTGAAAGTAGTCAAGAGTCTGCACCGGAATTTTGGGGTACGGCGATCCAAGGATCAACTGAGGAAGCTGTGGTTGGAGCTCAAATTAATGGAGCATGAGCAGTACAGAAGGATCAGGAGAGTTCTGCAAAAAAAAGTAGTTGTCCTGTGTTCCTATTTGTAATTTTTATTATGTTTGTTCTGCTCCATGTGTTTTTCTTAACTGTTGTACAGTTTAAAATGGCAACTTTCATGTTTATGGGCACATTATTCGTTCGTTTGGCCTAGAAAACACCATGTTTTGTCCAGATGCAGTTCTAAACATTTTTTCAGGCATACTTCTGTTAACTAAATTTTGGTGTCTAGATGGGTTTGTAACTAGAATATAATGGAAACTAGATTCTGTGTAAGGAGTGGACACTCAGCAGCTGTTTACACATCTAGACGCTGGAGCACTAGTGTGGGACACAAGAACACCCTTTTTATTAGGGGGTCCCACACAGGTGCTCCAGTGTATACTATAGAGGTGTCTCCATCTGTGAAGCTTGTACAAAACAGGTAAGTATTCTAGCTTGACTAAGTGACAAAAATATTTATTCATCTTGGGACTCTGCCAAAATAGACAATTGTACCCCACTTCCAAGCAATGTTTCATGTTCCTATTTCTGCCATCAAATATCTGTGTGCTAAGTATACCTATTTTTTTTAACATAGGGGAGAAAAGACTCGGAGGACACCACTCATCCGAGGAGACCACAGACCCCCCATCTCATGAGGAAGTGGAAATACACCAAAGACAAGCAGAGGAGGAAAAGGGAGACATGGTGGAAATTGTCACCACAACAGGTGAGTGTCTGCGACCACAGGCTCAGGTAAGAGATGGATGCCGTCATATTTATATTACATGGTGTCTTTTTGTTTTTATATTTTTAGGTGATCGTGATGTTGTGGTTCCAGGTCATTTCACCAGTGAAAGTGCACAGATCCTGATCAGGGAGATCATGGGGTGTAATAGGGACTTGGAGAACATCCAGAAAAACATCAATGGTGTTCAAAACAAATGAAGAACATCATTGATGTTTTAGGGAGAGTTTAAAACACCTCCAAATCCCTTACTTTTTTTGGCTTTTTGAATCTAAAAATTTTTCACATTTTTTGACATATTCGAGAAAAGACAAATTTTAAAGATGCACACAGTGTGTCAACATGTGCTATCTGCCATCACGGGAGATCAATGTAGGCGTTTTAAGGGGGCAACACCTTCATCAATAATAAAGTAGCTGAGAGGAAGGGGTTGCACCCCCAAAACGCGTCCCTTGATCCCCCGTGATGGAAGCTAGCACATGTTGACATTTGGCAATTTGTGTGCATCTTCAAAATTTGGCTTTTCCAGGGGTGACATCACCCCATCTGAACGCAATATCAAACACAGTTTATAAATACTCATGTCTGATATTGCCTTCAATTTCTATAAAAGTTGAATTTTGTAGGTTCCAGATTTGTGTATTTCTTGTTGCTTTTAAACATGCCTGTTTTACCTTAAATGGACATTTCTACTTTTATTAATGTGACCCAAAAAATTGTTATACAACAAACATGTTGGTTTGTTTTAAAAACCTTTTATAAATGCACATGTGATTGTGCTGGTATTAAAAAGATTGATAATGAAGAATGTGTGGATTATTGTTTCAATGCTCCCAAACTTTTGTTGTGGTAAAATTGGTGTTTTCTGTGACAATGGGGGTTATGTCCTAAGGGCAAATCCACTTTGCACTACAAGTGCAGTTTCAGTGCAGTCTCAAGTGCACTTGTAGTGCAAAGTGTCTTTGCCTTTAGTAAATAACACCCAACAGTGCTTTCTAATGTTACACAATCACGCCATTTTCAGGACTACCCACATTTCAGTCAGGGTCAGCTAAAAGAAACACAAGCAGTAAATGTCAGTAAATATTTTAGTAGTTAAAATTTTTATTTAAAAAATGTCTCAGACATTGTCTGGCATATTGATGGCCCCCCTACCCACAAAGTATTCAAGGTATCTTAGATGGACCTCGCGGGCACTTGGGGGGGGGCAAGCCAGGATGGCCAGCTTTAAGCGCTGTCAGGGTTGGTTCATTTACATGAATTTCGGCCTCAGGCCCAACTGAGGCAGCATAGTTGGCAGAATTTCTCCTTAAAATTTGTTGAGAACACAGCAAGCCAGGATGATGTGATTCAGTTTATACTCCGCCATGTGTATGGGTGTAAGAAATAGGCGGAACTGGCTGGCCATGATTCCAAATGTGTTCTCTACCACTCTTCTGGCTCTGGCCAGCTGGTAATTAAAAACCATATAAAAAAAGCAGTACAGCGCATAAAAATAAAATATGTAATAAAATAAACAAAGCTAAAAGTCCAATAAGAACAAAATGCAGGCAAAATCCAGTGATTCCTCCAGTGACACTAGTGACATGAGAAAAATGCAGGGTGACTGTGATGACAAACGTGGACCTCCACCTTCGGTGATACTAGCCGCTCACCTCAATAGATGGACCCCTGAATAAATCAGTCAGGTCAAAACAGCGGTTCCCTCACAGGGATAATACCAGGAAGAGATGTATGCACGGTAGGCATCAGCAGCAGCAGCTTCAGTAGCCAACACACAGGCAGTGATCACATGTAAAAAATGGAAAGAATCTAGTGCTCTCTGAATAGTACTCAAAAAGATTTATTAAGATAAGTGGAATAACTCACAATAAGATGCACTGTGCCCCAGTGCGTAGGATAAAAGCATGGATGGAGTGGATGTCCCATACAGGATGGACGAGCGGAGCGCGGATGACGTCACGATCAGGGCACGTACACAATGCCGTATGCGTTACGTCCCTCGAAGTGGGCGGGACTTCCTCAGCGGCGACAGCTGAGCGTGATAACACCCATTTACATATGTTTCCGCTCCTCCCAGGCAACCAATAAGCTTGAATGTATACTGATCACTATGGTAACCAAAAACCAGGAAGTGTCTGTGTCCATAGAATAGCCATGTAGACTATAGATAAAAAGGCTATTAATGAATAGCATATAGTTAATGTACCGAGGCAACATATCTCTAAAGCTTTAAACATATAAAGTAGTGAGACAAAAAATAAATATAAAAATGTGGATAAATGCAAAAATTTTATATAAAAACAACGACGACGTAAGCCCCGCACATCCGCTCATCATCCTGGGTCATCCAATACCATAATAACGGATACATATAAAATAACATAATGAACTTGAGATAAAAAAGCATTTAAGATAAAAAAGCAGTTACTAGCGGTCAGAGATGAAGCAGTTAACATCAAACTCGACGTTCAAGCCCCCTGGAACAAGGACCTTAGTTTCGTGAATCCAATGAGATTCTCTACGACTAAGTTGGCGTAAGAAGTTGCCCCCCCTCCAATGTTTATTAACTCTCTCTATACCCCAGAAGCTTAGACCCCTGGGGTTTTGATTGTGTACCAATTTAAAATGCTTTGAAACATTATGTGTTTTTATGCCTTTTTTAATGTTGTTGACATGTTCCCCTAAACAAAAATGCAAGGGGCGAGATGTCCTACCGATCGATTGTAAGCCACACTCACACTGTAACATATAGACAACTCCAATAGTGGTGCACGTAATGAGTTGATCTATTTTGTATTCTTTACCTGTGGAGGTGGCTCTAAAACTTTTACGTTTTTCATTGTTGCACTTAGAGTGCCTGCAGGCTGTGCACCGCCCACAGGCGTAAAATCCTGAGAGAAAGGAAAATAATCTACTTTCAGATTGTATGGGGGGATCCACCACACCTGGGGCTAGGCGATCTCATAAGGATGGGGCTTTTTTGTAAATGAACGAAGGGCGAGGAGGCAGCAGGGGACCCAGAGTGGACCTATGTCAATATACATACATTTGTCAGACATCTCAACATGAAAAAGTATTTTTTGTCAAATTCTAGTAGACCAGCCACTATTGCAGGAGGTCATCACTCCAATTTACGCAACAAATCGACTTTCAATCCTCTCAATGCCGATAACAAGTATCTTGAAGTATTCAAGAACATGTTATTTAATGATCTGGATAAAATGAGAGTTAGAAAGGCTGTTGACCCATTACCCATTAGGCAAGGTATTAAATCCTTGACAACAAGGAATGATATCATTATCCGCCCAGCGGATAAAGGAGGGGGTTTGGTGATTCTAGATAAGTCCAAATATTTGGAAGAACTTAATAGGTTATTAGAAGACTGTGACACCTACCAAATTCTGAACAAGGACCCTATGTTAGCCTACAAGGATGAACTCCATTGGCTAATAGAGGAAGGAAAAAAGGAGAATGTTCTCAATAAGAAGGAGGCTTCCTATTTAGATCCCCTCTTTTGCAGAACCCCTATCATTTACTGCCTCCCAAAAATTCATAAGGATATTAACAACCCCCCTGGGAGGCCCATAGTAAATGGTATTGACTCTATATCCTCCAGGTTAGGCCAATATGTTGACCACTTTCTCCAGCCCTTAGTTTTCAAAACGGAGGCCTTCCTTAAGGACACAAAACACATTATTCAAATCATCGAATCTGTTAGTTGCTCCCCCTCCAGTATATTGATCACAGCCGACGTAGGGTCCCTCTACACCATAATTGGTCATGAGTAGGGATGAGCCGAACACCCCCCTGTTCGGTTCGCACCAGAACATGCGAACAGGAAAAAAATTCGTTCGAACACGCGAACACCGTTAAAGTCTATGGGACACGAACATGAATAATCAAAAGTGCTAATTTTAAAGGCTAATATGCAAGTTATTGTCAATAAAAGTGTTTGGGGACCTGGGTCCTGCCCCAGGGGACATGGATCAATGCAAAAAAAAGTTTTAAAAACGGCCGTTTTTTCAGGAGCAGTGATTTTAAAAATGCTTAAAGTCAAACAATAAAAGTGTAATATCCCTTTAAATTTCATACCTGGGGGGTGTCTATAGTATGCCTGTAAAGGGGCGCATGTTTCCCGTGTTTAGAACAGTCTGACAGCAAAATGACATTTTGAAGGAAAAAACTCATTTAAAACTACCGCGGCTATTGCATTGCCGACAATACACATAGAAGTTCATTGATAAAAACGGCATGGGAATTCCCCACAGGGCAACCCCGAACCAAAATTAAAAAAAAAAAATGATGTGGGGGTCCCCCTAAATTCCATACAAGGCCCTTCAGGTCTGGTATGGATATTAAGGGGAACCCCAGCCAAAATTTAAAAAAAAAATTGACGTGGGGTTCCCCCTAAATTCCATACCAGACCCTTCAGGTCTGGTATGGATTTTAAGGGGAACCCCGCGCCAAAAAAAAAAAAAAAAAAACGGCGTGGGGTCCCCCTAAAAATCCATACCAGACCCTTATCCGAGCACGCAACCTGGCAGGCCGCAGGAAAAGAGGGGGGGACGAGAGTGCGGCCCCCCCCCCTCCTGAACCGTACCAGGCCACATGCCCTCAACATTGGGAGGGTGCTTTGGGGTAGCCCCCCAAAGCACCTTGTCCCCATGTTGATGAAGACAAGGGCCTCATCCTCACAACCGTGGCCGGTGGTTGTGGGGGTCTGCGGGCGGGGGGCTTATCGGAATCTGGAAGCCCCCTTTACCAAGGGGACCCCCAGATCCCGGCCCCCCCCCTGTGTGAAATGGTAAGGGGTTACTTACCCCTACCATTTCACTAAAAAACTGTCAAAAATGTTAAAAATGACAAGAGACAGTTTTTGACAATTCCTTTATTTAAATGCTTCTTCTTTCTTCCTTCATCTTCTTCTTCTTCTGGTTCTTCTGGCTCTTCTGGTTCTTCCTCCGGCGTTCTCGTCCAGCATCTCCTCCGCGGCGTCTTCTATCTTCTTCTCCTCGGGCCGCTCCGCACCCATGGCATGAGGGGAGGCTCCCGCTCTTCTCTTCATCTTCTTCTTCATCTTCATCTTCTTCTTCATCTTCTTCTTCTTCTTCTCTTCTTCATCTCTTCTTCCTTCTTCATTTCTTCTGCGGGCCGCTCCGCATCCATGCATGGAGGGAGGCTCCCGCTGTGTGACGGCGTCTCTTCGTCTGACGGTTCTTAAATAACGGGGGGCGGGGCCACCCGGTGACCCCGCCCCCCTCTGACGCACGGGACATGACGGGACTTCCCTGTGGCATTCCCCGTGACGTCACAGGGAAGTCCCGTCAATTCACCGTGCGTCAGAGGGGGGGGCGGGGTCACCGGATGGCCCCGCCCCCCGTTATTTAAGAACCGTCAGACGAAGAGACGCCGTCACACAGCGGGAGCCTCCCTCCATGCATGGATGCGGAGCGGCCCGCAGAAGAAATGAAGAAGGAAGAAGAGATGAAGAAGAGAAGAAGAAGAAGAAGATGAAGAAGAAGATGAAGATGAAGAAGAAGATGAAGAGAAGAGCGGGAGCCTCCCCCCCATGCCATGGGTGCGGAGCGGCCCGAGGAGAAGAAGATAGAAGACGCCGCGGAGGAGATGCTGGACGAGAACGCCGGAGGAAGAACCAGAAGAGCCAGAAGAACCAGAAGAAGAAGAAGATGAAGGAAGAAAGAAGAAGCATTTAAATAAAGGAATTGTCAAAAACTGTCTCTTGTCATTTTTAACATTTTTGACAGTTTTTTAGTGAAATGGTAGGGGTAAGTAACCCCTTACCATTTCACACAGGGGGGGGGCCGGGATCTGGGGGTCCCCTTGGTAAAGGGGGCTTCCAGATTCCGATAAGCCCCCCGCCCGCAGACCCCCACAACCACCGGCCACGGTTGTGGGGATGAGGCCCTTGTCTTCATCAACATGGGGACAAGGTGCTTTGGGGGGCTACCCCAAAGCACCCTCCCAATGTTGAGGGCATGTGGCCTGGTACGGTTCAGGAGGGGGGGGGGGCCGCACTCTCGTCCCCCCCTCTTTTCCTGCGGCCTGCCAGGTTGCGTGCTCGGATAAGGGTCTGGTATGGATTTTTAGGGGGACCCCACGCCGTTTTTTTTTTTTTTTTTTGGCGCGGGGTTCCCCTTAAAATCCATACCAGACCTGAAGGGTCTGGTATGGAATTTAGGGGGAACCCCACGTCAATTTTTTTTTAAAATTTTGGCTGGGGTTCCCCTTAATATCCATACCAGACCCGAAGGGCCTTGTATGGAATTTAGGGGGACCCCCACATCATTTTTTTTTTTTAATTTTGGTTCGGGGTTGCCCTGTGGGGAATTCCCATGCCGTTTTTATCAATGAACTTCTATGTGTATTGTCGGCAATGCAATAGCCGCGGTAGTTTTAAATGAGTTTTTTCCTTCAAAATGTCATTTTGCTGTCAGACTGTTCTAAACACGGGAAACATGCGCCCCTTTACAGGCATACTATAGACACCCCCCAGGTACGAAATTTAAAGGGATATTACACTTTTATTGTTTGACTTTAAGCATTAATAAAATCACTGCTCCTGAAAAAACGTCCGTTTTTAAAACTTTTTTTTGCATTGATCCATGTCCCCTGGGGCAGGACCCAGGTCCCCAAACACTTTTTATGACAATAACTTGCATATAAGCCTTTAAAATTAGCACTTTTGATTTCTCCCATAGACTTTTAAAGGGTGTTCCGCGGCATTCGAATTTGCCGCGAACACCCCAAATTGTTCGCTGTTCGGCGAACTTGCGAACAGCCAATGTTCGAGTAGAACATGAGTTCGACTCGAACTCGAAGCTCATCCCTAGTCATGAGGACGCTTTATCTTCTGTCCAATGGGCCCTATCTGTGTTTTCTGACCTCCCTGAGAAACTTAAAAAGTTTCTGTTGAGAGGTCTGGCCTTTTGTTTGGCCAAGAATTATTTTTGGTTTAATCGCCAATTTTTCCTTCAAAAAAGGGGCATTGCGATGGGCGCTCGTTTTGCTCCCAGTGTGGCCAATCTTTTTATGGTCCACTGGGAGGAAGACGTAGTGTTCAAGCATCGCCCCCCGGAGCTCGTATGCTACAAATGGTATATAGACAACCTTATCATGATCTGGGATGGGGATCAGCCTAGCTTGGATTCCTTTATCCAGAAACTTGATAATAATACTAAGAACATTCAGTTGTCCTGGAATTTTAGTAAGGAAAAAATAGTGTTTCTTGACCTTGAGATCTGGAAAGATAATGAGGGGTTTAGATTATGTAATTATCTTAAACCTACAGACCGCAACTCATACATTCCCCTGGGGAGTTGTCATCATAAATCTTGGCTTTGTAACATTCCCAGGGGTCAATTTGTCAGACTCAGACGAAATTGCACACGAGATAGTGATTTTGTGTCCCAATCTGCCTTACTTTCATCAAGGTTTGTAGAAAAAGGATATGATATACACACACTAAACAGCGAGGTTGAGAAGGTCCTGGCCATGGATAGAGCCTCCCTGATTTCTGATAGGGTCAAAAATACTAGTTCAGATGTCTCCAATTTCAAAATGGTACTGAATTACAACATCCAGCACAAACAATTTGAAAAACTTGTTTTGAAGAATTGGTCAATTCTTAGACAAGATCGCGTGCTGGGTCCCCTGCTGCCACCTCGCCCTTCGTTCATTTACAAAAAAGCCCCATCCTTACGAGATCGCCTAGCCCCAGGTGTGGTGGACCCCCCCATACAATCTGAAAGTAGATTATTTTCCTTTCTCTCAGGATTTTATGCCTGTGGGCGGTGCACAGCCTGCAGGCACTCTAAGTGCAACAATAAAAAACGTAAAAGTTTTAGAGCCACCTCCACAGGTAAAGAATACAAAATAGATCAACTCATTACGTGCACCATTATTGGAGTTGTCTATATGTTACAGTGCGAATGTGGCTTACAATACATTGGTAGGACATCTCGCCCCTTGCATGTTCGTTTAGGGGAACATGTCAACAACATTAAAAAAGGCATAAAAACACATAATGTTTCAAAGCATTTTAAATTGGTACACAATCAAAACCCCAGGGGTCTAAGCTTCTGGGGTATAGAGAGAGTTAATAAACATTGGAGGGGGGCAACTTCTTACGCCAACTTAGTCGTAGAGAATCTCATTGGATTCACGAAACTAAGGTCCTTGTTCCAGGGGGCTTGAACGTCGAGTTTGATGTTAACTGCTTCATCTCTGACCGCTAGTAACTGCTTTTTTATCTTAAATGCTTTTTTATCTCAAGTTCATTATGTTATTTTATATGTATCCATTATTATGGTATTGGATGACCCAGGATGATGAGTGGATGTGCGGGGCTTACGTTGTCGTTGTTTTTATATTAAATTTTTGCATTTATCCACATTTTTATATTTATTTTTTGTCTCACTACTTTATATGTTTAAAGCTTTAGAGATATGTTGCCTCGGTACATTAACTATATGCTATTCATTAATAGCCTTTTTATCTATAGTCTACATGGCTATTCTATGGACACAGTCACTTCCTGGTTTGAAGTACTTTTTGGTTACCATAGTTATCAGTATACATTCAAGCTTATTGGTTGCCTGGGAGGAGCGGAAACATATGTAAATGGGTGTTATCACGCTCAGCCGTTGCCGCTGAGGAAGTCCCGCCCACTTCGAGGGACGTAACGCGTACGGCATTGTGTACGTGCCCTGATCGTGACGTCATCCGCGCTCCGCTCGTCCATCCTGTATGGGACATCCACTCCATCCATGCTTTTATCCTACGCACTGGGGCACAGTGCATCTTATTGTGAGTTATTCTGCTTATCTTAATAAATCTTTTTGAGTACTATTCAGAGAGCACTAGATTCTTTCCATTTTTTACAAGTGATCACTGCCTGTGTGTTGGCTACTGAAGCTGCTGCTGCTGATGCCTACCGTGCATACATCTCTTCCTGGTATTATCCCTGTGAGGGAACCGCTGTTTTGACCTGACTGATTTATTCAGGGGTCCATCTATTGAGGTGAGCGGCTAGTATCACCGAAGGTGGAGGTCCACGTTTGTCATCACAGTCACCCTGCATTTTTCTTATGTCACTAGTGTCACTGGAGGAATCACTGGATTTTGCCTGCATTTTGTTCTTATTGGACTTTTAGCTTTGTTTATTTTATTACATATTTTATTTTTATGCGCTGTACTGCTTTTTTTATATGCTATTTTATGGGATTTGATAAATTACCCTCAGTATCACAGCTGCTATTTGGCTAGGGTTTGTGGTTTGCGCTGGTTGACTTTGTTTTACATTTGATAATTAAAAACCCTCTGGTCCGGGGTGAGGGTTCTCATAGGGAATGGCCGCATCAGATGGTCCCCCAGCGCAAACGCTTCATCCGCAACAAAGACGAATGGGAGTCCTTCCACATTGTCCTCTGGAGGTGGCAAGTCCAAGCTGCCATTCTGGAGACGCCTGTAGAACTCCGTCTGGGCGATGACTCCACCTTCGGACATCCGGCCATTCTTCCCCACGTCCACATTAGGGATGAGCTTCGAGTTCGAGTCGAACTCATGTTCGACTCGAACATTGGCTGTTCGCAAGTTCGCCGAACTGCGAACAATTTGGGGTGTTCGTGGCAAATTCGAATGCCGCAGAACACCCTTTAAAAGTCTATGGGATAAATCAAAAGTGCTAATTTTAAAGGCTTATATGCAAGTTATTGTCATAAAAAGTGTTTGGGGACCCGGGTCCTGCCCCAGGGGACATGGATCAATGCAAAAAAAGTTTTAAAAACGGTTTTTTCAGGAGCAGTGATTTTAATAATGCTTAAAGTCAAACAATAAAAGTGTAATAACCCTTTAGATTTCGTACCTGGGGGGTGTCTATAGTATGCCTGTAAAGGGGCGCATGTTTCCCGTGTTTAGAACAGTCTGACAGCAAAATGACATTTCGAAGGAAAAAACCCATTTAAAACTACCCGCGGCTATTGCATTGCCGACAATACACATAGAAGTTCATTGATAAAAACGGCATGGGAATTCCACACAGGGGAACCCTGAACCAAAATTTAAAAAAAAAAAATGACGTGGGAGTCCCCCTAAATTCCATACCAGGCCCTTCAGGTCTGGTATGGATATTAAGGGGAACCCCGGCCAAAATTTTTTAAAAAAATGACGTGGGGTTCCCCCTAAATTCCATACCAGACCCTTCAGGTCTGGTATGGATTTTAAGGGGAACCCCGCGCCAAAAAAAAAAAAACGTCGTGGGGTCCCCCCAAAAATCCATACCAGACCCTTATCCAAGCACACAACCTGGCAGGCCGCAGGAAAAGAGGGGGGGACGAGAGTGCGCCCCCCCTCCTGAACTGTACCAGGCCACATGCCCTCAACATTGGGAGGGTGCTTTGGGGTAGCCCCCCAAAAATCCTTGTCCCCATGTTGATGAGGACAAGGGCCTCATCCCCACAACCCTGGCCAGTGATTGTGGGGGTCTGCGGGTGGGGGCTTATCAGAATATGGAAGCCCCCTTTAACAAGGGGGCCCCCAGATCCGGCCCCCCCGTGTGAAATGGTAAGGGGGTACTTACCCCTACCATTTCACTAAAAAACTGTCAAAAATTTTAAAAATGACAAGAGACAGTTTTTGACAATTCCTTTATTTAAATGCTTCTTCTTTCTTCTATCTTCCTTCATCTTCTTCTTCTTCTGGTTCTTCTGGCTCTTCTGGTTCTTCCTCCGGCGTTCTCGTCCAGCATCTCCTCCGCGGTGTCTTCTATCTTCTTCTCCTCGGGCCGCTCTGCACCCATGGCATGGGGGAGGCTCCCGCTCTTCTTCCTTCTTTTCTTCTTCATTTTCTTCTCCGGGCCACTCCGCATCCATGCTGGCATGGAGGGAGGCTCCCGCTGTGTGACGGTGTCTCCTCGTCTGACGGTTCTTAAATAATGGGGGGCGGGGCCACCCGGTGACCCCGCACCCCTCTGATGCACGAGACATGATGGGACTTCCCTGTGGCATTCCCCGTGACGTCACAGGGAAGTCCGTCAAGTCACCGTGTGTCAGAGGGGGGCGGGGTCACCGGGTGGCCCCGCCCCCGTTATTTAAGAACCGTCAGATGAGGAGACGCCGTCACACAGCGGGAGCCTCCCTCCATGCCAGCATGGGTGCGGAGCGGCCCGGAGAAGAAAATGAAGAAGAGAAGAAGAGAAGAAAGAAGAAGAGAAGAGGCTGAAGAAGAAGATGAAGAGAAGAGCGGGAGCCTCCCCCCATGCCATGGGTGCGGAGCGGCCCGAGGAGAAGAAGATAGAAGACACCGTGGAGGAGATGCTGGACGAGAACGCCGGAGGAAGAACCAGAAAAGCCAGAAGAACCAGAAGAAGAAGAAGATGAAGGAAGATAGAAGAAAGAAGAAGCATTTAAATAAAGGAATTGTCAAAAACTGTCTCTTGTCATTTTTAAAATTTTTGACAGTTTTTTAGTGAAATGGTAGGGGTAAGTACCCCCTTACCATTTCACACAGGGGGGGTCAGGGATCTGGGGGTCCCCTTGTTAAAGGGGGCTTCCAGATTCCGATAAGCCCCCCACCCGCTAACCCCCACAACCACGGGCCAGGGTTGTGGGGATGAGGCCCTTGTCCTCATCAACATGGGGACAAGGTGTTTTGGGGGGCTACCCCAAAGCACCCTCCCAATGTTGAGGGCATGTGGTCTGGTACGGTTCAGGAGGGGGGCCGCACTCTCGTCCCCCCTCTTTTCCTGCAGCCTGCCAGGTTGCGTGCTCAGATAAGGGTCTGGTATGGATTTTTGGGGGGACCTCACTCCGTTTTTTTTTTTTTTTTTTGGCGCGGGGTTCCCCTTAAAATACCAGACCTGAAGGGTCTGGTATGGAATTTAGGGGGAACCCCACATCATTTTTTTTTTTACATTTTGGCCGGGGTTCCCCTTAATATTCATACCAGACCTGAAGGGCCTGGTATGGAATTTAGGGGGACTCCCAGGTCATTTTTTTTTTTTTAATTTTGGTTCGGGGTTCCCCGTGGGGAATTCCCATGCCATTTTTATCAATTAACTTCTATATGTATTGTCGGCAATGCAATAGCCGCGAGTAGTTTTAAATGGGTTTTTTTCCTTCGAAATGTCATTTTGCTGTCAGACTGTTCTAAACACGGGAAACATGCGCCCCTTTACAGGCATACTATAGACACCCCCCAGGTACGAAATTTAAAGGGATATTACACTTTTATTGTTTGACTTTAAGCATTATTAAAATCACTGCTCCTGAAAAAACGGCCGTTTTTAAAACTTTTTTTTGCATTGATCCATGTCCCCTGGGGCAGGACCCAGGTCCCCAAACACTTTTTATGACAATAACTTGCATATAAGCCTTTAAAATTAGCACTTTTGATTATTCATGTTCGTGTCCCATAGACTTTAACGGTGTTCGCGTGTTCGAGCGAACTTTTTTTATCCTGTTCGCATGTTCTGGTGCGAACCGAACAGGGGGGTGTTCGGCTCATCCCTAGTCCACATACAGGAACTCATAAGTAGCCGACACCACCGCCAACATCACAATACTATTGAACCCCTTATAGTTGTAATAGTATGACCCCGAGTTGGGTGGTGGGACGATGTGGACTTGTTTCCCATCAATTGCCCCTCCGCAGTTAGGAAAGTCCCACTGCTGGGCAAAGTGGGAGGCCACAGTCTGCCATTCCTGTGGGTTGGAAGGAAACTGTGGAGTCAAACAAGAAAAATAATGTAATCATTTTGCACATAAACATGGAAAGCAGATTAGAAACAAACATTCTTGGCCAACATCAGTATAACATTTATTTTAGGGAGTATTTAAAGACAAAGGTATAAGGTCCACCTATCAGATTCCTCCTCCCCCCCTCTCATGGGCCATTTGTAAAATGTTATGGGGGGAGATGTTTTGGACAGGTAACCCTCTCCACTTCATTGAGAGATGAATGCCTAAATAATGTGTATTACTTTGGTCAGTCCCTCCTTACTTTACACTATTGGCAGCCCACTGGACAGGTAAGAAGTGTCATAATACAAAGAGATAAATACACACTGTACGCATTTTAGCACATTTTTACATTCTGCTATTACCTATCAAGATAATAATAGGATACAAAAAATTTAAACAGTACCATTTGAAAGTATTCAGGCAGGCCCTTGCACTACATGCTTAGGGTAATTCATCCATAAATCTGACCATTAAAGAGGTGGGTATAGTATATATGGGTTTGGCAAAGTCAGCAGATAGGTATCAGCTGAGTTAGCAGTTGGGGGGAGGGAGGGTTCCAATAGATTTTGGGACACCAAGAAAAAGCCTCTGGCACTGTCTGAATTTAAAGCACACAGCACAATTTTAAACATTTTAGGGGGTGTTTAGGGTAAAGCACTACTATGGAGCTGACAAAATACATTGTTAAGTGATTACATGAGGTGAATATAGGGCCAGGAGAGCATGCTGGGGAGGTAAGTGAAGGCAAATATGCATGAAGGACAAAAAAAATTACATAAAAATCCAGCATGCATGAGGACAAAGGGGACATTCACAGCATATTACAATCATGGTAATTAGGGAGTGAGGAAAGAAATACAATACATTAGCAAACATTATATACAGTAAAATGTGATGTTGAAGGATAAATATCTTACCTTAATATAGTCCTTCTGCAGGACCTGGATGATGGCAGAACAGGTCTCTGGGATAATGATCCCCAGAGCCTGGGGGGAGATGCCTGTCGAGAACTGGAGGTCCTGCAGGCTTCTCCCCGTCGCCAAGTACCACAGGGTGGCGACTAGCCTCTGCTCCGGAGTGATGGCTTGCCTCATGCAGGTATCCTGCCTGCTGATATAGGGGGTCAGCAAAGCCAACAAACGGTGAAATACGGGGTCTGTCATCCTGAGAAAGTTCCTGAAATCATCAGGACTATTCTCACGGATCTCACGGAGCAAAGGCATGTGACAGAACTGGTCACGCTGGAGCAACCAATTCTTGGTCCATGAACTCCTCCCCACCCTGTTCATGGACTGGGCTTGTGTCAAGGTAAGGACCCCAACACCAAGCCCCCACACAGCACGAACTCTACGATGAGTACGTACACGCAACATGGCTAGAAAACGGTCAGCTGCTTAGAACGAAGTAACAGAATGCACTGAAGAACAACAAGGCCTGTGAAGTGCGACCTGAAAATCAGTAATGAACAAACACGACCACAATAACAAGTCAATTGTACTCGCTGCACGCACTGAAGACCAGATACAAACCCACAAGCACAAACTGAACAGCAGAAAACGATCTGAAAGCCACAAGTCTGAAAAAGCGCAAATCGTCTCCCACCAAACTTTTACTAACACTAGATTAGCAAAAGTAGCCCAAAGGGTGCCGCGCTTGGTTCTGAACTGCCCTTTTATAGTCTCGCCGTACGTGGTGTACGTGACTGCGTTCTTGGCGATTGGAAGTTCCCACAACTTTGTGCGACTGTGTGTATGCCAAACAAGTTTGAGCCAACATCCGTCGGAAAAAATCCATGGATTTTGTTGTCGGAATGTCCGATCAATGTCCGATCATGTGTACAGGGCATAAGATTAATCCAATAAAACAGAAATCTTAAATATACATTTAAGTAAGAAGGAAGCAGTGGAGTTACAATATGAATTTTCATTCACATGGAAGGGAAAATAACTAATTTATCTTGGAATAAAATTGGCCGCGTCCATCTGGAAATTTTATCAAGCTAACTATATTCCACTGCTCAATGAAATTAAAACAGAAATCAAGAAACTATCAATACGCCTTCTGTCATGGATGGGAAGGATAAACATATAAAAAATGGTAATACTTCTGAAAATAGTATATACAATTCAAATGATACTGATAACACTTCCTCAGACCTTTTTAGATAAATTAAAACAATGTCTTTAAGATATATCTGGAAGGGTAAGAAGCCAAGATAGTTAGTTAGTTAGTTAGTTAGTTAGTTAGTTAGTTAGTTAGTTAGTTAGTTAGTTAGTTAGTTAGATAAAAATAAATGGATACCACAAACATATAGAACACCAGATGAAGGTACTCATAATATGACAAGAAATGTATTTATAATATGGGATATAATTTACAAGCATGGATTGGATAGGAAATGCACAGTTAAAAGATGTAGTAGACAAAGGAAAAATAAAAATGTACCAGGAATTAAAACAAAAAAGTGACCTATTAAAGATCAATAAATGGAGGTACTTACAGTTGAAGAATTTTGTGGCTACAATACCACATCCAATTAGAACAGAAGAGAACTTAAACCCAATAACACATTTATGTAAGATACATACAACATTGAAAATGGAATATATTGGATCTATAAAATACTTGCGGTCCTTGAGAGACTGGAAAGACCTCCATTCATTGAAAAATGAGAAGGGGAATTGGGTTCATGACTAGATGAACAACAGATGATAAAAGTGATGGGAGCTGTACACGATTACTTGACCGACATTAAAACAATTGAAATTAATTATAAGTGCTTGGTGAGGTGGTCTATAACACTGGAAACAATTCTAAAATACCAACAAGATAAATCCCCTGTTGGAGAGGCTGTAAACAGATAAAAATAAAATTAAAGGAATTCTGGCAAGAGATACAACAAGTATATAAGGGATATTACAGGGAAAGTGATATTAAATGATCCATGGACATGTCTATTCCACAAAACAAGTAGCTCAAAAAAAACAACATAAGAGAACCTTAATCCCATTTCTACTAAATGCAGCAAAAGGAACAATACCTAAAAAAGGGTTAGACCCGGGAAAATCCACAATAAAGGATTGGTTTGAAAGAATAATTATATATTTAGAATGGTGTATCTTAGTAGTAGGGAGGAGGGATGGGTAGAAAGATTTAAAGATTTAATAGTACATGGGAAAAATGGATAGATTTAAAAAAAAAAGGGAAATATACAGAAAAACTGATGGAGTAGGTAGTGAAATAGATGGAGGGGTGGAGAGAGAGGAAGAAACCAGAAAAGGGAGACTTACATTGGGTGGGGTGGGTAGGGGGGATGGGAGAGGTGGGGTTTCTTAGAGCATGATTGTATTTTAAAAGGATTGTTGAAATGTGATGTGATGACAACTGTTTTGTATATAACATAAAATCAAATAAAGTTTATAATAAAAAAGAAGTGGGTTCACTACACTGGAGGAGTGGGGATATAGTCTGACACATATCCAGACGTGAAACTCGTTGGATATATTAATTAAAATCCTATAAACCAAAAGGGTTAAACATAGAATGGGATATAAACAGTTTCATCAAGAATAGCTGAATTAGTATAATTCAGCCTTTTTTCTGTATTATCAAGGCAATTATGTTTATAAATTGTTATTGCAATTTTTTGGGATATTCTATTTATTTAATTGGTCTTATTGATTAGGATAACATATGAAAATGTGTATTCTTTATTTACATTTATATATATATTTCCAGTAATGAAACACCACATGGGTAGTGTGTTGACCTTAAGTAGCTAGTGGATTGATATAGTTTACATATGTTGGAGTCAGTTCGTTCTGACTACCACCAATTGTGGAGGTATCGATATCCGGACAGGATTAGCTAATCCATGTGGCATTGTTTAATATTATACATATTTTATTATACAGTGTGTATGATTAATTTATTAATAATATGTCTTGATTAGACAGTTTTAAACTAAAATTAAACCAAAACTAAAATAAACCAAAAAACTTCCGAGCCATCATTATTTTACGCTTCTGCATATCTCACAATTTTTAAATTGTTAACCCCCTCCTGAAATAAAATTACACTCCAAAGTATGGTCACACTTTACTCATCCGAACTCTACACGTAGAGGCATATCATTTTTCTATACCCTGCTACAAGACAAATTGACCTTTGTTAAATCTCCTGCTATAACACAGTGGGAGCGAGATCTCAACCAGCAGTTTACAGAGGCACAATGGCTTAAGGCCTTCAGCTTCCGATACGTTGCAACACAAAATATTAAGCTCTGGGAGCTAGCCCTAAAAATTGCATACAGATGGTACTACACTCCAGTACATATATTCAAATTTTCCTCTGATGGCTCCCCTATGTGCTGGCGGGAATGCAAACGGATATGATCTCTGTACCATATACTTTGAGACTGTAAATGTTTAACCAGTTTTTAGTGCAAAATATCCAGCATTATATCTGACATCATTGGAATCCTATTACCTCTAACCCCTGCCCTAGCACTACTTATTTTAGGAGTGGATCAATGGCCAAGGAAATATCACACCACTATTCTGCATGTTCTATTGGCAGCCAGAACCACTATTTTAAGAAATTGGAAGTCCCAAATACAACCCCACGGAAGTACTCTCCTTGGTCGAAATTAACTTCTCCTATGAAAAAGCCCTTGCCATAAGTAATAATTCATACCTGTCCTCATATATTTGGAAACCTTGGGTAGAGTGGAGTTCTGATCATAACAACTGAATTATGGTCTCAATGCCTGTATATTATGATCCACATAAGTTGTGCAGTACTATTCAGTTTTTTTTGTTTCTGTTACTATTGTGTGTTCTTGGATGCCTGATAATACCTAAGAAATTTGACCTCTTGCACTACCTTTACTTTTCTGTAATACCAAAGATTTACTGGCATATATACCTGACTTATTTCCTGTACAAGTTATACTCTCTAATAAAAAACTATTAACATAAAAAAAAATATATCAGGTGGTTTAATAATTGTTATAGTATATAATGATCTTGCCACTATCTATTGCGTACATACATGTTCTCTCTAGCCTCTATGATGCCTTGAGAAAATTGAATTTAATCTAACCATTGGTTTTAACAATTTTTTTATGTAATATTTTTGCTTAGATTTCTTCACATTTTTCATTTTCATTATCATATATTTTTTATAATTTTTAAAAATATAATTTAGTATATATTGACATCATTGGGTGATCATGCCCCATAATAACACCCAATGAGGGGTAGACATGAGTGGTGAAGTCATCTGGTTACATCACCAGTAGGGATGAGCCGAACACCCTTGCAAACAGGCAAAAAATTTGTTCGCACACACGAACACCATTAAAGTCTATGGGACACGAACATGAATAATCAAAAGTGCTAATTTTAAAGGCTTATATGCAAGTTATTATCATAAAAAGTGTTTGGGGACCTGGGTCCTGCCCCAGGGGACATGGATCAATGCAAAAAAAGTTTTAAAAACGGCCATTTTTTCGGGAGCAGTGATTTTAATAATGCTTAAAGTGAAACAATAAAAGTGTAATATCCCTTTAAATTTCGTACCTGGGGGGTGTCTATAGTATGCCTGTAAAGGGGCGCATGTTTTCTGTTTTTAGAACAGACTGACAGCAAAATGACATTTCAAAGGAAAAAAGTCATTTAAAACTACTCGCGGCTATTAATAAATTTCCGGTCCGACAATACACATAAAAGTTCATTGATAAAAACGGCATGGGAATTCCCCACAGGGGAACCCGGAACCAAAATAAAAAAAAATGACATGGGGGGTCCACCTAAATTCCATACCAGGCCCTTCAGGTCTGGTATGGATATTAAGAGGAACCCCGGCCAAAATTAAAAAAAAAAAAATGGCGTGGGGTCCCCCTCAAAATCTATACCAGACCCTTTAGGTCTGGTATGGGTTTTAAGGGGAACCCCGCGCCAAAATAAAAAAAAATGGCGTGGGGTCCCCCTAAAAATCCATACCAGACCCTTATCCGAGCATGCAACCTGGCAGGCCGCAGGAAAAGAGGGGGGATGAGAGAGCGCCCACCCTCCTGAACCATACCAAGCCACATGCCCTCAACATTGGGAGGGTGCTTTGGGGTAGCCCCCCAAAACACCTTGTCCCCATGTTGATGAGGACAAGGGCCTCTTCCCCACAACCCTTGGCTGGTTGTTGTGGGGGTCTGCGGGCGGGGGGCTTATCGGAATCTGGAAGCCCTCTTTAACAAGAGGACCCCCAGATCCCAGCCCTCCCCCCTGTGTGAAATGGTAAGGGGGTACAAAAGTACCCCTACCATTTCACTAAAAAAGTGTCAAAAATGTTAAAAATGACAAGAGACATTTTAATGTCTCTTAATGTATTTTAATGTTTAACATATTTAATGTTTCTTCTTTCTTCTATCTTCTTTCTTCTTTCTTCTATCTTCCTTCGGTTTCTTCCTCCATCTTCTTCTTCTTCTGGTTCTTCTGGTTCTTCTGGTTCTTCCTCCGGTGTTCTCGTCCGGCATCTTCCTCCATGGCATTGGCGTCTTCTTCCCTTCTTCTCCTCAGGCTGATCCGCATCCATGATGGCATGGAGGGAGGCTCCCACTGTGTGACGCTTCTCTCTTCATCTTCTTGTCTTCATCTTTTTTTCGGGCCGCTCCGCATCCATGATGGCATGGAGGGAGACTCCCCCTGTGTGACATTTCTCCTCTTCTGACGGGTCTTAAATAACTTTAATAACCCGGTGACCCCGCCTCCCTCTGACGCACGGGGACTTGACGGGGACTTCCCTGTGGCATTCCCCGTGATGTCAGAGGGGGGCTGGTTCACCCGTTACGTAACCTCGCCCCTTCTGACATCACAGGGAATGCCACAGGGAAGTGCCCGTGCGTCAGAGGGGGGCGGGGTCACCGGGTGGCTCTGCCCCCCATTATTTAAGAACCGTCAAAAGAGGATAAGCGTCACACAGCGGGAGCCTCCCTCCGTGCCATCATGGATGCGAAGCGGCCCGAGGATAAGAAGGGAAGAATACGCCCACGATGTGGAGGAAGATGCCGGATGAGAACACCGGAGGAAAAACCAGAAGAACCAGAAGAACCAGAAGAAGAAGATGGAGGAAGAAACCGAAGGAAGATAGAAGATAGAAGAAAGAAAAAAGAATAAAGAAGAAAGAAGATAGAAGAAAGAAGAAGCATTTAAATAAAGGAATTATCAAAAACTGTCTCTTGTCATTTTTAAAATTTTTGACACTTTTTTAGTGAAATGGGGGGAGGGCTGGGATCTGGGGGTCCCCTTGTTAAATGGGGCTTCCAGATTCCGATAAGCCCCCCGCCCGCAGACCCCCACAACTACCGGCCAAGGGTTGTGGGGATGAGGCCCTTGTCCACATCAACATGGGGACAAGGTGTTTTGGGGGGCTACCCCAAAGCACCCTCCCAATGTTGAGGGCATGTGGCCTGGTACGGTTCAGGAGGGGGGGCGCTCTCTCATCCCCCCTCTTTTCCTGCGGCCTGCCAGGTTGCATGCTCGAATAAGGGTCTGGTATAGATTTTGAGGGGGACCCCACGCCATTTTTTAAAAAAAATTTTGGATGGGGTTCCCCTTAATATCCATACCAGACCTGAAGGGCCTGGTATGGAATTTAGGGGGACCCCCCATGTCTTTTTTTTTTTTAATTTTGGTTCGGGGTTCCCCTATGGGGAATTCCCATGCCGTTTTTATCAATGAACTTTTATGTGTATTGTCGGACCGGCAATTCATTAATAGCCGCGAGTAGTTTAAATGATTTTTTTTCCTTTGAAATGTCATTTTGCTGTCAGACTGTTCTAAACACGGGAAACATGCGTCCCTTTACAGGCATACTATAGACACCCCCAGGTACGAAATTTAAAGGGATAATACATTTTTATTATATAACTTTAAGCATTATTAAAATCACTGTTCCTGAAAAAACGTCCGTTTTTAAAACTTTGTTTTTGCATTGATCCATGTCCCCTGGGGCAGGACCCAAGTCCCCAAACACTTTTTATGACAATACCATGAATATAAGCCTTTAAAATTAGCACTTTTGATTTCTCCCATAGACTTTTAAAGGGTGTTCCGCGGCTTTCGAAATTGCCACGAACACCCCAAATTGTTCGCTGTTCGGCGAACTGGCGAACAGCCGATGTTCGAGTCGAACATGAGTTTACTCGAACTCGAAGCTCATGCCTAATCACCAGGTATTCCCCACCCCTATGTTTACCTGACATTCAGCTGTGTCCCCAGACAGGAGTAGTCATGTTCGGCGGGCTAGGTTTTTTTTTGTTTGGGTCAGCATTTTTGTTTTTTTTAATAAAGGATTTGTCAAAAACTGGTGTTGTGTTTTTATTAACTTTGACCTTTTTTTGGTGAATGAGTAAGGTTATTATGTACCCCATACTCATTCACATTGGGGGGCTGGGGGCATGGGGTTCTCTTTCAAATGCATACCAGACCCAAAGGGGGGCTGGTATAGATAGGGGGGACCCCCACACAGTTTTTTTGTTCTGAATTCTTATTTGCCAGCAATTCTGTTTACCTCAGCTGTCAGCGGGAAAGCCCTCTGAAAGCTGACGAGCCATCAGTTGTTAAGGACGCAGTGGCCAGCTTCTTAACAACCAGCCATTCTTCTCACATAATTGAATCTGTTGATCATTTTTTGACTGCTCTGAACTTGAATCATTACAAAAATTTGGAATTTGTTAGAAAACAAATAAATGAAATGAAAGTAAATGAATTTTAATGAAATTCATACTATTGTCATGAGTTTTTGGTTATTCTGAGATTCGGACATATCCAAATCTCAGAAAAACAAAAAACTCATCCGAATTTAGATTCGGACTGAAACAAATTGCACATGTCAAACAGTTTGTTTATCATTATATACAGTATTTGGCTAGCATAACATCTCAAAATAGAGCACACAGTGCTTTTGTGTAAAGCAGATTTCATATGTGTACTAGTAGTATTAAAAGCGCTTGTGTACACAGACTTTTGTTTGGGACTGCTTTTTTCCTTAATTTATTGGGAATGCTAAATCAGCTTGAAACAGGTTGATGCAGTTTAGAAAGAGGTCAAACGCAGCCCAAAATCAAATAAACTGCAGGGAAATGCAGTGAATTAATTCTGAATAATCTAGAAGTGTCTGATCCCAAATGCAAGCTTAATGCCCCTGAAATCAAGCAGTATTAATTAATCTTCAAGCTCTTAAAGTGTATGTTAAGAGTTGTTTTAGATTTGGGTAGAGTATGGAAGGTTTAGATTCTCTGTCAAGTTTTTATTGACAGTGAGGAGGCCTGTGAGGAGGGGAGGTATTCAGTGGGGCCTATTAG
The DNA here is from genome assembly GCF_042186555.1 of Aquarana catesbeiana. NCBI lineage: Eukaryota > Metazoa > Chordata > Amphibia > Anura > Ranidae > Aquarana > Aquarana catesbeiana. The sequence continues at coordinate 134,457,854 of NC_133332.1, read as the reverse complement.
GAAGGAAGGTACATATGGGGAGGCCTGTGAGGTGTGGATGTATTTAGTTGGGCCTATTGATCATTTTCACTGATACAGAAAGTAAAGGGAAATGCACAATTTTAGGGTTGGTACTAGAACAACAACTGAGTGCAAACCATGCATTTAGGAAAATATGTTTTTGTGTCTAGGATGGGAATTTTGGCAGATTTACTCCAATTTTCTGTTGCATCTCTAAAACAGGAGGTGAACCAAAATCTCCTTATGGGGACAGAGGCAACAAAAAATAACTTGATGGACATTTTAACACTTCACGACTTTATCCCCCAAAAATGGCTATACTTATAACTTTATTACATTTAAAACAACCTTTGTTAATTTCAACAAACATGTAGTGATCAAATAATTTTGATTTCCCTTTCCCCAGGCCTTTATGTGATTGTATTTACTTTTTGTTTTGCAGGTAAAATGTAGATCTCTATTGTGGCTACATCATTCTTTATTACTTAACTTTCATAAACCATATCTTATGTGATCTTATTAAAAGATTCTAATAAATTCCCTTTTTTTATACATCATTATTGGAAATGCTGTTTTTTCCTGTAATACAATTTATCCAAGGCCAGGGAAATGACTGCATAAATGAAAGGATTCTTATGGCTCTAGCACAACATGAAATGTTCATAAGAAATAGGCCATGTGTTGGTTACTGTTTTCAATAGATGTAGAAAACAGACTATGCAGGCCTGAATGAGTCAGTTTTGAACTGGAAATATAAGCAAACATTAACCCTCTAATAGCCAACATTACTGTATACCTTTATGAGCAGATCAGTATTTATTTTTAGGAGGTAATACCTATTTTATTCCTTTGTCTGCACCATATGCCTGCGCTAAATTTGAATTTTTATTCTGATGTGCACACTGACTTCCATTGAATGCCTGCATTTATATTTTTGGAAAAAAGATCAAATATATCTATCTCTTGCAGCAGAATAAAAGTCCTGTTAAATATCCTTTCTCCTATTTCACAAATGTATTTTTAGTTTATTTTGACTATGTCCACCATAATTTCAAAGAACAAACCAGATATAAAAATATATATATAAAATCAGGGTTATGACCTTACCTAAAGCAAGTACTCTTGTAAGCAGGCCCAGTGCAGGAATATGTACTCCCTCATCCAGCCAGTAAATCTCCCATAAGATTTTAGTTTCCTAAATGGTCACTCCATTTAAAACATTCAATAAAGTTATATACTGGTGGATTGAATTAATAAATAATTTATTGTTACCCTGTATCCATCCTTTCTATCATAAGCAAACAGAAGGGCTAAGAATCCCAATGTTATAACAGCTTTATGGTAAGGGTCATGCAAAATCAGGATCGCCATTGGAGTTTTTAAAATCTTCCTTGATAGATATAAAGGAAGAAATGGTGAGTTGGAATACCCAGATCTTCCTATAACTTTAATATTCATTTTGAGTGAATTTTTCCTTTAATGCAAAATATTTAGATCAGCATTTTAGATCCTTGTATGATTAAAGTGGAACTAAACCCATAAATTTAACTGTTTCCCAAAAGAATTGTTACAGTTACTAATGTGGATATGTTACCTCTCAACAGAACTGTCAAGCCATCAAATGGTTGGTGTCATAGCTGATCACATGTGCAGCACTATGGCAACTGCAGATCGGAGACTAAAATGGAAGCTTCCCCAGCTGTAAAGGATAGGTGGGTTTAGTTCAGCTGTAATTGGCAATCAAATTACCAATCTGACATTTGACATTTTAATTCCAGCCTACACCTGTAATGTGCTTTGATATGCAAGACTAAGATCACAGTGATAGACTTTTATTTTTTCACTGAGATGGTTTAGTGTACAGATGATAGCAGATGATGGACAATTGGCAAATTTACCAGAAAAGTTTTGCACACCATTAAAACTTAATGTATGTATTAAAATCCAACACTAAATAAGCAGAGGCAAAGCCGATGTGTAATCTAGAGTTTTATCCAATACGGAACTGAATATACAATAGTAACATTAATGAATAAATAGCAAGGCAATTACAATGACCTAAATACATAACTTGCTTTTAAACAATGTAATCTGCCATTTTACTGCTTTACTGCTGATTTTGATTGATCTGTGAAAAAAATGTTTTTTTTTTCAATGACCTGTTCACCAGTAGAAAAAATGTAGAAAAGAACTAGACCACTTACCAAGCCATATAGTACACCACTACGGTGTTACTTTGCTACATTTTTGGCTTTCATCTTGTATTTCACTTTCATGTAACTTTCTAGTTTGCACCTTACTTCTTTGTTACCTAACATCATGTGTCTAACTCATAGTTGCTTCATATCCACTTCAAGACCAAACCTATTCTGGTACTTTTTGTACAAGTTTAAATCAGTATTTTTTGCTAGAAACTTACTTATAACCCCCAAACATGATATATATATATACCTATATATATATCTATATATTTTTATGTCACGCGCAGTTTATTGGAAAAAACACTTTAATGAATAGGGAAAAAACAAAACAATATATACCCCAATTTGGAAAATATAAAAGATGATGTTACTCCGTGTAAGTAGATACCTAACATGTCATGCTTTAAAATTGCACAAGCTTATGGAATGGCAACAAACTACGGTGTTTAAAAATCTCCATAGGCGATGCTTTAAAAATGTTTACAGGTTACCTGTTTAGAGTTACAGAAGAGTTCTAGTGCTAGAATTATTTCTAACATTTGCGGAAATACCTCACATGTGTGGTGCAAACACTGTTTACATATGCGTATGTGACCTATATATGCGTTCGATTTACATGCAAGCACGGAGGGATGGGGACACTTTACTTTTTGTTTCTTATTGATTTTATTTTTACTTTTACATTGTTCCTTTAGTTTTTTTATCACTTTTATTCCTATTACAAGGAATGTAAACATCCTTTGTGATAGATATAAGGATAACAGGTCCTCTTTATGGAGCGATCTGGGGTCAAAAAGACCACAAATCTCTCCTTTACCTTTAAAAGTAAAAGATAAAAAAATATGATCCTTTGCTTTAAAAAAAAAAAATTATTATTTACTTTCACCCTGAACCAGATTTGACACCATAATGTCGTTCTGGTCCTCCAAGGCCATAGAAGCAATCAAAGACAATCCAGTCTTTTATCACCTCTGTGACATTTGGCCACACCGTCGGATCATGTCTGGGGTATGCTGATGGAAATGGTAAGCCTCCTTCTGTTTGTAAACAAAGCGGCCAGGGATTCTTCTCATCTATACAAGACCTTCTCCTAGATAAAGGTTTGACATAGATGTTAATGTGGTCTTTAATTTCAGAAAGTACATAATATTCTAGGGTTTTAAAGTAAATTTTTTCAGCCAAAAATTCTGATTTTAACATGTATGTAAAAAAGTAAAAAAAAAGCTTAAAAGGCTAACTGTTTTAATTAGTTAATTAATGATTGAATGTGTGGAACAATCAAACAGTCCACTTATCTTCAAAAGTTGGCTGTTGTGATTTGAAAGCCTTGCTTTAAACATTATGTGTTTTTAGAAACACTCATTTAGCATACTTACTCAATAAAAATGTTTTCATTGTGATGCAGCATTTCTATATACCATATATCTAAAAGTATTCAATGGCTGTACAACTGATTAATCTGGAATCAACAAATGAGCACAAAGAGTCAGTTCAACTAGAATTTGAATAAGAATTCCCACTCTGTAAACGATAACTATCCTGCCAAAGAGATATGATTTTGCCAAGTACCTTTGCCAATCATATGTACAAGCATAAATAAATAAATAATGCTGTGCCTAAGCACCAACAAAAGGATATCCCAAAGCACAAAATTCCAGAATGTTGTATTAATTAGGGTCATCTTTTGCAAACAGCCCCAGAGTGACAAGATCAACAAGGCAAGACTGGCAAAGACAAAAAAAACAAAGACTTTCACAAAATAAAAGATAGATAAACAAAATGTTTTCTAGATTTGAATGAGAAAATGTGCCATTCTTAACTGTTTGTAGAAGTGTTTTGTTTTGTTCCATTTGGCTGGTTATTTCCAGTAATACCTCCAAAACAGTACAGTTTATATGTATCAAATTATTAAAAGGTAAATAGTACTGTATACAATTAAAGCTCTCCGGCATTCTCAGAGGAGATCTCTCTCCTCTGAGTGCCTGTTTATGAAATGGTGTAGATCACGCCTCCTTTTGTGAAGTGAAGCGATCTACAAATGCTTTGAACTGTGAAAAATGCCCCCTGTTATGTCGTGAGACATAGCGAGATTACAGAACCAGAAATTCACTGAAACACTTGAGGTGTCCGTTTATTAAACAGTGGTAAATTATCACTGCTCAGTACACATATTTTCAGAGGACACCGTCCACCTCATGTTAATAAAATAATTAGTCCCCCTACACAAAAAAAAAAAAAAAAAAAATATATATATATATATATATATATATACACACACACACACACACACAAGCACATATATATATATATAGATTTATATATATATATCTATATATATAGATCTATATATATATAGATCTATATATATAGATCTATATATATATATATATCTATATATATATATACATATACTAGGGTTGTCCCGATACCGATACTAGTATCGGTATCGACACCGATACCGAGCATTTGCCCAAGTACTTGTACTTGGGCAAATGCTCCCGATGCTTCCCCCGATACCTGGAAGACAGCAGTGATTGGCGCGTGGGGGAGTTACAAGATTCTCCCCCAGTGGCTTTCACCAGCTTTAGTGACATACAGCGGTGATCGCATCCTCCTCCGTGCCCCCTCCGTTCCTCTGTGCCTCTCCGCTGTCCCCTGCATTCCTCTCTCCTTATCTGTCCCCCTCCGTTCTCCCCCTCCGTTCCTCTCTCCTTATCTGTCCCCTCTGTTCTCCCCCTCAGTTCCTCTGTCCCCCTCCTCCTTCCTTTGTGTATGGATAGAATCAGCTGACTCTGTCCATTCACATAACTGAAACATTGTAAGCTGCTGTCTTCTCTCCATTCATTCTCAGTGCAGCTGACGCTGCAGAGAAAGGGACTGGGGAATCTCTATCCTCTGTCTCTTTCTCTGTCTCAAGGGGGAGATATCAGAGGTCTGTTAAGACCCCTGATATCTCACCAAAGCCCCCCAAAAGGGCTGATTAAAAAAAAAAAAAAAAAAAAAAAACAATAAAGAATAAAAAAATATTATTGTAAAAAATTAAAATTGTAAGAAAAAAAAAAAAAAACACACACACATACAACGTTCACCCCCCCACCCCAAAAAAATAGCAAAAAAAAAACTGTCACGTGACATTAAAAAAAAAGTATCGGTAATCGGTATCAGCGAGTACTTGAAAAAAAGTATCGGTACTTGTACTCGGTCCTAAAAAAGTGGTATCGGGACAACCCTAATATATACATACATATATACTGTATATACACATAAACATGGCAGGGGAAATACTATTTACTGTCTTGGAGGGTCTGATCACGGAAGGAGGAAGTCAATAATCTTCCTTCTCTCCCTGATTCTCCACCTCTGAGCTGGAAAATCTGGGAGGGAGAATTCTGACAGAGATGGCCAGTAAGGTGCTAAGAGCGCACCTTCATAAAATGGCCATTTCTGTGTCAGTCAATGACAGATTCTCTGTGCGCAGAGATGATTCTCCCCTGACCATTTCTGTTTCATAACAGATCTGATCTGAGATGAGCTGCGATCATCAGGACCGCAGCTCATCTCGGTTTTATAAATAGACACGTAAGGATGAACTCCTAGTTTAGTCCAAACCTACAGTATGTTCTGGTGTTTATTTTTATGGGAACCCCACACCATTTTCAAAGTGCCCATGCTGCGGCGCGATCTGTCACCCACTGTTTTCACCAGACACAGCGGATCACATTTCAGTGTAGCAGCCCACTGCCAATACCATGTGATTGCAGATCACATGCCAATTGTACACAATGGATGGCTTCCTTTCATGTCATTCACTGTGTACTATGTACTGTGTTTATCTCTGTGATTGGTCACAGTGATCACGTGATACAGACAGGGACAATCACAGCCCATCTGTACCATGTCATTAGATGTGGCCAATCAAGGCTAATCACAATAGTAAACACTGAATAAAAAGTTTTTATTCAGAAAAAAAGGTTGCTTATAACAGTTAAGTTCACAGTTATAAGCAATCATAGTGTGTAAAAAAAAAAATAATCTTGATCACCTCCCCAGAGTAGTACAATGCTACTATGGAAACACTGTATTGCTCTGGTCACAGTATGCAAAAAAAAGTAAAAAAAGTAATAAAAAAGAAAGAATCATTAAAAAAATTGAAAAAAATATTATTATTATTTTTTTTTTAATACTGTCACCAGTCAGTGTCCCTGACCACCACACCAGTTACAGTATATGATGATGATGTACTGCACTGGTGACAGTATATTAAAAAAATGGGAAAAAAAAAATTTTTGTTTAATTGCTTCATTTTCCAAAAAATTTTGACAAAAAATTACAACTTCTAAAAAAAAAAAAACTCACCATGCCTCTTACTAAATATCTAAATATCTACTTTCCAAAATGGGGTAATTTAGGAGACTTTTTTTCAGGCATCAAAAAATTAAATGAGGCAGTACATCAGAATTGACTGATTTTCACATACAGTATATATAAAAAAACATAGTTTATTAACTATAACTTTCCTACAGTCTATACAATATACACTGATTTAGTTAATTTTACCAAAGAAATGTAAGAGTATACATTTTGGCCTAATTTTATGAAAAAAATGTATTTGGTTGAAAAATGTTCAGTCTTTTTTTAGTCATTTAGCAAAAAATAAAAAGCCCAATGGTGATTAAATACCACCAAAAGAAAGCTTTATTTGTGTGAAAATTCTGTCATATGTCTTTGTTGTGGGAGATCCAGGAGAATAACCCTGATGATTTCAGGAATTTTCTCTGGATGACGGACCCCATTTTTCACCATCTGTTGGCTTTGCTATCCCCTTATATTATGAAGCAGGACACCTGCATGCGGCAAGCCATCACTCCCGAGCAGAGGCTAGTCGCCACCTTGTGGTACTTGGCAACAGGGAGAAGTCTACAGGACCTCAAATTCTCTACAGGCATCTCCCCCGGGCTCTGGGGATCATTATTCCAGAGACCTGTTCTGCCATCATACAGGGCCTGCAGAAGGACTATATTAAGGTACGTTTTATCCTTTGACATCACATTCTATGTATTTCATGTTTGCTAATGTATTGTATTTCTTTCATCATTCCCTAATTACCATGATTGTAATATGCTGTGAATGTCCTCTTTGTCCTCATGCATGCTGTAAACTTTTAATGCTCCTTTTTTGGCCTACATGCATATTTGCCTTCACTAACCTCCCCAGCATGCTATCCTGGGCCCATACACATCTAGCCTAGTCACTTAATGTATTTTGGCAGCTCCATAGTAGTGCTTTACCCTAAACACCCCCTAAAATGTGTCCAAATGTTATTGTTGTCCTAAAAGTCTGGCAGAGTGCCAGAGGCTTTTTTTTGGAGTCCCAAACTCATTTATACCCCCCAAAAAATTTCCCAATGGTCCATCAGAGGGTATGAGGAATCTGAAAAGTGGACCTTATATTTTTAAACACTCCTTAAAATAAATGTTATACTGATGTTGGCCAAGAATGTTTGTGTCTAATCTGCTTGCAATGTTATGTGCAAAAGTACAATTTTTTTTTCTTTTTTGACTCCACAGTTTCCATCAATGCCACAGAAATGGCAGACTGTGGCCTCCCAGTTTGCCCATCGGTGGGACTTTCCTAACTGTGGAGGGGCAATCGATGCAAAACATGTCCACATCATACCACCACCCCATTTGGGGTCATACTATTTTAATTATAAGGGTTTCAATAGTATCATGTTGATGGCGGTAGTCTCGGCGACATATGAATTTTTATATGTGGATGTGGGGAAGAATGGCCGGATGTCAGGTGGTGGAGTCTTTGCCAAGACCGAGTTCTACCGACATCTCCAGAGTGGTGGCTTGGGATTGCCACCTGCGGAATAGAACGTTGAAGGACTCCCATTTGTTTTTATCGCTGATGAAGCATTTGGTCTGGGTGATCACCTGATGAGACCATTCCCCCAGAGGACCCTCACCCCGGAGAAGAGGGTTTTTAATTACAGGCTGGCCATAGCCAAAAGAGTCGTGGAGAATGCCTTTGGGATAATGGCCAGCTGGTTCCACCTATTTCTTATGGCAATTAATATAGCAGAGTACAAACTGAACCACATAGTTCTAGCATGCTGCATACTTCACAAATTTTTAAAGAGAAATGCTCCAAATTACGTTGCATCAGTTGGGCCTGAGGCCGGACTTCATGAAAATACACTGACGGCCCTGGAAGCTGGCCATCCTGGCTTGCCCCCCAAAGCGCCTGTAAAGTGCGGCAAAAATATGTTGATTATTTTACGGGTAGGGGGGTCATTGCTATGCCAGCAAATTTGTAAATATTTTCTATTTGAAAAAAAAAAAATATCTGATAAAATATTGATTTTGATTTACTGCTTGTGTTTCTTTTAGTTGTCTCCTAGGTTCTCCTAGTGCTCTTGTAGTGCCAAGTGTTTTTTCCAATATTTAATAACCCCCATTGTCACTGTAAACACCAGCTTAATACAAAAAGAAAGAAGAAGCCACACATTGTTGAGTATAATACCTTTTGCACACGTGCGTTATAAAACATTTTTGGGTAAAAAAACAACATCTTGGTTTTATAAAGTTTTACATTGAAAATATTTTTTTAGTACATAAACAGGCATGTTTCAAAACATAACATACACAACTCAGGAACTTAAAAAGTTCAACATTGAAAAACTGAAGGCAATATCAGACATTACAGTGTCAAAAATGTGTTGATATTGCCTTCATCAGGTAGGGTTAAAGGGGTTGTAAAGTTAAATTTTTTTAAAAAAAAAAATAACAAACATGTTATACTTACCTTCACTGTGCAGCTCGTTCTGCACAGAGTGGCCCCGAACCTGGTCTTCTGGGGTCCCTCGGCGGCTGTTTCAGCTCCTCCCCGCATGCATTCACCACCTTAATGCGAGCTCCCTCGCATGGCGGTGAGTGCTTGCGGGCGCGCTCCCGTGATACAGCCGGCGGCTATAGCCGCTCGCTGTATCACTCGGCCCCGCCCCCCGGCACGCCGCGTCATCGGATGTGATTGACAGCAGCGCGAGCCAATGGCTGCGCTGCTTTCAATCCATCCACTGCAGCCAATCAGCGACCAGGCTGAGCTGCAATGAAGATGACGAGAACGAGCAGCGAAGATTCGAGGCATCAGGTAAGTAAAACGGGGGGGCTGGGGGCGGCGGTATTGTCAAAAGTTTTTTCACCTTAATGCATAGAATGCATTAAGGTGAAAAAATTTTTACCTTTACAACCCCTTTAAGTCATCCCTGTAAAAGCCAAATTTTGAAGATACACACAAATTGGGAGTCAAACTGGAGATTTCCCTCTTGATCCCATGCCTAATGTCAACATGTGCTATTTCTCATCATGGGGGATCAATGGACATGTTTTGGGGGTGCAACCTTTTCCTCTCACCTACTTGAGTTGCAAGGAAGGGGTTGCACCCACAAAACTTGTACATTGATATCCCCTTATGGCAGATAGCACATGTTGACACACTGTGTGCATCTTCAAAATTTGGGTTTTAAAATGCGAACAAAATTTTTAAAAATAGGAATATGAAACATTGCTTGGAAATGGGGTACAATTGTCTGTTTTGGCAGAGTTCGAAGCTGAAGACATGATTTTTTTCTCTTACCAAAGCTGGAATACTTACCTTTTTGTACAAGTTTCACACATGGAAACAACCCAAGTATCCACTGGAGTACCTGTGTGGGACACCCTAAAAAGTTTGTTGTGGTGTCCCACACTAGTGCTCCTGAGTCCAGATGTGTAAACAGCTGCTGAGTGTCCTCTCCTTACATTACACTGAATCAAGTTTGCAATTCATTCTAGCTTAAAACACATCTAGACAACAATTTACTAAACTTCTTTTAATACAAATTAGCATGACCAAATGTAGTTAACCCTGTATCTGCCAAAAACATTGTATTTCGTTGGCAAACGAACAATGTTTACTGCGACGATTACTCTGTCCACGAACATGAAAGTAGCCATTTAAAACTATATAACAGTAAAGAAAAGCACATGGGAGCAGCATGCAAGTAATAATAATAGGGACACACTACAAATACTTTTTAGAAGCAGTTTCTTGATCCTGCTGTACTGATCCTGCTCCCTCAATTTCAGGTCTGACCAGTGTTTCCTCAATTGCTCCTTGGATCGTCGTACCCCAAAATTCCTGTGCAGACTTCTCACTACTTTAGACATGATCTTGGCCTTTCTCACATTTGGGTTTAGGTAAGGTCCATACTTTCCATCATAGTTGGCCCTCTTCAAGATGTCCACCATCTCTACAAAGGCCATATTTGAAGCCTTAAATCTCCCACGGGATCGTGATGTTTCTGGCTCCTGGCTTTCCCCCTCATTACTGCTCTTACACACCTGCTGTGTCCCCGCCATGTTCCTGTCCCACTGCGAGGAAAGAGAAGGGGTGGGGAAAATTCTAGAAAGAATGTCAGGGGCGGGCGACGCGGGTGGAGTTTCACGCATGCTCAGTGTATATAATGCTAACACGCGTGTGTCGTATGTACAATCTGTGTACAGAGGAAGGAGGACCGGAAGCGCCAAACGTTCTAACGAAGGTAACATTTTAACTTGGGACATCAGTGGCCTATACTGATTCGAGATCGAGGCCTATATTGGGATAAGATTAGGAGAGTTTTGCCTGATATTAGTGTTTTTGTCTTGTGTTTTTTCTTGCAGCAAATATGAAACAATTCAAAGATCCTGAATTCATGGGCCAGTTCATAGACAGATACAGGGATATGAGAAATTTGTGGGAGGTTATAAACCTCTTATATCAAAATAAACTAGCTAGGAAGGCATCGCTGGAGAAACTGCTGCAATTTTTGAAGACGCAGGTCCCTGACTCAGACCGAGTTTGTGGATAAGAAAATTGGTAGCTTGAGAAGCACGTATAGGAAGGAACTTAATAATGCTGGGCTCAGAATGATAGTCTTTTCTATTTATTAACATTCAATTTGCAACAGTCATGAGCTGAAAATTGCGTGTGATTGATGAAACAAAAACTAAAACTATGTCCCTTTTTCATACACAGGAAGACCTCAGCCAGGACGAGGCTCTGGAATGTGGCAGCCGGGATGAGGTGGAGGTAAGTGTCAGCCAGGAGGTGGTCAGGCCCAGTAGCCTCACCCAATCCCAGGTGCTTCCCCTCCGCCTTACAATAAAAGGTGCCAGGAAGGGGAGTAACATGGAGGAGGCAGCACTGGGCCTCATTAAGGAGGCTAATGCGGCCCTGAAAACAACCCTTGATGCTGAAGAGGCCCATGGATGCTATGTAGCTGCAAAATTGCAGCAAATGGAGGAGGGCCAATGCCTCATCTGTGAGAAGATTATTTTTCAGCCCCTTAATAAGGGGTTGGGGGGCCAAATAACTGATAACATGCACTTATGTGCGCTCGCCCATCCTCCTCCTCCTCCTCGTGCCACAAGTCCACCTCCAGAGCCACAGCCTCCAAGGAAGGCTGCAGGGAAGGCTGCAGGAAAGACATGAAAGCGATGGCCTGGGTTCAGTCTGGTCTGACAGAAGACGCAGGCTGTTGTAGTACCACAGCCTGGGGACATATATGTCATCTGCTGCTGTTCCTGATCTCTGGGAGTCCTGGACAAGATTGTGCTCCCTATTATATGAACTTCTCAGGCTACCCATTTTTATTTATAAAGAGTTGATGTGTGTCCTGGGGTACAAAGGCTTTGCAAATTCCTTGTCAAAAAGGTTTATTGATTGCACAATAAAATGAAAGTCCATTGGTTACATGTACAAGGATGTATAAACATAAGCTTTTTGTTAAACAATAAAACAAATTATATATATATAGGTAACATAGTATGTTATTGTTTGTATTAAACTTCATCACATACATTTAATTAATCAATTCATTAACTGCTCTATGTTACTTTATCTGATAAGTATGAAAGTTGTAACTATAAATATCTAACAAAAGATATCTTAAAAAACTTAGTACATATATCGGTCTAGTATGTATTAATATAGAGTAGATATGGATGAACAAATATTGTACTATAACATAAAATGAGATAAAAAAAAGAGAAGTAAGAGAAAAGGAAGGAGAAGAAAGAATAGATAAAGAGTAAGTACACAAGGTCGATCCAGGTACCAGAGCATGGTTCTGCGTATTTATTCCATGTATGAATAAAAATGTGGTTACACGGTTTTGTTAAGTAATCAGATAATCAGCTAAATAATCAATTCCCATGACTGAAGGACTGAATCATTGAAATTTGGGGGTAAATGAGTCTTTATCTATGGATTCCATATTTTCTTGAATTTTGGAATTTGGTTGCCTTCAATAGCAGACATTTTAGCTTGAGACATTGCAGAATTCATTCTGTTCTTGGTTTCAGCCAATGACAGTTTTGGTGATTTCCATGCTTTTGCCATTGTTTGTTTAGCAGCGGTTGAAAATTGAACAAAAAGCTTAGATTGGGAGAATGTTAGATGGTCTGGTTTTAGATTAAGTAATGCAATGAAAGGGTCTGGTGTTAGTGGCGTTTGGAACATTTTGGAGGCTAGTTCAAATATTTTCCCCAATAAGATTTGACTATTGGACATGTCCACCATATATGTAGGTGTGTACCTGGATATGTACAACCCACGAAACAGAGGACTGAATGATTGGGAGTGTATTTAGCCATTCTGGCAGGTACAAAGTACCAGCGGGTTAGAACTTTATAATTTGCTTCCATCGCAGTAACATTGGGCAAGGAAGATTTAGTAGTTAACCATATTTCAGACCATTCTGCATTGTCCAGTTTTTATCCCAAATCTTCCTCCCACTTTTGGACATAGGTTGATTTATCAGATTTTGATTTAGTCAAAAGTTGTGTGTAAAAAGATGATATCATTCTATTAGCAAGTGAGTCATTTTTGCACATTGATTCAAAAGTGGAAAGGCGAGGTAAGCGTGATTCAGCATTTGTAAGGGGTATGAAAAATTTTTTGATTTGTAGATACCTGAATAGTTCAGAATGCAGTAAACCATAGCTTTCCCTAAGTTCCGGGAATGATCGGAAGGAATTGGGAGTAATAAATTCATGGTGCATTAAGAGGTTGGCATTTGACCAGGCTTTAAATGATTTTGGATATATCCATGCCGGGTAGAAGGCAGGATTTTTGAAAAAGGATAAAATGGGATTATGTTTTGATTGTAGTTGATTTTTAGTTTTCAGACTGTCCCAGAGAGATACAAAATATTTAGTTATTGGGTTACCTAGTGTAAGACGGTCTTTAGGTTGGAGCCATAATAAATTAAAGATTAAAAGTGGATCACATTCCAAGGCTTCTATTAGTACCCATAATGGGATTTCCTTTATTGTATGGTACTTGGTGATACTGGCCAGGTGGGCGGCTTTGTAGTAGCTGGCAAAATTGGGGAGACCAAGCCCTCCATTAGTTCTAGGGGCAAATAATGTACATGCCGGTATGTGTGGTTTGATAGGGCCCCAATCAAATTTTGATACCCTTTGTTGCACCAGTCTTAGATAATAAGATGGGATAGAAATTGGTAGTACTCGAAACAGGTATAATAATTTGGGCAAGATGATCATTTTAATTGCATTTATTCTTCCTATCCAGGATAATGGGAGTTGTGACCATTGTTTTAATAATGTCGTTATTTGTTTTAATAAGGGGGATAATTGGCTGTGAATAGATCTGTATAAGAGGTGGATTCCTAAATATGGGATAGACTTATCTACCCATATAAAGGGGAGTGCCGCTTTTGCTGGAATCAATTCTGCATCAGTTAGGGAGATATCAAGAGCCAGGCATTTCTTAGGGTTAATGGCCAGCCCCGATATTGATGCAAATCTACTTAAAATGGGCAAAAGATTAGGGCCAGAAATTTGTGGGGATGACAGGAAAAGATGGATATCATCCGCAAATATGCAAAGTTTATGCTGCAGACCTACTTCAATAGTAATCGTAGGGTTGGTCCTAATTAGCGATGAGCCGAACACCCCCCTATTCGGTTCGCACTAGAACTTGCGAACAGGCAAAAAATTTGTTCGAACACGCGAACACCATTAAAGTCTATGGGACACGAACATGAATAATCAAAAGTGCTAATTTTAAAGGCTTGTATGCAAGTTATTGTCATAAAAAGTGTTTGGGGACCTGGGTCCTGCCCCAGGGGACATGGATCAATGCAAAAAAAACTTTAAAAATGGCCGCTTTTTCGGGAGCAGTGATTTTAATAATGCTTAAAGTGAAACAATAAAAGTGTAATATTCCTTTAAATTTCGTGCCTGGGGGGTGTCTATAGTATGCCTGTAAAGGGGCGCATATTTCCCGTGTTTAGAAGAGTCTGACAGCAAAATGACATTTCAAAGGAAAAAAAGTCATTTAAAACTACTTGTGGCTATTAATGAATTGCGGGTCCGACAATACACATAAAAGTTCATTGATAAAAACGGCATGGAAATTCCCCACAGGGGAACCCCGAACCCAAATTTTTTAAAAAAATGACGTGTGGGGGTCCCCCTAAATTCCATACCAGGCCGTTCAGCCAAAATTTTTTTTAAAAATGACGTGGGGTCCCCCTCAAAATTTATACCAGACCCTACAGGTCTGGTATGGATTTTAAGGGGAACACCGCGCCAAAATTTAAAAAAAAATGGCCTGGGGTCCCCCCAAAAATCCATACCAGACCCTTATCCGAGCACGCAACCTGGCAGGCCGCAGGAGAAAAAGGGGGACGAGAGAGCGCCCCCCTCCTGAATCATACCAGGCCACATGCCCTCAACATTGGGAGGGTGCTTTGGGGTAGCCCCCCAAAACACCTTGCCCCCATGTTGATGGGGACAAGGGCCTCATCCCCACAACCCTGGCCTGTGGTTGTGGGGGTCTGCAGGCGGGGGGCTTATCGGAATCTGGAATCCCCCTTTAACAAGGGGACCCCCAGATCCTGGCCCTCCCTCTGTGTGAAATGGTAAGGGGGTACAAAAGTACCCCTACCATTTCACAAAAAAACTGTCAAAAATGTAAAAAATGACAAGAGACAGTTTTTGAAAATTCCTTTATTTAAATGCTTCTTCTATCTTCTGTCTTCTGTCTTCTATCTTCTATCTTCCTTCGGTTTCTTCCTCCATCTTCTTCTTCTTCTTCTTCTGGCTCTTCTGGTTCTTCCTCCGGTGTTCTCGTCCGGCATTTTCCCCCACGACATCTTCTTCCCTTCTTCTCCTCGGGCCGCTCTGCATCCATGATGGCATGGAGGGAGGCTCCCGCTGTGTGACGCTTCTCCTCTTCTGACGGTTCTTAAATAACGGGAGGGCGGGGCCACCCGGTGACCCGGCCCCATCTGACACATGGGGACTTGACGGGGACTTCCCTGTGGCATTCCCCGTGATGTCAGAGGGGGCGGGGTCACCCGTTATGTAACCCCGCCACTTCTGACGTCATGGGGAATGCCACAGGGAAGTCCTTGTCAAGTCCCCGTGCGTCAGAGGGGGCGGGGTCACCGGGTGGCTCCACCCCCTATTATTTAAGAACCGTCAGAAGAGGAGAAGCGATACACAGCGGGAGCCTCCCTCCATGCCATCATGGTTGTGGAGTGGCCCGAGGAGAAGAAGAGAAGAAGACGCTGTGGAGGAAGATGCCAGACAAGAACACTGGAGGAAGAACCAGAAGAACCAGAAGAGGAAGAAACTGAAGGAAGATAGAAGAAAGAAGACAGAAGATAGAAGAAAGAAGAAGCATTTAAATAAAGGAATTGTCAAAAACTGTCTCTTGTCATTTTTTACATTTTTGACAGTTTTTTTGTGAAATGGTAGGGGTACCCCCTTACCATTTCACACAGGGGGGAGGGCTGGGATCTGTGGGTCCTTTTGTTAAAGGGGGCTTCCAGAGCCCGATAAGCCCCCCGCCCGCAGACCCCCCACAACCACTGGGCAAGGGTTGTGGGGATGAGGCCCTTGTCCCCATCAACATGGGGACAAGGTGTTTTGGGGGGCTACCCCAAAGCACCCTCCCAATGTTGAGGGCATGTGGCCTGGTACAGTTCAGGAGGGGGGGCGCTCTCTCGTCCCCCCCTCTTTTCCTGCGGCCTGCCAGGTTGCGTGCTCGGATAAGGGTCTGGTATGGATTTTTGGGGGACCCCACACCATTTTTTTAAAATTTTTGCCGGGGTTCCCCTTAATATCCATACCAGACCTGAAGGGCCTGGTATGGAATTTAGGGGAGCCCCCACGTTATTTTTTTATTTTTTTTATTTTGGTTCGGGGTTCCCTTGTGGGGAATTCCCATGCCATTTTTATCAATGAACTTTTATGTGTATTGACGGACCGGCAATTCATTAATAGCAGCGAGTAGTTTTAACCACTTCAGCCCCGGAAGGATTTACCCCCTTCCTGACCAGAGCACTTTTTACAATTTGGCACTGTGTCACTTTAACTGCTAATTGCGCGGTCATGCAATGCTGTACCCAAACGAAATTATCGTCATTTTCTTCACACAAATAGAGCTTTCTTTTGATGGTATTTGATCGCCTCTGCCATTTTTCATTTTTGCGCTATAAACGGAAAAAGACCGAAAATTTTGAAAAAAATTATATTTTCTACTTTTTGTCATAAAAAAATCCAATAAGCTCAATTTTAGTCATACATTTAGGCCAAAATGTATTCGGCCAGATGTCTTTGGTAAAAAAAATGTCAATAAGTGTATATTTCTTGGTTTGCGCAAAAGTTATAGTGACTACAGTCTACGGTACATTTTCTGGAATTTACACAGCTTTTAGTTTATGACTGCCTATGTCATTTCTTGAGGTGCTAAAATGGCAGGGCAGTACAAACCCCCCCAAATGACCCCATTTTGGAAAGTAGACACACCAAGGAAATTGCTGAGAGGCATGTTGAGCCCATTGAATATTAATTTTTTTGTCCCAAGTGATTGAATAATGACAAAGAAAAAAAATTTACAAAAAGTTGTTACTAAATGATATATTGCTCACACAGGCCATGGGCATATGTGGAATTGTAAGCCAAAATACATTTAGCTGCTTCTCCTGAGTATGGAGATACCACATGTGTGGGACTTTTTGGGAGCCTAGCCATGTACGGGGCCCCGAAAACCAATCACCGCCTTCAGGATTTCTAAGGGCGTAAATGTTTGATTTCACTCCTCACTACCTATCACAGTTTTGAAGGCCATAAAATGCCAAGATGGCACAAACCCCCCCCCCAAATGACCCCATTTTGGAAGGTAGACACCCCAAGCTATTTGCTGAGAGGCATGTTGAGTCCATGGAATATTTTATATTTTGATACAAGTTGCGGGAAATTGACAATTTTTTTTGTACAAAGTTGTCACTAAATGATATATTGCCCAAACATGCAATGGGCATATGTGGAATTACACCCCAAAATACATTCTGCTGCTTCTCCTGAGTACGGGGATACCACATGTGTGGGACTTTTTGGGAGCCTAGCCGCGTACAGGGCCCCGAAACCAAGCACCGCCTTCAGGATTTGTAAGGGCGTAAATTTTTTATTTCACTTCTCACTACCTATCACAGTTTTGAAGGCCATAAAATGCCAACATGGCACAACCCCCCCCAAATGACCCCATTTTGCAAAGTAGACACCCCAAGCTATTTGCTAAGAGGCATGTTGAGTCCATGGAATATTTTATATTTTGACACAAGTTGTGGGAAAGTGACCAATTTTTTTTTTTTTTGCACAAAGTTGTCACTAAATGATATATTGCTCACACAGGCCATGGGCATATGTGGAATTGCACCCCAAAATACATTCTGCTGATTCTCCTGAGTACGGGGATACCACATGTGTGGGACTTTTTGGGAGCCTAGCCGTGTACAGGGCCCCGAAAACCAATCACCGCCTTCAGGATTTCTAAGGGCGTAAATTTTTGATTCACTCCTCACTACCTATCACAGTTTCGCAGGCCATAAAATGCCAAGATAGCACAAAACCCCCCAAATGACCCCATTTTGGAAAGTAGACACTCCAAGCTATTTGCTGAGAGGCATGGTGAGTATTTTGCAGCTCTCATTTGTTTTTGAAAATGAAGAAAGACAAGAAAAACATTTTTTTCTTTTTTCAAATTTCAAAACTTTGTGACAAAAAGCAAGGTCTGCAAAATACTCACTATACCTCTCAGCAAATAGCTTGGGGTGTCTAATTTCCAAAATAGGGTCATTTGGGGGGGTTATGCCACCTGGGCATTCCATGGCCTCCGAAACTGTGATAGGCAGTGAAGAGTGAAATCAAAAATTTACGCCCTTAGAAAGCCTGAAGGCGGTGCTGGGTTTTCGGGGTCCCGTACGCGGCTAGGCTCCCAAAAAGTCTCACGCATGTGGTATCGCCGTACTCAGGAGAAGCAACAGAATGTATTTTGGGGTGTAATTTCACATATTCCCATGGCATGTTTGAGCAATATATCATTTAGTGACAACTTTGTGCAAAAAAAAAAAATGTGTCTTTTTCCCGCAACTTGTGTCACAATATAAAATATTCCATGGACTCTACATGCCTCTCAGCAAATAGCTTGGGGTGTCTACTTTCCAAAATGGGGTCATTTGGGGGGGGGGGGTTGAACTGTCCTGGCATTTTATGCACAACATAAAAACACTCTTCTAACCACTTGAAGACAAAGCCTTTTCTGACACTTTTTGTTTACATGAAAAAATATTTTTTTTTTTGCAAGAAAATTACTTTGAACCCCCAAACATTATATATTTTTTTAAAGCAAAGGCCCTACAGATTAAAATGGTGGGTGTTTATTTTTTTTTTTCACACAGTATTTGCGCAGTGATTTTTCAAACGCATTTTTTTGGGAAAAAACACACTTTTTAAAATTTTAATGCACTAAAACACACTATATTGCCCAAATGTTTGATGAAATAAAAAAGATGATCTTAGGCCAAGTACTTGGATACCAAACATAACATGCTTTAAAATTGCGCACAAACGTGCAGTGGCGACAAACTAAATACATTTTTAAAGCCTTTAAAAGCCTTTACAGGTTACCACTTTAGATTTACAGAGGAAGACTACTGCTAAAATTACTGCCCTCGATCTGACCTTCGTAGTGATACCTCACATGCATGGTGCAATTGCTGTTTACATTTGACGCCAGACTGATGCTTGCGTTCGCCTTTGCGCAAGAGCAAGGGGGGGACAGGGGTGCTTTTTTTTTTTTTTTTTTTTTTTGCTTTTTTATCTTATTTTTAAACTGTTCCTTTCATTTTTATTTTTTAAAAATCATTTTTATTGTTATCTCAGGGAATATAAATATCCCCTATGATAGCAATAGGTAGTGACAG
Source organism: Aquarana catesbeiana (assembly GCF_042186555.1). Lineage (NCBI taxonomy): Eukaryota > Metazoa > Chordata > Amphibia > Anura > Ranidae > Aquarana > Aquarana catesbeiana. The sequence continues at coordinate 134,438,327 of NC_133332.1, read as the reverse complement.
GTATTCTTTTTTGAAAAAACTGGGGTCTATTAGACCCTAGATCCTCCTCTGCCCTCAAAGCATCTGACCACACCAAGATCGGTGTGATAAAATACTTTCCCAATTTCCCAATGGCGCTGTTTACATCCGGCGAAATCTAAGTCATGAAATGCTTGTAGCTTCCAGTTTCTTAGGCCATAGAGATGTTTGGAGCCACTCTGGTCTCTGATCACCTCTATGGTCAGCTGACTGAATCACCGGCTGCATTCTCAGGTTCCCTCTTGGGACAGGAGAGCCAGAGAAAATCATAGAAGACGGTGGGAGGGGGGCATTCCCTCCTACTGCTTGTAAAAGCAGTCTAGAGGCTAATTAGCTGCTAGGATTGCTTTTACATGAAAGCCGACCGCTGGCTGAAAAGAATGATACCAAGATGATACCTACACCTGCAGGCATCATTCTGGTATAACCACTCAAAGTCCAGAAACATACCAGTACGTTGCTGGTCCTTGTTGGGCATATATTGTAAACTTTTTTTCATATAGCCTGTGGGCTGTATGAAAAAAAGAGATTGATCAGTGGGTATGCCCACCATTAGAATACCTCCCTTCATCCACCCACTTCTAATGATGGGCATAAATGCACCGTATATATATGCCGAAGCATGTGGCATCCTCCCGCAAAATTTACTGTCAAATCGCTCTTTCACCCTCTGCTGCCCCCACGCTTCGGCATATATGCTGAAGTATGTAACTGTGGTGATGACATCACCTCCGACAGCACTGGAGTCACGGCTTTATGTATCGTGGGAGCAAATGCTGTTGCTGTCAAGATAAATAAATCCGCGCTGCAACTGAATGGCGTACCTGCTAAGCAAATGATGGTTAACAATAAAACAAAGTAACGTTACAGTATAACAGTAAGACTTACCATACCTGCAAAGCAAATACAAAAAAAATACTAAAAAAATAAAACATTTAACGCAACCTGTGCCTAAAATATATATATGCCGAAGCATGGGGGCATCCTCCCACAAAAGGCAGGAGCAAATCGCTCCTCCACCCACTGCTGCCCCCACGCTTCGGCATATATGCTGAAGTATATAACTATGGTGGTAAAATCACCTCCGACAGCGCTGGAGTCACGGCTTTATGTATCGTGGGAGCAAACGCTGTTGCTGTCAAGATAAATAAATCCACTCTGCAGCTGAATGGCGTACCTGAAAACAAAAAAATGGTTACCAACAAAACACAGTAAACAGTAAAGTATAAAAAAATTGCATATCTGAAAAGCAAACATAGTAAAACATAATAACAATAAAACATTGTAGAATAGAATACAGTAACAAAGAGCAGAACAATAGAGAGAGAATAGAGAGAGAGAGAACAATAAAATGACAACTATTTTTGTTTTTTTTATTTTATATTTTTTTGTGTTTTTATTTATTTATTTATTTTTTTTACACTTTTTTTTTAGTAACTTTAACTTTTGTAACTGGTACCAGGTTTGGGTCTCTCAAAATGCGATGGCATCTTGGGAGACCCTGTTAAAGTGTGTCCTAGTCTGTGCAATGCTGTACCCTACGCTAAAACTCAACTAGTGTATGGTAGCGTTCAAAACATTCACCAATGCATAGACCAGGATTGTCAGGACAGGGAGGACAATAATCCCGGGTGTCTCACCTAAATCCGTGCTTGCTACGGACATGACATCTTCTTTGGGGGGCTCGTTGGGTAGGGGTACTCGAGAGGACATAAGGAAAATGCCTCTCATGCAGCCGGCTTACTGCATTTGGTTGGGGAAGGTGAGGTGGAGCACCGTCTGGAAACAGAAGGGTTCTGACGATCTCTTCCTGGAATTTAAGGAAGGATCCAGTCCATCCTGAAGCTCTGTATAGCACATGAGCGTTCAGCAAAGCCAATTGAAATAAATAAACATACACTTTTTTGTACCAGCGTCTGGTCTTATGGGCAACTAGGTACGGCGCCAACAATTGGTCGTTGAGGTCCACCCCTCCCATATTTTGGTTATATTCGTGGACACAGAGGGGTTTCTCCACAACACCAGTCGCCGTAGTAATTTGGACCGTCATGTCTGCATGAAGGGAGGTAAGAGCGAAAACATTCTTATTATCCCTCCACTTCATAGTGAGCAAGTTATTACACTGCAAGCAGGCTCTCTCCCCCAGCCTAAGACAGGAATCTACAAGCCGCTGGGGAAAGCCCCGGCGATTAGGTCGCACGGTGCCACATGCTCCAATCTGTTAATTAAAAAGGTGACTAAAAAGTGGCACACTCGTGTAATAATTGTCCACGTAAAAGTGGTACCCCTTTCCAAATAAGGGTGACACCAAGTCCCACACTATCTTGCCAGCGCTTCCTATGTAGTCAGGGCAGTTTGTCGGCTCTACGTGACTATCTTTGCCCTCGTAAACCATAAATCTACATGTATAGCCTGTGGCCCTGTCACAGAGCTTATACATCTTGACCCCGTATCTGGCACGCTTGCTGGGAAGGTATTGTTTGAATGACAAGCGGCCAGAAAATTTAATCAGGGACTCATCAATGCAGACAACGTGATGGGGAGTAAACAAGTCTGCAAAACGCTGGTTGAAGTGGTTTATGAGGGGCCGAATTTTGTAGAGCCGATTGTATCCAGGGTCTCCACGAGGACGACAGAGTTCATTGTCATTGAAGTGCATGAACTGCAAAATCTGCTCGTATCGCGCCCTGGCCATGGAAGCAGAGAACACGGGCATATGGTAAATTGGGTCAGTGGACCAATATGACCGCAACTCACTCTTTTTATTTATGCCCATGTTGAGGGAAAGGCCCAGAAAGATCTTAAATTTGGAGACCGTAATTGGTCTCCAATTTCTGGCAAGGGAGGACTGGGGATTAGCGGCGATGTGTTGACCAGCGTATAAATTGCTTTGGTCCACAATAGATCTATAGAGATCTTCGGTGAAAAACAGCGAATAAAAATCCAGTGGCGTAAAATCAACTGTTTCCACCTGAATTCCGGGTTGGCCAGTGAATGGGGGAAGTACGGGTGCTGCAGAAGTGGTGGGTTCCCAATTCGGATTGGCGAATGCAGCAGGAAGGTCATTAGGGGCATGACGGGCCTGTGTTCATCTTCTTGGTGGCAGCGGGACACTACTAGTGCTTGCCACCTTGCCAGCTTGAACTGCACTTATGGGACTCGCCACGTCACCACGTGAATCTGCAGTGCTGGATGTACGATCAGGGTGTACTAGGCCGCTGGTGCTTGCCAGTTCACCAGAAGGAATAGCGGCGCTAGTACTGCTCTGTTCCATACGAGGGACCTGCGCTTCTTGCACTTCAAGGACAGAAGAAGAAGATTGGGGTCTGGTACGCCTGACCTTAGCAGGGACCACAACTCCATCGTCAGAGCTATCTGTCATGGAGCCGCTGTCCTCTACAGGATCGTATTCTGAGCCTGAATCTGACAGATGAGTGACTTTCTCTTCACTATCTGTCATGCTCAGAAATGTGTAGGCCTCTTCACCAGTGTACCTTCGATTTGCCATTTTGGGCTCTAAATTTAGGGGTAAACTAGTGAGACTCACAGGCAAAAAAGCTCCTGACTGTTAGCAACTGATTCAAAACGCTACCAAAAAACTGTTAGCGATCGCAGGGATCAGGCCTGACTCTGCGAACGCTGCAGTTATGTGTGCTTAGTGTTTTGTAAGTGTCAGTGATCGATCGATACTGCACTTGGGTGGGCTGGGCAGGGCTGGGCCGAGGGGCAAAACGCAGGTGCTAGCAGGTATCTGGGCTGATCCTGCTAACACTGTGTTTATGGGAACCCTAAACTGCTGAGGATGCTAGTATAGATCTGATCGGATCAGATATTGATCCGTTCAGATACTATAGCACTAAGGGAGGTGTATGCTGTGTGCGTGGGTGTTAGCGGTACTGGCGCTAACCTGACGCTGCCTGGGGCAACGCAGACCTTATCTGACCCTAAAAACGTAACTTATATCACCGCCGGGCAATTAGGGGGTTAAACCTTTATAAGGTAATAAACGGCGGGTGCCCTAAAACTATAATAAACTATAAAAAACAAACTAACTAACCAGTGTCACTCGTAACACTTATACGGTGATCGCTGGTGAAAGGGTTAACTAGGGGGCAATCAGGGGTTAAACCCTTTAGTAGGTAGTATATGGGGTCCCTGTCGCTATAAAACGCTGATGGTGAACCTATATACTTACCTCCCTAACTAGCGTCACCAGTGACACTAATGCAGCGATCAGAAAAACGATCGCTTAGTGACACTGGCAACAGGGGGTGATCAAGGGGTTAACCTTTATTAGGGGGGGTTAGGGGGGTACCCTGGACCTAAAGGGGGGTACCCCAGACCTAAAGGGGGCTAACCCTAACTGCCCTAACACTTATAACTGTCACAAACTGACAACCAAAAAAAAACCTGCTATTGGTGTCAGTGTGACAGGGGGTACAGGGGGGTGATCGGGGGGTGACTGGGGGGTGAAATGTGTGCCTGGCATGTTCTACTGAAAGTGTAGTGTTGGTGCACTTACTTGATGGACCCCCCGCCCGCGGGAGGTAGATCACGTACAGGTACGTGATTCTGCCTGCCCGTGCCATTCTGCCGACGTACATTGTCGTGAGGTGGTCGGCAAGTGGTTAAATGACTTTTTTTCCTTTGAAATGTCATTTTGCTGTCAGACTGTTCTAAAAACGGGAAACATGCGCCCCTTTACAGGCATACTATAGACACCCCCATGGTACGAAATTTAAAGGAATATTACACTTTTATTGTTTCACTTTAAGCATTATTAAAATCACTGCTCCCGAAAAAACATCTGTTTTTAAAACTTTTTTTGCATTGATCCATGTCCCCTGGGGCAGGACCCAGGTCACCAAACACTTTTTATGACAATACCATGCATATAAGCCTTTAAAATTAGCACTTTTGATTTCTCCCGTAGACTTTTAAAGGGTCTTCCACGGCTTTCGAATTTGCAGCGGACACCCCAAATTGTTCGCTGTTCGGCAAACTGGCGAACAGCCGATGTTCGAGTCGATCATGAGTTCGACTCAAACTCGAAGCTCATCCCTAGTCCTAATTAATTGAGCTAAGGGTTCTAAAATAAGAGCGAATAAGAGAGGGGATAGTGGGCATCCCTGCCTTGTACCTCTTTCAATATTGAATGATTCGGTTTTGTATCCTGCATATTTTATGTATGCCATAGGATTATTATATAATGCCGTTATCCATTTTATCAAATGCGGCCCAAATCCCCATTTTTGTAAAGAGTATTTCAAGTAGGGCCATGAAACCACGTTGAATGCCCTCTTGATGTCCAAAGAAAGAAAGCAAGAAGGGATACAATGTTTTTTGGCGATATGTGCCATAAGTACTGCCCTGCGCACATTATCACCCGCTTGTCTATGCGGCATGAAACCTACTTGATCTTTATGTATTACATTATAAATTATTTGGTTAAGGCGTTTTGCTAAAACTTTTGCTAACAGCTTAATATCCAGATTCAGCAGAGAGATGAGGCGATAACCTGCGCAGGAGGCAGCATCGGAAAGGGGTTTCGGGATCATGCATACTATTGCCGTCAATGATTCTTGCTTGAAAGAATGGTCATTCAACAGTACATTAAATGTGTTGGCTAAAATGGGGTATAGAAGATCTGTGAATGTACAGTAATATAGAGCCGAATAACCATCCGGGCCTGGTCTTTTATTTGTTTTTAGTTCTTTAATAGAGGCAGCCACTTCCTCCGTTGATATAGGTTTTTCTAAAAGTGATTTTTGATCATGGGTAAAGTCTGGTAAAGTGATGTTAGAAAAGAAGCAATCAGCTTTGGTATCATTAAAATTTTGGGTTGATTGGGTATAAAGATGCTAGATGTGTTTTAAATTTATGCACGATTTTGACTGGGTTGCTAGTGTAATTGTCTTTAGACACCTTAAAGCGAATTGGTTTAAATGATTTATTTATTGAATTTAGTGCTCATGCTATATAAGTGCCTGGTTTGTTGGTTTTTGCATAAAAATTATGTCTAGTGCATTTATAGGTTTTATCTGCCGTTTCCATAATGCCCTGTACACACGATAGGATTTTCCAATGGAAAATGTGTGATAGGACCTTGTTGTCGGAAATTCTGACTGTGTGTAGGCTCCATCACACATTTTCCATAGGAATTTCCAACACAAAGTTTGAGAGCTTGCTATAAAATTTTCCGACAACAAAATCCGTTGTCGGAAATTCCGATCGTGTGTACACAAATCCGACACAAAGTGCCACGCATGCTCAGAATAAATTAAGAAACGAAAGCTATTGGCTACTGCCCCGTTTATAGTCCTGATGTACGTGTTTTACGTCACCACGTTCAGAACGATCAGATTTTCCGACAACTTTGTGTGACCGTGTGTATGCAAGACAAGTTTGAGCCAACATCCGTCAGAAAAAATCCATGGATTTTGTTGTCGGAATGTCCGATCAAGGTCCGACCGTGTGTACAGGGCATAAGAAATAAGTCATATTCTATACGTGTTTTTTCTAATCGGGATTTCGTGTTGGGTGATGGATTGTTTTGAAATGAAATAGACGCAGCATTAAAGTCGTTTTCTAGTTTTCGGGCAAGAATTTTACGTTCCCTTTTGAATAATGCCATTAGTCTCCGTATATTGCCTCGCAATACCGGTTTGTGGGCTTCCCAGAGTGTAAGGGGGGATATATCTGGTGTGTTATTGTGCATCAAATATTCTTTTAAAGCCTGCTCAACTTTCTGGCATTGTGATGGATTTTTTAGCATTATGCATTATACCAAATAGGATCATGTGCCTTTGGCATAGTGGAAGCTATGGTTGTAATTACCGCATTGTGGTCTGAATATGGAATGGGGAGTATATCAGTTGCGAGTATCTCAGGTATCATACCAATAGTTAAGAAAATATGGTCAATGCGGGAGAAGGATTGATGAGGGTGTGAAAAGTAGGTGTATCTTTTTTTAATTGGGTTGTTTTCTCTCCAGGTCTAAGTGAAAGGGGTGGATCGGTGGAAAGCGAGAGTTCCTCTTTGTTTGGAATTTGCAGAGGCTGCAATAATTTGCAGGTAAAAAGGGGACATATATTTAGGAGTGGAATCATTAGTGAAATGTGCTTCCTGGGGACGCACAATATGTGCCTTACGTGCATGGAAAGTGTGAAATGCTTTGGTCCTTTTTTGTAGTACGTTTAAACCCTGAACATTCAGGGATAATACGTTTAATGGTGCCATGGTACCTGACTATAAAGAGTGGACTTACCAAGAAGTATACAATTCTGGGTTGGTGGAGCGACCTGTGTGAACTTAAAAGGTTTAGGAGAAAAAAGAGGTCTCGCAGAGCCTGAAGCGGAAGAGAAAGAAAAAGCAGAAGCATAAAAGGTTATTTTATATATATATATATATATATATATATATATATATATATATATATATATATATATATATATATATATATATATATATATATATATATATATATATATAAAAAGAAAAAAAATATATATATATATATATATATATATATATATATATATATATACCAGTATGCAAATTTACAGTATGTCTGATTTCAGACAAATAGATACAGTATGCAAAAAATTCAAAAAATCAAAAAAATTCAAAAAATCCAAAAAAATTCAAAAAATCCAAAAAATTCAAAATTGGCTCGTGATGGGGTATGTTTATCCCTATCAGGGGAAAAAATCGCCTACGTTGGACTCCCACACCATATGTGTGGGTGAACAAGGTAGACCAAGGAGGGCACACGGGTCATCCGCGTGCAGGAAAAAAGCCCTATATTGAGAGCATCAATAAGATGCATGTATTTTGGGTAGCAGGCAATTCGATAAGGGTAACTATTCTAGGTATTCCCATGTAGTTGCCTAAAGAATATAATATCTTAGTTAACTGGATCTATTATCTGAAGGCAGTTTAGACTAGTAGTACCGAAGGAATTAATAACTGGGTTAAACCTGAGGTAATAGATAAAATTTTAATAATTCTGAACTATTTTGTATATATTGCAATGGTATGCCTAAGGCTGTTACTATTTCTATTAACTCTGTGTATATTCAAACTAATATATTGGACAACATTAAAAAAGTTATGTTATCTTGGGTCGAATCGAGTGAGGCTATTTGATATAATAGGGTTGTAAGAGGCTAATGGTCAGGTAAAGGGATTTTCAGTCTTCTTCTGACCCCTAATTAGCCTGAACGTCTGCAGTATTTTGCTACTAGTCATTTCCTGACCATTTGTGAAGCTAAATCACAAAAGAATAAAAAAAAAAATAATGGTCTGGAGCCGTTCCAAGATGACGTGTAAGTCTGGAGCTCCCGTTCCATGAGGTCCAGCAACTTCAGCTATCCAACCTAAAAACACCCCAGACATGGTGAGAACCTCCCGCAGTGCCTCTGCGACATGGTCCCAATCTCCGCTGGGTCAGGTAACGCAGCTTGGTAGCAACATCCCCGAGATTTTTAGGTTGTGGCCTAGAGACAGAATGCAGGCCTCAAAGGCAGCCTCCTCACATGAGTCTCGTTCCCCGAGCACCAGCCGGAACTCAGAGATCGCTTGTAACAGAGATGGAGAAGAGACATTCCCCTGCAATGAACCTTGACAACCTCTGCAGTGTAGCAGCGGACATCAAGAGCACACTAATGGCAGCTACAGTAGGTGACCGCGATATTGTGTCAATCTCACCACTGTTATGTGCGAGATTTGACACCTGCGAGCCCCATCGCGGGAGCCAGCGCCGAGCTGGCTCGCTCATCGGGAAAGGAAAACATTTTTTGTCCTTTTGTGATGAGCAACAGGCAGTGCTGACAGCTGTCTGGTATGGATTATGGGGGGGAACGCAGCGCCAAATTTAAGTAAACAACCGGCGTGGGTTCCCCTAAAGGGCATATGCCGAAAAATCGGTGTGGGGGTCCCCCCAAAATCCATACCAGACCCTTATCCAAGCATGCAGCCTGGTCGGTGAGGAAAGGGGGGTGGGGATGAGTGAGCCCCCCCTCCTGAACCTTACCAGGCGGAGCAGAAGATAGCGGAGGAGCCCGGCAGAAGATCCAGACACCGGGAGAAGAGGCCAGAGAAGAACCGGACACCGGGAGAAGAAGCGGACACCGGGAGAAGAGGCCGGAGAGAGCGGAGACGTCAGAAGAAGACCCCCGAAGTCGGAAGAAGATCCAGAAGTCAGAAGAAGATCCAGAAGTTGGAAGAAGACCCCCGGAGTCGGCAGAAGACCCCCGGAGTCCGAAGAAGACCCCCGGAGTCAGAAGAAGACCCCGGAGCTGCTTAATAAATTACTTTTAAAACCTGTGTAGTGTGTTTTTTTATTGACACTTTTTCCCCTAGGTGAATGGGTAGGGGTACCATGCACCCCATGCTCATTCACATAGGGTGGGGGGCCGGGATCTGGGGGCCCCTTATTAAAGGGAGCTCCTGGATTCTGATAAGCCCTCCGCCCGCAGACCCCGACAACCAACGGCCAGGGTTGTCAGGAAGAGGCCCTTGTCCTCCTCAACATTGGGACAAGGTGCTTTGGGGTGGGGGGCCCGCAGGACGCTCCTCTTCCCCCAAAGCACTCACCCCCCATGTTGAGGGCATGCAGCCTGGTACAGTTCAGGAGGGGGGTGCTCGCTTGTCCCCACCCCCTTTCCTGACCGGCCGGGCTGCGTGATCGGATAAGGGTCTGGTATGGATTTTGTGGGGACCCCCATGCCGATTTTTTGGCGTAGGGGGTTCCCCTTAAAATCCATACCAGACCTAAGGACCTGGTATGCCCCTTGAGGGAACTCATGCTGTTTTTTTATTTAAAATTTGGTGCGGCGTTCCCCTTCATGATTCATACCAGACAGCTGTCAGCACTGCCTGTCGGTCATCGCGAAAGGAAAAAATAGTTTTCCTTTCCCGAAGAGCGAGCCAGCGCGACATGCACAGTACCTTGTCGCCGAGAACCAGCGAGATGGGATCGCGCTGGAAACACAATCTTACGGTCAGGTACTGTATCTCGGTAATGCAATCTGACATCCAGGCGATGGCCATCAGGGTGGAAGAGGTGGAACTCACACAAGCCCGCCATGACACCTCACTATGCCATGTGCAGCAGATCACTGAGTCCCACGCTATCCATCTGAGAGAGATTAACCGCCACATGGAGGACCTAGATAATCATGGGAAACGCTGGAACCTTAGGGTAAGAGGAGTCCCTGAATCAATAGACCCAAGCCTACTCTCCCTGATTGTCACTAACATCTTTAACGACCTCCAGACACCCCGATCACATTTGAGCGAATGCACAGAGCGCTGCGCCCGAGGGGAAGGGATACAGATCCCCCCAGGGACACAGTGTGCTGCCTCATGGATTTCCTACTAAAGGAGGAAATCCTCCACAGAGCCAGAAGCCGCAATCAACTAACTTTCCGCGGGACAATGATTAAGATCTACCAGGACCTGTAGGATCTAACATCACCCTACAGCGCAGAAGGAAACTGCGGCCTTTACGTAATGTCCTGAGAGCCAAATCCATCATCTACCGCTGGAAGTTCCCATTCTGCTTATCAGTGTCACATCAAGGCCACACTGCGAATCTTAAATTACCGGATTTGGAACATTTCTGCGATACTTTAGGCATCCAGTTAGTCTATCTACCAGACTGGTACAGCGATTTCCGCCTACCACCACCTAAAAGAGCTACTTCCATGGAAGGCATCAATGAAGTGGGCAACTTCAGTAGCAGCCGCCACCGCTCCCAAATTCTATCTCCTCGTATGCCACTGAAGGACTCTGGAGACCCATGAATTGGTAGCCCTACAGCATCACCAGCGCACTGCAGGGCTCGCCTCACCTAGTCAGGTAAATACTCTCCACTGCTCCTCCCCTTCTACCTGACACAGAGACTTAACCCTCACATTTAGCTACTCAATACCCGGGAGACCATGGTATGGCCACCAACATGGAGACTTGTTTGAACCCCCTGAATTGCTGACAATTGACCTACCACAGTCCCAAAAGATATAAAAATTTCCCCTTGAGCCTTGCTATATACACCATAGAGATGAAACCTAGGTAACCTTTCCACTTCACTTTACCCATCGGATACCCAATGGCACGAGCACCTTAACCTGAATCCATCTACCCACTACGCTAAAGACTTCTCATTATACAACAGAAAGAACGCGTTTGACCCAACATGCTTAAAGCAGAAGGATCAAGCCTCAGGAAATCCATCCTATACCTCTTTCAGCAAAAGTCAGCACGCCCTACTCTCCGGTTACTTACAAGAACTCTCAGGCTGCATTGATGATCCCAACCCCCTGGGCACCTTTCTGAAGACCCAGGCCTTTTTCCCATGAACCACACCAGTGATTTTCAGAGAATGGCCCACCCCCCCACGGGGACTTATAACAAACGGACACCTATCCCTGAAAAAAACACCGAACGACCCTCCCTGGTGCTCGGCACATCAACGCTACTCTGCAACGCCAACAAGCAGAAACATTTTCTTTCCTTTTGAGGCTCTACCATGGAATCTAGATAGATGTCCTCCTTGCATCTGCAGCTACACTTACAGGTCAAAGCTGGACTTCCATCATACTGCCCAAAGATGCCACCTGTCCTAGGGTATCACCCCTTACTGGCATTCTTAGAAACCGATGGACAAAACTACAAACCAATGATCTGTATAACAAACGTATAACAAAATATAACAAAATATTATTTAAAGAAAAAAATAATTTATAAGAAAAAGTGAAAAAGCACAACATTTCCAAATAGCCTCTTAGGGGTTAAGTAAATAGGATTAATTTGCAAGTCACTTATAGAATTTGAGAAATAGGCATTGTGGCTGGTTGTGAAAATAAGTAAAATTCCTATGGATCCATATGTTCAACCAGGATATCTCTTATAAGTTAAATTGACTGAAATCACTATGAGTTAATGTTTTCAATCCATGGAATCTTCTTGATCCAAAGGAGTGAGGGCATATCTTATTCTTTTGTGAGCATGATGATTCCTGCTATTCTTTGTATTTTGGGGTGTGTTGCTTGTTGGTGGAGATGGAGCTGCTCTTCTGCGCTGTGGGTTAGTGCAGATTGTTTCATGCATCAGGTAAAGGTTTATTAGGGTTTGTTGCAGTTCTTCAGCTGTTCTAGATGTGTATCTCTTGCCTTGAAAAGTGAATTTGATGGAGAAGGGGAATCCCCATTGGTATACAATATTGTGGCGTAATTGGGGTTTCATTGAGCGTCTTTTGGCAATAGTAAGCTGGGATAGATCCGCAAACAGCTGGTACTTGTAATCTTGAAAGATTAAAACTTTTTTTATTTCTGGCCGCAGTCATAATTTGCTCCTTTGAACTGTAATAGTGGAATTTTACAATTATGTCCCTTGGGGGACCGTCTGTTTTCTTCGCTGTGAGGGCTCGGTGGACTCTGTCTAATTTCAGATGTTCGATAGGGATGGATGGTTGAAGTTGTTGAAATAAAGCTGTAATTGTAGACTGTAAATCTGTCACCATTTCTGGAATTCCTCTTATGCGCAAATTGGATCTCCTGGCCCTATTTTCATAGTCCTCTAATTTAGATTGGAGTAATAAATTCTCTTCTTTTAAATTCTGCATTTCAGTCATATTGTCTTGTGTGTTCAGTTCAATTTCATCTATTTTTAGCTCCAAAGCAGCAGTGCGGTTACCTAGCTCTCTGATCTCTTTGGTGAGGCTGCTAGTTATCTGTTCAGAGGTCTGCTTTAATGCCTTGTGAATCATTTTCTCAAACTGATGCAAAAGTGCTGGGGATGCTGTGGATATTTGTGAGGGATTATGTGAAGGAGTTAGTTCAGTTTCTGAATCAACAGGGGAGGTTAGCTGGGTTGTTTTTTGCCTGTGGGAATGCACTGAGGCAGTGAATGAGGAGGGAGCCGCTGCCATTTTAGCTGCAGTGTGCCCCTTTATGTCCTTTGTGAGGAGAATTTTTGACTTGCCACAGTTTCCTCCCAATACCATTATGGTGGCTTAAAATGATATCTGCCTATTCCCTGGTACAAGGGGGTGCTGAAGGATACCTTTTTGTCCTGCTATGTCCCTTAAGAAAGCAGCTTTATCCCTCAGTGGGGCGGAGCTCTAGCTTCCCATGTCTGTCCCGCTAGACTCCGCCTCCAGGTCCCCAGGGCTTTGCAAATTCAAGCAGTTTCTCCAGCGTTGCCTTCCTATTTATTTTGTTATGAGCCAGAATAAATGGAGATTTTTTTATATGAAAATACTTGTCTATGTGTTTTTCTTCAAATAGGACAGTTTGTTTGTGAGTAGTTCATGGCCTGGAGAAATTAGCAATCTATGACTATCTTCTGATCATGTCATTTTCTAAAAATGATCAACAATTCATATCAGAATTATGATGTCAGTACAATAATTCAGTTCATTATTAAAGATAGCTAGAGGCACATCTTAAACCAAACCAGACCCCATGCTACCCTGGACCAATCAGAGTCAATGGGCACCAAATAGGCCAGATACTGAATTGTGACTACCCTCCATGTAATCTCTTTCCTGTTTGTGTAACAGCTCAAAAAGAACTATGCTAGTTACTTTGGAGTTCTAATGCCGTGTACACACGAGTGGACTTTACGACAGACTTTGTCCGGCGTACTTTTCGATGGACTTTACGATGGACTTTCCTAATGGACGGAATTGCCTACACACAATCAACCAAAGTCCGATGGATTCGTACGTGATGACGTACGACCGGACTAAAACGAGGAAGTTCATAGCCAGTAGCCAATAGTTGCCCTAGCGTTGGTTTTTGTCCGTCGGACTAGCATACAGACGAGCGGACTTTTCGACCAGACTCAAGTCCGACAGACAGATTTGAAACATGTTTCAAATCTAAGTCCGTCAAACATTTGAGAAAACAAAGTCCGCTGGAGCCCACACATGATCGAATTGTCTGACGAAATCTGGTATGCCGGACCAAGTATGCCGTAAAGTCTGATTGTGTGTACACAGCATTAGGTGTCATTTTAACTATATAGATAGTTAAAAATGACCTACACCACACAGTGAAGTCACATTAAAACACATGAATAGCAAGACAAATGAATATACTCTGATCTGAAAATTCTGCAGAAGAGTCAAGAAATATGATCCAAACTGCATCATGGTTGCATTATATTACAATTTTTTTTAAGCATTTGCAAGAAATGACCTTTTAAGATGATAAAAATGTAAATATGAAACATAATTATCATTACACTGGGGGTGAATAGTTGTTGAACTGTAAATCAAATAAAATGTAATTACAGACTGCAGGATTTTTTTCTCATCTAGATAAAGTAATTAGTAGTATATCATAACTTACTGTATATAATTCAGTATTTTGTGTTCTTTACTCCATTTTTCTTGCTCCTGATTCTAAAATAATGTTCCTTAATAAAATGTGAATAAATATGACTTATAAGCATATATTTGAAATTCAAAACACATTCTTAAAACATATAATTAACATAGTGCTTGCTACTATTGGTTGTGATGACAACTGTTTACTAGTTAGTCCATCTAATGAGGACTGTTGGGAACTATTAATAAAATTTAGTAACTCTATGCTGAATGTAAGAAATGTTTGGTGTTCTGTATATGAAAATTAAGGTTATTTATATAGCTTTATAAATCTATTCTCTGTACCAACTCAAAAATAACGACTGGCACTTCAAATGATTTTGTTACTACTTAGAACTTTTAATAAAAACATTAATTTGCATTTGACAGTTTTTTTTTAACAGGACTGGCATATTTTATACTGGGAATCTTACAAGGTTGCTGCTCTTCTCAGGTTTCATGTTGCATTTAACTAACATCTTTGTCTGCATTTAAGTGTTATATTAAAATAAATAGATAAATGAACATAGCATAGAATTCAGTATTATCCTAATGCCAAGGTCGCCCTGGGGACATAAAAAGCATTAAATTGCAGCTTTTTCTTTCTTAGCTTTTGAAAAGCTCATTAGAACTGTCTGCTCTAGTGTTGCATGATAGAAATGAGTACAATGTCCACTCAGTGTCCAGTTATGCCTTTAGATAATAAAAAATATAATGTCATCACAAATTCTCCACTTCCTACAACAAATTGGAGCGACTTGGCAATATTTTTTTCCCATACAACCAAAGTTTTCTGTTAAGATAAGACTACCACTGTAAGATCACTGACACAGTCTGAAGGTACTCTCATACCTACAAAGAGATTCATCAAAAAGGTGTGCAGAGAGATATACTGTCCACATTTACTAATATTGGTTGTCAACCAACATTGGTTTAAAGCATCTGTGCAAATGTAAGAACAAATACACCCTGTTTATTTGATACAAACTTTTGATATTGTGAAGCATAAATACTACATTATTGTGCCATCATTTACCATGTCTTTTCATTCTTTTTTTTTTTGGTAAACCCAAAAGCTATTTTGAGTCTGTTCTATTGAAATATATTTAAGGAAATTATTTTTTTTTCATGCCCTTTTCTACCCGAAGGAACTGTAGTGTTATTTCTGATTTTATAGTTAGCACATCCCCACTGAAGCCAATATTGAAAGGTTGAATGGATGCAGCTGCTGTCCACCAAGTAATAAATCACCTCTAATTGTAATCTAAATAATACAGCACTTGCAGATCACAATATATACATATTTAAAACAGTGCAAACCCAAAAATATGTGAACAAAAACAAAATCAAAGTCTTTACAAAAATCTCATATAAAGTGCTTGGTACTCCAGGATTCTAAAAGGTGCTGAAGTGCTTCAAATAAACATGCCGTGCCATGTGCCACACTCCCCTCTCGTACCCCCACTCACCAGAGAAAATGGACCCTCAGCAGTAAATATGTAACCATCCTGCTGTAACCTGGAGTGTCTATTTAAATTTAGTGGTGCTTAGCTGTAGTCAGCTTAGCTGAATTGATCAACTTCCTTGGGTTTCTCTTGGTTACTGTGTGTCTCTCTGCTGCCAGTAGGTGTCATTGATGCCTCTGGCAATAGTATGAAATATGCACTAACAAGAGTTATGAATATGTATCTTTCAATGGCAAACTGTTAGTAGGTTTATTGCCAGCGGTGCAGGCTAGGAGAGGATATAAATATCATTCTTTCTTTATCTGTAATCTTTATTTGTAAGAATAGTTTTTACATTAAATGCCATAAAGGAAAGATATATGGAAAGAAAAAAAAAATGAGCATATCCAGCTCAGGTAAATACATAAAATACAATGTGCATAGACACGAAATGGTAGAAAATGGGTTTTATATTATTTATAGAAGCAATATGAAATATTTACAATATTGTATTAAAATGTATAATGTACAAAAAAATATATACAGTATATATCTAATAGGAAATATAATTCCATATGTCACATCAAAGCTGTAGTGAGGGTTAAAGAAAAAAAGGGGTGGGGAGGGGAAAGGATAAAGGAAGGGGGTAGGAAAGGAACAGAGGAGGAGGAGATTTCATCAGACAGGATTTCTCCAGGAAAAATAAGTCTAATACCAATAATTTACAAAAAAAATCATAGGAATTTGAAGAAATAACAGTACAGATAAAAACATTTTATCTTTCGCTTCCCCAAGAATTTTTGCAAGGTGTTTCAAGCATCAATTGTTTGTATTCAGTAGAGATGGAAAAGTCCAACCAATGAAACCAGATTTTTATAAAAATCATTATAAGTCCCTTTAAGAGCGCTAGTCAAGTCTTACATTCGTCTGCTTTTCTCAATGTGTAGGAGCCATTGTCAAATAGTGGATGATGAAGAAGATTTCCACAGGGCCAGGATACAGGAGCGAGCTGTATGATCCAAGTGTATGATGACCAAATGTTTATATGATTTAATCTAGATGACATTATAATGGGGAAGTATGATGACCAAATGTTTATATGATTTAATCTAGATGACATTATAATGGGGAAGGCAAAAAACCTATGTCTCGAGGGATAGAATGGTTGGTGAATTTTTGAGTAAGGTTATAAACTTGGGTCCAAAAATGTTCTAAATTGAGGCAAGACCAGAATATGTGGAACAGGTCTGTTTGAGGTGTCTTACAGCGCCAACAAGTATCTGAGGTGTATGGAAACATGGAATGTAATAATTTGGGAGTATGGTACCTTTTAGACATTAACTTGTAACCAGCTTCCTGATATTCATTACTAATTGTGGAGCGAAAAGAAAATGTGAGAATTTTGGCCTTAGCTTGAAGTGAGCGTTCCCTATTAAGGTCAGATTCAAAATAAATCTAGAAACTGAGGTGAAGTTTGTGATGATCCTAAAATAAGGAGTTTGTAGAAATAGGAAAAACCATGTAGGAAAGGGCCTGAAGTTAGGCTTTGTTACTCAAACTTGGTAAGATCTCACTCGAATTGGTGGGTTTTTGGCAGAGAATGTGTCAATTGAAGGATTTGGAGGGGGCCTAAAGCATTAAAGATGGGTCAGTTATTATTTGATTAGCAGATAGCCAATTTGAATTTTGGATAAAATGTTATGATAAAACTGTACCTTGTAAAACAAATTAGGAAAAGCAGGGTTACGATGTCCTGGGGTGACATTAGGATTGTTTAATAAAGATAAAGAAGTTGAAGGTCTAGGAGAAATTCCATATTTATCAAAGCTTGATTTACAATACTTTGAGGATGCGGGTATGGACAGATGAGATTGAATATCTGGTTGTATAAAATTTGGGCACCATAAAAGGTCAGGGAGTGGGGTCTTTGAAAGTGAACTTTCCATTTGACCCCATTGTTTGAACTCAGTGCGTCAGAAACAATCCAAAGTTCAGGTGAGATGGGTAGCTATATAATAGAATTTGATATCTGGTAAGGCTATTCCACCGAGATTTTTTGGTCTGTGCAAAATGGTGTGGCTAATTCTAATGAGTTTGGATGTACAAATTCACTAAATATACATGTTATTTGGCAAAAATATATGCAGGAATAATTGTTGTGATTGTTTGAAGATATCATTCTGCCTAGGGGAGCAGTGTGCTTTGCTGGTGAAACCCTTAAGGCCATGTGGCTGGGAAAAGGCCTGGATTTGTGATCTAGCTTATGGAGCCTGAGAATTAGGAAGCCAAGAAGGACCTCCTGATGTGATGAGGTGCCAGAGAAGCGTGTGTATGAAGCTCCCATGAAGTCTTCTCCCAGGGTGCTGACACCTGATTTAACCTTATCTATATCTCTTTAAATTGAGATGGATGTTTTTGATTTTAGAGCCACTAGAATGGTCAACACTGAGGGTGTCTTTGAAGTTTTCAAAGACGGTGATGGTGATTTGGATGGTCTGTTCGCTAGACTCAAGAATATCACTGTTTCTGAAACCCATACCCAATGGGATATAGTCTTTTTTAGAGACTTATATCAAGCACTGTATGGTGCCTCATAGCCTAAGATGGGAGGTTTGTCCCCAGAAGGGAGAGGTCAAACTTGAGGAATGGTACAAATATTTTAATAAAGCAGGTGTTCATTTTTTAAGATGCCTGGTGGAAAGGAAAATAGCAAATTATTAAGATTGGATGAAGAGATTAAAGCTATTAAGGAGAAGTTGATTCCCTTAAAAAGTAGTGAGGAGTATGGAGAAAGATCTAAGAACCTCCTTAAACTCCTTGAGTAAGAGGATAGGGAACAAAAAGTAAAAAAAAAGAATAAAAGTAACAGAGATATGGTAGATTATCAAACTGGAACAGTCTTTGAATGGCAGAAAAAACTGCTGGCTGAACAAGCAGCCAATGAGAACCCAGGTATGGATACTACATCTCAGACTAGTGGGCAGAGAGTAGGAGGTCAGTCTGTCTATCAGTCTGACCTTAATAACATTCGGAAAGATCATTATAGATCCCTTTTAGAGGACCATATGCCTCAAAATTGCAAAAAAAGGGGAGGCTTCCATCATATTAGTCCCCCTATAGGATCAATAAGATCCTTATGGTTCCAATTATGTGGAACGTCACAGCATATATGACACTGAGAATCAGGGACAACAAACTTGGGGTTTTCCCAGGCCCAATCAAGACGTCAAAAGAACTGTAGAACTACAAGAGAAACTAGAGGGGGGAGGCAAGTCCAGTCCAAAAAGAAAAAAAGACATAAAACGAATAGGCATTTACAATCTTAGTTCTAATGCTGACAGATTTGGAGAGTATGGTATTGGATAAGGACCTGAAGTTTGCTCCAGCTAAAAAATTTAACAAGTTTCAGACCTACATGGATGTTCGCAAATATGTGCGCAAATTAAGCATCCAAAGATATCTGGTTTCCAATCCTGTCAAAAACAACAGGTTAACTTCATTAGAATTTCAACAATCTGGCCTTTCAAACGCTTCACTCTTTAACCCTTCGGGTGCTCTCCCTTCCTCCTTAATAGTTTTTAGGGATGTGGTTCTTAGGGATCTAGATCATATACAAATTCAAAATGTTAGGATCAAAAAAAAAACCTTGAGACAGGCATAGATTCTTTGTGCACCAGCAAAGAACTGGTAATACGACCAGCAGATGAGGAAGGATTATAATTCTTGATAAAAATTATTGCATGAAAGAGATGTACAGGATTCTAGGGGATGGTGATACATACACCCCTCTGTCCTTTGATCCAGGTAGTAAATATAAGGGAGAACTTGAGAGAATTTGTTTCTAAGGGTTTTGATCTTAGTATTTTGAGTAAGAAGGAGAGGGCATTCTTGGTACCTAAGGTGCCAAGGACACCCATTATTTATTACCTGCCTAAAATTCATAAGAGTCTTACCTGCCCCCCCAGGTCATCCGATAGTCAGTGGCATCAACTCTGTTACTTCCTGGGTGGGCAGGTATATTGACTTTTTCCTTCAAAACAATAATCTCCTGAGCTCCAGTGTTTTGCTAGACACGGATGGTGTGATCTATTCTTTGGTATAAGGCAAAGTCTATAATCTTGCAGCCCTCCTCAGAACAATGGGTATTCATACAACTAAAGAGAAAACAGAAAAAAGGAGGGCGCACAGACCTAGTGCATTACCGATATAAAGGTTTTATTAAAAATATAAAAAAGCAATGGTACTACTCACAAACAAGCGTAAATAGGCTTTTCTTATCGGTCAAACTGCATGCCTTGGCACCTGCAGACAGGACCTGATCACAAGAGGTAGAAGATGGCACCCCAAATGGCTGAACGGCTGACGCATTTCAGGGGCGTACACTTTTCTTAAGAGCCTAGGCGGTCTGTGGCTCCTCTCTCCTGCCCCATAATATGCATCCAAATGCCCATGCCCCAGGTGACCACTCCCCCACTAACTAAGCTATGCCCATCAACATGAGCTGGCTTCAACCAGAGGGAGGAACTTTTTTCCCCCCTTTTTTTGCAACAAGCTACACTAATGTCACCAAGTGCAGGGTGGCCAACAAACAAATCGATTAGCCATACAGATATTGAATTATTCTAAAAAGTGTATTAGACATGATGAAAACACGTTAGTTGTCCAATATTCATTGCACTAGCCACAATCTGACTGATGCAGGTGATCAATTGCATGTTCATAGCAGTGTAAAAAGAGTACTAAAGCGCTGATATGAACTAGTAAATAAATAAATAAGTGACAAATACTAGAAGATGACCAAATAATATAGCTGCAATTAATGTGTATGTGAACTGATATCACACAAAAAGTGTTGTATATATTCAGAATGTATAATGCGCTAATATTGACCTCCCAATATAACACAGTGTGATCTCTTAATGATTAATCAGTGAATCATGTGCAAAATAATCAAATGGAGCCTATTATAAATAACATAACATCCTTCACCATAACAAAATCCTATAACTAAATATCAATGTGATAATAAATTATTGAACACAATTAAAAAGAGAAAAATAAAAATGAGATATATATATTTTTTTTTCACATTATGGTTTTTATTTAGAGAAAATAAAAAGGTTCAGTACAAAACAGTTTTGCATCAATCACAACAAATGATCCATATACAGGTACGCTTCATAAAATATAAAATATAAAACACTTATAAACTTCTGATACAAGGAAATAACAATTCAAGGATATGTCTACCCATTCCATATATTTCTGCCAGACTCGTATTACTTTAAATCTTCAGGGTCTATGGCTTAAATATCTCCAGATGTTTATTCTTTATTTCAAAAAGAATATCAATTAGTAACTATATCTCCTGACTCCTGATGTGCTTTCTGAACTTAGGGAAGTTAGGAAAGGATATTAAGAAAAAAGAAAAAAGAGAAAGAGAATAGAAATGGTAAAGGGAAACAATCAACCACATAAACAGCCTTTTTTCAATCCTACATATTCCAAAATGTTTGATAAGTTCTTCAGACAGTACCGATCCCAGATCTGTGTTCTTTTGTGTGGTTTGCGAAGGCAGACGAGTATTTGAATATTGTCCACGGTTGCCATGTCTTGTGAAATCTATCTATCTGTGCGTTAGACTGTGCTAGTGTGTCTTCCAGTTCATAGATTTCTGTTACTTTGTGGATCCAATCTGTTATTGATGGGACCCTAGTAGAATTCCAGTGAATCGGAACAAGTGATTTTGTAATTCAGTAAATGTTTTGTAAGGGAGTGCTTGTATTTCTTAAGGGGCCATGTCGTGATGTGCAGCAGGCAACACACCGCATCAAGTGTCAGAGTGGTTTCTGTAATCAATGAGATTAGCTCTATCACTTTTTCCCAATAGGGAGCAATTAAGGGACACTGCCACCAAATATGGTCCAGGGAACCAATGTCTGATGAGCATCTCCAACATAAATTTGAGATCTGAGGGTTCCACTTGTTCAGCTTCGCTGGAGTTAAATACCAGTGAGTCATAACTTGTAAGCTGTTTCCTGCATTTTTGTGCTAATGGAGCACTTATGTGATAGAATATATGCATTTTCCCATTGTTTGGGTAAAATGTTTACCTGCATCGTCTCGGACCACCTTCTCCTGAGTCTATCATCCATTGGTCTTTTAGCCTCTTGTAACCAAGCATAAATAAAGGAAGTTGTTCTTTCAACTTTCTCACCTGTGAGACACACCGACTCAAGGGCCGTCAGGGGTCTGGTAAAATTTCCCGTTTTCTTTTTGCTATTGAGATAACTATGAATTTGTAGATATGTCCAGAACTGTATTTGGGTTAGGTTATTGTCTTCCTTGAGGGTGGGAAGGTCCTTAACTCCGTCATTTGTGAAGCAGTCCCTGGCTAGAAGTGGTTTATTATGGGTGTGTGACCTAAGTTGGGGTTTTCCCACTCCTGAGGTAAAATCAGGGTTATCTACCAATGGGGTGAGCGGTCCTGGTATGGAAGAGATCAACTTCTCTTTGTTTAGTCCATGAAACAATTTTAGAGTGGTTCCTGTTAGAGGATGTTGTTTCAGTTCAGTCGGGTATGCTGACCATGGTATCCAGGGTGTAAATTGTAGTGGAATAGGATTAAGATCTCTCTCTAAGTTAACCCAATCTTTAGAGTCTTGATGGCAATGCCAATCAATGACCCTCGCTAGATGGGAAGATAAGTGATAATCTCCAAAATTGGGCAATCCCAATCCTCCCTGTTCCTTTATTCTTACTAACGTTGCATACTTAATTCTTGGGTTTTTATTTGCCCAAATAAATCGTAGTAACATTGAGCGCAGACTAGCAAACATACTGCGTGGTAGTTTAATTGGAAGGGTGCGCATAAAATACAGAAGTCTGGGAAGGATAGTCATTTTGATAATGGCCGCTCGAACGAACCAAGAAAAGGCTCCAGCGTTCCATTTGGCTAAGTCTCGCTCAATGTTTTTAAGTAATGGAGGGAAATTGCATTCATAAATTGAGTCAATTTTAGGTGTTAGCTTAATACCTAGATACTTTAGGGATTTAGGGTCCCACTTAAAGAGGGAGTTCTCCATTGTGTGCTTTAGGATGTGTTCTGGTAGGGTTACATTCATAGCTTCTGATTTGGAATAATCTATCTTTAAGTTGGAGATGTATCCATAATATGTGAACGCCTTCTCTAAGTTAGGTATAGTAATATGGGGATTTGTGAGAAAAAATAATAAGTCGTCTGCGTCGTTGAACTCCCTGTCCAGCACCCGAAAACCAGGCACAGAAGGATCAGCGTTGATCGTTCTAATAAATGGTTCTAAGGTCATTATAAAAAGGAGGGGGGAGAGAGGACAGCCCTGTCTCGTACCATTGGTGATAAGGACCTTTTCAGAGAGTGTGCCATTTATTTTTAGCTTCGCTGTAGGGTTCTAATAGAGGGCTGAGATCCAAGCCAACATCCTAGAGCCCAGACCTACATGGCTGCATGTCGCCAGCATGTAGTCCCATGCTACTCGGTCGATGGCCTTCTCCGCGTCAGTGGACAGGAGAAGGCCCTCTGAGTTATGCATTCTGGCTGAATGGGTTAGAAGTAATGGTTTGATTACATTGTCTTTGGCCTCGCGGATTGGCATAAAGCCCACTTGTTCAGGTCCAATCAGCTGTTGTAAATGGGGTCTCAGTCTGTTGGCAAGAATCTTTGCAAATATTTTTATATCTAGATTGAGTAATGAAATAGGGCGATAGCTGGCACATATCGAGGGATCCTTACCAGGTTTTGGTACTACCGTTATGAAGGCTGAGAGCAGGTCTGGAGTCACCTCTCTAGGTCTGGACAGGGAGTTCAACGCCAACGTCAATGGGTCTGTCTGCAGATCCACAAAAGTTTTATAATAGATGGCTGTGAAACCATCGGGATCCGGGCTCTTGCCCAGTTTCAGATGTTTGATGGCCTCCCTGATTTCCATTGAATCTTTCGGGAATTCTAAAGCATTTGCATGTAAAGCGTCTAGTGAAGGGAGTCCATTGTTTTTTAGATAATCCCGTATAATCTGAGTCCTGTCTCCTATCATGTCTGGCCGTCTATGCTGTTGAGGTAGATTGTATAGGTCAGTATAAAATGAGTGGAAGTGTTTTGCAATTGCCTCTGTCGTGACATCTAATGAGCCTTGAGCTCGTCTAATACCCATAATGGTGTTGCTGTTCTTTTGTTCTCTTAGTGCTCTGGCTAAAGTTCTGCCGTCTTGTTACCTGACTCATAATATAACTTTTTTTTGAAGAATAGGAACTGTTTGGTCCTATTATCAAGTATTTGCTGCAGCTCTTTCCTAGTAGCTAACAACTCTGTGGCAGATTTAACCGACAAGGATTGTTTGTGCAAGGATTCAAGGTTGTGAATGTGGTCCGTCAGTGTTTTAATTTCTTTTTCTCTTTGTTTTTTACGTTGAGAACCCATTCTAATTAATTCACCCCTTATTGTGCATTTGTGGGCTTCCCAAATTATCAGAGGATCTGTCTCTGGGGTATTATTGTGTTTGAAGTAGTCTTTGAGGGTATCTGTCACCTTGGGTAAGAGAGAGGGGTCAGATAGAATGGAGGAGTTTAATCTCCAAATCTGTGGTTTTGGCAGTGAGTTAGTCAAGTCTACAGTCAGAGCTACGGGGCATGATCTGAGATGGACTGCACCCCAATATGTGCTTCCCTAAGGACGGGAAGATCAGCTTGTGTGATAAATAGATAGTCCAGGTGAGTGTATTTCTTATGAGGATTCGAGAAAAAGGTGAAATCTCAACCATCAGGGTTTAGGAATCTCCAAGAGTCTACTAACTGAAGGGAATGCAATAGTAGCTTAATGTGTTTGAGTATCTTGTATCTAATGCTAGTGGTGCCATTTGAGGTGTCTGTCAAGGGGTTCAGAGAAATGTTAAAGTCTCCTCCTAGTATTAAGCAACCAGTAGCGAAGCCTTGTAAGTGGTGTACGACTTTTTTACAAAAAGTTAAGTGAGCCTTATTCGGGAAGTAAACGTTTGCTATAGTGATGGGTGTGCCTGCATATGATCCCTTTAAGAATAAGAACCTGCCTTCTGGGTCTACCATTTGTTCCAAGAGTTCAAAGGGAGCCTCCCTACTCAACAATATAGAGACCCCCTTTGATTTGGCACAATCATTAGTGGCGTGATACGCTCTAGTGTAAGTCGAGTCGGTAAGTCTAGGTATCTGCTGAGTCTTAAAGTGTGTCTCTTGCAATAACACGAAATGTGGCTTACCTCTTTTAATTTCTCTTAGTAGGGTAGTGCATTTTTCTGGTATATTTAACCCTTGAACATTGTGAGAAATCACTGTCGGTCGGTGACCCAGTGAAGAGTATGCCATGATGTAGACTCAGGAGTGGTATAGTCCGAGGATGTCTGAAATGAAAACTGAAACACTAATTAGATTGGTTGTAATACACGAGCAATGTGGTTAAATAGATCTTATAATAGAAAAAAAATAAAAAGAGAAAAATAAAAATAGAATTAAAGAGATTTATGTTCTATCTCTAGATAGAGCCCTATCTAGAATATAGTAGTGGGGTCAAGATCCGGAATGTATTCCGAGGCCTCGTCCACTTTTCGGGGAAGAAGGAGGCGGCCACTCAGAGAGTGAAAACGAATAAAAAAACAGTAAACCGTTGTACCTCCAAAAACAACACACACAGCCTTAATGTTAACTTATGTTGAATTCTTATATTAATCAACCCGTTTGATCGACATCAACGTCATCCCCTATCTGTGGGATATCGAGACGTCCATCTCCACTACAAAGCAGATCCCTGCCCTCCTGTACCACCGCTCCCACTCTTGTTCCATCTAGACTACTCCAGAGTCTTTTGTATAAACTGTTCTCCTCCCTTCCACTAAAAGAGGAAGGAGGAGTATTGAAACAGTGAAAAATCCCCGTAGTTGGGGTGTAATCTCTCACATAACTTTTTACTTATAAAAAAAATCCAAATAAAAAGGAAAAAGTGAAATGAGCAAAGGTGTTTGCTCACTCCATTTTGCAGCGTGAACATTCCACCTCTTCTGCTGAACCCAAGACCCCCCACTACACCTCTTAACATGTTAGGATAGGTAATTATGAGCAAAAACCTCAGCCTCCGCAGTATATATCTACTATTGGTTTTTGATCTAAGTCTAGTTTCATGTAAATCTTAACAGGATTTAGGAACCAATAAAAATAAGCAACTGAACAACCCTAGAGTAAAGATGAAGTGTCTGGATCCAGGAGTAGAGTATCCACGGTTCTCTTGGTCTAATCTAGAAAGTGAAGTTCCTTGTTATACAAGTTGGGTGGTGTGATTCACTCGGCTTTATCCTTCTGCTTGATCCCGCTCCTTAACAGACCGCATATTTGGTGTGCCCGCTTTAGATCCTCCTGCCTTGCTGTGTTTCATCTTTTTGGAGAGTCTCTTTTCGGGGGTAGAGAATGGGGAGCGAGTTGGGCTTCTGTCTTGCGGTGGTAGAACAAAGTCTGCGTACCAGTCAGGAAGTTCCACCGGATCCAATCCTAATCCAGCACAAAAGTCCGGTAGATCCGATGGCGTACGCAAAATATGTTGGTGACCATTTGCTGACACAATGAGTGCGAAAGGGAATCGCCACGTGTATTTGAGATCTCTGTCTCTGAGCTTCTCCAGTAATGGATGCAGAGCCCTGCGGTTTCTTAGGGTAATCTGTGACAAAACTTGAAACAGCATTATGTTTTCCCCATTAAAGACAATCCTGTCGTTTCTTCTAGCTTTACGCATTATGTCCTCTTTCAGTTGAAAGCTCTGCCTGAGAGCTCTGTGGGCTCACACAAATTCAATCTCAGCATCTTCCTGGCGTTCTAATAAACTGTTGAACATTCTCTGTAAAGCAGGGGCAATGTGGTCACTCTCAACCGATTCTGGAACCCCTCTCACTCTTATATTGTTCCTCCTGCCTCGGTTGTCGAGGTCCTCTAAATGCCTCATCAATGAAATGTTGTGCATGAGATGCTGCAACCTTATCCAGTCTATGGAGTTCTTTATCTCTCTACCTCCCCGCATTTTCTGTTGCAGCTAGTTTCTCTGTGAGGACTACAAGGTTTGTTTTCAAGTCCATAATAGCAGCAGAAAATGTGGATTTTATGTCCGCTGTAAAACAGGACATGTCAGCGTAAGACAGGAGTTTATTTGATCTAGCTTTCCCCCTACCTGAGTCCTCCTGTGATTCCGAGTCACCGCTAAAATCTTCCTTGTGGTGCTCATCACGCTGAGTCTGCGCCATCTTGTGATCGGCCTTACTGCAGCCCGCTGCAGCTTGTATTTTAAATAGATCAGAGATGTCCCTGGCAGCGGATGGCGGCTGACCACGACGAGGACGTGTCTGGGGAGTGCTGTATAGCTTCCTGCCGGCATTGATGGCTCTGTGGTCGGGTGTCAGGCGAATAGGCTGTGTGCTTTATCGGAGCTCCTCTAGAATGCTGCCATCTAAGCTGCGCGCCAAGCCACGCCCCCCAAAATGAGATATATTAATGTGTTGAACCACAGTGCACAGGTATCTCAATAGGACAGCATATTGCTGTGAAAAAATATATAACGTCAACTGGGTCCATATACACCCCTTATATTTGGAGATACTCATGTAAATGGAAAATATATATAAAAATATGATCAAATAGAATAACTATATGTGTTAAAAATTACTTAAAAAACAATTCAAATCAAACTCAGGGGTGTATATGGACCCAGTTGGTGTTACAAACATACAGAAATCTTAAAGATGACATTGCATTGATTTTATAGTATAATACAATGACACCGTTGATATAGGATGCATCTATGCAATTAGATCATTTTAATCACGTATCAATACTCAAACAAATTTTAATCAATTTTAACATAAAGTAATTCATTTTTAAGATATATGAAGATTTATGCCGGGCTATATATAATATGGGGTTGTGGATAATATAAAATATAAAATATTGATTATATGATATTTACTTTGACCAATATTGATTGTTTAGACTCAATTAAGAAAATTGAGCACTATGTATATCTAATAGTAAAAGTTGTCTCACCAATCAGACGCTAAGTGACTCTATCTGACACTAATTCCATCAATAAGACTTATGTATACTATTAATAAGTCCATATATATTTATATTTTAAACAATTCCCGAATTATAGATTTTAATTAGCTTATTATGTATGTATTACATAGCGATTACAACAACCTATGTGGTTTCATACTCACATTGCGGACACTAAACCAACAAAAAATGGCCGACTAGAATTTTAACATAAAGAACAACAGTGACCGCAATATACCTCTATAACGAACTACAACAAAATGGCCGCGATAGTCACAGAATTGCTGACTCCCAAAAAATGGCCGCTTAATTACTTCCGGTATTAAACAATAAAGGCTTGCTCCAATAGACAATCCGGTTCCCCAGATGAAGTTGTGTGAAACAACGTAACCCGTAGGGATTGGCCGGATAGAGCCGCGACCGGAAGTGACGTGAGAAGGCGAGGAACAACGCCAAATTTGTTCCCTGTGTTTTTAAACTTTTCTTTGTGTAAGAGTATATGCTTTTTAATAAATTGTTTTCTTAAATTACCTAACATACTGCACTATTAGAGGTCCCTTCTTTTCCCTGTCCCCTCTCCATTGAGGTACCGCCCCACACTATATGAGTACAGATCCCATTAATCGGAAAGGAAACAGAGCTGTAATATATTATACAGAGGAGACACGATCACAACACAGGAAAACCAAAGGATCCCTCCAGTGGAGGCGGAGGGTACTGCATCTTATAGCCAGCATTGAGGGAACAGAGTAGTAATATATCATCCAGAGGAGTTATGACCACAATGCAGGAGAACTAAAGAATGCACCCAGCGGTGACGGCGGGTACTGCATATCATAGCCAGCATTGAGGTAAGAGTCTTGTGAGACCTGACTGCTAAAGGAGCCGCACTAGGAATATTGGGAACAACTACCTACACTCGGTTTATTACACATAGAACGTTATAATCTTCCATCCAAAACCATTTTTTGGACTTTATAATATTATTCCTCAATTTTGTTTATTTACCATTTAAAGTGAATCTTTATTGAGTACAGCCACAAAAGGTGATTTATACTTCATCCATACAATTTATGTCTCTACTAGGTCATATTTATTTATTTATCACTGTCACCAATGTATGAAGAACACTGTGATTTTACACAAGGTTATTATTATTGTAGTATTTTCAGTGTATTATTGTAGATAGACACTGGATGTATCACTTGTGTTTACTTTCACAATAATAATTTAATTACTCTCCTGAATTATTTAAACATATTAATTTGACATTATTTATTATTATTATTTGCGCAACATCACTTTATTAATTTTCATTTTTCTGTATTTACGCTCGTTTGTGAGTAGTACCATTGCTTTTTTATATTTTTAATAAAAACTTTATATCGGTAATGCACTAGGTCGGTGCACCCTCCTTTTTTTGCTTTTTTTTCTGTTTTCTTTTTCCTTCAGCCATTGGTGCAAACTATGCCTTCTTATATTAAAGATACATGTCATGTCATCAACCTGCTGTCAGAATTGAAACCTCGTAAAGGGAAGTGGTTGGTGACAGCTGATGTCAATTCACTATATACAGTGATACCCCATGACTTGGGTTTAAGTGCTGTTAGGTACTTTTTGGAGTCTTCCCATTGGACCGATTGCCTTTATTATGGAACTCCTTGTGTTTGCTGCCACACATAATTTATTCCGGATTTAATGAACAATTTTTTTCGCCAGGATAGAGGTGTGGCAATGGGGGCTAAGTTTGGCCCCGGTTTGGTGAACCTTTTTATGGCCCAGTGGGAGGAGGATGTTGTCTATGCCCAACTGAGACCTCAGGTAGTTCTGTGGGCAAGATACATAGATGACATCCTCCTCCTATGGGACAGTAGTGAGGTAGATTTGTTATTGTTTATGTGCTCATTAAATCTAAACAATAGGGGGATCCACCTGAGCCATGAGGCCAGTTTTTCATTTTCTGGATCTTACAATTTCTGTTAGGGGTGACGCTTGTCACCTCCAAATATTTCAAACCTACTGACAGAAATTCCTATATCCCGATGGATAGTTGCCACCATACCTCTTGGCTTGGGTTGGTCCCTAAGAGCCAATACATGAGACACAACTGCACTGAATATAATGAATTCTTAGTGCAGGCTGAGATATTGACTCAGAGATTCCTGGAGAAAGGTTACTCCATTGAGTCTCTGACTGATACCTTTAACCAGGTTAAACAAATTAGTAGGGCAGATCTTTTAATAGAAAAACCTCCTGATCAGCGGAGAGATATTTCATTTAAAAACCCATTTATTACTTGTTTTTCGAATCAGCATAGGAACATCAAGCACATCATTAATAAACACTGGCATATATTGGGTAATGACAGGGTTTTGAATACCATTCTACCTGTTAAACAACAACCACCATTTAGAGGTGCCCCTTTCTTTAGGGATAATTTGGCCCTCGATGTCTTGAATCCCTCTCTAAAGAAAAAAACTTTTCCATGATCTTACTGGGTACTACCAGTGTAGGAAATGCCAAGTGTGTTTGCTTAATGGATGTAATACTATAAAGACGGAAAGTTTTGTCTCTACTAGCACCTCTAAAGTGTTTAAAATAGAGCCCTTTATTACATGTTCCACTTTGGGGGTAGTTTATTAGCTGCAGTGCCCTTGTGGTCTGCAGTATGTGGACAGGATTAAGCGTCCCCTTCAGGTTCAGTTAAATGAACATATTATCAATATCAGAAAAGGGTTTACTAAACATTCTGTATCCAAACATTACTTAACAGCACATAATAGGGAAAAATACAATTTTTCTAGGGATAGATAAATATAGTCCCCATTGGAGAGGCAGTTCTCTAGTTAAAAGCATCTCAAAACTTGAGATGTCCTGGATTTATAGGATCGGGTCTTATGTTCCTCACGGGTTGAACATTGACTTAGACATCAACGCCTTTATAGACAATTCTTAGTTTGCCATTCATTTATTTGGTTTATATGTTATTATCCATTGTGAACTTCATCTGAGTCTTGGGTATTACTTCTAACTTTTTGGATGGCTGCACCTTTAGCTACTCTGCTCTCACCCACAATCACAGCAGCGGTGGATAGAGCTGTGAGTATGGGCATTGATCAGCTCAGGAGGGAGATCAGGGAACAGGCAGGCAGACTCACTGAGGCAGAAAATCGATTATCAGAACTAGAATATGAGGCCCAGAGCTCGCAGGCAGCTGCTCCCCAGACCTCCCAAACCCAGCACTATATTTTGGAAAAGCTAGACGATTTGGAAAATCGTTCTCGCTGAAATAACCTACAGGTTATCAGCCTCTCTGAGTCCTACCTACAATTCCGAATCCCTGTGAGAACTCTGTTCTGTGTGCATCCCTGCAGCCCTTGTGATCACCTCACCAAGCACGGTAGAGAGGGCACATTGTGTAGGAGCCCCTTCAAACAACAGACATTCCCCTCGCCCGATCATTGTGTGCTATATCAACTATAATGATAAAGTGGCCATCCTAAAATCTTTCTGCAATGCCAATGCTGGATGGCCACAAATTGCTAATCTTTGCTGACTATTCTCAGGAAGTATCATGCAGGAGGAAAGCCTTTCAACTCATCTGCTCAGCCTTACACCTCAGGGGTGTTAAATTCATTCTGTCATACTCAGCTAACCTCCAACTCACTGATAAATCGGGAGAATTTAAATCCTTCTCCCACCCAGAGGATGCAGCTTCCTATCTAAAATTGCATCTGCACATTCCGCAAGAGCTATCCCCAATGGAAACAAACTGCTACCCAGAGGGTCCCAGGGAGCAATGAAGCCCTCGCAAAGATCCCCTAAGAGGTTTCGGTAATCAGATAACTCCGGTTCGAAATATAAAAGCTAATCTATTAGGCCTCCAGGGCAGCAGAGTTAGCTCACATTACAACTCAGATGCTCTGGATCTCTAAACCGCTGTCCATCCATCAGTAACTTTAGCTTTTGCTCTTCCTTTGCTCCCGTTCCTGTTACAGCCTTCTGGAGACATGTGGGCTGGATTTCTAAGTGATAAACAAATCATCTAGAGGACCCCATAGACCCTGCCATGATAATGTATTGACTGCCTGGTTGACAAGACTCGCCTTTTTGACTACAGTCCCCTTCTCTGTTAACGCTGTCATTATGTTGGAGAACACGTGTGGAAGAAAGTGAAGTCAAGGCGTCTCTATAACTGTAAGTTATTTTTTAATTTGACTTGGTTTCTCTCTCTGGTTTTATATACTAACCTAAAGTTCTACACTCCCCACTTGATCTCTCTCCTCCCCCTCACCAAGGCTGCTTTCTTCCCCCTTCCTCTCCCTTCACCGCACAGCATATAATTGCCCCCGTGCATTTCACAACACCGGCTAACACCTACACTCCGTACTTCCCCTCCTCCCCTGACCACCAAATATAAGAATTACATCATGGAACGTCAAGGGGCTTCACTCCCGACATAAATGCATGGCGGTATTGCGACATTTAACCACTTGCCGACCGCCTCACGCATATATACGTGAGCAGAGCGGCACGGGCAGGCAAAATCACGTACCTGGTACGTGATTGCCTTCCCGCGGGCGGGGGGTCCGATCGGACCCCCCCCGGTGCCATCGGCGGTCGGCGTTTGGCTGGGAGAGTTGAGAGACGAGGGGGAGGCCATCCGATCGTGGCCCCCCCTCGCGATCGCTCCCAGCCAATGAGAAACATCCCCTGCCTCTGTATAGTACACAGAGGCAGAGGATGTGATGTCATCTCTCCTCGGCTGGCCAGTTTCCGTTCCAGCACCGAGGAGAGAAGACATGTAAGTGCACCAACACACACACACAACACAGTAGAACATGCCAGGCACACTAAACACCCCCGATCCCCCCCGATCGCCCCCCGATCCCCCCCCAATCACCCCCCCCTGTCACAAACTGACACCAAGCAGGTTTTTTTGTTTTGTTTTGTTTTTTTCCTGATTACTGCATAGTGTCAGTTTGTGACAGTTAGCAGTGGTAGGACAGTTAGTATTAGCCCCCTGTAGGTCTAGGGTACCCCCCTAACCCCCCCTAATAAAGTTTTAACCCCTTGATCACCCCCTGTCACCAGTGTCGCTAAGCGATCATTTTTCTGATCGCTGTATTAGTGTCGCTGGTGACGCTAGTTAGGAACGTAAATATTTAGGTTCGCTGTCAGCGTTTTATAGCGACAGGGACCCCCATATACTACCTAATAAATGTTTTAACCCCTTGATTGCCCCCTAGTTAACCCTTTCACCACTGATCACCGTATAACTGTTACGGGTGACGCTGGTTAGTTCGTTTATTTTTTTTAGTGTCAGGGCACCCGCCGTTTATTACCGAATAAAGGTTTAGCCCCCCGATCGCCCGGCGGTGATATGCGTCGCCCCAGGCAGCGTCAGATTAGCGCCAGTACCGCGAACACCCACGCACGCACCGTACACGCACCGTACACCTCCCTTAATGGTATAGTATCTGAACGCATCAATATCTGATCCGATCAGATCTATACTAGCGTCCCCAGCAGTTTAGGGTTCCCAAAAACGCAGTGTTAGCGGGATCAGCCCAGATACCTGCTAGCACCTGCGTTTTGCCCCTCCGCCCAGCCCACCCAAGTGCAGTATCGATCGATCACTGTCACTTACAAAACACTAAACGCATAACTGCAGCGTTCGCAGAGTCAGGCCTGATCCCTGCGATCGCTAACAGTTTTTTTGGTAGCATTTTGGTGAACTGGCAAGCACCAGCCCCAAGCAGCGTCAGATTAGTGCCAGTACCACTAACACCCACGCACGCACCGTACACCTCCCTTAGTGGTATAGTATCTGATCGGATCAATATCTGATCCGATCAGATCTATACTAGCGTCCCCAGCAGTTTAGGATTCCCAAAAACGCAGTGTTAGTGGGATCAGCCCAGATACCTGCTAGCACCTGCGTTTTGCCCCTCCGCCCGGCCCAGCCCACCCAAGTGCAGTATCGATCGATCACTGTCACTTTTTTTTGTAGCGTTTTGGTGAACTGGCAAGCGCCAGCAGCCTAGTAAACCCCGGTCGTAGTCATACCAGCACTGCAGTAACACTTGGTGACGTGGCGAGTCCCATAAGTGCAGTTCAAGCTGGTGAGGTGGCAAGCACAAGTAGTGTCCCGCTGCCACCAAAAAGACAAACACAGGCCCGTCGTGCCCATAATGCCCTTCCTGCTGCGTTCGACAATCCTAATTGGGAACCCACCACTTCTGCAGCGCCCGTATTTCCCCCATTCACATCCCCAACCAAATGCAGTCGGCTGCATGAGAGGCATTTATATGTCCTCCCGAGTACCCCTACCCAACGAACCCCCCCAAAAAAGATGTGTCTGCAGCAAGCGCGTATATAGACGTGACACCCGCTATTATTGTCCCTCCTGTCCTGATAATCCTGGTCTTTGCATTGGTGAATGTTTTGAACGCTACCATTCACTAGTTGAGTATTAGCGTAGGGTACAGCATTGCACAGACTAGGCACACTTTCACAGGGTCTCCCAAGATGCCATCGCATTTTGAGAGACCCGAACCTGGAACCGGTTACAGTTATAAAAGTTACAGTTACAAAAAAAAAGTGTAAAAAAAAAAAAAAAACACAAACAAAAATAAAAAAAAATAGTTGTCGTTTTATTGTTCTCTCTCTCTCTATTCTCTCTCTGGTGTTCTGCTCTTTTTTACTGTATTCTATTCTGCAATGTTTTATTGTTATTATGTTTTATCATGTTTGCTTTTCAGGTATGCAATTTTTTATACTTTACCGTTTACTGTGCTTTATTGTTAACCATTTTTTTGTCTTCAGGTACGCCATTCACGACTTTGAGTGGTTATACCAGAATGATGCCTGCAGGTTTAGGTATCATCTTGGTATCATTCTTTTCAGCCAGCGGTCGGCTTTCATGTAAAAGCAATCCTAGCGGCTAATTAGCCTCTAGACTGCTTTTACAAGCCGTGGGAGGGAATGCCCCCCCCCCACCGTCTTCCGTGTTTTTCTCTGGCTCTCCTGTCTCAACAGGGAACCTGAGAATGCAACCGGTGATTCAGCCAGCTGACCATAGAGCTGATCAGAGACCAGAGTGGCTCCAAACATCTCTATGGCCTAAGAAACCGGAAGCTACGAGCATTTTAGGACTTAGATTTCGCCGGATGTAAACAGCGCCATTGGGAAATTGGGAAAGCATTTTATCACACCGATCTTGGTGTGGTCAGATGCTTTGAGGGCAGAGGAGAAATCTAGGGTCTAATAGACCCCAATTTTTTCAAAAAAGAGTACCTGTCACTACCTATTGCTATCATAGGGGATATTTACATTCCCTGAGATAACAATAAAAATGATTTAAAAAAAAATATGAAAGGAACAGTTTAAAAATAAGATAAAAAAGCAAAAAAATAATAAAAAAAAAAAAAAAAAAAAAAAAAACACCCCTGTCCCCCCTGCTCTCGTGCTAAGGCGAACGCAAGCGTCGGTCTGGCGTCAAATGTAAACAGCAATTGCACCATGCATGTGAGGTATCACCGCGAAGGTCAGATCGAGGGCAGTAATTTTAGCAGTAGACCTCCTCTGTAAATCTAAAGTGGTAACCTGTAAAGGCTTTTAAAGACTTTTAAAAATGTATTAATTTTGTTGCCACTGCACGTTTGTGCGCAATTGTAAAGCATGTCATGTTTGGTATCCATGTACTCGGCCTAAGATCATCTTTTTTATTTCATCAAACATTTGGGCAATATAGTGTGTTTTAGTGCATTAAAATTTAAAAAAGTGTGTTTTTTCCACAAAAAATGCGTTTGAAAAATCGCTGCGCAATTACTGTGTGAAAAAAAAAAATGAAACACCCACCATTTTAATCTGTAGGGCATTTGCTTTAAAATAATATATAATGTTTGGGGGTTCAAAGTAATTTTCTTGCAAAAAAAAATAATTTTTTCATGTAATCAAAAAGTGTCAGAAAGGGCTTTGTCTTCAAGTGGTTAGAAGAGTGGGTGATGTGTGACGTAAGCTTCTAAATGTTGTGCATAAAATGCCAGGACAGTTCAAACCCCCCCAAATGACCCCATTTTGGAAAGTAGACACCCCAAGCTATTTGCTGAGAGGCATGTCGAGTCCATGGAATATTTTATATTGTGACACAAGTTGCGGGAAAGAGACAAATTTTTTTTTTTTGCACAAAGTTGTCACTAAATGTTATATTGCTCAAACATGCCATGGGGATTTGTGAAATTACACCCCAAAAT
The DNA here is from genome assembly GCF_042186555.1 of Aquarana catesbeiana. Taxonomy (NCBI): domain Eukaryota; kingdom Metazoa; phylum Chordata; class Amphibia; order Anura; family Ranidae; genus Aquarana; species Aquarana catesbeiana. Next base: position 134,402,133 of record NC_133332.1, on the reverse strand, counting down.
AAATTCTGTTGCTTCTCCTGAGTACGGGGATACCACATGTGTGGGACTTTTTGGGAGCCTAGCCGCGTACGGGACCCCGAAAACCAAGAACCGCCTTCAGGCTTTCTAAGGCCGTAAATTTTTGATTTCACTCTTCACTGCCTATCACAGTTTCGGAGGCCATGGAAAGCCCAGGTGGCACAAAACCCCCCCAAATGACACCCCAAGCTATTTGCTGAGAGGTATAGTGAGTATTTTGCAGACCTCACTTTTTGTCACAAGGTTTTGAAAATTGAAAAAAGAAAAAAAAAAAAATTTTGTTCTGGTCTTTCTTCATTTTCAAAAACAAATGAGAGCTGCAAAATACTCACATTGCCTCTCAGCAAATAGCTTGGGGTGTCTACTTTCCAAAATGGGGTCATTTGGGGGGGGGGGGTTGTGCCATCTTGGCATTTTATGGCCTTCAAAACTGTGATAGGTAGTGAGGAGTGAAATCAAAAATGTATGCCCTTAGAAATCCTGAAGGTGGTGCTGGGTTTTCGGGGCCCCGTACGCGGCTAGGCTCCCAAAAAGTGCCACACATGTGGTATCCCCGTACTCAGGAGAAGCAGCTGAATGTATTTTGGGGTGCAATTCCACATAGCCCATGGCCTATGTGAGCAATATATCATTTAGTGACAACTTTTTGTAAATTTTTTTTTTTTTTTTTGTCATTATTCAATCACTTGGGACAAAAAAAATAAATATTCAATGGGCTCAACATGCCTCTCAGCAATTTCCTTGGGGTGTCTACTTTCCAAAATGGGGTCATTTGGGGGGGGTTTGTACTGCCCTGCCATTTTAGCACCTCAAGAAATGACATAGGCAGTCATAAACTAAAAGCTGTGTAAATTCCAGAAAATGTACCCTAGTTTGTAGACACTATAACTTTTGCGCAAACCAATAAATATACGCTTATTGACATTTTTTTTACCAAAGACATGTGGCCGAATACATTTTGGCCTAAATGTATGACTAAAATTTAGTTTATTGGATTTTTTTTATAACAAAAAGTAGAAAATATCATTTTTTTTCAAAATTTTCAGTCTTTTTCCGTTTATAGCGCAAAAAATAAAAACGGCAGAGGTGATCAAATACCATCAAAAGAAAGCTCTATTTGTGGGAAGAAAAGGACGCAAATTTCGTTTGGGTAGAGCATTGCATGACCGCGCAATTAGCAGTTAAAGCGACGCAGTGCCGAATTGTAAAAAGTGCTCTGGTCAGGAAGGGGGTAAATCCTTCCGGGGGTGAAGTGGTTAAAGAGACTTAAAATGGACATCACCCCTCTACAGGAGACACATCTCCCCTCAAAAGATTACTTACGCATGCGTAAACTATGGGTAGGGAAAGTGTTCGGCTTGGCAAGGCAGGGGTCTTGATTATTATTCACAAACACCTCCCCTGCGAAGTAGTATCCACGGCAAACATAGTAGGTTGTCTTTTGACCCTACACCTTCGTATTGCGACCAGGGATCTAGTAGTGACCAACGTCTATGCCCCCAACTCCCCCACCAAATCTTTTTTCCAGTCAGTCTCCTTGCATCTAGCCTTGTACCTACATCTTACTCTTATCACAGGAGGAGATCCAAACTCAGTTATGATAGTGCAGGAAGATAAATCCATGGCAAAGCCTACACTCAATCCTCATGCACAAACTCTAGCTACGCCATTATTTTCCTTCACTGAGGCCCTACAGCTCATCGATCTTTCGTGCCTTGAACACCCAGAGGGCAGAGACTTTACCTTTTACTCACCCCCCACCACAGTTTATTCACAATCGATTATCTATTCTGCAACTCTGCTCTATTACCCTGCACGTCAGAAACTCTTATCAACGTGATAGCTATCTCAGACCATGCCCCATCTCAGTCCAAATATGGGACTATGGCTTATCACCCCCAGCAAAAACTTGGTGCTTTCCCTAGTATCTAGGAAAATGTTTTTGGATGATGGACTTTATAGGCACAACACTAACTACATAATTTTGTGAAAAAGTATATAAATGTATTATTTACAGAAACATACGAAACAATTTTAAAAACATTGACTATCCATAATTGTGCCTTGAAGCATACAACACACCACCTATGTATTGTAGAGACTAGAATACTTAGTAGTGAGAAACCCATAGGTCACTCTCCAAAGATTTGATGTCATAACATTATTTAGGAGAGGCAGTGTGTCGTGGTTTGGCTCAGCTCTACATGTTATGCGTACTCAAAAACGCTTCTTCAGGATCTTGGGGCATATTCAATGAATAGAAAATCACAAATAAGTTTTTAACATATAATTATAATACACAATATTGTTAATACAGTGATACTTTAATGGTATACATTTGCTGCTCAGCTTCCCTGGACCACATTGTACCAAATGCCACAGGTCCAAGCCCACAGACGAACTTCGGGACTATGTGAACAGGCATAACTTTGGAATACTATGATCTATAACAGGTAGTGTATATGTAATTTGACAACTTGTATATATATATATATATATATATATATATATATATATATATATATATATGAAAGATAACTTACATTATTGTAGTAAAAAAAGTAAACAAGGGACAAAGTCCACGGCACAGCCAAAGATGCAGGGATATCTCATCAGATGAATTCTAGTTTGTATATGTGAAGAATTTTTTTAGGGATGTATAATAGGTGTTATATAAGTGCATCAATGTATGCAACATTAATCCCGCCACTATAATAGTCTCCAAATGGGGGCAAGTGCTAGCTTACCTGTGTTTTTTTTTTTTTTACAAAACTATGTCGTTGGTGTTGTGCCTATGAAGTTCATCATCCAAAAACGTCTTTTCCAATATAATATATCGGGACAGGGCATATGTTTACTCATCCCTCGTATCCACAGTACCACTCTGTGATGATGCGATTATCTAATTTATCTATTTCCCAGTATCTAGCCCATAACCCCGAACTCCAAAAAGTGCTGCAATTGGCCTGGTCTGAGTACGAATTAACAAATGCAGCCCATAGCACTCGTCCTAACTTATACTGGGACGCCGGTAAAGCTGTGTTGCAAGGCAGGATCATTGCCTTTGCAACCTCATATAAAAGAAAAGTCCTTACATGCTTTTGAGAAGCTAGTGACCATCTGCATCACTCCCAATCACTATGATCACAGAACAACTGCCCTGAGCATCGCAAATCCTGGCGAGAAGCCAAGGATTTCGACTTGTGGGCTGATGCTCAGGAACAAATTTACCAAGCACATTCATACTTACAATATCACAAATTTGGTAATAAGCCAGGGAAATTGTTGGCAAGACTATGTAAGGGTACCCACACTCCCATCCATATATCAGTGCTAAAAGACTCCCAGGCACTCCCTCTTCTGAAGCTGACATTTGCCAAATCCTTAAGCAATTCTATACCAAACTATACAGCCCTGATCAAATTGATATATCTTCAGCCCAGGAATTCCTAGCCCAAGCTCCCCTTCCTCAATTAACCCTACACTCCTTTCCAATCTCAATTCTCCGATAACAGAGCAAGAGATTCACAAGACAATATCTACATTGGCGAATGTGAAGGCCCCAGGACTTGACGGTTACACTCCTGAATTTTTTATAAATAGATGGCACAAACTGTGATCCCTTCACTAGCAACAGTCTACTAGGAGATTTTAGGAGGGGGTGACTACTTGCCGTCTGGATACCAAGCCCACATAAAATTCATAGCCAAGAAGGGTAAGGATCCTACAGAGCCTGGCTCTTACAGACCAATTCCCCTTTTAAACTTGGATTCTAAAATCCTGCCAACAAACTAGCCAAAATTATGCCTACCCGAATACACCCCACACAGGCAGGCTTCACCCAAGGCCACTCTGCGTCGTCCAACATAGAGAAAGTACTCACAGTCCACGAATATGCAAAGACCAACCCTGACAGCGATATTGCCATAATTTCCCCTTGATGCGGAAAAAGCCTTTGACAACGCCAGTTATACCTGGTTGCCACTAGTATTACAACATTTCGGCTTTTCGGGCCCTTTTGTACATCTAATTTCTACTATGTACATGGACCCCAAAGCAAACATGGTAACAGCTGGCCTCATTTCCAAATCTTTCAAACTACACAAAGGCACTAGACAGGAGTACCCCCTTTCCCAACTCCTCTTTAATCTTGCCTTAGAACCTCTCTCCCGCCACATTCTCTCTCACCCAACCTTACATGGAGTACAAATAGGCCAACAAAATCTGCGACTAGCACTCTTTGCAGACATTCTCTTCTTCACTTCCAACCGAACCTCTGATATGATCACTATCCAATAACTTTTCACACGGTTCAGAAGTTCCCCTACTCCACACCAGGCCCCCATCCTGGGCCAGATCTTCTATTTTTCCAGTTGCAAAAACCCACATCACCTATCTCAGTATCAACATTGGGAAAACACCCTCTTCTTTATACCACCTTAATTTTACCCTGGTAATCTCAAAGATCATGAGTGAACTGGAGACATGGATGGACCTCCCCATCTTGCTTCTCGGGAGATGCCACTTATTTAAAATGATCAGTTTTGCTAGATTCTTATACCCTCTCCAAACCATTTCTTTTTTTTTTTTTTTTTAATCAAGTTTTTATTGGAATTTTTGAACAAAAATTAACATGTACAGAGGAACAATAAGAAATTGCTTATAAATGCAGTAATGCGGACGCAGCCGCTTTGGTAATAAGGTTAAACAGTAATGTTACATAAATGTTTATGCTTTGAGGATTATAAAAATGGTACAACGTTTGCTATAATTATCATGGGAATGTCAATGTGTGTTCTTATTGTCAACAGGTATATAACTGTGTATGGATAAAAATATAAACAAATCTTTAAATCTTGGTGGGTATCGTATTTTGGTTAGAGTAGGATGTGTTCAATACCGTCTATAGCTTATGCAGATATGGTGTCAGGTGCAGGGGGTAACAGATAGAAATGGGATGTTTTATATAAGAGGCCAGAGAGGTATGTAGGGGGGGAATTTGATATGGTAGGTCAGCGTGATAGTGTAAGGTTCAGTAGTCTAGTTCATGGTTATGGGTGATTTGCAATTTATGTTGGGGTGGGGGAGCAAAAAGAAAAAAAAAAAAAAATTCGTAGGGAGGGGGGGAAGGGGGAAGCATGGAGGGAGGGGTCGTGGGATACGGTGGGATGGGGAAACAGGGAAGTACCTAGGTCCTGCCACAGCCCAGTGAAGGTAGTCATGTTATGTATTGTTTGTATACATTTGTAGTGGTGAAGTGTATCCAAGATGTCCAAGTTTTGGTGAACTTTGCTTGAGTTTCAGTGGATTGGTGGATGAGGTCTTCCATTACTTGTGTTCGATGTATACGATGGAACCATTCCTTTATGGTAGGTGGTTCAGGGGAGCGCGATTTGGGGGGTATGCACATTCTTGCTGCGTTCACCAAATGCATGGCCAAAGAACGATGGTATGCTGGTATATGAAAAGAGGAATGATGTAGTAGGAACATTGCGGGGTCGAAGTCTAGGGCATAAGTGGTGATTTGTGTGATTAGGGTGTGCACTTCTTTCCAGAAAGGTTGGATTTTGGAGCAAGACCACCAGACATGTAGCAGTGAACCTGTGTCTGCTTTACATCTCCAGCATGTTTGGGGTATTGTTGGATTGAAGTGATGTAACAGGAGTGGAGTTCTATACCATCTGGAGAATAGTTTATATGCAGTTTCTTGGACTTGCACGTTCATCGAACCTTTGTGGATTAAAGTATAGATGTTAGTCCATTCTTGATCACTCAATTGTATTGAGAGATCTCGTTCCCACTGTCTATTAGTCCAATGTGTTGTCAGGTTGTGCTTATTGAATAGGAGGGTGTATATTTGCGAGATCAGGTGCGTTTGGGTGCTGTTGCTTAGACATAAATTTTCAAATGGGGTCGTGGTTCTGGACCAGTTCGGGTTGGGTTTTGGTTTGTTGAAGAAATTTCGTATTTGGACGTATGTCCAAAAAGGAAAGGAGTCTATTTTTAATTTTGAAGCTAAAGCGGTTTGTGTTAAGAGTTGATCTCCCTCAAAGAAATGTTCGGCTCTGATCGTCTGGTGGGGCCATATGTCTGTTAGGAAGGAAACATGCATTCCCGGGGGGAAATCAGGGTTTTGTCGTATAGGTGTCATCGGTCCGTTAACTGATGAGATTTTGTGTTTACTACAGGTGTTCCTGAATGAGATCAGTGTAGGGTTGATAAGTGGGTGTTGAGAGTATTCAGAGGGCGTAGAGGGGGAATTAATCCATGGGAGGTTTTGAATGGGCACCGTTGAGAATGATTGTTCTAAGTGAACCCAGTCTTTGTGCTCGGAATGTATGTTCCAATCAATGATTCTAGCCAGGTGGCATGCTTGTTGGTATTTGGGTTCGGTCAATCTTAAGTAGCTCAGTTTTGGGCGCGTTTTGCCCCATATGAATGTTGTGCAGGCTTTTTGGTAGGTAGTAAAGAATTTGGGTGGTATTTTGATCGTGATAGTTTGTAGGAGGTATAGAATTCTGGGCAGTATGTTCATTTTGATGATAGCGGCCCTGCCGAACCAGGAGAAGTATCCTGAGGACCATTTCTTCAAATCAACTTGTATTTTTTGGAGTAGTGTGGCATGGTTCAGGGCGTATAGATTTGTTAGAGAGGTCGGCACCTGAATGCCTAAGTATGGAAGTGCATGTTTATTCCAGGTGAACGAAAAGTTAAGTTGGCATTGTTGACAAATTTCTGGGGGTAGGGAGATGTTCAGGGCATATGATTTTGAAAAATTGATTTGGAGATTTGAGAGGGTATGAAAGATTTGGAAGTCTTTAAGTAGGTTCGGAATCGTGGTAAGTGGGTCTGTAAGGAATAGAAGGATGTCATCCGTGAATGCTGCCAGTTTATATGTGCTGTGTTTAATTTGTATACCTTTGATGTCAGGGTTGGAGTTGAGTCGTCAGAGGAGAGGTTCAAGAGAGAGAATAAAGATTAAGGGGGAAAGTGGGCAGCCTTGGCGTGTTCCATTCGACATGGAGAAGGCATCCGACAGGTGGCCGTTAACTTTAACTTTTGCAGTGGGACTAGAATACAGTGCTGATATGTAATTCAGCATCGTTTTGGGAAGGCCTATAGTTTTGAGGGTTTCTTTCATGTAGTCCCAAGCTACCCTGTCAAATGCTTTCTCTGCGTCGAGGGAAAGCATAAATCCTTTGTTTATGGTGGATGTAAGCCAATGGTGGATATTGAGCGTCTTGAGAGTATTATCTCTCGCTTCCCTTCCGGGGACAAAGCCCACTTGGTCAAGGCCAACTAGTTGGGGGATCAGAGGTAGAATTCGATTTGCTAAAGTTTTTGCGTACCATTTGAGGTCAACATTGAGCAGTGAGATAGGTCTGTATTTGGTAACTAAGGAATGGTCTTTGTCGGGTTTGGGAATTACTGCTATGTGGGCTGAGAGGAGGTCTCTTGGGGGGTCGATTGGTTGTGCGAAAGAGTTGTATGTTTTTAAGAAGGTGGGTGTAAGTAGTCCTGCGTATGTTTTGTAGTAACCTGCAGTAAGGCCGTCTGGGCCTGGGCTTTTGCCCGTTTTCATCTGTTTTAGAGCCGTGTCAACTTCAATGCGGGTAAGTGGGGCGTTTAATTCCTGGGCTATGGATTCTGATATAGGAGTTGGGCTATTTTTTTAAGAAGTCGGATATCATTTGAGCACGAGTGGTGTCGTCTGTGGGGGGGTGGGATTGGTTAGGTTATATAGTTTACTGTAATATTGTACAAATTGTCGAGCAATGTCTGGGGTTTTGTTTAGTTTATGTCCTGAGAGGTCGATGATATGGTGAATTGTCATGTTAGATTTAGACGTTTGCAGGGCTCTGGCTAACATTTTGCTTGCTTTGTTGCCAAATTCATAAAATTTCCTTTTAGATAGGATGTATTTGCGTTGTATTTGTTTGTCTAGTAATTCTAGAAGATCCTTCCTAGCCTGTATCAAGTCATTTAAAGTGGTGAGTGCTTGAGATTGTTTATGTACCCCTTCAAGTCTATGAATCCTTTCTATCAGATCTGAGTGTTGTTTCCTTCTTTCCTTGTTTCGTTTTGCTGCCGCTGCGAGGAAAGTGCCCCTAATTACGCTTTTATGGGTTTCCCAATTGATTATTGGGGAGGTGTCTTCTGGGTTGTTTTCTTGGAAAAAATGTTGTAAGGTGGATTCTATTGCCGTTGTGATAGAAGGGTCGGTGAGTAAAGAGGAATCTAACCTCCATATTCGGTACTGGTGTTGTGTCGGGGAGTTGAAGCGATAATGAGATGGGATGATGATCCGAGATAGTCATGGGTTCAATGGATGTTTGATGGATTAGGGGTAGGTCATTTTGTGTCAGGAAAATGTAGTCTAATCTGGAGTATCTGTTGTGTGGCGTTGAGTAGAAGGTGTAGTCCTTAGCGTCTGGGTTTATGGTGCGCCATGTGTCATGAAGTAGTAACCTTTTGAGTAGGGATTTGATTTCCCTGAGGGCCTTATATGGAAGTGTTGAGGATCCCGATGATGTGTCTTGGATAGGGTTTAGTGGAACATTAAAGTCGCCACCCAATACAAGGATGCCCTCTTTGAAGGTTGTGAGAGCATTCGTAACAGACCTAAAGAAAGGGACTTGGTGTTTGTTTGGTGCGTATATGTTCACCAATGTTATCGTTCTGTTGTGTAATGAGCCTTTTAGGAAGAGATATCTGCCGTCTGTATCTATAAGCGAGTCTGTGATTTGAAAGGGGCAGTTTTTTGCAATGAGAATCGAGACCCATTTCGTTTAGTGTAGGGGGTTTGTGGCATGTAACACTGTTGGGTATTGAGCATTACGTAATTTCAGAGTATTATTGGAACGGAAGTGTGTTTCCTGTAAAAATATAATATTAGCTTTTAGTCTGTGCATGGTGGGGAGGAGTTTGGAATGTTTTTCTGGTGTATTAAGTCCCTGTACATTAAGGGATACTATTTTAAGCATGGATTTATCGTTTTCAATGGTTTTCGGTACCATGGTAAAGTTTATTTTAAAGTGTTTTCACAATGAGGTGTGGGCTGTGGCAGGAGGATGGGTGTGGGGAGAGGTTGGATCTGGGTAGTAGAGCGAGTAAAAGTTTTCAGAGGGGACGGGTAAAGGGGGCCGGCACTATGTGGCGTTCTGGTCACCTAAACGGTGTCCCGAGCCACAGAGATATATTCACTGGAAAAATTCAGTGGTTTTAATCTTATAATAATGTGTATAGGGGCTAGGCGTAGTATATTTATCCACTGTTTGGGAGTTGGTTTGTCAATTGAGAGATATGGATGATGATGAAGATAGAAAAGATAAATAGGGTTGACCAAAATGGTCCATCTCACCATCAGCCTTATGTCTTGGTACTGGGGATGTGTGTGGGGTGGTGGGTTGTAGTAACTTGGTTGTGTAAGGAGCGATCACAAGGATGTGTTGGCTCACTTGTAGAGAACGGGTATGATGAGTGCGGTTGTTTGGGTTCTTTTTTTTTTTTGTTTTTTTTATTTTTTTTATGTAGTTAGTTATTATAATGGTAATATAGGGTGGAGCTCTGTGTGGGGCGTCTGTGATCAGGTAAGTTTGTGGGTGAGGTAGAGATAAGAACATATGCATGGAGGATAGCAAGTAACATTCGTCATTATTGACCTTAACTGAGACAATGGATGAGCGTCTTATCTGCTACAATTAAGTATTTTCAACTGAGCGCACAAAAAGGTCATGTGTTCTCAACCTGTTATAACAATTTTTAAACATGAAAAATAAATTCAGATCAAAGTGAAATAAAAGTGGTTTAACTGAAAATAGCATAACCAGTGGGATGTCTGTGGCTTAGTTTTCGTCTGTCTGTGATGAGTATTAGAGTGAGGGTTATGTGTGTGCTCAATATTACATCTATGTTTCTGGTCTCCAGTGCTTGATGGGGGTGCTGCGCTGGGAGCTAGTTATGTAGGGATCGTAAAATCTATGTCATTAAGCACATTCTTCCATGGATAATGTTTTTGTCGCGGGCAATGTATGAATGTATGAGAGCCTATATGCTTCTATTTCTAGTGGTCCGTAAGGGGTGTTGTGTGGTTGGCATTGTAAGGAGTACAATAGATTATTTAGGCTGCTATTGTTTCACATGAAAGGGGTAGTGGAGGAAGCAGTGTGTGGATATAATAAAACCTCCACTTCTCTGTCTCCAGCTGTGTGTGGAGTGATTCGCTACGTAAGCAGTGTAGAAGTATATTAGGATTGTTAACTTTCCGGTATTTGGTATGTATGGGGGCTAATGTGAAGTGATAGGTGTCAGGGCTCCTTAGGACTTCCGTGTGTTTAGCCCTATCTGTCTGTGGGGGATGTTATGGTGGTAGTAGTATAGGTGCACTATAAAATAGATATGCTATTGATACAAGTGCTCTGAAAGGGTGTAATGATAAAAGAATGTATTAGGTCGGGAGAGTTAGTGATCACGTATTCCCACTTAACATCAATAGGAGAACCCGGGTATAAGACCTCTGTATGTAATGTGAGGCCTAATCCTCTTCCCCTTATGGGAAGTGTGACATTCTGTAAAGCATCATAGGTCAGGAAGGCATAGCAGATAATACATACGTCTCTGCAAGTAGTTTATGGTTGTTGGAGGGCTAACTTTCCGTCCGTCGGAGGAGTTGAAAGGGGTGGAACTGGTAAGAGAAACGTTGAGTTGATGTCCGTCGAAGTTAAAGTAAAGAGGATTGCCTTGTTGCAGTGTCGGAGTCTGTGGTCGGAGATGTCCGTTCGCCCTTCTTCGATGTCATCCGGTGGTCAATCAAACAAAGTGAGCATAACTGGTAGTATGGCATAGAGTATTATGAGCTTGTCAATTGGCATAAAGTGCGTAGATAATGAGATTAGTTGATCCGTGAGTGAACATGACCTGTATAGGTGTCGGGGGTTGGTTGCTAGGTGATCGGATAAGCAGGGTAGCCAATCTTCGTAGTTGGTCACGGTGTAGGCGGGTGATCCGGTGGGGGTCTCTAGTTATGTTCAGGTAATAGAGACGTGAACCTGGGTATCCAAGAAGGAGAGAAGCAGATGCTTCATATCTACCTCTCCCTTAGGGATATGGATCTTCAGTGGTCTCGGCGGGTTCGACGAGGTAGGGGTGCCGTCATGGGGCTGTATGGTGGATGTTGTGGACCTGGAGAGAAACCGGTTCTAACGGCTGATGGTGAACGTCTCCTGCGGAAACTGGTGTTGAGAGCGTCCATCGGTTCGCCTATTTGTGGATGTCGATTGGGAGGTTGCAAATTGAATTCCGCGTACCAGTTAGGGACTGGGGTGTGGGGTATGTCAAGCGTGCGGCAAAAAGTATCCAGGTTCTCCGGAACTCTTAGGAGTGCTGAGCGGCCCTGGTGTGAGGCGGATAAGCCGAAGGGAAACTTCCAGCGATAACGGATTCCTTTTGTTCGCAAGACATCCAGTAGAGGGCGCAAGTCCTTGCGGTGTCGCAAGGTAATGAAAGGTCCTGATAGATATGGACGGGGTAGCCATCATATTCCAGTGTTGATTTTTCGCTGGCTTTTTGTAGGAGTTCTTCCTTGATGGAGAAATCATTCACATGACAGATAATGTCCCTTGGGGGGTCAGTGTCTCTCCCTTTGGGGCGAAGCGCCCTGTGTATGCACTCCATAGTGATCGGTGTGAGTTCCGGGCGGTCTAGAAGGTGGTTAAAAAGGCCTGTCACCACCGGGATAATTCTGTCCTGATCCACCGATTCGTGTATGCCTCTTACCCGCAGGTTATGTCTTCGTCCCCTGTTGTCGAGATCTTCAACATGGCGTTGAAAATCTCTTAACTGCATTGTGTGAAAGTCCACCTTATTGTGAATAATCTTCATTGTAGATTGTTGCTGGGCTGTTTTGTCTTCCACACATTGTATACGGCCTGTAATGGCCTGCAGCTCATGACGCAGGTCTGTAATAGCCGAGAACAGGGTGTCCTTTATGTCAGCTGCTACTGTTTGCAGGTCCAGTAAACTCGGTTGTCGGTGAGACAGCGGATAAGGTTCCTGTAGAGAGCGGCTATGTTCGGTGGGGGTTAGGATGATCTCGGCTGGAGGCAGAGAAGAGGCTGAGGCGGGAGGAGAAGACGCCATTGCTGTCCGCTGTGTCCGGAAGATCTCCGGTATTGTTTGATTTGTGCAGCTAGTGAGTTCGTTCGGGGATCGGGATCTGCTGTGCGATGCTCCGCGGGAAGATGTTCCCATTATTGAGGGGCGGATGTCGTCTGTGAACCCCGTTAAAAGCGAATTTTAGGCTGTGGTGAGAGGGAGCCAGAGGATCAAGCGGCCATCTTCTCTCAAGGCAAACCACGCCCCTCCATTTCTATACTGTTGCGACACAGCGACATACAAAAACTATATAAAGCTCTATTAAGCTTTCTATGGCATAGGCGTCGCCCCTGTATTGCTATGCACAAGCTATTTCTCCCGAGAAGCGAGGGGGGAGCTAACCTCCCCAATCTAAGAGTTTATAATCTATCTTATCTATTAAGAGTATATATGGACTGAATCTCACAAAGCTCCAAATACACCAACTACGAGTTGGAAACCCAAATGGCAAGCCCATACAGTCTACCTGCCCTACTGCACTGTAAGCTACCTTCTATTCCCTCACACTTAAGACAGAACCTGCTAATAAGAGATATGCTGGTTGCCTGGCACGAGAATAGAGAATATTATATAGTAAAAAATGCCGCGCTGGAGCAATAAATAAAGCAGCAGTGAACAGTGTGACCACAAAAATATCAATAATAAAAATAAACTGCGCTAAGTGTCCTTTAGTTGATATTGACATAAATATTTGAAGCGAATGTACAATGGTATAGTCCAAATATCGCTTTGAGTAAGAAAAAGCACTCCGGATCATCCAAATGGTACAACAGGCATAGAAATGATTCACAATCCAGAGATCACGACCATGAATTGCCCTTACCAGAACGCCAAATATAATAAGCGGATGGCTTAAAACCCAGCCGGGGCCTTTTGGGATAAGGACCAATCAGCTCTGTCAGAGTTCAGGCGTAGTTCCCTCAGTTCATTACTGAAAGAGAAACAAAAATGCTTGCCATAGTATAATATTGTTTTGCAACCAAATATGAGCATGCACCTGAAACCAACACCCTATTGTGCATTTGGAACAAAGGTGATAACCCACCACCACAGCTGTAGAGTGTGCTTACCAACTCTCATACTTAATATTCATTGGGCTCTATATCACTGGGAGATTGATGGCTGTATCAGGAAATCCAAGTGTCCTAGGCAGCAGAGTTGGCTTAGCCCCTCCCCTCTGTGGTGGAGAGGAGACTCTCCTCCCCGCTCTCGCTGGTTCCGGTGTGTCGTTATTTGTCGTTAAGTCTGAGAGTTGGTAAGCACAATCTACAGCTGTGGTGGTGGGTTAACACCTTTGTTCCAAATGCACAATAGGGTGTTGGTTTCAGGTGCATGCTCATATTTGGTTGCAAAACAATATTATACTATGGCAAGAATTTTTGTTTCTCTTTCGGTAATGAACTGAGGGAACTACGCCTGAACTCTGACAGAGCTGATCGGTCCTTATCCCAAAAGGCCCCGGCTGGGTTTTAAGCCATCCGCTTATTATATTTGGTGTTCTGGTAAGGGCAATTCATGGTCGTGATCTCTGGATTGTGAATCATTTCTATGCATGTTGTACCATTTGGATGATCCAGAGTGCTTTTTCTTACTCAAAGGCAAAGCGATATTTGGACTATACCATTGTACATTCACTTCAAATATTTATGTCAATATCAACTAAAGGACACTTAGCACAGTTTATTTTTATTATTGAGAATAGAGAATAGATGGAATAGAGATGGAGAATAGAGAATAGATGGAAGCTAAAACTTGGGTATCTCGCCACCTCTTGGGAACCCCTCCTTTCAGAACCCTAAACAACATGTGGGCTACACTGAGTGGGTCTCCCAGAATCTTTCACACTTTTACAGCTTTTTGATCCGACCACAGGCTCTGCAATACCTATTTCTCAAACGTTATCGCATTTTACCCTGCCTCGACATAATTTCTTCTATATCCACCAAGCAGTTCAACGCATCTCGAGCATATGTCCAAACAGACTCCAAACATTCCACACCATATTCCTGGACACCCTTATCGACAAACATCAGTACAAAATTTCAGATATATACAAACTTCTATATATATGCCTCTGTATGCCTCTCCCATCCACCTCAGTAGCTGCATGGAATAAAGAACTATACTCCCCGGAAGCCGTAAACTGCATCCTAACCAGCTTCATACTCCAGTTGTACCCTAGTCACCAACGATTTCTGGCATGAACAACAGTTCAAAACTATGCATCGGGCCTACATACCACATCTGTTTTCTGTGTAAAAACCACATAAATGCCTCTGTCCCTTATAAGCTGTCCCAGGATAAGCTGTCTCTACTCCATAGATTCTGGCTATGCTCCCACATCGCCTCCTTCTGGGACCAAGTTGAACACTTTGCTGCAACAGTCACAGGGCACTCCCCAACAAAAGATGTCTTCCCTTTGCTATTCGATGACCCAACATCTGTCTCTCCAACACAACAAGTCAACACTCAGTGGAACAAGGCATTGTTGTCAACCTGCTTCATGTCGGCCAGACAAGCTATTCCCAAAAATTGGCCCTCTGCCATCCCACCCACTATCTCAGATGTCCACCAAGACCTCATAACCCTCCTGCACAAGGAAAAACTTGATGCTGATCTGTCTTCTGCCAATACATCCTCCCACCTACAGCTCAAATGGTTACCCTTCATCACTAAGACTCTTCCTCGCAAAGACCAACTTGGGTGCCTACCTTCATCTGTCCACATCAGCTCCCCTCAATAAAGATGCTTCTCTCACTGCTGTTCCCAAACTCATCTCAAATGGACCAACAGACTGACCAGCGGGTGTACTTTTCTATCTTCTTCCACCAGTGACTATCTTCATCCTCAGAGTACACCCTGGAAATATCACCTGAGGACTTCACCCATGGTTTCTATCCCCCCAGCCACACTACCTCCCCTTGAGTCAGTTATTTGCATCTTTTATGTTCTCTAATTTTCTTTTGACTATATGCTACTCTCTCTGCTAGCCCAGAATGACTTCCAGCCATCGTCTCCAATGTCAGGGCTTCTTTCTCTGTCTCACCTTTTCAATGTTACCCATTGTCAGTAGTGTAGTATGAGTTTTCGCTCCTCTTTTGGATATGCATCCTCCTCTTTGAACAATCAAGGGAAAAGACAGCGCTGAGCAACAGACATATATAAACTCCACAGGTATGAAGCAGAGATTTTTATTTTATAAAAAGTGAAGGTAACCACCAAGGTTTACAGTAGTCTATAAATGGTCATGCAGAGACTTGGATAAGGAGCTGACAATACCTAGAGGCTGGAGCCACATGGATGTCACATGGGCTCAAGGAAGAATACACAGAGCTGTGGAGCAGAGTGAGCAGGAGCACCTCTGACAAGGGGCCCATCCAGAACCATAGGGCCAGGGGTCCGGTGGAAAGGGGGCCATATATGTAGCCACAATAAATGTAGGGGCCAGTGTCCAATGTATGGACTGTGTCCGGTGCCCGGAAGTGACGCCACAGACTGGCAGAAGTCAGCCACGGAGATCCTGCGACTATGGGCAAAACCCTGCTGCTGGGGGCGATCAAATGCTGCTGATACCAGAGGAACAATAGGGAGCAAACACTGCCGACTGGAGATACTACATGTTTCAGGGCCACGCCCCTTCTTCAGGTTTACTGTTAGTCGTCAAAGTGTGAAGATTTAAATAGAGCAAAAACGGGAAATGAGGAAGCATGTAGGGGAGGGACAGAGTGCCGCTGTCATCCATAAGGCTCCACGCACCCGAGTAAATAACAATATTACCCAGTACACAATTACATACAAATATAAGTAAAAAAATATATATTAAATAATAAATGGAAAATAATCATAATAGTAATGAAAAATAATGATGAATAGCAAAATGACGGGGAACGCTCTGCTCTCTAAAACCTTTTTTAATGAACCTGTGGTGTTCACCAATTCTGGTGCGCAGGGTCCAGATGGTGCGACCCACATATAAAAGGTTGCATGGACACTGCAGGACATAGACAACAAATTGAGTGGAACACGTAATGAATTGTCTGATGGAATATGTGTTGCCGGAACTATCCAGGAAGGAAGATTGACCATGTGTTATAAATTGAAAGGACAGGCAAACTCGTTTCTTACACTGGAATATTCCAACCCGGTTATCAAAATAACACCTGATGTCCTTGGTTCTAATGGAATTTGTTTTTTTGGGTTTACTGGGGGCAATACAATTTTTCAGGGTACAAGCTCTCCTGAAAATGACCAGGGGGGCAGGTGGTAAGTGCGGACCCAACCTAGGGTCTGAACAGAGAATGGGCCAATGCTTACGGATAATATTAGAAATGGCCTTATAATTGCCATTAAAGCCTGTGACAAACCTAGCACCAGAGTTGGAAGATGGTATAATGCCTCTATCTGCAGGACATTAAGTAAGACAAGATTCAAAAGCTTTCTGTAAGAGTTTGTCTGGATAGTCTTTCTCTCTAAACTTATGGGTAAGTAACCTGCTCTGGGCAATATAGTCAGTGTCCCTCGTGCAATTCCTACGTAACCTCACGAACTGCCCTTTAGGTATGTTGTTCTTCCAAGAAGGATGATGGCAGCTTCCAAAGTGTAGATAGAAATTGCCGCCAACTGGTTTGGAATGGTTAATGGTGATGACTGAGCCATGCTCGTGAGTCAATTCCAGGTCCAAAAAAACAAATGATCATGTTCGATGACATGCATTAATGTGAGGCCTAAGGGGTTGCAGTTGCAAAACACTACAAAGGCCAAAAATTTGTCAACTGTCCAATCCCAAATGATGAGCAGGTCATCGATATACCTGCCATAAAAAATTAAATGTTTGACATAGGGCTTATTATTCCAAATAGAAGATTCCTCCCAAAAACCCATCATTAATTTTGCATAGCAGGGTGAAAAACTTGCACCCATAGCTATGCCTCTAGTCTAAAGGTAAAACTTGCTGTGAAAGGAGAAATAATTATGTTCAAGACAGAACTTGGTCCCCTCGAGTATGAACTGGGCCTGACAAGAATTATAACATAAGTCTTTAGACAAAAAATGATTGAGAGCCTCCAAGCCTACCTCATGGGGAATGTAGGTATACAAGCAACACACGTCCAGGGATGCCAAAGATAGTGACTCTCCCATGAGTAGTTTTGGAGGATGTTAATCACATGTCCAGAGTCCCATATATAAGAAGGGAGGTTTTGGACAAGAAACCAATCTATATATTGGGAGAGTCTGCTGGTAAAGTTGTTAGTACCACCAGTTGGATTCAAAAGCGATTTGAGCACCTTAGGAAGGTGGTAAAAGTATGGGGTGCTGCAAGAAGTAGGAGTTAAAAACTGCCTTTCTTTATCGCTAAAAATACCATCACTGGTAGCACAAAGGACCATGTTGCGGAGATCCAAACGGAACTCCGGAAGAGGATCCTTGGGCAAAACATGATAGGTGTTTTTATCAGATGGTAACCTCAGTGACTCATTGAGATATTCCGTCTGAACTTGCATGACTATACTGCCCCCCTTATCAGCCTGTTTGATAATGATATGATGATTATTTTCTAGGGCCTTAAGAGTTAGTCATTCAGATGGCAATAAGTTGGACTTATGGCTCGAACTATTATCACATAGTTGAACCAGGTCCCTATACACCACTTGATAATAAGTGTCCAAAAAAGAACCTCGGGACTGAGTGGGATTAATGATAGAACAGGGTCAAAAGGGGTGTGTATAACTGGAGGGTCGAAACACTCCTCCAATGGTTGACTATCAATATGGCCCTCATCCCATAAGTCCTTAAGTGTGGAAATATCATGGTCACTGTTGGTACTGTTATGATTAGTCGAGGGCTCGATTTGAGACAAATTCCGTGTACACGCGAACGGATTTTCCAATGGGAAATGTTGGATGTGAGCTTGTTGGTGGTTAGTCTGACCGTGTGTATACTCCATCAGTTATTTGTTGTTGGACTTTCCGCTAAACAAATGTTGGCTAGTGGGTTCTCAAATTTTCTGCCAACAAATGCTTGTTGTCGAACTTTCCGATCGTGTGTACACAAGTCCATCGGACAAAAGTCCAAAGTACAAACATGCATGCTCGGAATCAAGGATGAGCCGGAAGCACTCAGTCTTGTAAAACTAGCGTTTGTAATGGAGAATTAACATTTGTGACGTGGCAAATTATGAACTCTCTCAATGCAGCATATTCTCTGTTTCTTTATAATGTTATAATAATGAAGCTGCTTTGCTGCTGATATTCACAGAGTTCTGACAAACATATTTTTTTTCTAGTGATCTCCAGAATATTTTTTTTTTGTGTTTTTTTTTTAGTGATCTCCAGAATATTTTTTTTTTTTTTAAGTTTTTTGTGTGTCAAGTTACCACAACACCATTATTATCTTGTATTTTTTAACCTCAAAGATACAACTATGTTGGTGTCCCTTGTTAATTTGACATTGTATTTTTGAAATGCACCTGCCTACTCACAAACAAACTGTCCTTTTTGAAGTAAAACATATAGCCAAGTATTTGTCAAAACAAAAGTTTTAAAATTAATAGGGAGCACAAGGTCATATCAAAATAAGGAGGAAGGCAACGATGGAGAAACAGTTTGAATTGGTGAAGCCTTTGTACCCCAGGGCAGACATCAATTATTTGACTGTCAAAATTGGTAACCTGAGGAGTCCATTTAATAGGGAGCACAATACGGTCCAGGACTCTGAGAGTGAGAGATCGGGAGCAGCAGAAGATGACATATATGTCCCGAGGCTGTGGTCTTACAACAGCCTGCATTTTTTTGCCAGAGCACACTAAACCCAGGCCATCACTCTCAACACTTCCTACCATGCTGCTGTGGTGGGTGGGGTGGCTGTGTTTTTGGTGGAGGTGGTGGAGGAGCATAGTCCAACTCACAGAGGTGTGTTTGATGGGTGAGTTTGCCCCCTCATCCCCTTGTTTAGGGCCTACAGAATTATCTCCTTGCATATAGTGCACTGGGCCTCCTCCATCTGTTTTAATCTATTTGCTGTAATGCATCCAAAGACCTCCTGACCATCAGGGACTGTGCTAATTGCCACAGTAGCATGTTTTAGGAAACCAGTTGTGGCCTCCTCCAGGTTCCTTGCCTTCCTCGTCCTTTTGGTTGGAGGGTGGAAGGGAGGAACCTGTGATTCGGTCAGGCTGCTTGCCACGGCCTCCTCCTGGCTGAGACTTTCCTGTGTATGAAAATGGTACATAGTTATAGGTTTTTGGTCATTAATCACACACAAGTTTGAGCTCATGACTGTTGCAAATTGAATGTTAACAAATAGAAAAGACTATCATTCCGAAAACCCAGCATTTTTAATTCTTGTCCCAATCATTTTTGACTACTACTGTCTATTGATATGTAAAGCACTTTGTTAAATCAGAAATTAGTGATCAATAACATCTAATTAACATCATTCAATTTTTGACAAGAAATATGTTCAACAATGCTATACCTGGGTCAAGCTGGGCTTATCTTCTTCCTGGGTGGAAGGCCCAGGTTGGACCTCAGGAGCCCCAGCTGATGTTGAAGGAAGTGTTGAGAGTGATGGCCTGGGTTCCGTCTGGTCGGCCAAAAAATGCAGGCTTTTGTAGTACCACAGCCTGGGGACATATACGTCATCTGCTGCTGCTCCGGATCTGGACTTTTTTTGCACTCCCTATTATATATGCTCCTCAGGCTACCAATTTTGGCCTTGAAATAGGTGATGTCTGCCGTGGGATACACAGGCTTCACTAATTCCAACAGTTTTACCAGAGCTGCCTTTCTCTTTAGCTTGTTAGAATAGTCCCTGCATTGTACTTGCCAGAGACATGGCAGCTTCCTGTACTTTTCAATAAAGTCTGGCACAAAATCTGGGGTTGTAAATTTATCAACCATTTTGTCTGCAAGACACAACACAAGACAAACCCTAATGTCAGGCTAAACTCTCCTAATCTTGTCCCAATATAGGCCTCAATCTATAAGCAGTATAGGCCACTAACCACTCATGCCCCAAGTTACAATTGTACCTTCATTTGAATGATCGGCAATAACGATCCTCCGTCCTCCACCCTCAGATTGTACATACGCCTATTACATCGCCCATGTGTTATGTTTTATATACACTGCGCATGCGTGAAACTCCACCCCTGTCCTTCTTTGATCTTCATTGATGCTGCCTTCGATACAAAGGCAGCATCAATGAACAGGCCTGCAGCCCCAGAGTCGAATAGAGCCTGTATCTCGACGGATGACTCAGCCCAAGAAAGGGTAACCGGAACCAGGGGCTGATCCTTCTGGATAACTGGGGATGAAACAATGCCGCCTAAGGTCTGTCTGTGACATGACCTCAAGGTTCGGGCGTTCCCTGGATGGGTAGGACAAGACTTCAAAAAGTGACCTGCCTGGCCACAATAAAGGCACAATCTCTCCCTCCTCCTAGGGGGCTCTCTCATCTGCAGAGATACGCATGAAGCCCAAGTGCATGGGTTCACCTTCACTGACCGACTCAGTATCAGGAGGCAGGGGAGGTGAGGGAGGCAAGGGTGGGACTGCACATCTCAGAGACAAATGTACAGCAGGCTTTCCCGGAACTTGTAGAAAAATATAAAATATTCCATGGACTCAACATGCCTATCAGCAAATAGCATGGAGTGTCTACTTTCCAAAATGGGGTCATTTGGGGGGTTGAACTGTCCTGGCATTTTATGCACAACATTTAGAAGCTTATGTCACACATCACCCACTCTTCTAACCACTTGAAGACAAATCACTTTCTGACACTTATTGTTTACATAAAAAAATATTATTTTTTGCAAGAAAATTACATTGAACCCCTAAACATTATATATTTTTTAAAGAAAAAGCCCTACAGATTAAAATAGTGGGTGTGTTAACACAGTATTTGCTCAGCAATTTTTCAAACGCAATTTTTTGTAAAAAACATACTTTTTTAATCTTAACACACTATATTGCCCAAATGTTTGATGAAATAAAAAAGATGATCTTATGCCGAGTACATGGATACCAAACACGACATGCTTTAAAATTGCGCACAAATTTGCAGCGGTGATAAACTATATACATTTTTAAAAGCCTTTAAAAGCCTTTACAGGTTACAATTTTGATTTACAGAAGAGGTCTACTGCTAAAATTATTGCCCTCAATCTGACCTTCATGGTGATACCTCACATGCATGGTGCAATTGCTGTTTACATATGACACCAGACGACGCTTGCGTTCATCTTTGTGCATAAGCACGGGGGGAAGGGGTGCCTTTTTTTTTTAATTATTTATTTTGCTTTTTTATTATATTTTTAAACTGTTCCTTTCGTTTTTTTTTATCATTTTATTGTTATCTCAGGGAATGTAAATATCTGGTAAATGTAAATACCTATGATAGCAATAGGTAGTGACAGGTACTCTTTTTTGGAAAAATTGGGGTCTATTAGACCATAGATCTCTCCTCTATCCTCAAAGCATCTGACAACACCAAGATCGGTGTGATAAAATGCTTTGCCAATTTCCCAATGGCGCTGTTTATATCCGGCGAAACCTAAGTCATGAAATGCTTGTAGCTTCCGGTTTCTTAGGCCAAAGAGATGATTGGAGCCATTCTGGTCTCTGATCAGCTCTATGGTCAGCTGGCGGAACCAGCTGCATTCTTGGGTTCCCTGTTGGGATAGGAGTGTCCGAGAAAACCATGGAAGACAGTGGGAGGGGGGATGTTCCCTCCCACTGCTTATAAAAGCAGTCTAGAAGCTAATTAGCTGCAAGGACTGCTTTTACATGAAAGCCGACCGCTGGCTGAAAAGAATGATACCAAGATGATACCTAAACCTGCAGGCATCATTCTGGCATAACCACTCAAA
Source organism: Aquarana catesbeiana (assembly GCF_042186555.1). Taxonomy (NCBI): domain Eukaryota; kingdom Metazoa; phylum Chordata; class Amphibia; order Anura; family Ranidae; genus Aquarana; species Aquarana catesbeiana. The sequence continues at coordinate 134,380,091 of NC_133332.1, read as the reverse complement.
ATCCAGCAACATACCAGTAAGTTGTTGGTACTTGTTGGGCATACATTGTAATGTTCTGTTTTTCATGCAGCCTGTGAGCGGAACGAAAAAAAGAGATTGATTGGTGAGTATGCCCACCATTAGAATACTGCCCTTAAGCCACCCATTTCTAATGATGGGCATACATGCACCATTTTTTTTTAACTGCGGTGGTGAAATCACCTCCTACAGCGGTGGAGTCGCTGATTTACATATCGTGGGAGCAAATGCTGTTGCTGTCAAGATAAATAAATCAGTGCTGTAGCTGAATGGCGCACCTGCTAAGCAAATGATGATTAACAATAAAACAAAGTAATATTACAGTATAACAGTAATACTTATCATACCTGCAAAGCAAATATAATAAAACATAGTAAAAATAAAACATTGCAATATGTGCCTAAAAAATATATGCCGAAGCATGGGGGCTACTTCAATTTCTTGACTATATCAACCATAACAAACATAATCTAAAGTTCACTATGACTTACGATCGTAATCAAATGACATTTTTGGATGTTAAGCTAGGACATACTCCGGAAAATAAAATTTCAAGCACCCTATTTCGGAAAAGTACCGCAGGAAACACGGTGCTCCATGCAGACAGTTTTCATCCTACAGCACTGAAAAAGTCAACCCCGTATGGACAATACCTGCGTTTACGCAGGAACTGTTCAGATGACACCCTCTTCAAACAGGAAGCTCACAATTTGCAAATCAGATTACTAGCATGGGGCTATAGCCGCTCCTGTCTTCGCAAGGCCTACAATAGAGCAGCTGCAAAATCCCGATGCAAACTTTTATCCACAAAAAAGAGGACGAGGGATGACCCTGGTATGGATCCTACCAGGATTATTCTTTGATTCTCTCGACAGCATCAGGAGATTAGGAATATCATCCAAAAACACTGGTCTATACTTATGGATGACCCGAAAGTCCGCAGCTTTATTTCCAACAACCCATCAATTACTTATAGACGTGCTACCTCGCTAAAAGACAAACTGGTGCAAAGCGAATTCAAGGATAAACAAAAAAGATCTAAACACTGTTCAATCCTTGGATCATTTCCATGTGGACACTGTTCTTTTTGTCAATATATAAGATGGGATAAAATATTCCGCCTTCCGGATGGGGCATTGTTCAAGCCCAAGCATTTTACCAACTGTCAGACATGAGGGATAGTATACCTCATGTCATGCGAACGCGGCGCATACTATGTTGGTAAAACCAAACAAGAATTCCATCGTCGGATGTCCAAGCACATCTACCATATGCAGATCCGTAATCACTACTTACCAATAGGAGGACATATTGTGACAGTACACAATTACAAGATGCCCAAATTGTCCTTCACCGCACTCGATCGGATACATATACCAAATTGAGGCGGTGATTGGAACAAAATTTTGTTACAACATGAACAGAGGTGGATATTCAAATTGAATGCCACCTCGTTCCCAGGACTGAACGAAGCCATTTCATTCGCCCCATTTTTAAAAGGGTTTGTCTCTGGAAAGACTCAGTAGAGCTCCCCTGGTCTTCTCTGAACAATAAAGAACCCCCTGTTCACAGTAGGCCTTCCCCTGTTCCCCCTTTTTGATAGTCATTCCCCTTCTTTCTTAGGTGTATCTATGATTTAGAGTTATTCTGATTGTATTTTTTATTTATTTTTTTTCTCCTTTCTTTTTAGTTCCTAATGCCGCGTACACACGAGCGGACTTTCTATCCTACTTGGTCCGGCACACTTTCCGACGGACTTTGTCCGCCAGGTGCGCCGGACTTTAAAACGAACGGACTTGCCCACACACGCCGGGATTTTCCGGCGGGCTAAGTCCGCCCGTCTTTCCGACGGACTTTCGCCGGAGTTCCGGCGGACTTTCAGAATGAACGGACTTGCCCACACATTTACAAGTCCGTTCATTTTGAACGTGACTCAGGTGCGACGGGACTAGAGAAGGATGTCAATCTTGCCGCTTTTATCGGCGAGATTGACACCTTGCTAGCCCCGTCGCGGGGCATACCAGGCCCTTAGGTCTGGTATGGATTATAAAGGGGAACCCCGCTACGCCGAAAAAACGGCGTGGGGTCCCCCTAAAATCCATACCAGACCCCGATCCGAGCACGCAGCCTGGCCGGTCAGGAAAGGGGGTGGGGACGAGCGAGCGCCCCCCCCCTCCTGAACCGTACCAGGCCGCATGCCCTCAACATGGGGGGTGGGTGCTTTGGGGGAGGGGGGCGCCCTGCGCCCCCCCCCCCCAAAGCACCTTGTCCCCATGTTGATGAGGACAAGGGCCTCTTCCCGACAACCCTGGCCGTTGGTTGTCGGGGTCTGCGGGCGGGGGCTTATCGGAATCTGGGAGCCCCCTTTAATAAGGGGGCCCCCAGATCCCGGCCCCCCACCCTATGTAAATGAGTATGGGGTACATGGTACCCCTACCCATTTACCTAGGAAAAAAGTGTAAGTAATAAAACACACTACACAGGTTTTTAAAATATTTTATTAAACAGCTCCGGGGGGGGATCTTCCTCCGGCTTCGGGGGTCTTCTTCCGGCTTCGGGGGTCCCTCCGCTTCATCTTCTCCCGGCGTCCGGTTGGTTCTTCTCCGCTCTCCGGCCTCTTCTCCCGGTGTCGCAGGTCTTCGGCCGGCCCCTCCGCTCTCTTCATGTAGCTCTATTGCGAGCGGAGGTCCGGACTTCTGGGCTTCTTGGCTTCTTGGCTTCTTGGCTTCTCTTCTCTTCTCTTCCCCCAGATGTTGACACGACGCTCTCTCCGGCTGGACTGGTCTCTGAGGGCTGCGTTGTGACTTATATAGGCGGAGACCCCGCCCCCATATGATGTCACAGTCCCTGGGCATGCTGGGACTGTGACGTTTTAGGGGGCGTGGTCGACCACGCCCCCTAAAACGTCACAGTCCCAGCATGCCCAAGGACTGTGACATCATATGGGGGCGGGGTCTCCGCCTATATAAGTCACAACGCAGCCCTCAGAGACCAGTCCAGCCGGAGAGAGCGTCGTGTCAACATCTGGGGGAAGAGAAGAGAAGAGAAGCCAAGAAGCCAAGAAGCCAAGAAGCCCAGAAGTCCGGACCTCCGCTCGCAATAGAGCTACATAAAGAGAGCGGAGGGGCTGGCCGAAGACCTGCGACACCGGGAGAAGAGGCCGGAGAGCGGAGAAGAACCAACCGGACGCCGGGAGAAGATGAAGCGGAGGGACCCCCGAAGCCGGAAGAAGACCCCCGAAGCCGGAGGAAGATCCCCCCCCGGAGCTGTTTAATAAAATATTTTAAAAACCTGTGTAGTGTGTTTTATTACTTACACTTTTTTCCTAGGTAAATGGGTAGGGGTACCATGTACCCCATACTCATTTACATAGGGTGGGGGGCCGGGATCTGGGGGCCCCCTTATTAAAGGGGGCTCCCAGATTCCGATAAGCCCCCGCCCGCAGACCCCGACAACCAACGGCCAGGGTTGTCGGGAAGAGGCCCTTGTCCTCATCAACATGGGGACAAGGTGCTTTGGGGGGGGGGCGCAGGGCGCCCCCCTCCCCCAAAGCACCCACCCCCCATGTTGAGGGCATGCGGCCTGGTACGGTTCAGGAGGGGGGGGCGCTCGCTCGTCCCCACCCCCTTTCCTGACCGGCCAGGCTGCGTGCTCGGATCGGGGTCTGGTATGGATTTTAGGGGGACCCCACGCCGTTTTTTCGGCGTAGCGGGGTTCCCCTTTATAATCCATACCAGACCTAAGGGCCTGGTATGCCCCGCGCTCGCCGCAATAGGAAGATTTGTTTTTCCTATTGCAGCGAGCGCGAGATGCAATACCATCCCCTCGTGTCGTATTTGGTCCGTCGGACCAGCCTACACACGAGCGGGCTTTCCGTCGGACCAGCACACACACGAGCGGACTTTCCGCCCGAAACTGAGTCCGACGGAAAGATTTCAAACATGTTTAAAATCTAGGTCCGGCGGGCTTTTGGGAAGAAGTCCGCCGGAAAAGTCCGCCGCCGCCCACACACGGGCGGATTGTCCGGCACACTCTGGTCCGCCGGACCAAGTATGCCGGAAAGTCCGACCGTGTGTACGCGGCATAATTCTTTTTTATTTTGTTTTTGATTTACCAAGATATGTGATTTTTTCTGCGCACATGGATGTCTCATATGTATGTATGTTTAAAACCAATCAGTATATTTGTCTGGGATAGCATACTCATGGATGCTATGGACCACCAGTCCTTTATACATCCATTCTTGCTGTTTTTAAGTAAAGACAAATGATTATTGTATTTCCCCTTTTCTGCTTGCTTTTTCCTCCACTGAGGTCTGACGGCTCTGCTGTCACTGCACCTGGGCTGGGCCCTCCCCTTCAATGTGCCTTCCCGGGAAGGGGGGGGGGAGTGACCACCGTGCTATTGGCTCCTCCCCCTCCCTTTCCCCATTGGATACCCAGCTGGTCCTGGGTACCGCATTGGGGATGAAAAAAATTACTGCGCTATCCCCAAAATAAACAAAATAGGTGAACAAGCTGCAACCATAAATGTGAGACACATCCACTTGTTGTACAAATCAAAAATTAGAAAAAGGTCATACCATCACTGTTGTGTATTTGAATTCTATTTACAGGAATTTTTATTATAGTTAATCCTTCAGAATATACTCACAATCTCATTGGTTTTACCACATTGGGGATACTTCCTCCGTTCCCGGCGGCGTTCGGGGACATCCTCTAACGCTCCCAATCACTGCGCATGCACGGGGCCCCGTGCGTGTCATGTGACGCGGGCACATTGCGCAATTACGATGGGGATGACGTCAGTGACGGGGCTCCGGCTCGTCCCGAACGCCGGGGAGGCCACACGAGGCTGCCCGAATGGCAGCCATGTCCTCCAGCTTGGTCTCACGATGTGGGGGGGATGTGTGCACCTGCAACAAATCCATCCCTGATAACACATACGCCCACAAATAAGGTACATATATACTCCCACAGCACAGACACTGGTAACCTCTCTATCCGTTTGGTTTGGCCTTGTTGCAGCTCTCACTATGTAAGTACACTGTTCATCAATATGTTTCTGCACTGTCTCAGCCCCATAGGAAACGATCAGCTCACTATACTGGTCATAGATACAAACACATGTTTTTATAATTTATATAATATTATTTTTTGTACATATTTTCAGACTTGTTGACTCTGTTTGGATGAGTGTCCACCGAGCCTGACAAACTCTGTGGCCAATCCCGGGTTAGGTCACAAGCGAGTCCAATATATGGGGCGTTAGAGTGCAGTTCCATATTTGTATGCACATTGGCAAAGGTAACACACACTATTATTTATGTTGATTCTTATCTTTATCATTATTATTTTTTACCACTTGAGTGACACCTCCTGCACCTTCATTATTCTTGCCTGTCATTTAGCATGTGCAGTATGCATCGCATGCATATGTTTTCGCTGTCTTAATTAAAGCACCCATCACTACTCCAACACCATACTTCATTCACTCACCTTCTATCACTTTATTCAATATCAGCTGTGGGATATCACTTGGCTTTATTCTTTACTATTTTTTGGTTCAATTACACTCCAAGCACATTCTATTTACTTTTTATACACACATATATCTATCATTATAAGGCTACAGCCTGCATATGAGGTATACACATAGATTGATGCCTTTACTCTATTAAGTAAAAATTTTCTAATACAATGTTTCGATACATATCATGAGTGTGATCTCTAAATGTGTTTCTTCTAAGTTTCTGCTGCAGGTGTTGCCTCCTCCCCGACCGCTTGTGCGGCCGGGTGTGTGTGTGGGGGGACAATTTTCAGTGTGACCTCTTGTAAGCCACATCGTTGGATCTTGCTCTGGTGCTGTTGGCTGTGCCGGTGGAGGCGCTATAGACCCCCTTTGGGGAAAGTGAGCAGGCATTTGATTTTTAAAAGTGGACTCTCGTATAGGAAGCCTTTCGTTTTCAGCACACGCATCATTGGGTAACTATGTTATATGGCATATGGCACATTATCTTTATTAGATGTAATGAAATTCTTATACGCATATCCCTGTTGTATATTTCCTAAACAGACTGACCTCTGAAGAAGACCTCGAACATATAGGTTGAAACGTGTCAGGTCTATTTTTCTGATATTGTTAATACTTACACAATGTGATTATGAAAATATGTCTGTAAAATGTGTGTCAGATTCCATTAGACTTGTAAACACTCTATATCAGAGTTCATTTTTTAACCTTTGTGCTAAATTATCATTTTTTGTACAATAAAATATAATCCCTTTTATACAACATTGGTCTAATATCTTAATCCCGCTGCCTAAAAACCCCACTTGGGGAATTTCCCTTTTTCTATCTTCGTTCTTGGCAATCTTCTTATAGCCCAGGCCATCTTTATGTAGAGAAAGTATTCTTTTTTTAAGATCCTCAGAGAATTCATTGCCATGAGGTGCCATTTTGAACTTGTAGTGACCAGTATGAGGTAGTGAGAGCGATAACGCCAAATTTAACACACCCTATCCCCATTCACACCTGAGACCCTGTAACACTAACGAGTCACATGACACCAGGGAGGGAAAATAGCAAATTGGGCCCAATTTGGACATTTTCACTTAGAGGTGTACTCACTTTTGAAACTCATTTAGTACATAACATACATGAAGCAGATTTCTATAGAAATTAGACTCTAATAGTGATAGTGTTGATAATAGTGATAATTGTCTTTACATACACTAAAGGATAAATGTTCAACAAATATTCAAACCTATAAACAAGAATGGAATTTTGTCTATAAACAAGATTATGAAATATCTAGTTTGATTACTATTTAATTCATATAATGCCAATTAGATTCCATCAATAGGCCAAAAAAGGGTCATTGTCGCTGAAGTGCATGAACCGCAAGATCTGTTCGTATCATGTCCTGGTCATGGAGGCAGAGAACAGGGGCATATGGTGAATTGGGTCAGTGGACCAATATGACTGCAACTCACTCTTTTTAGTTATGCCCATGAGGAGTGATAGGCCCAGGAAGATCTTAAATTCGGAAACCGTAATTGATTTCCAATCTCTGGCAAGGGTCAGCTGGGGATTAGCGGCGATGAATTGACCAGCATATAAATTGCTTTGGTCCACAATAGATCTATAGAGATCTTCAGTGAAAAACAGCAAATAAAAATCAAGTGAGGTAAAATCAACTGTTTCCACCTGAATTCCGGGTTGGTCAGTGAATGGGGGAAGTACGGGTGCTGCAGAAGTGGTGGATTCCCAATTAGGATTGGCGAATGCAGCAGGAAGGGCACTATGGGCTCAACAGGCCTGTGTTTGTCTTCTTCTTGCTGGCAGTGGGACACTACTTGTGCTAGCAACCTCGCCAGCTTGAACTGCACTTATGGGACTCGCCATGTCACCAAGTGTTACTGCAGTGCTGGATGTATGACCAGGATGTACTAGGCTGCTGGTGCTTGCCAGTTCACCAGAAGGATGAGCGGCGCTAGTACTGGCTCTCTGCTCCATACGAGGGACCTGCGATTCTTGCACCTCAACGACAGCAGAAGAACAGGGTCTGGTACACCTGACCTTGGCAGGGACCACAACTCCGTCGTCAGATCTACCTGTCAGGGTGCCGCTGCTGTCTACAGGTTCATATTTTGAGCCTGAATCTGACAGATGAGTGACTTCCTCTTCACTATCTGTCATGCTCAGAAATGTGTAGGCCTCTTCACTAGTGGACCTTCAATTTAACATTTCTCACTCTGCAAATGCTGCAGTTATGTGTTTTGTGTTTTTGTAAGAGACAGTGATCGATTGATACTGCACTTGGGTGGGCTGGGCTGGGCGGAAGGGCTAAACGCAGGTGCTAGCAGGTATCTGGGCTGATCCCGCTAACACTGCCTTTTTGGGAACCCTAAACTGCTGGGGGCGCTAGTATAGATCTGATCAAATCAGATGTCGATCAGACACTATACTACTAAAGGGAGGTGTATGGTGCGTGCGTGGGTGTTGGCACTACTGCCACTAATCTGACGCTGCCTGGGGCAATGCAGACCCTATCTGACACTAAAACTTAACTTTTATCACCCACCGGGTGAACAGGGGGTTAAACCTTTATTTAGGTCATATACGGCGGGTGCCCTGAGGCTATAAAAAATAAACTAGCTAACCTGCATCACCCGTGACACTTATACAGTGATCACTGGTGACAGGGGGTGATCAAGGTGTTAAACCTTTATTGGGGGGGCTAGGGGGGTCCCTAGACCTATCTGGGCCTAAGACTAATTACCCTAACACAGATTTTTGTCACTAATGACACCAGTACAGCGATCAAAAAAAAATCTGAATGCTGCACTGGGTGACACACTGACAGATGGTGAAGAGGTTAACTGGGGGGTGATTGGGGGGTGATCAGGGGGTGAAATGTGTGCCTACATGGACTCGTGTCAGTGTAGTGTTGGTGCACTTACTGTTAGATGTTCTCTCTCCTCAGTCTGGAATGGAAAAGACCAACATGAGGAGAGATGACATCACTTCCCCTGTCAGTGTTTACAGTTACACAGACAGGGGACGGATCTCATTCACCAGGACCGATCACCAGGTCCAGGCCAGATTTCATTGGCCTGGGCCTGGAGATTGACCAGTTCTGGATCGAATCCGATCGTCGCGGCTGACGGGGGCGGGCGCATGCTCCCCCTCGTCGGCCGCATTTGCAACGTATAGCTACGATGCTTTGCGCAGCCGAACCAACCTGCCGCAGTATAACTGTGGCGGCTGGTCCGGAACAGGTTAAAAAGCGCTTTATTATTAAACCTACCTAAAACACACTGATACTGACTTTTGACCCTAACCTTGACCATGACTTAGATCAAACCCTGCTTTAGCAATTTTATCTTTATTGTATATTTTTTCTTTTTTTTACACATACTTTTCTTGTTGACATACTGTACTTTTCCTATAGCAAGGAGAAAATAGACACAAAGGTGGGAGATTTACTAAAACTTGTGCACATGGAATCTGGTGCAGCTGTGCATAGTAACCAATCAGCTTCTTACTTCAGCTTGTTCAATTAAGCTTTGACAATAAAATCTAGAAGCTCATTGGTTACTATGCACAGCTGCACCAGTTTCTGTGAGCACCAGTTTTAGTAAACCCCCCCATGACTCTTTTAATCCATTGCATATTAGAAAGAACACAGGGCAGGTTGTGCAGTTATTGATTACTGTGACAGTTAATCACATGCGATCAAAGTGATCATGTGATTGATAGCCAGTCCTCCCAGCTCCCAATCATTAGTACCCAGAACTTTGAGTGACAGCTCAGTCTCCATGCTGGGAGTGCGCTGTGCAGATCACTCCCAACAGATGTACACATATACTGTACGTGGCCACACAGAAGTAAACCCACGCTTGTCCTCAAGGGGTTAACAATGAACAAAAGCAAACATGTTTTTAAAGCTATAGTATACTCAGATGATGCTAACTGTCAAATGCATTTTATAGTATTTATTTATTTATTTAATTAAAAAAAAAATAGGAAGCTACTGGTCTCAAAGACTTGTTTAAACTGTAGGAAGGAATGAGGAAGAAATGTACTTTCCCCAAAGATGTCACGTATGTAAAAAGGCTTACAGGTATATAACTCAAGAGTAGATTTCAAATTACATGCATTACCTAATGTACTCCATATTCTATTCTTTTTCAATCCATTTGAAATTCTCCTGATCCATACATATAAAAGTAAAAACTCAGAATCAACAGTAGGCTTTTGAAATAATTCCTTTTGTCATTTTTGCATGACAAAATAATTACAATTTTTCAGCTATAGCTTTGCATAAGGTTTTGCTCAACTAGATGCTGAGCTTTACATTTCAAGGGTATTAACTTGTAAGGCTACAGACAATTTAAATAAGAGCCTTGAAAATGTTAAGACTTAATTTCACATTTGTTCACTGAATGTTCAATGAACTTTCATGGGTAAATTATGAAAAAAGTGAGGTAGCCTCCAGGGACTCAGTAAGATCATCGTATCAGAGCTAAAACAAATAGACACACATACAAATTTTTATGAGTGCTTGCTTGCTATTGTCAGGAGGCATACTTATATTTCTCTAATCAGACTTTCTGAATCTCTTAACAGACTAAACAGTTTAACAAAACTATGTGAAAATAGGTGAACATACAAAATTAGAAACCATTTTTCATTACACACTTGTTTACCAATTATACACTTGATTTTTCTAAAATGCATGGCGTCACTGAAGACTGTTGCAGTGACAGGCAAAAAAATATATTATTTATATTTTTTATTATTGGGTCAAGAGACGGAGATAAGAGCATTTGTCTAGGACAGTTCTGTCTCCATTACACCTCACGGTCCTGCAGTTTCCTTCCTGCCGACCTCCCTGAGCTTACCTTATTTCTGAAATGATCAAAGGAAAGCTTTAGGAGAGCTTCAGCATTTAAATCTAATAAAGCTGCCTTGCTCATCATTTGTACTGACACAATAACAAAAGTCCTCTCAGGAGAAGCTATGTACTATGATTTGCTCCTGTGTCTTAGTTGTAGAGTGTCATTTTCTGTGTTGTTTTGAGTTTAGTTATAGGTAGTAATAGTACCGGATTTTCTAGGAATTGTCACTGTATAGCTAGGAGGGAAAAGGGTCCCGAAACTGACCAAAATAATTTGTTAAAATGCCATTTTGTGTACATACATCAGCAAACCTTTAACTGATTGTGCCAAATAATTGTGCTATCTTCAAAACTAATCAACTTTAGTATGATTTGAAAAGGTGCCTTACATGTACGGCTCTCCAAAAACCTGCTTACTCATTCTCAAAACAAATTACATGAGGATGAGACATCATAGAGATTGCAGTTTTATAAAAGCATCACAAAGAACACAGTGGTCACAATTTTACCAGTGTACTGGAGCTGCTGAACATTACCTATTTGTGTTGGCTAGTGCCTTTTGTTAAGCAGCCTGACAGGGCCTCCCAAGGCTAACTGGCTACCACTCTATACTTCCACATCCTCTTAGTCAGCTGCAGGGTATCAAGTCTAACCATATGTTCCCTAGCTCCTGGATTGGTTCCCAGTACAGGAGGCACCTTATTTAAAGGGGAAGTATAGCAAAGGCTATTTTGGTTATTCTTCTCCTGTAGGCCATAGGAGTGCAGTTTGTTCTACACACCTGTGACTCTTTTTCAGCTGTCAGCGGACTAAAGTCCACTGTCAGCTCACGTCACTCAGCTGATCCAGACCTGGGAAACATCCCACCCCATGGTCTGGATTCACCCAGATTCCTGGAGCACCACCTGGCTCAGCCTCTCAGTGATCCTCAGAGCCTGAGCCAGGCCCTTCTGCCCCCTCCACAGCCCAGCGCTCCAGGGAGTGCTAGAGGGGCAGAGCAGAGAGCCAGTGACTGAAAATCATGGCTCTATACTCAGAGCGGAGGGCAGAACTGAGCAGTCAGCAGTGTTTGATCACTTAGTTACCCCTGCAGAGACAGCTAGGAACGGACGCAGCATCAGATCGATGCTGCATCCTAAGGGTGAGTATAAATGTTTGGGTTTTACTTCTCTTTTAAACACTAAGTCTATGTCTTAGTGCTTGTGATAGCATTTCAATGCTGATCAAGTGCGTGTTCCTGACATTTGCTTTGAATAATGGATTGCTGAAATGTCTGTTATCTGCTCTAACCTTTGCTATGTTTAATGGATTCCTCTGCTGTCTGCTACCGGCATTGACTTTGCTATAATTAACAAATACTACTACTGTCTGCTGCCTGCTCTGACCTTTTAATCCATGGATTATGTCCACTACCAGCTGCTGTCCAAAACTACATTCTACAGTCAGAGTATGTAATTTTAAGTCCTAAAGGCAACGTATTGTCAATATGCCTACTTGTCTTAAGGGAGGGAGAACTGCAAAAACTGAGGTTACACTAATCACTATTTACTCACACTTGGCTGTCCACATCAATAGTTTACATCACCACCAGACAGACATAATTTGTGTATGGATCCCACCCAGGCACAGCTATCCATTTAGGAACTTGAAGACCTCACTCTTTGGGTCCAAAATGTTTCCTTCATGGTATCACAACAACAGTGTTTTAATCACAATGGCAAATCTAATTGGGGACAGTGGGCAACCCTGATGGTACCTCTAGCAATAGAAATGGGTTCAGAAAGATATCCCTGCAATTTAATCTGGGCCATGGGGCAAGAGTACAGGGAACTTAAGGTACGTAAAACTACAGTGTCCACCCCCCCCAGGCCCTCAGAATAGCAAACAGGTAGGGCCAAGATACCGAATTAAAGGCCTTCTGCAAATTAATAGAAATCCATCGGGAACACAGGAGGGAGATAAGATCAGCTGCCTTCTAATCTGGTCAGGATCTTGTCTACCCGGCACAAACCCCACCTGATCCTTGTGGACATAGAGATGAATAAAGGAGGAAAATCTTTTGGCCATAATTTTGGTCAACAATTTAAGATTATTATCTATTAAGGAAATAGGACAATCATTTTCAACAATGCTAGGATCCTTCTAAGGCTTTGGCACCATGGAAATGTATGCCATATTAAAAGTTGGATACATAAATTCCCCTTCCCCAGAGCATGAAAAAAAGTGTTTCAAATGAGGAACCAGAAAGTCCTTAAACTTACGATAATACAGGCCTGGGAACCCATTAGGCACCAGACGACTCTGAGCAATGGCCTTCTGAATTTCCCCCTCCAAAACAGGAGCTTACAAAATATCATGGTGCTCAGCAGAAATGGACGGAGTTGGCAGATCAGCCAAAAATGAAGAGATCCTATCTGGGTTATCATCTTGAGGGGCCTGATAAAGGGAAGAGTAACATTTATCAAAGGCCCCAAAATGTTTTGAGGGTTTTGAGAGGTTGCACCACCAGGACATCTAACTGTAGGAATAGCATGGCTCCTAACCCTAGGGGATAGCTTCTGTGCCAACATGGTACCTATTTTGTCTTTATGGGCATAAAATTGGATGGCTTTGCAGCTTTCGAGGTCAGTGCTAACTTGAGTTCCACTCTAGTGGCCCCTATTTTTTGAAGCAACACCATATGTTTATGAACTTACGAACAGTTGCCTTTTGGGCTGCCATGTCATAACAGGATAGATATCAGCACTAACATTATGTCTAAAATAATCAAGAATAGAAATCCTCACACCAACAGGTGACATTGAGAAGAGATTCATTCAAACACCACTGACGTGAGCCAGGTATGTGAAATGTCAATGATAAAATGACTAAAACTAATGAATGGTCAGACAGGGTAATTCCCATATAGTGGCTCGCCTAAGCGAAGGGATGCCCATTGAGGAGAGAAAATAATCACTTTATAGTAGGATGAAGCTCCCTTCAGGCATCAACCAGGTTAAGCAAGCACAATAGCTTGGCAACACAAGTGCTCTCCTTAGAGGCCTGCAGAGCCTAGCAGTGGCTGGGTTAGACTTGTCCAGACTTAAATCCAGAGCCAAATTAGAATCACCATCACAGATTAATGTGCCCACCAAAAAAGGTGACAGAGTGTGAAACATCTCCTGGAAGAAAGTTGCTTGAGCCTTTATCTGTGCATAATAAGAAAGGAGCAAGGGGGGGGCGTGGCCTGGTACCGGACTCCGATGGACGTCTGATCCCCGTGCTCTGGTTTTCAGAGGTTCTTTATTAAGCCTCACGAAGCCAAACACACCCGCAGACATGGGGAAAATGAAGGGGAACACATCCCGATCCCCGAGGAGGCCCGACTCGCAACCAACACGCGGCATCCCGGAGATCTTCCAAACACAGCCACGCGAGGCCCCGGCTTCATCTCAGACCTACTCCTCCGCAACGCGCTCCTCCAGCCTCAGCCCACCTGGCAGGCACCAAACGCCATCTTCTATGCCAGACACAGTGGCAGAACAGCCTGTTAACATAAGGGAGCTGAGATCAGTAGCAGAGGACATAAAAGCAGCACTTCCTACAGCAATCACGGACCTCCGAACGGACATCCAATCTATGGCGGTGCGCATGGAGGATATTGAGGAAACAACAGGCCGTAATGCAAATGACATCCAACAGCTCCAGCTATCATCCCAGACACAAAATACCCAGCTCAGAGACCTACACAGATACATGGAAGACCTCGACAACCGTGGCAGGCGTCACAACTTGCGAGTAAGAGGTATGCCAGAGTCGATCGATCACACTCAAATTGCACAGGCCACCATAGCCGTATTTAATGATCTCTTAGGCAGACCACCAGAGACCCCCATTAATTGTGAACACCTACACAGAGCCCTCAGACCTAGGGGAAGAGATACTGATCCTCCCAGGGATGTAGTATGTTGCCTGGTCAATTTTAAACTAAAAGAAGAGATCCTGCGCAGGGCCAGAGAGCGCTGCAATTTAATGTTTCAAGGCACAAAGATTAAAAGCTTTCAAGATTTATCACCCTTTACTCTCCAAAATAGAAGAGACTTATGCTTCCTTGACTTACTATACACAAACGGAATTCAATACCACTGGAAATTTCCCTTTTGCCTCTCAGCCACATCACAAGGGCATACAGCAAACCTGAGGGCCCCGGAAGATCTCCCCGTATTCTGCGAAGCACTGAACATACCACGCATTGAAATACCTGACTGGTACAGACCTCTCAGAACCCCTCATATCAGAAGATCTACCTCAATGGATGCCATCCCAGTACGTGATGACTTCCATATCAGAAGGCGCAGATCCAACTCACCCAGAACCAATACTTCCGCGGGACACAGGAACACTGTGAACAACAGCTCCATGGCCTCTCCAGCTCACAGAAGACCCCATCATGGAGATACAGAGTAAAAGATCAGCTCACCCCTCTTCACTGTTCATCTGGAATCCCCAAACATAACCCCTAACAAATAACCCATAAAGCTGCTCTACGCCCAAAGATATTGCGAAGAAGGTATCCACATTTGAGACCTCGACATCAGAGAGGATACACGTCACATCTCAAATGCCCAGTCCACAGCTTCCTTTTCACACTGAACTTGTCCGTGGACACCCACTTCGACCCCAGGACTCATCGAAAGTCAGTCCTCAATCCCTCCATATACTCGATATATGAAGCTCAACCAGTCGATGGGATTCTTCACGATGCTTGAACACCATCATCAAAGGTAACGATCAGCAACCTCTACGTCGCCAACAGACTTCAGCCAACCTGAACATTATCATGCAAGTATATCTATTCACCTACAAGGGGAGGAATAATTCCCAAGTCTATCACACAGCCCATATTTCAGTTTCCCTATCCCCATACCCCTTTCACTTCCGCATCCCCTCACCCCTTTATCTAACTCTCTATAATTTCCACTCAACCCCCCTGTAAGAAGGTTACTGCTCACCTTGGAACAGGATCCTCAAGACAAGGCTTTTTCTTTCCCATCACAATCGGAAGCCATCTGTTATAGGACTGAACGCCAGATATGTATACTATGTAACTGGACTCCCCTCCAGAGGGGTGACTTCTCACGGAACTCAAGATCACTTCTCTTTATCACCCTTTCCTCTATTACCCAATCCCAGACAATCCTTCAACCTCACAAAGAGATCTTCTCTCTGCTCGTCAACTCCCTACCACCCCTCCCCCAAATTGACCAACAAGGGAGTACAGGCCGTGAGGTTCTCACACCTATGTAATTCCCATAAAAAAGCTATTCTCTAATTACAGATACATACGCAAATGCGGGTTCCATGCGGAGTCGCCAACTGTATATTTTTACTTATTTACTGGTTTCCACATGTTACCTATTTAGGATCTCCATGTGAGACAAAACCCCCAGACAAACTGAGCATCCTGAAAGGGGACACCCTGACATAAAATTCTCTGTTATTGTCTTTTTTTTTTATTTTTTATTTTTTTGGAGACAGTTTTATCTCCCTCTCCTACCGTACTCAGGTATCGACTGAATATTCAATCTCACATAAATGTTCTACCTATTTTGTAAAATGTTTCAATTAATCTGTTTAATAATCCTTTTTTTTTAGTTAACAATACTTTTCTTGAGCAAATACACAGCAGAACCTTGGTGGACCTAGGGCAGGTGAGGCAGGTTCCTAAATCTGATTTGCACTACTTCTCCCATTTCATTGCTATTTATTCAAAACACATAACCAGGCAATTACTGCTGGTTCATTTTCACGATTAACTCCCGAAAATCCATTCAAAAACCAAGCGGGACTCGGCCTCACACGCCAGAGGTCCATCCCGGAAATGTTCTGATGCTGCAGCAAGGTATACATGTTGTAGTCAATTGTCTAGATGGTTTAGCGAAGCAATCCCTATAGTCAAAAGATCCCCCCTTTTGTTGATAGACTTATGTACGATGTATTTACAGTTAACTGGTATCTATCCCCATGACACCAACTTCAACATTTCACAAATTAAGTTGAGGCGCCCTCCTCCCTCATACGACCTCATTAGATATCCTACCTTACAACTATCTAACAAGTCACAAATAAGCTCTCCCCCTGCTGACCCATATTCCTTATGCTCGCTGATCAAACCACTGGCTTCCTTATTCATCCCTATTATTCCTCCACCTCTGAAGACTAGAGGACGCCACAGTCCATTCAACTCAGGTTACACCGGTACCTCCCACCTCTCCAGGAGACGGGAATTCTTTCTTTCTTCCCCGTCGACCCCTACCGGAATACGTAACACCCTGTAAGGAGGGTCCTTGAATCCCTCCTTACCTCCGGAGCGTTTCCCCTCCTTTTTCTTGGCTCGTTCCCCCACCCTCAAAAGGTCCCCCTCCTCATTTGACCTCCCTTCATACCCTCTGTACTCTCCCCTGACCACCTTCACTCCTCTCTACTACACCCATTCTTATTGATTCTCCCTCCTTCTTTCCGATTTTCTTCCCTACCCCGCCTCCTTGGTCTCTGCCACTCTCATATTGATAGCTCAACCCTCTCCAACCAGGACACCAAAAGTTTCACAGCCCACCCTGTATAATACTTAGGGGTACCTAAAGACCAAAAGCTAAGACCTCGTCACCTAGTCAAAGCCCGGCCCTACCAATCAGTATGGCACATATAAAAACCACCACTAAACATACTACGTTGAAAGTGACATCCTTGAATGTGAAAGGGCTCAACATCCCAGAGAAACGCAGCCAAATTCTCTCACAGATGCACAAACTGAAAACCGATATAAACCTTCCTACAAGAAACGCACTTTCACACTGACAAAATTCCCAAGCTCGCTAACCCCTGGTTTCCAATTTCTTATCACTCTACAAACACACAGGCAAAAACTAAAGGAGTATCAATTTTGATCTCCAAAAACTTAAACTGGGAACTCATTGACTCACTTATCGACAAAGAAGGCAGATACATCTTTTTAAAAGTCAAAGCTCTTGGTCGACCCATAACCTTGGCCAATATCTATAGCCCCAACTCAGCACAATCCAGCTTCTTCAAACAAATATCCCAACTCTTGACAGGTTTTTGTGCCGGACTAACCATACTCGGAGGTGACTTTAATGTTGCATTATACCCACTATTGGACACGTCCTCAGGCACCACATCATTACCCTATAGAACCCTAGGTCATATCAAACTGCAATTTCAAGAGCTACTCTTACCTGATACGTGGCGTACTCTTCATCCAAATGAAAAAGACTACACGTTCTTTTCCGCCTCGCATAACAAATATTCAAGGATTGACTACCTCTTCCTCTCCCAGACTGACCTTCAAAGACTCCCAGGGTAGGTCTAAAGTCACTACCCCAGATATAGCCTCCCAATTCAAGACATACTACGCTACAACCTGAACAGGCAAAAAGAAAACCCCACTACGGACAAACTAGACGCTCCCTTATCCAAAACTTTTTGAAAGATTACTGCCCCAAACCCATCAATACAGAAGATGCCCACCAATTAGAAAATCCCTTTTCGGAAGACGAACTAAAAACTGCGATCAAACAATTAAAAGCAGGCAAAAGCCCCGGCCCAGATGGATTCACAGCCGCTTATTTTAAAACCTTCACAGAAGTACTTACCAGCCCCTTCCTCAAAGCCTTCAACTCCCTATCCCCCGCCACGCATCCCTCCCACAGGCTTCTTGAAGCACACATTACCGTCATACCAAAGGAAGGAAAGGACAAGACACTGGTTACCAAATATAGGCCGATTTCCCTCCTAAAGGTCGACATAAAATTGTTTGCCAAAATCCTTGCAAACCGCCTGCTTCCTCTCCTACCCTCCCTAATAGGTTTAGACCAGGTTGGTTTTATTCCAGGAAGAGAAGCAAGAGATAACACTTTCAAAGCCATAAATCTCCACCATTGGATGACAACCAACAAACATAAGGGGGTTCTTCCTGTCGTTGGACGCGGAGAAGGCATTTGACAGATTGGCCTGGGACTACATGGGAACAGTATTAAGACACATAGGACTCCAAGACTATATGTTCAACACGATCATGTCCCTATACATGACACCAACCACTAGAGTTCAAACGAATGGCCATCTGTCAAACGCCTTCTCCATAACCAATGGGATAAGACAGGGATGCCCCCTCTCCCCCATCCTATTTGTATTAACCCTGGAACCACTACTAAACTGCCTCAGGAACAACGAAAATATTCAAGGCATACCCATGGCAGGTCGCACCTATAAGTTAACAGCTTTTGCTGGTGACATATTACTTTCCCTTAGCGAACCCCATATCTCAATCCCAAATTTACTGAAAGACTTCAAACTCTTTCAACACCTCTCTAATTTCAAAATCAATTTCACTAAATCCCATGCCCTCAATGTCACCATCCCATAAGAGACAGTTGCACAATGTGAAACTAACTTCCCCTTCCAATGGCGTCATGATGCAATTAAATACTTAGGGATCTATCTTACAGCAAACTTATCAGACCTCTTCACCAAAAATTACTTACCCATACTCAAAACCATATCCGAGGACCTCAAAAAATGGAACAAACCACAGTTTTCGTGGTTTGGCCATGCGGCAATTATCAAAATGAATATCCTTCCTCGTATTCCTTACACATTGCAAACCGTTCCCATAAAACTTCCCTTATCTTTCTTCCTATCAGAAGGATGTGTTCAGAATTTTTGTGGAAACAAAAACGTCCGAGAATTTCATATAACCTTTTAACATGAGCAAAATTGAAGGGGGGTATTGGTCTCCCAGATCTCCAAAAATACTATTGGGCATGCCATCTCAATAGAATTGTAGATTGGTCAATACACAGTCACTATAAGGACTGGGTTAGACTGGAAGACTCATTATCCCCCTCACCACTACGAACGACACCCTGGTTGTCGCCTAAACACATCCCCCCCCGCTCTTAGAGAACACCCTCTCATTGAACCGACACTCCGATGTTTCAGAGAAACATGCCAAAAACTACACATCTCCTCTTCTCCAGGACCCTTAACCCCGGTAAGACTCAACCCTGCCTTCCTTCCCGGTATGTCCACACAATTCCTAATGCAACAATGGCAACACCCAGACATATTAGCACACCACTTCTTTCGCAACGGTACTCTCCTAGAACGCCTAGCACTAACACCCACCTTCACAAACAGCCCTCTTCCACTCTGGACCTACTTTCAAATTCTCCACCTTTTACAGGAGATCAATCGCGATGCCTCCGTCACACGGCCACTCACTCCATTTTAACACCTCTGCTCCCAAACCAACCCCCAACAACACTCAATCTCCAATATCTATACCATGCTATTTGCGGAGATTTCCCTTAAGGAAGAAAAAGCTTACAAAACATGGGAAAGAGAAACAAAACTAGAACTATCGGAAGAGCAATGGGAACGTATATTTACGATTGCCCACAAAGGTTCTTTAAACGTCTCTATCCGGGAAAACAATTACAAGACCCTAACACGCTGGTACAAAACTCCAGCTATTTTGAACAAAATTAACCCCTCATACCCCAACAAATGCTGGAGATGTGACGAAGAGCCAGCCACATTGTTACATATTATGTGGTCATGTCCGAAAATCCAACCATTCTGGACCCAAGTCAGAGAACTCACCGAATCAATATCCACCTACACCTTAGATCACTCACCAGCCCAATGTATCTTCCATCACTCAGATCTATCTACCCATTGCTACCGTAAAACATTGATCTTACCCCTTCTCAACGCAGCAAAAATGTGCATTCCGAGACATTGGGGCTCTCCTCACATACCGACTGTATCAGAATGGTTTAAGCAGATTAACAAAATAGCTGAAATGGAAGAACTCATTTCCATCTCACGAGACACCCCAGCCAAGTTTTCAAAGACCTGGGCATGCTGGAATCATTTTCGAACAACTGATAGATATCTAACATTTCTGAATTAATCTTTGACCAAGACGCACACACTTATGACAAACTCCTACTGATCTCTCCATATAACCCCCTCATACACCCCCCTTTTTTTTTTTTTCCTTTTTTTTTCTCCTTCCTCTTATATCACAGATGGCCTGGTCTCCCACCCCTAACCAAGGGACGAGTATGGGAGTCCATAAGCCATCATCTTCCTTATGCAGTTTCACAACACGAAATGTCCCACATATTTAACCTACTCCACCCTAAAACATCATATCGAAACCACGCTACTAGTGGCAGAGATCGAGGAGACAACCACTATACCGCTAACTACCTTCCCCCCTCCCTCATCTCTATCCCCCCCACTTTCTCACACTCTGACCCTTCCTTAATCCCCATGTTTTTTAGTTCCGCTAAGACCCTGTCTTATTATCCGTTGCGACTCGGGTTCTCAAATTAGAGAACCCGACCAGCAAATTTACACCCTATATGGACTATCTTATCATACAAACTTAATAAACCCAAGAGCTGGAACCTCTCTTCACTAGACATACCCCAAGATGTTACAAGATGCTTCAATATGTGGCAACATGCTCCCTAAAATTACCCTCAGGGTTTATCTTATTCCACTAGATATGGATCTTACCCATTCTATATGTGTTGAAATGTATGCATTTGAGACTTGTATAACCACCATATCTTGGATTCATTTGTTCTCAATACCAATATCAATGTTCCATGATACCTTGACGATTGTATGATGACACTTTCTGCTGGATATGTTATTTTTCTTTTCTTAAATAAAAATCTTTTTGGAAAAAAAGAAAGGAGCAAACTCAGTTGTTCCACAACCAAACCCTTCACAAATATATGATGTCCCAAGAGGTCTCTATGTTCCAATACCGGGGCAAAAGATATTTTCTTGGCTATGCAGATAGCTACCCCCAGGTTTTATCTGGGGCATTAGCCAAATAAAAAATGTATAATGTTTGTGAAGAAAACTAGGTTTATAGTATACCGGGAAATTGGTCTTCTGGAGAAGAAGTATATCAGCCCTCAAGGCATGCTAATTTTGGAACACCTTTCAGCACTTGGCAGGGGATTTGAGATCCTATACATTGTGAGAAAATTATTTTTTTTAGGTCCTCAGAGAGTTCTTTGCCATGAGGTGCCCCATGTTGAACTTACAATGACCAGTATGAGAGGGTGAGAGCGATAACACCAAATTTAACACACCTGCTCCCCATTCACACCTGAGACCTTGTAACACTAACAAGTCACATGACACGAAGAGGGAAAATGACTAATTGGGCCCAATTTGGACATTTTCACTTAGGGGTGTACTCACTTTTGTTGTGAGCGTTTTACACATTAATGGCTGTGTATTGAGTTATTTTAAGGGGACAGCAAATTTACACTATTATACAAGCTGTACACTCACTACATTGTAGAAAAGTGTAATTTCTTCAGTGTTGTCACATGAAAAGATATAATAAAATATTTACAAAAATGTGAGGGGTGTACTCACTTTTGTGAGATACTGTAAATCGGAAGATAAAAAGAAAAGAACACAAGGCAAATACCAGCTAAAGATATTGCAGTAGAGAGGAGACATTGCTGGAACATTGCAGCAGAGGAGGAGGATATAGCAGAGCGGAGGTGGGGAGTTGTGAAGGAACCCAGGCCTGGATCACTAGGTGGGGACCCCTGAATTGGACCACCGGAGCGATCGCACGGAGCAGCGAAGCTTAAGCAGGACATCTACAAGAGACAGCCATCCTAAGACACCCACTCCTCTGCACAGTACCCCTGTGGGGGTGACTGATTCTGGTGAGTGGGGGAGCACGGGGGGGAGCACTTGGAGTCACCAGCTTGTACATGCACGGAAGTCACCATTTATCACTCCTTGGCATTTATAACTGCATGCTGACCGATCCTGGGCTTCTATAGAACTCCTGTTGCTCCAAATAGACATTCAATTCTGCCTGGTTTCACCATAGAGACTTTATACATATATTGCTTATAACATTATTGCCTGTATGGATTCTATTTTAAATAATATATGAGCCTTGAGGGGGTCTAGTATATAATAACATATAGTCTCAGGAATTTATTGTTTACCTATTAGACACAGTGCACTTTAGTTATTACACATGCTGCTGATATGTTTTAACTAATTTCTATGTTTTTTCACAGATGCTGGTAGCCCCAAAATAGTGTTTTCACGGATGCTGGTAGCCCCAAAACAGGGGTTGGTACACCATTATATAAATTTCTGTTGAAAGTTAGGGCACTGTAAATGTACAATTTTATATTGCAAGATGGGCAAGTGTAAATTCATTTCACCTGTTGGAACACATGAGATTCATCACACACTTATATAACAGAGAGGAGTTGCACGTTTATCTCCAGAGGGCTTATATATACTGTATTTATTGGCGTATAACACTCACTTTTTCACCATGAAAATTGGGTGCAAATAGTGCATGCGTGTTATACGCCAATACTTCAGGTTTAGCTGCCTCGGAGGGGACAGGGAGGGGGGGGGGCAGGACAAGCACCGTCAGATTACATACAGTGAGAGTCTCCTGTTTACTTGGCGGCCTCTGTAATAGGAACTCCTGTCTCCTGGGCCGCCATTGGACCACTGTTCTGTCTATCATAGGAGATTCTCACTGTATGTAATTTATGGGCGCTCATCCCGCCCCCCTCCCTGTCCCCTCTGGGCTGCAGATGGGCATCGATCAGGCTGAGGGAACCGCGCATTAATTTAAGGCTCGCCAGTTCCTTAATGTCTTGCAGGACAATTTTATGGGTCAGATGGTAGACGCACCAACTAGAAATAAAACATTACTAGATCTACTGATTACCAACAATACAGACCTGATAACAGATGTGGAAATACGGGGCAATTTAGGTAACAGCGATCACAGGTCAATTAGTTTCAGTATAAATCACACAAATAGGAGACATGAAGGGAACACAAAGACACTGAATTTCAAAAGAGCCAACTTCCCTAAACTACAAACCTTGCTAAAAGGCATAAATTGGGATAAAATATTAGGAACAAAGAATACGGAGGAGAGATGGGTTTGCTTTAAGAGCATATTAAATAAGGGCATTAGCCAATGTATCCCATTGGGTAATAAATTTAAAAGAGCGAACAAACATCCTGGATGGCTTAACTCCAATGTAAAAATGCATATAAAAGCAAAGGAGAAGGCCTTCAAAAAATACAAGGTTGAGGGATCATCCACAGCATTCAGAATTTATAAAGAATGCAATAAGAAATGTAAGGGTGCAATTAGGATGGCTAAGATAGAACATGAAAGACACATAGCGGAGGAGAGCAAAAAAAATCCCAAGAAATTCTTTAAGTATGTAAACAGTAAAAAAGGGAGGACAGACCATATTGGCCCCATAAAGAATGAGGAAGGACATCTGGTTACAAAGGATGGGGAGATGGCAGAGGTATTGAATTTATTCTTCTCCTCAGTCTTCACGAATGAATCGGGGGGCTTCAGTAACCAAAACTGCAGTGTTTATCCTCATGACACAACACAGGAAGCACCTACATGGTTAACAGAGGACGGAATTAAAATTAGACTTGAGAAACTTAACATTAATAAATCACCGGGACCAGATGGCT
This sequence comes from Aquarana catesbeiana, assembly GCF_042186555.1. NCBI lineage: Eukaryota > Metazoa > Chordata > Amphibia > Anura > Ranidae > Aquarana > Aquarana catesbeiana. Next base: position 134,356,075 of record NC_133332.1, on the reverse strand, counting down.
TGCATCCGAGGGTACTTAGGGAACTCAGTCAGGTGATTGCCAGACCGTTGTTCCTAATTTTTACAGATAGTCTATTGACTGGAATGGTACCAGCTGATTGGAGAAAAGCCAATGTAGCACAAATATTTAAAAAGGGCCCAAAAAACATCCCTGGGAATTACAGACCAGTTAGCCTAACATCAATAGTATGTAAACTCTTGGAGGGGATGATAAGGGACTATATACAAGATTTTAGTAATAAGAATGATATCATTAGCAGTAATCAGCATGGATTCATGAAGAATCGTTCTTGCCAAACCAATCTATTAACCTTCTATGAGGAGGTGAGTTGCCATCTAGATAAAGGAAGGCCCGTAGACGTGGTGTATCTGGATTTTGCAAAAGCATTTGACACAGTTCCCCATAAACGTTTACTGTACAAAATAAGGTGCGTTGGCATGGACCATAGGGTGAGTACATGGATTGAAAACTGGCTACAAGGACGTGTTCAGAGGGTGGTGATAAATGGGGAGTACTCAGAATGGTCAGGGGTGGGTAGTGGGGTCCCCCAGGGTTCTGTGCTGGGACCAATCCTATTTAATTTGTTCATAAACGACCTGGAGGATGAGATTAACAGTTCCATCTCTGTATTTGCAGACGATACTAAGCTAAGCAGGGCAATAACTTCTCCGCAGGATGTGGAAATCTTGCAAAAAGACCTGAACAAATTAATGGGGTGGGCGACTACATGGCAAATGAGGTTCAATGTAGAAAAATGTAAAATAATGCATTTGGGTGGCAAAAATATGAATGCAATCTATACACTGGGGGGAGAACCTCTGGGGGAATCTAGGATGGAAAAGGACTTGGGGGTCCTAGTGGATGATAGGCTCAGCAATGGCATGCAATGCCAAGCTGCTGCTAATAAAGCAAACAGAATAGTGGCATGCATTAAAAGGGGGATCAACTGCAGAGATAAAACGATAATTCTCCCGCTCTACAAGACTCTGGTCCGGCCGCACCTGGAGTATGCTGTCCAGTTCTGGGCACCAGTCCTCAGGAGGGACGTACTGGAAATGGAGCGAGTACAAAGAAGGGCAACAAAGCTAATAAAGGGTCTGGAGGATCTTAGTTATGAGGAAAGGTTGCGAGCACTGAACTTATACTCTCTGGAGAAGAGACGCTTGAGAGGGGATATGATTTCAATTTACAAATACTGTACTGGTGACCCCACAATAGGGATAAAACTTTTTCGCAGAAGAGAGTTTAATAAGACTCGTGGCCACTCATTACAATTAGAAGAAAAGAGGTTTAACCTTAAACTACGTAGAGGGTTCTTTACTGTAAGAGCGGCAAGGATGTGGAATTCCCTTCCACAGGCGGTGGTCTCAGCGGGGAGCATTGATAGCTTCAAGAAACTATTAGATAATCACCTGAATGACCGCAATATACAGGGATATGTAATGTAATACTGACACATAATCACACACATAGGTTGGACTTGATGGACTTGTGTCTTTTTTCAACCTCACCTACTATGTAACTATGTAACTATGATTCTCATTTGCTCTGACATGCACTGTGAGTTGTAAGGTCTTATATAGACAGGTGTGTGGCTTTCCTAATCAAGTCCAATCAGTATAATCAAACACAGCTGGACTCAAATGAAGGTGTAGAACCATCTCAAGGATGACCAGAAGAAATGGACAGCACCTGAATTAAATATATGAGTGTCACAGCAAAGGACCTGAATACTTAGGACTATGATATTTCAATTTTTCTTTTTTTTAATAAATATGCAAAAATGTCAACAATTCTGTGTTTTTCTGTAAATATGGGGTGCTGTGTGTACATTAATGAGGAAAAAAAAATAGCAGCAATATAACAAAGAGTATATATATATATATATATATATATATATATATATATGTATATATATATATATATATATATATATATATATATATATATATATATATATATATATATATATATATATATATATATATATATAAATATTATAAAATACACTCTTTCTCAGCTCAGCCAGAGAACCAAACTTTTATACAGCTATCAAATACTTGATGCTGGGAATGCCAATACGGGGATTGTAATTATATATCCAGCCGTCTTGTAGAGGATATAGGACAGTTCTAGCCAATGGAGGATTAAGACCTCTCGCCTTGACACTGGAAATACCATTTACCCACGAAGTGCATTTGTAATTTTAGAATTTTTGGCTATAGTGTTTTTTTTTATAGAGATCTCCATAATTGTTTCTTTCGTTTGGGGGGCAAGTTACCACAACACCATTATTAGCTTGTATTTTTTAATCTTAAGGAGGTTGGTTTGTGTTGGTGTCCCTTGTTAATTTGACATTGTATTTTGGAAATGTACCTGCCTACTCACAAACAAACTGTCCTTTTTGAAGTAAAACACATAGGCAAGTATTTGTGAAAAATAAATATCCATTTATTCTGGGTCATAACAAAATAAAGAGGAAGGCAACACTGCAGAAACTGGTGAAATTTGTGAAGCCTTTGTACCCTAGGGCAGACATCAATTATTTTACAGTCAAAATTGGTGGCCTGAGGAGTCCTTATAATAGTGAGCACAATCTGGTTCAGGACTACAAGAGATCAGGAACAGCAGCAGATGACATATCTGTCTCTAGGTTGTGGTCTTACAACAGCCTGCGTCTTTTGTCAGACCAGACCGAACCTAGGCCATCACTCTCTTGTCTTCCTTCCAAGCATGCTTCCAGGCTGTAGCTCTGGTGTTGTAGTTGTGGCAGGACGTGGAGGAAGAGGAGGAGGTCCATGGCTGAACTCACAAATGTGGCTTTGGCTTGTGAGTTCGCCCCTCAACCCCTTATTTAGGGCTTGTAACATAACTTCCTCACATAAGAGGCGTTGGCCCTCCTCCATTTCCAGCATTTTGCAGGCTGCCATGCAGGCATAGTCCTCTTAAAAAATGGGGGGTTCTGAGGGCCGCAGTAGACTTCCAAAATAGGCCAAGTGCTGCCTCCTCCAGGTTACTCCTCTTCCTGGGACTTTTTTGTGGAAGGCAGAGGGGAGGGACCTGGGTTTCGGGCAGGCTACCGGGCCCAGCCACCTCCTGGCTGCCACTTACCCCCACCACCTCCTGGCTGCCACTTTTCACGGTCTATTCCTGGCTGAGACTTTCCTGTGTATGAAAAAGGGACATAGTTTTAGTTTTTGGTTCATCAATCACACACAATTTTCAGTTCATGACTGTTTTGAAATTGAATGTTAATAAAAAGAAAAGACTATCATTCTAAACCTCAGCATTTTTCATTCTTGTCCCAATCATTTGTGGCTACTACTGTTTATTGATATGTAAAACACTTTGTAAAATCAGAAATTACTTATCAATAATAACATCCAGTTAACATCATTAATGATTTGACTAGAAATATATTGAACAATGCTATACCTGGCTCAAGCTGGGCTCCTCCACATCTTCAAGGCTGGAAGGCCCAGGTTAGACATCAGAAGTCTCAGCTGAGGTGGAAGGAAGCCTTGAAGGAAGACTGGAGAGTGCTGGCCTGGGTTCAGTCTGGCCTGCCAGAAAATGCAGTCTGTCATAGTAACACAGCCTGGGTACATAAATGTCATCTGCTGCAGCTCCTGATCTCTGTGAATCCTGGACCTTCTTGCACTCCCTATTATAAGTGTTCCTCATGCCACCAATTAGGGCCTTCAAATAGGGGGTGTCTACCATGGGGATCAAAGGCTTCACAAATTCCAGAAATTGATCCAGCGCTGCCTTCCTCTTTGGTTTATTGTTATAAAAAGGGGTGGTTTACCTGCCACAGACAGGGCAGCTCCCTGTACATAGCAATGAATATGGGAATTATGTCCTGATAATTCAATAGATCAATTTTATCTGCAAGACACAACACAAGACAAACCCTAATGGCAGGCTAAACTTGCATAATATTGTCCCAATATAGGCCTCAATCTATAAGCAGTATAGGCCACTGATGCACCAAGTTAAAATTGTACCTTCATTCAAATGATCGGCGCTCCTGTTACACCTTCCCCCTCTCACAGATTGTATGTACGATGCACGCGTGTTATGCTTTATATACACTGTGCATGTGTGAAACTCCACCCGCCCCAGACATTCATTCTAGTCTATTCCCTGCACCTTGTCTTTCAGCGCAGTGGGAGAGCACATGGCGGAGAAAAAGCAGGTGCCTGAGAGTAGCAGCAACAACGAGGAAAGCCCGGAGCCGATCCCCGAGGATATTGAAGGCCTCAAATATGGCCTTTATAGAGATGGTGGAGACGGTGGATATCTTCAAGAGGGCCGACTATGATGGGAAGCATGAACCTTACCTAAACCCAAATGTCAGAAAGGCCAAGATCATGACTAAAGTTGTGAAAAGTCTGCAGAAGAATTTTGGGGTATGGCGATCCAAGGATCAACTGAGGAAACAATGGTCAGACCTCAAATTGAGGGAGCAGGATCAGTACAGAAGAATCAAGAGAGTTCTGCAAAAAAAGTAAGTATTGTGTCGTGTGTTTCTATTCTTCTTATTACATTCGTGCTGCTCCATGTGCTTTTCTTTACTGTTTTACAGTATAAAATGGCAAGTTTCGGGGTCGTGGGCACAGTAATCGTTTGTAGTAAACATTGTTCGTTCGCCTACTAAGACGATGTTTTTTGCAGATGCAGGTTAACTACATTTGGTCATGCCTATTTGCCTTAAAAGAAGTTTAGTACATTGTTGTCTAGATGGGTTTGTAACTAGAATGAAATGTAAACTTGATTCAGTGTAAGGAGAGGACACTCCAGCTGTTGAGGCAGCTGTTGACACATCTGGACGCAGGAGCACTAGTGTGGGACACCAGAACAAACTTTTTATGGTGTCCCACACAGGTGCTCCAGTGGGTACTAGGGGTTGTCTCCATGTGTGAAACTTTATCTAAAAAGGTAAGTATTCCAGCTTGGAGAAAGTGTAAAAATCATGTGTTTAGCTTTGAACTCTGTCAAAACTGACAATTGTATGACACTTACAAGCAATGTTTCATATTCCTATTTCTTGCATCAAATATCTGTGTGCTAAGTATACCTTTATTTTATTCACATAGGGGAAAAAAGACTCGGGACCCCCAACCTCCTAAAGAAGGGAAAATCCAAAAACCACAACCAAAGGATGTGGAGGAAGGAGAGGTTTATGAAGTGGGCCAAATAGTGACAGGTGAGTGTCTGAGACCACAGCTTCAAGTAATAGATGGATGCCTGCATATTTCTAAAAAATGGTGTGTTTTTTTTTTCTTTTAGGTGATGTGGATGTTGGGGATGAAGAATCTCATTTCACAATTGCAAGTGCACATGTTCTCATCGGGGAGATCATGGTGTGCAATCGGGATTTACAGAAGATCAAGGAAGACATCAATGATGTTGAAAAGGGACCCAAAAACATCATTGATGTTTTCGGCAGAATTGAAAACACACCAACATTTCTAAAATTGTTTCTCTTTTTCTAACTATTCTCCAAAATTTTGAAAGCCAAATTTTGAAGATGCACACAGTGTGTCAACATGTGCTATCTGCCATCACGGGATATCAAGGTACGCGTTTTGGGGGTGCAACCCCTTCCTCGCATCTATGGTAGCTGAGAGTAGGGATGGGCCGAACACCCCCCTTTCGCATCCAGAACATGTGAACAGGCAAAAAAATTGTTAGAACACGCTAACACCATTAAAGTCTATGGAACTCAAACGTGAAAAATTAAAAGTGCTAATTTTAAAGGCTAATATGCAAGTTATTGTCATAAAAAGTGTTTGGGGACCTGGGTCCTGCCCCAGGGGACATGTATCAATGCAAAAAAAGTTTTAAAAATGGCCGTTTTTTCTGGAGCAGTGATTTTAATAATGCTTAAAGTGAAACAATAAAAGTGAAATATTCCTTTAAATTTCGTACCTGGGGGTGTCTATAGTATGCCTGTAAAGTAGCGCATGTTTCTCGTGTCTAGAAAAGTCCCTGCACAAAATGTCATTTCTAAAGGAAAAAAAGTCATTTAAAACTACTCACGGCTATTAATAAATTGTCGGGTCCTGCAATACAGATGAAAATCGGGGGGCGCATGCGCGGCGCGATGCGGGAAGGATGTGAGTAATCTCAGCTCCGTCGGTCCCGGACATCACAGGTTCAATCACCAGGGCTATACCGATCACATCCCGGCGAAAGTGGCCTCATCGCCTAAAGAACTACCCGGTCCATGCCTGGAAGGGAATCCGGTCACTTCAAACGCTCTCAGCACCATTTAACAAACTTTCTGCTGGACGCTGCAGACAGAAGGAGCAGAAAGATGTCCCAAGATGGCGCCGGCGCCAGCACACAGGCGGCCTCAGGAAAACCTGCATCCATTCCATCTGACCTCACATCTAACACAGGGATCAGTGAGTATCCACCTCCCCTCTCTAAAGCAGACTTAGACAATAGCCTAACCACCATTTTTGAGAAATTAGTGGACAAAATTGAAAGTGAAGTTCATAAGTCCACCACGGCCCTATCTCAAGAGATAGCCAGCATTGGCACTCGCACAGACATATTAGAAACTAAACATGATGAACTTTCACTAGCCCATAATGACTTAAGGAATGATTATGAAACACTTGCTGACAGCTTTGCTTTTATGCAAGCCCAGGTTGAAGACCTTGACAACCGCAACAGACGCCATAACATCAGATTGCGCGGCGTCCCAGAATCGGTCACAGACCTCATGCCAACAGTTTCCAAGATTTTTCATAATCTCTTACCAGATAAGCCTCCATCTGCATTCACTTGTGACAGAATCCACAGGGCCCTACGTCCTAAACCTACCCCTGATAAACCACCCAGGGATATTATCATGTACATGAAGGATTTTCTGGTTAAGGAGGACATCATGCGCGCAGCGAGGAACTTCCCTAATATCTCCCTGGAAGGCAAAAAGCTGCAGATCTATCCAGACATCTCCCCTGCTACACTAGATAGAAGACGCAGGATGAAAGAAGTTACCAACATCTTACAAGCAGCGAGAATAAAATATAGATGGGGCTTTCCATTTAAACTCACTATCCCTTACAATGGATCCACATATACCATTTACAATATAATTGAAGGCAAGGAGCTGCTTGTGAAACTGGGCCTGCTTGAACCGGAACCACCCAACCGCTTTCCCTTAACCCCTAGATCTTCCCCAATATGGTCCACCCCCTCCTCCAGGCATAACACAAACAACCAAAGAAGATGGCGCCAACCTTTTCAAGATAATGCCCCATGACCACATACAATTAAGCTCAGGACATTGACATTGTTTCTCTACCCGGAGATGAAGGGGAAAAAAGAAAAAGATGAAGAAAGGAGATTTTGTCCCTCTTACCATCCGAAGCTGTAGAGTATCCTACAACGTGGATCCTCACAACGCACTTTATTTTGTTTTTTGTCCCTTTTTTTTTCTTATTTGTTTTTGAGGTTCTCTTTTTCTAGGTTTTTTTGTCTAGAATAGACTCCCTACATTAGAGTTACAACTCTATAGTTGCTCTTCTGCCATATTAATGTAACGGGAGGTAGCAATGTTCCCTTTCCATCCTATACCCTAATAACCTGCTTCATCCTCCCCTCCCCTTCCTTAACCTCCCCCTCCAACCCTCCCCCCCTTTCCCACAAACTTCTCAATTCTCCCCCCTGGTTACTTTAAATGGGGTTTTTGTTTTAAAACCTTAAGATATCCTTAACTAAGGCCTGTGACATCCGCCACCGCTGGATTGTCCCCCATCCTGTTGATGCCGTTGACTGCGACACTCCCATCTTTGGGGCTGTCGCACCCGACCGCGCTGGCAGGACTAGGACTGTTTTGTCCTCTTGAAGTTAATTTTCTAGTTAGTGACAAGACGTTTCTTGTCCCTTTGGTACTACTTTACATCACTGTTTTACATTTGTATGTCGCCCTTAGGGCAAATGTTATAACATATTTTAAAAATGGAAGTTCTCATGACATCTCTCAGCCTCTATGGTTTAGATTTTGGTTTAATTGCCATCACTATGGTATATTACTCTCATGGTACAATACACAACTCACAATACTCCGTATATACTCCCTGTATAACACCTCCCTCATCTCTGTAAATGTTAATACTAATTACATTAACTATACACAACAAATAACCTTACCTATAGCTTACCCCACATACATGATGGATTCTTTTTACAAACTTATTACCCTACCTACATCTAATGGTCTTTAGAGTTATATCACATAATGTTCAGGGTTTTAACTCACCTCATAAAAGGAAAAAAGCCTTTCAACATTATAAAAGGCTGGGAGCAGATGTTATTCTCATGCAGGAGACCCATTTTGCTTCCTCCAACCATCCCAATTATTTTGATAAGTCATATAACCAATTTTATTATACTACCTTTCATAACAAAACCCGTGGTGTTGCCATTTTTATACGCAACACCATTATTCTAGATATACAGAATATTTATAAAGATGTTGATAGCAGATATATTATCATCAAGGGACTTATTAACAATAAAGCAATAACGATAGCTTCAATTTACGCCCCAAACGAATCTCAATCGATCTTTTTCACAAATTTCTTTGACAAGCTTGACCAATACAGCTCTCCTCATATTATTTTAGGGGGAGACTTTAACTTAACCGCACACGCATTACTTGATAGAAGTAAAACTTCCCCCTCATCAAAAGCATTCACTAAATCCATGAACCGCTATTTAAACAACTTTCAACTTATAGACTCATGGAGATCTCACAACATAGGAATTAGAGCCTATACACATTACTCATATCCCCATGATGTCTACGCCAGACTAGACTATATCTTTTGCACTCCCATTATGCTGGCTAACTCCTCCGATGCGCATATCCATCCTTGTCCTTGGTCTGACCACGACATTACCTACTTTGAAACATCTCATATAGGACTCTCTCCTTCCCCTTACAATTGGCGACTAAATGACTCACTTCTAACAGACCCCTCAATTACTCAAACCATCTCATCACACATTGAAAACTACTTCACTGAAAATGCTATTGAAGATGTCTCCCCCACCATTCTCTGGACTGCACATAAAGCAGTCCTACGTGGACATCTAATTAGCATAGCTGCTAAGAGAAATAGAGAAAAACTCACAAACATTAAAAATCTTACTAAAGATCTAAATCTACTATACAATAAGCTACAACATAACCCCACCCAAGAAATCACTAAACAAATTCAAGAAAAACGTAGAGCCCTAGATCTTATATTATCAGCGAAAACCGAAAAATCCTTGAGATTTTCAAAAGCTAAATTTTTTTTACACAGCAACTCCCCCTCAGCTATGTTCGCCAAAAAACTTAACCATGATCATAAACCCCCACATACATATAAACTTAGAGATCAAGCTGGGAATATGATCACTCACCCTCAAGGCGTCCTTAAGATTTTCTCTTCCTTCTATAAGGACCTACTTTGTAGTCCCCAAATCCCTCCTGACCAACCCTCCAGATCATGGTTAGATGATATTCAACTACCTACTCTGAATGCCACCCAAATAGAATCCCTCAATGCTCCTTGTACAAATATAGAAATAATCAAAATTATCAAATCTCTCAAAACATCTACAGCTCCGGGCCCAGATGGCTTCTCTTCATCATACTATAAAAAATATGCTTCTCTCTTAACCCCTTACCTAACCAAACTTTTCAATCACATTCTCAATGGTAATCACTTCCCAGATGAAATGCTTCTAGCTAACCTTTCCCTTATCCCCAAACCACTAAAAGATCACTCCCTCCCTCAAAACTATCGACTTATATCGGTCCTTAATAACGACCTAAAAATTTTTGGTAGGTTACTATCAGATAGACTAGCTGCAGTAATCACAAATTTAATACATATAGACCAAACTGGTTTTATTCCTGGCAGACAGATAGTAGATAATGTTAGACTAGTCACTAATATCATCCAAGATGCCAACATAACCTCCCACCAATTATGCCTACTCAGTCTGGACATCCATAAAGCGTTTGACAGCGTTAGCTGGTCATATCTAAACCATCTACTTCCCAAATACGGAATCTCAGATAAATTTCTACAGGGTTTCAACGCTCTTTATCACAACCCTCAAACTAGAATTAAAATCCCTGGACACAACTCTAACTTTTTTCCTCTTAGTAGAGGCACTAGACAGGGCTGCCCGCTATCACCATTACTGTTTGCTCTAGCAATTGAACCCTTAGCCCAAAAGATTAGGAATAGTATTGACATAAAAGGATACACAAAAGGGGACAAAGAATTTAAACTCAGCCTATATGCAGATGATGCTCTTCTGTTTCTCACAAACCCCCTCACTTCTATCCCATCCCTTTTAAGAACACTGAAGTCTTTCCAAAATATTTCAGGCCTCAAAATCAACACCAATAAATGTTCAGCTATACCAATTAATTACCCCCAGAATACCCAATCCTTACTATCCCAAAATTTCCCATTTGTATGGTGTCCTAAATCATTCAAATACCTAGGCGTCACAATAACCTCCACCCACAATCTTCTATATAAATCTAACTATATCCCATTATTCTCACATATCACATCTCTTTTAAAGTCATGGTCCTCCTTTCATATCTCCTTCTTAGGTAGAATATGTGCTGTCAAAATGACAATCCTCCCCAAACTCCTATACTTTTTCCACGCCTTACCTATTAATGTCCTTAATCCAAACTGACCTCTCTTCAAAGAGAAATAAACAAATTTATATGGGCTGAGAAAAAACCGAGATGCAGTTACGCCCTCATGCATAGACCACAAACTACAGGTGGCCTAGGCCTCCCAAATATATGGCTTTATTATCTGGCATCAAGACTCACACAACTTTCCCAATGGTACACTCCCTCAATTAATACCCCATGGAAAGTGTTTGAATCCATCTCAATTCTCCCGCTTCATCTACAGGGAATTTTATGGTCTAATACTACCACTTACAGCAAACTTATGAAGCACAACATCATTATAGCTCAATTTTACCAATTATGGTCTAAATATAAAGATATATACAAACTCTCATCAGACACACCACCCCTAGCCTCCTTTATAGGAGATCATAGATTTCCATATGCCTATAACAACAGACAAGATTTTTCCACTTGGATTGACAAAAATTTAATCACACTGAGATCTCTTCAACAAAAGTGGGAATTTATCCCATTCTCAGCTCTACAAGCCACACACAATTTACATACAAATGAACTTCAACGTTATCAACAAATTAAAGCCTTCTACGCTAAATATTTTGCACTCAACACTCATCCGACATACACAACATTTGAACATATATGTATTTTATCCTCTAGAGATAGAGGCCTCATATCCAGGATGTATAGTTATATCAATAATGTTGGTGTTCCGGATAAATCTACACAAATGCTTCAATGGGAAGCGGATATGAATGTCTTGATTAGTGTTGAGGAGTGGAGCTCCATGTCAGAAAATCTACGTAAAAGTAACAGAGCTATCACCTTCAGAGAGACCCCAATTAAGATATTCTCTAGGTGGTACCTCACCCCTTCGAAGCTCCATACCTACTACCCATCCATTTCTCCTGACTGCTTTAGAGGATGTACAGAGCCTGGTACCCTTTTACACATTTTTTGGAGCTGCAAACATATTAATCATATATGGCTCAAGGCAATCAGTTTAATAGAACAACCCTCTAAACAAAAAATTACCCCCTCTCCTCAGATTTGCTTGCTGTACGCTAATTTACCGGGCATTCCTCCCCCATGTATGAGATTATTTCACTCCATGTGTAGTTCAATTCACTGGATGATAGCATACAACTGGAAATCCACTAACCTGTCATGGCAACAAGTAATTAATAGAATGGAGCTCCTCAAACTTTCTGAGTGGATTTATCACACCCTTAACGACACTATCCATGTTCACCAGAGGAAATGGGCCTTTTGGAACCCAACCTAAATAAATTAATATACCATTATCATATCTACCTATCACCTAATGTTGATATAGTGATTTACCTCATATTATGAGCGTATAAACCTACTCTTACCACTACCTTCACTTTTGTAACATAAGGTTATATAACTTTTGTTTTGTCTTTTCTATATCCTTTTTTTTTTGTACCGATGTATTACATTAATGTCAACTATACCGAATGTCTATTACCTAAACTTCCAAATAAATGCTTTTGTAAACAATACAGATGAAAATCATTGAAAAAAATGGCATGGGATTCCTCCCAGTCCATTACCAGGCCCTTTGGGTCTGGTATGAATATTAAGGGGAACCCCGAACCAAAAATTAAAAAAAAAATTGTGTGGGGGTCCCCCCAAATTCCATTACCAGGCCCTTCAGGTCTGTTATGGATATTAAGGGGAACCCTGCACCAAATTATTTTTTAAAAATTGCATAGGGATCCCCCTCAAAATCCATACCAGACCCTTCAGGTCTGGTATGGATTTTAAGTGGAACCCCGCGCCAAAATAAAAAAATGGCGTGGGGTTCCCCCCAAAATCCATACCAGACCCTTATCTGAGCACGCAACCTGGCAGACCGCAGGAAAAGAGGGGGGACAAGAGAGCGGCCCTCCTCCTGGACCATACAGGCCACATGCCCTCAACATTGGGAGGGTGCTTTGGGGTAGCTTATCAGAATCTGGAAGCCCCCTTTAACAAAGGGGACTCCCAGATCCCACCCCCTGTGTGAAATGGTAATGGGGTACATTTTATTCCTACCATTTCACCAAAAAAGTGACAAAAAAGGTTAAAAAAACAGGGGGGGTCTGGATCTGGGAGTCCCCTTCGTTTATTTATTTATTTCAGGTACTTATATAGCGCCATCAATTTACGCAGTGCTTTACATATACATTATACATTCACATCAGTCCCTACCCTCAAGGAGCTTACAATCTAAGGTCCCTAACTCACAAACATACATACTAGGGATGATTTAGACAGGATCCAATTAACCTACCAGCATGTCTTTGGAGTGTGGGAGGAAACCGGAGTACCCGGAGGAAACCCACGCAGGCACAGGGAGAACATGCAAACTCCAGGCAGGTAGTGTTGTGGTTGGGATTCAAACCAGTGACCCTTCTTATTGCTAGGCAAAAGTGCTATCCACTACACCACTGTGCCGCCCATTGTTAAAGGGTCTTCCAGATTCCGATAAGCCCGCAGACACCCACAACCACCGGGCAAGGGTAGTGGGGATGAGGCCCTTCTCCCCATCAACATGGGGACAAAGCACCCTCCCAATTTTGAGGGCATTTGGCCTGGTACGGTTGAGGAGGGGGGATCTCTCGTCCCCCCTCTTTTCCTGGAACCTGCCAGGTTGCGTGCTCGGATATGGGTCTGGTATGGATTTTGGGGAGGAACCCCACACCATTTGTTTTTTATTTTGATGTGGGGTTCCCCTTAAAATCCATACCAGGCCTGAAGGGTCCGGTATGGATTTTGAGGGGGATCCCTACACCATTAAAAAAAAAAATTGGCACAGGGTTCCCCTTAATATCCATACCAGACCTGAAGGGCCTGGTAATGGAATTTGGGGGGACCCCCACGCAATTTTTTAAAAAAATTTGGGTTCGGGGTTCCCCTTAATATTCATACCAGACCCAAATGGCCTGGTAATGGACTGGGAGGAATCCCATGCCATTTTTTTCAATGACTTTCATCTGTATTGCAGGACCCGACAATTCATTAATAGCCGTGAGTAGTTTTAAATGACTTTTTTTCCTTTAGAAATTACATTTTGTGCAGGGATTTTTCTAAACACGGGAAACATGCGCTACTTTACAGGCATACTATAGACACCCCCAGGTACAAAATTTAAGTATATTTCACTTTTATTGTTTCACTTTAAGCATTATTAAAATCATTGCTCCCAAAAAAATCTGTTTTTAAAACTTTTTTTGCATTGATACATGTCCCCTGGGGCAGGACCCGGGTCCATAAACACTTTTTAAGACAATAACTTGCATATTAGCCTTTAAAATTAGCACTTTTGATTTCTCCCATAGATTTTTAAAGGGTGTTCCGCGGCTTTCGAATTTGTCGCGAATACCCCAAATTGTTTGCTATTCGGTGAACGGGCGAACAGCCAATGTTCGAGTCGAACTCATGTTTGACTCGAACAGACAGCCCATCCCTAGCTGAGAGGAAGGGGTTGCACCCCCGAAATACGTCCATTGATCCCCCATGATGGGAGTTAGCACATGTTGACATTAGGCATGGGATCAGGAGGGAAATCCCCATTTGACTGTCAATTTGTGTGCATCTTCAAAATTTGGCTTTCACAGGGGTGACATCACCCCATCTGATGAAGGCAATATCAACACAGTTTGGACATACTAATGATATTGCTTTCACTTTGTCAAAGTTGAACTTTGAAAGTTCCTGAGTTGTATATTGTTTTATGGTTTTAAACATGCCTGCTTTAACACAAAAAAGGCTATGTGTACTGTCCAAAAAAAAAAATGTTCTAACTAAAATATGTTGGTTGTTTCAAAAACCCTTTTCTAACACACATGTGAATGTGCACAGAGTAAAACCTTTTCTACTCAACAATGTGTGGCTTCTTCTTTTAATGCTCAATATCATTTTTTGGACTTAGTTGGTGTTTACACTGAAATGGGGGTTATTTACTAAGGGCAAATCCACTTTGCACTACAAGTGCACTTTCAGTGCAGTTTCAAGTGCAGTTTCATGTGCACTTTTACAGTGCTCTTGGAGTGCAAAGTGGATTTGCCTTTAGTAAATAATTCCCACAGTGCTTTATAATTTGCCACAATCACGCCATTTTCGTGACTCCCCAAAATTCATTCATGGTGCTGAAAATGATGAATATTTTTCTCAGTAATGCAGTAAAGCATACAGATTTCTTGACCTTAGAATTAGAGTTGTTGATGGCCAAATCATAACTTCTACATTTTTCAAAGAAACAGACCGTAATGGTTATATTGATATTAAAAGCTGTCACCATAAGGCCTGGCTAGAGTTGGTACCCAGGAGCCAAATCCTGCAGTTGAGGCGTAACTGCATGAACCATGAAGATTTTGTGTCTGAAGCCCCGGTCCTCAGGAAGCGATTCCTGGATAGAGGATATGCTGCAGGTGTTCTAGATGCGGCTTTTGATTTTGCAATGGAAAAAACCAGGGATGATCTGTTGATTACTAATAATAAAGTCCAAGATGATTCCTTTAAATTTTCCTTTGTCACGGCATATTCTAATCAGTATTATGATATCCAAAAAATAATACAAAGACATTGGAAAGTTTTGAAAGGTGATAGAGTTTTGGGTCCTAACCTATATGATCTACCCCGTATAGTTTATAGAGGAGCCCCCCATTGGGACTACAGATTGCTCCCAATGTGGTTGATCACCCTAGCAGGTGTCCTTCTTTCAAAACATGGGAGGCTTCTTTCCGTATAGGAGATGTCCAATTTGCAAGTTGAATAGCAATAAAAGCAGAAAAACAGATTTGTTTCAATCGACCTCCACACATGAATCTTTCCCAATAAAACCTTTCATTACGTGCACTACTAAACATGTAGTATACGTCATCATGTGCCCTTGTGGGTTACAATATATAGGGCGTATAATCCGCAAATTACACGTTAGGCTCAGTGAGCATGTGGATAACATCAAAAGAGGTTTCCCGAAGCATAGCTTGTCTAAACACTATGCTTTAAAACACGATTGTAACCCAAACGGTACTACCTTTTCGGGGATTGATACATTTTCAGGGCATTGGAGGGGAAGCAATATGGTCAGAGGGGTCTCTCAATTGGAGACCAAGTGGATTTACCAGGCTTGGATCTATTTTCCCTATGGAATGAATATTGAATGGGATCTGAATGCTTTTATTAATAATAGCTAGATTCCCCATTCTTTTTTCATCTTTTTTATCTATTGGTATTAATATTTTTAATCATTGTTTTTTGTTTTGAAATTGCATTTGAGAATTAGGGAGGAAAATCCTTTTTGTTCTTTTATGCTCTAGCATAATGCTACTATTTGTTTATTTGTTTTTATATAAATTTTGTATGTGCAATACTTGGATTGTAGTTTGTTATTTAACCACAAGATGCCGCCGCCGCCTCCTACAACCACTATAGGCCAGTTTATGCATTTTAATTAATGTTCACTCGCATTGTTGCTTTATATTTGATTTCTGCCCTTTTTTTGGTTAGCCGATTACATACAAGAAATTTACCATTTGATTTTTATCACTGTTTTTCCTTATTAAAAGCTTCTAGTTGCTAATTATAAATTAGAGTTCTCTGAGATGTGTTGGTTCCGGTTTTGTAAGTTTCACACTTCCGGACCATGGAACACATCCAATTTCCACCTGTCAAGTCCTTCTGCTCTTATAAATAAACATCCTTACGTGTCATAACCATGCCCCTGAAGACGCATGTTGATGACGAAACGTTGGGTGACGTCAGACATGAGTGACACTAGACGTGGTTGGATGGAGATACGGTGGCCATCTTGATGGTTAGAAGCGCTGGTCGCTTCATATTGCCTTCGTATTTCTCATTAAATGTGAGTTTGTTTTATTTATTCCTACAATAAATACCCTTTCCTAAGAAGTTTGCGCAATGGGTGTTCCTTTTATATTCCCTACATGCATATGATTCTCGAGTTACCATCTGCCCATTGGAAAGCATCTGGCACTTTATCCTGTTGAGAGGAGGGTCTCCTAGGATTTCCCATCTGGCCCAGAGGGAGAGGGATGCTTTGGGATTGTATGAGCAGAGGATTGCTTTTGACTCTGGGATGAACATTTTCATCATTTGGTTACATATTATGTGTACAACCCATACACTGATGGTAAGGGATAGTTAGTTTGGGTGATGGTGATGGGTTTTCTATCCCCTTCTGAAGTTCCCTCCATGGTGGATCTCGTCCAATAGAAGCTTTTTTTCTCCTCCTTGGTGGTGAAGGCTCTGATTGGCTCTACTTTTACTTATGCTTGGAACATTTTCCTACTATGAACTTTGCATATGATTTTAAGCGCTACACCTTTTTTACATCACGCTAATTGTATCCAGCAATTTAGTGTTAGCTGCTTTTGTTTTATCTATTTGTACATTTAGCGCAACCGATTTGTGTTTTTATTAATGCATTACATACATTAACAACAAAAACAAGATGTGTGTAGCAGACCCACAACATAATAATATTTTGCTGAAGAAGAGATTGTCACCTCATGTATGAAATAAATTACATTTGCACCATTGAAGAAAATGGCCAAAAAGAAAAGCCCATTGGCAATACCTAGGAGACAGCTAAAAGAAACCCATGCAGTAAATCAAAGGAAATCTTCTTTCAGTTTAAGTAAAATACATTTTTGATAAAATGTTTCTTAAACAGTTTCTGGCATATCAGTGGCCCCCTTACCCGCAAAGTACTCAACATACTTCTGTCTTACTTCGCGGTTGCTTTGGGGGCAAGCTAGGATGGCCAGCTTCAAGCGCTGTCAGGGTTTCTTCTTGAAGTCCGGCCTCAGGCCCAACTGAGGCAACATAGATCATTGAATTTCTCCTTAAAAAGTTGTGTAGAATGCAGCATGCAAGGATTATATGGTTAAGTTTATATTCCGCCATGTTGATTGGCATAAGGAATAGATGGAACCGGCTGGCCATTATCCCAAAAGGGTTCTCCACCACTCTTCTGGCTCTGGCCAGATGGTAGTTATAAACCCTCTGGTCCGGGGTGAGGGTCCTCATGGCTTCAAAACGGTCGGCTGGTCAAAACGAACTAACAGAAAGCACTGAAAAACAGAAAGGCCGGAGCGGAAAATCAGACCGAGCGGACAAGAACGCACTGAGAATCAAATATGTAATATAGATATGAATCCACAAGCACAAACTGAAGAGTAGTAACCATCAGAAAAGCACAAGGCTGAAAAGCACGAATCATCTCTCACCAAACTTCTACTAACACGAGATTAGCAGAAGGTGCCCAAAGGGTGGCGCACTGGCTATTGAACTTCCTCTTTCTAGTGCCGTCGTACATGTTGTACGTTACCGCGTTCTTGACGTTCGGAATTTCCGACAACATTGTGTGACCGTGTGTATGCAGGACAAGTTTGAGCCAACATCTGTCAGAAAAAATCCCATGGATTTTGATGTCGGAATGTGCAATTGTGTGTACACGGCATGAGAAGTACTCTCTGTATGCCAAATACTATAAATGCATTTTCCACAAAATTCATGATTTATTTCTTAGCTTACATTATTTCCGACACTAGCCATGAATTCTAACAAAGTCTAAACATTCTTCTAAGGGACACAAGTCCATGATCTGAAAGTAATACAGTATTTTATTAGCTTTGCCAAGCTCTACAGAAAGTTCAATAAGAATTTTTTTCTAAGATGATAGATCCCATAACAGCCTAGACTCAGAAGAGTGTCTGTACTTATAATTGGCCCTCAGGATCCCTTTCTACCTTTGAGTCAGTAAAGGTAATATTGATGGTAACAGAAAGCTTCTAGCTGTCAAATGAGCCCCAGAGGAGTGGTTAAAGCAGTATTAAAGTCAAAAGCAAACATTTGTTGTATTGCAGCTTACCAATTCGTAGATGTGAAGGCTTTATTAATCTCATTTTTTATGCTTTATTTCTTCTATTTTCATGTAGTGATCCAGCCAACAAGTTTGTTGTTTTTTAAAAGCACAAAATGTTCAGCAGAATGTATCAGTTTACAAGAATGAGACAAACCACTTAACGTTAGCATGGGCGATTAAAATGATCAGCTTTTATTTATTCATGCAAAACCTTTATCCCAAAAGAGTAAAAAAATAGCTGTCACTGATTATAAAATGTGAGCTGGAGTTTGGCTTCAGTTTGTTAGGGTATCTAAATATTCTAATACATTTAACACTACCCTCCCCCCAGACTGACAGTTCTGATATCTGCTGTGCCACCCGTGCTCATTCATCCAGAATTGTGTCTCACTAATTACTGGTCAGATCACCAGTTGAAAACAGAGAGAAAAAGCCAAAGAAAAGAAAACTGAGGTAGCCGCTGCGCTGCGTGCCCCTGCATCGTGTCGGCTGCCTTTTTTTCGCTCCTATACACCTTATCTCTGATCTCGGTAAAGAGCCTATGACATAGGCTCTTTACCATGTGATCAGCTGTGTCCAATCACAGCTGATCACATGATAACCAGAAAGTGAAATTTATTGGCTTTCCTCTATTCTCGCTGACAGAGCTTGAGTAGAGGAGAGACGATTAGTTGCTCTCCTGACAGGGGGGTCTGGGCTAATGATCAGCGCATTGATTACCAGTGCAGACCCATCAGTGATGCCTGCCAGTGATGCCCACCAGTGTCCCGCCAGTGATGCCCACCAGTGCCCACCAGTGATGCCAATCAGTGCCTATCAGTAATGCCTGTCAGTGCCTCCTCATCAGTGCTGCCTATCAGTGCCATCTATCAGTGCCACCGATCAGCACCCATCATTGCTGCCCATCAGTGCCCATCAGTGCCACCTATCAGTGTCCATCAGTGCTGCATATCAGTGCCGCCTATCAGTGCCCATCAGGGTTGAATATCAGTCCTGCCCATCAGTGCTGCATATTAGTACCTTCTCATCAGTTCCCATCAGTGCCACCTCATCAGTGGCACCTCATTAGTACCGCCTCATCAGCGCCCATCAGTGCAGCCTCATCAGTGCCTGTCAGTGAATAAAAAAAATACTTATTTACAAAATTTTATAACAGAAACAAAAAAAATAAAAAAATGTTTTTTTTTCAAAATGTCCAGTCTTTTTAATATGTTACTTTTAACAACGCAAAAAATAAAAAACCCAGTGGTGATCAAATACCATCAAAAGAAAGCTCTATTTGTGGGGAAAAAGAAGAGAAAAAAAAATGTATATGGCTACAGTCTCACATGACCATGCAATTGTCATTCAAATTGCAACAAAAAAGCTGGAAATTGGCCTGGGCAATGGGGTGAAAGTGCCCAGTATTGAAGTAGTTAATAGGCTTGAAGGTGCTTGTCACCCCTTTAAAGTAATGTATATACCAACCATAAATATCTTTAATACATTAAAACAACCAAATATGCTACAGTATCTCCAGACAAGCTTGCTGGTCCCTGTTGTTTAGTCTTTTTAACTTCCAAAACACTTAAGAACCTTCTTCCAAAAATGTCAAGACTGTCCCATAGCTTTCTGCTTTTGGCTGATATTCCCTCAGAGTCAAAGAACATCTTGCCTTTTAAAAAGGTCTTGGGAAGGCTTTCTCCCAATCTTTCTTCCTTAATTTCCAGAACACAGAGATGGGCCCCAAAGGGTCTTCCAGCTGGAAAAAATCTTTTTAACTACAAAACTCATACCTAATGTTCTCCTAGAAACTCACAGCTCCTATACAGCTGGACATTCTCCTCTTCATCATCTCCTATGACTTACAGTGGCCCTCATTAAAGTGGTTGTAAACTCCCCTGCCCAACTTTACCGCATGTAAAGCATTTTGCCATCACTTACTTGTAGGTGGCTTTAAAAATTTTAAAAACTGCTCTGTTTAGGAGATATCGCCGATATCTGTTTCAGTGACATCACTCGCGCACGCGCATTTTGTTCCTTATTTATGGCACACTCAACAAGACGTCAGTCTATGCATCTATGTGCCGTGCCTCTGATAGCAGAGCTCCACAGCACCACAATCCCACAAAATGCTGGTGTTCTTGAAACACCCCATGTGACCAGCTATGTCACAGGGGGTGTGAACAAGGACATTCATGTTTAACGCTGGGAGGATATTTGCATGTGTGCTCTTATTGGTTTACCGTGCCGTTGCCATGGTAACGGTATACTAAAATGAGGCTTGGTTAATCTTTACTGAGCATGCCCGAGATTCTGGCTTTAACAGAGAGGAAAGGGCGGAAGTACAGAAGAGGCTGGAAATGGAAGGCAACAACAAACATGGCATGGGCTTAGGCAGGAACAGATAAAAAAGAACAAAAAAAGGAAAAAGGAGGGCGCACCGACCTTGTGCATTACCAATGGTAAATTTTATTAAAAGTTATAACAACAATATTTATACTCACAAACGAGCGTGTAAAAGAGGCTTATCGATTGGTGAGACTACGTCTCTGGACACCTACAACCCGGACCTGATGTCTGAGGGATCAGATGACATCCCAAATGGCTGACGCATTTCAAGGGCATACCCTTTTCCTCAGAGCCTAAGCGGCCTTGACCGCTTAGGCTCCCAAAGTCTGGCTTTCTTCTAAAGGTTTCCATATCTCTTTACTCTGCCTACTACCCTCAGTCCAATGACCATACCTAAAGGACTAATCAGTCCCTAGAGCTTTTCCTCTGGTGCTTTTCCTCAGATAACCAACTTAATTGAGCATCCTATTTGTCCCGGGCATATCACCCTGCTGAAGAAAGGCATGCTGTGTGAACAGACTTATGAATTATGATTATGTGTTATATTATGACTTGTTAAAAAATATTCTGTGGTAATGGTGTTATGTATTTTATTTGGTCATTTACAAACAGTGAACCTGTGGGCAAGCCATGAACATTTTAAGCATTTGCATATTCATAACTAGCATTACATGTGCTGTAAAAAAAGAAAAGTACTTCACTAGCAAAAATAATTTATGTAATTGACCTCCAGAAGGTTTTACCCTCTTGACCAGAGCATTTTTTGCTATTCGGCACTACACTATTTTAACTGGCAATTGTGCAGGCATGCAACACTGTATGCTAATTACATTTCATCATTTTTCTCACACACATAGAGCTTCATTTTGATGGCATTTGATTATTTTTTGCGATATAAACAAAATAAAGACCAAAAATGGTGAAAAAAATTATGTTATCTACTTTCCATTATAAAACATATTCAATTTAAAAAAAAAAGAAACTTTTTCATGAATTGAGAAGAAAATGTATTCTGCTACATGTCTGTGGTAAAAAAAAATCTCAATAATTGTATATTAACCGCTTGCTGACCAGCCGCCGTCATTATACGGCGGCAGGTTGGCACGGCTGTGCGAATTGCCATAGGTGTATGTCAGCTGCTTTAGGAGCTCTAGGGGGTGCAACGCTGAAGCCGATGCACGTGGCCGGCAGCCACGATGTCCATCAGTGACCAGCAATCATTCCTAAGAGAGCCAGAATGGGGAACTGTCAATGTAAACAGACAGATCCCCGTTCTGTCAGGAAAGTAGAGAGAGATCTGCTGTTCCTAGTAATCAATACTCCCTGTCAGTACACTCCCCCCACAGTTAGAAACATCTCCCTACTGAAAACTTAACCCCTTTATCGCCCCCTAGTGTTAACGCCTTCCCTGCCAGTAACATTTATACAGTATTCAGTGCCTATTTTTTGCTCTGATCGCTGTATAAATGTAAATGGTCCCAAAAAAGTGTCAAATCTGTCTGCCGCAATCCTGCTTAAAATCGCTGATCACGGCAATTTTTTTTTAATAATAAAAAAAATAATAAAAATGCCAAAAATATATCCCCTATTCTGTAGACGCTATAACTTTTGTGCAAACCAATCAATATACGCTTTTTTTTTACCACTTGAGAATTTTATCTAGAGACTTATTCAACTTTGCATTCATTTACTGTCTCCATCTCAGTTTCACATCATTGTGGTACTCCTCCAAAACTTTATTTAAATTCCTTTAATTCCTTTAAGTAGACAAAAATGTAATAAAAGAAACAAAAACACCATTGCCAACTGTGTCTAATTTACGAAGCACTATACTTTCCCTATCTATTTCTCCCTCCTCCCATCCTCTCCCCCCACCCTACTCCCTATATGGTATGCCATCTCCTATCTTTCCTGTTTCAAGCCCTGCTACCCTCCATCATCTTTTCCAAGTATTTCTCCGAAGCCCTGAAATCTATTCATCTTCCCCAGATACTGTTGTATGTTCCAGCTTGTCCTGTATCTCTGCTGCATAAGTATTCAATTTTACTGATGTATTCTATTCTTTCAAACCACTCCTTTATATCAGTTTTTTCTATGCATGACCACTTCTTTGGTATCAACCCTTTTGCAGCGTTTAATATTGGAGTCAGAGTATTCCTATAGTGCTTTTTTGAATCTTTTGTATCATGAAACAAACATGTCTGTAAGTTGTTTATTATCTTTTCACCAGTTATCTCTCCTTAATCTTGAATTTCCTGCCAATAATCTTTTATTTTTGGGCAATCCCACCAGATGTGTGTCATTGTACCAATCTGTTTACATTCCCTCCAACAATGTGGGGGTTTATCCTGCTGATATTTCTGAATTTTATCTGGTGTTATTTACAATCTTACCAAAAACTTGTAGTTCATTTCTATTGTGTTTATGTCTGTTGCGTATTTATATACTGCTCCTATCATTCTCTACTTGTTGTTCATCTAATTTCGTACCTATTTCTTTTTGCCATTTCCCTATATAAGGGGGAAACACTTGTCCTTCTAGGTCTGTCAAAATTCTGTATACTTGTGATTTCCCATGTTTTAATGAAGTTTGTGTATGACAAAGTTTTTCTAGTGAATTTTGATTCTTTCCATCTCTGATTGGTTGAGTGTATTTGCCAAATGTTTTAATTGTAAGTATTCCCACTCACTAATCTTCCACCCATTTGTTTCCTTTAAATCCTGTATTGTTCTTATCTTCCCATGTTCAGTGATATCCTTTATTTGTGCATTTCCCATTCTACCTCCAAAAAGTGTCTCCTTCCCAGGGATGAAAAAATTTCTTCCTGTGAGTGCAATTACTGGTGAATTGTATATCCATTTTCTCTGTCGATGGATTGAATCCCATATTTTAAATATGTTTCTAGTTAAGTAGTGTGCATTTGAATCTATTATTCTATACTTCCGTGCTACCCATATGTTTTTGGGCAAAAATGTCCTACTTAAACTATTTTCAAACTCAATACATTTTTTCTCACTTTTTTCATTTACCCATTCTACCATTCATGAAATAATAACTGCCTTGTAGTATCTATTTAAATCTGGTACGGCTAAACCTCCTTGTTTTTTTTCTTAATGATTAATGCAAATTTGACTCTCGGCTTTTATTTTGCCATATATATTCTAACAACAAACAAATGGCCCCTGCCCCCACCTATAACTGGCCTTCACAGCAAGAAGCACATGGAAGGGCAATCACATGAAAGACAAAAACAGAACATTCCATAGCTCAACTCACCAACCAGTCTGCCAACTGACTGAATAAACCTGTTCAACAGTCTGCATTAAAAACAGGGGTTTAGTTAGCACACATTTGCAAAAGCATGAATAAGCTGCAAGGCCTCTTCATGACACCCTGTGTATGCTTACAGTCCTAAAGCTACTGAATTTATAAGCGTCTCCACAATGTAAGCACATGCATTAAATGGATAGATGAGGGGCAGGTGGGCCTGGAGCCAGCCCAATCCCCCTTAAAGGAACAGAAGCACACTGGACACCCAGCAAGAGCACAGTGGCAGCAAAGGTGTACAGTGTGTCCCTGGACCATATTTACACCAGTAACAAGCAAATGGCCCCTGCCCCCACCTATAACTGGCCTTCACAGCAAGGAGCACATGGAAAGGCAATCACATGAAAGACAAAAACAGAACATTCCATAGCTCAGCTCACCAACCAGTCCGCCAACTGTCCGAATTCTAATATATATATTCTAACATCATTGCTTTTATTGTTCTAAAAAAACTTTGTGGTATTGCTATTGGAAACATTTGGAATTTATATATTATTTTTGGAAGGATCGCAATTTTTAACATATTCATCCTTCCCATCCAAGATAGAGGTCTCCAAGAACCTTCTTTAATTCCTCTTTGATCTCATTCAATAATGGGATATCATTAGCCAAGTATAACTTCTCTACTGTGGATGTCAGCTTAATTCCTAGGTATGATAGTTCTCTTCCCACCCACGTGAATGGGAATTCCCCTTGTAGTGCAAGTTCTTCATTTTTTACTACCCCTATATTTAGTATTTCTGGTTTTATGGGATTAATCCTAAAATTCGAGAGCCCCCCATATTTTTTTATTTCTCTAATTATATTTGGCAGTGTCACCCTTGGTTTGGTTACATATATTAAGATGTCATCTGCGTATGCCGCCCTCCTTATGCTCCTTCTCTCCCACTCTCACCCCTCATATATCTCCATTATTCCGCAAAGTTGCAAGAAATGGTGCCAACAACAATATATACAGGAGTAGCGAGAGCGGGCACCCCTGTCTTGTTCCGTTGAACATTTCATAAGGTGGTGACATATTTCCATTAACCTTCACCATCGCCGTAGGGCGGGTATATAGATTTTTAATCCAGTGCATAATTTTAGTTCCTAATCTTAGATGTTCACCATGAATCTCTACCCTGTCAAATGCTTTTTCGGCCTCAATTCACAGGAGTAGTACTGGGGATCCCCGTTTTTCCCATTGCGCAGCATTAACATTGTTTTTATACTATTGTCCCTGCACTCTCTACCAAACCCTGTTTTATCTGGGTCAACCCACTCTGGCATTGATTTTTTTAATCTCGACGCCAGAATTTTTGCATAAATCTTTGTATCGGCGTTCAGTAATACTATAGGCCTAAAATTAGAACAGATAGTTTTATCCTTTCCCAGTTTGGGTATTATTGTAATATGGGTTAATAATGACTCTCGTCTTATTTCTTAACCACTTAAGCCCCGGACCTTTTGGCTGGCCAAAGACCAGAGCACTTTTTGCGATTTGGCACTGCGTCGCTTTAACTGACAATTGCGCGGTCGTGCGACGTGGCACCCAAACAAAATTGATGTCCTTTTTTCCCACAAATAGAGCTTTCTTTTGGTGGTATTTGATCACCTCTGCGGTTTTTATTTTTTGCGCTATAAACAAAAAAAGAGTGACAAGTTTAATTTTTTACTTTTTGCTATAATAAATATCCTGCAAAAATATCTAAAAAAACATTTTTTCCCTCAGTTTAGGCTGATATGTATTCTTCTACATATAAAAAAATTGCAATAAGTGTTTATTGATTGGTTTGCGCAAAAGTTATAGCGGTTACAAAATAGGGGATAGTTTTATGGCATTTTTATTAATAATTTTTTTTATTAGTAATAGTGGCGATCAGCAATTTTTATCGTGACTGCAACATTATGGCGGACACATTGGACACTTTTAGCGCAATTTTGAGACCATTCACATTTATACAGCAATCAGTTCAATTAAAAATGCATTTATTTCTGTGTAAATGTGACTGGCAGTGAAGGGGTTAACCACTAGGTGGCGCTGTAGGAGTTAAGTGTGTCCTAGGGAGTGATTCTAACTGTGTGGGGAGGGGCTGTGTGTGACACGACACTGATCACCACTCCCAATTACGGGGAGTAGGGATGAGCTTCGAGTTCGAGTCTAACCCATGTTCGACTCGAACATCGCATGTTCAACCGTTCGTCGAATTTTAAACGTTATGGGCCGTTCGCACCAAATTCGAGTGGCGCGTCATGGCCCATAATTCACCGCAGCATCGCAGTGCATTGCTGGCTGATGATCGGCCAAGCATGCACTATGACCATGCCATGGGTGCGGAGCGGCCCAAGGAGAAGAAGATAGAAGACGCCGCGGAGGAGATGCTGGACGAGAACGCCGGAGGAAGAACCAGAAGAGCCAGAAGAACCAGAAGAAGAAGAAGATGAAAGAAGATAGAAGAAAGAAGAAGCATTTAAATAAAGGAATTGTCAAAAACTGTCTCTTGTCATTTTTAAAATTTTTGACAGTTTTTTAGTGAAATGGTAGGGGTAAGTACCCCCTTACCATTTCACACAGGGGGGGGCCGGGATCTGGGGGTCCCCTTGTTAAAGGGGGCTTCCAGATTCCGATAAGCCCCCCGCCCGCAGACCCCCACAACCACCGGCCAGGGTTGTGGGGATGAGGCCCTTGTCCTCATCAACATGGGGACAAGGTGTTTTGGGGGGCTACCCCAAAGCACCCTCCCAATGTTGAGGGCATGTGGCCTGGTACGGTTCAGGGGGGGGGCCGCACTCTCGTCCCCCCCTCTTTTCCTGTGGCCTGCCAGGTTGCGTGCTCGGATAAGGGCCTGGTATGGAATTAAGGGGGACTCCCACGTCATTTTTTTTTTAAATTTTGGTTCGGGGTTTCCCTGTGGGGAATTCCCATGCCGTTTTTATCAATGAACTTCTATGTGTATTGTCGGCAATGCAATAGCCGCGGGTAGTTTTAAATGGGTTTTTTCCTTCCAAATGTCATTTTGCTGTCAGACTGTTCTAAACACGGGAAACATGCGCCCCTTTACAGGTATGCTATAGACACCCCCCAGGTACGAAATTTAAAGGGATATTACACTTTTATTGTTTGACTTTAAGCATTATTAAAATCACTGCTCCTGAAAAAACGTCCGTTTTTAAAACTTTTTTTTGCATTGATCCATGTCCCCTGGGGCAGGACCCGGGTCCCCAAACACTTTTTATGACAATAACTTGCATATAAGCCTTTAAAATTAGCACTTTTGATTATTCATGTTCGTGTCCCATAGACTTTAATGGTGTTCACGTGTTCACTTTTTTCCTGTTCGCATGTTCTGGTGCGAACCGAACAGGGGGGTGTTCGGCTCATCCCTAATATATATATATATATATATATATATATATATATACATATATACACTGTATTCAGTTTAGCTAGATCAGTTCCTGTTATTCTCTTCAGTATTTACAGTTAGTGTAGTGCGTCCTCTGCACAGTGTGCACCTAAAGCTATTGGTGGTGTTCTTCAGATCCTATTAGTACCGCAGGCAGCTGCAGTATTTACAAGTTAGTGTATTGTGTCTTCTGCAGTGTGCACCTAAAGCTACCTAAAGAAAATTGGTGGTGTTCTTCTGATCCTATTAGTACCGCAGGCAGCTGCAGTATTTACAGTTAGTGTAGTGCGTCCTCTGCACAGTGTGCACCTAAAGCTAACTGAAGACAATTGCTGTTGTTTTGATCCTATTAATACCACAGGCAGGCAGCTACAGTATACACAGATAGTGTACTGTGTCCTCTGCACAGTGTGCACCTAAAGCTACCTGAAGAAAATTGGTGGTGTTCTTCTGATCCTATTAGTACCACAGGCAGGCAGCTGCAGTATTTACAGTTAGTGTACTGCGTCCTCTGCACAGTGTGCACCTAAAGCTACCTGAAGACAATTGCTGTTGTTCTGATCCTATTAATACCACAGGCTGGCAGCTACAGTATTTACAGTTAGTGTACTGTGTCCTCTGCACAGTGTGCACCTAAAACTACCTGAAGACAATTGCTGTTGTTCTGATTCTATTAATACCACAGGCAGGCAGCTACAGTATTTACAGTTAGTACACTGTGTCCTCTGCACAGTGTGCACCTAAAGCTACCTGAAGAAAATCAGTGATGTTCTTCTGATCCTATTACTACCGCAGGCAGGCAGCTGCAGTATTTACAGTTAGTGTACTGTGTCCTCTGCACAGTGTGCACCTAAAGCTACCTGAAGACAATTGCTGTTGTTCTGCTCCTATTAATACCACAGGCAGGCATCTACAGTATTTACAGTTAATGTACTGTGCCCTCTGCACAATGTGCACCTAAAGCTACAGTAGGTGACCGCAATATTGTGTCAATCTCACCGCATTTCTCGCCGAGATTTGACACCTGTGAGCCCCGTCGCAGGAGCCAGCGCCGAGATGGCTCACTCATCGGGAAAGGAAAACTTTTTTTTCCTTTCGCGATGAGTGAGAGGCAGTGCTGACAGCTGTCTGGTATGAATCCTGAGGGGGAACTCCGCGCCAAATTTTAAATAAAAAAACAGCGTGGGTTCCCCCCAGGGGCATAACAGGCCCTTATCCGAGCATGCAGCCCGGCCGGCCAGGAAAGGGGGTGGGGACGGGCGAGCGCCCCCCCTCCTGAGCCGTACCAGGCCGCATGCCCTTAACATGGGGGGGTGGGTGCCTTGGAGGAGGGGGGTGCCCTGCGGCCCCCCCACCCCAAAGCACCTTGTCCCCATGTTGATGAGGACAAGGGCCTCTTCCCGACAACCCTGGCCGTTGGTTGTCGGGGTCTGCGGGCAGGGGGCTTATGGGATTCCGGGAGCCCCCTTTAATAAGGGGGCCCCCACATCCCGGCCCCCCACCCTATGTGAATGAGTATGGGGTACATGGTACCTCTACCCATTCACCTAGGGAAAAAAGTGTCAATAAAAAAAACACAGTACACAGATTTTAAGAGTAATTTATTAGGCAGCTCCAGGGTCTTCTTCCGACTTCGGGGGGTCTCCTTCTGACTTCTCCCGGTGTTCGGCCTCTTCTCCCGGTGTTCGGCCTCTTCTCCCGGGCCCCTCCGCTATCTTCTTCCAGCTCTTTTGCCAGCGGGGGCCCAGTCTGCTGCCGCTGTCTTGTTGCCGCTGTCTCGTCGCTTCTTCTCCCAGGCCCCTCTGCTATCTTCTTTCAGCTCTTTTGCCAGCGGGGGCCCGGTCTGCTGCTGCTGTCTTGTCGCTGCTGTCTAGCCGCTGTCTCGCCACTGTCTCATTGCTTCGTCGCTTCTTCTCTTCTTCTCTTCTTCCAATGTTGACACGACGCTCTTCTCTCCGGCTGTAATGCTGTGTGCGAGCTGCGGAGCCATTTATATAGGCGGTGACCCCGCCCCCTTGTGACGTCACGGTCCCAGCATGCGCAGGGACTCCGGGGGCACACCCCCTTATGACGCCAGAGTCCCTGCGCATGCTGGGACCGTGACGTCACAAGGGGGCGGGGTCACCGCCTATATAAATGGCTCCGCAGCGCACACACAGCATTACAGCCGGAGAGAGCATCTGTCAACATCGGAAGAAGAGAAGAAGAGAAGAAGTGATGAGACAGCGGTGAGACAGCGGCGAGAAGACAGTGGCAGCAGACAGGGCCCCCACTGGCAAAAGAGCTGGAAGAAGATAGCGGAGGGGCCCGGGAGAAGAAGCAATGCGACGGCGGCGACAAGACAGCGGTGACAAGACAGCGGCAGCAGACCGGGCCCCCGCTGGCAAAAGAGCTGGAAGAAGATAGCGGAGGGGCACGGGAGAATTGGTGTAACACCGGGAGAAGAGGCGGAACACTGGGAGAAGTCAGAAGGAAACCCCCCGAAGTCGGAAGAAGACCCCGGATGAATGAAATAGAATTCTAATAGAAAAGACTAGAATAGAAAAAACAATAGAACAGAATAGAAAAAAAATATTTTATATATATATATATATATATATATATATATATATATATATATATAAAACCATCTTCCAAAATTGGAATATACTAATTGGAATATACTATATTGATATATACAGTGGGGACGGAAAGTATTCAGACCCACTTAAATTTTTCACTCTGTTATATTGCAGCCATTTGCTAAAATCATTTAAGTTCATTTTTTTCCTCATTAACCACTTGATGACCGCCGTACAACGATATACGTCGGCAGAGCGGCATGGGCAGGCAAAAGGACATACATATACGTCCTTGCCTTCCCGCGGGTGGGGGATCTGATCGGACCCCCCGGTGCCAGCGGCAGTCATCATTGGTCTGGCAGCGATCAGAGATGAGGGGGAGGCCATCCGATCGTGGCCCCCCCCTCGCGATCGCTCCCAGCCAATGGGAATCGTCTCCTGCCTCTGTGTAGTACACAGAGGCAGAGGATGTGATTTCATCTCTCCTCGGCTCGGCAGTTTCCGTTCCGGCGCCGAGGAGAGAAGACTTCAATGTGAGTGCACCAAACAAACACACACAGTAGAACATGCCAGGCACACATTACACCCCCCGATCCCCCCGATCACCCCCCAATCACCCCTCCCCCCCCCTGTCACACTGACACCAAGCAGTTTTTTTTTTTCTGATTACTGCATGGTGTCAGTTTGTGACAGTTACTGTGTTAGGGTAGTTAGTATTAGCCCCCTGTAGGTCTAAGGTACCCCCCTAACCCCCCTAATAAAGTTTTAACCCCTTGATCACCCCCTGTCGCCAGTGTCACTAAGCGATCATTTTTCTGATCGCTGTATTAGTGTCACTGGTGATGCTAGTTAGGGACGTAAATATTTAGGTTCGCCGTCAGCGTTTTATAGTGACAGGGACCCCCATATGCTATCTAATAAATGTTTTAACCCCTTGATTGCCCCCTAGTTAACCCTTTCACCACTGATCACCGTATAACTGTTATGGGTGACGCTGGTTAGTTTGTTTATTTTTTATAGTGTCAGGGCACCCGCCGTTTATTACCAGCCCCAGGCAGCGTCAGGTTAGCGCCAGTACCGCTAACACCCACGCACGCAGCATACGCCTCCCTTAGTGGTATAGTATCTGAACGGATCAATATCTGATCCAATCAGATCTATACTAGCGTCCCCAGCAGTTTAGGGTTCCCAAAAACGCAGCGTTAGCGGGATCAGCCCAGATACCTGCTAGCACCTGCGTTTTGCCCCTCCGCCCGGCCCAGCCCAGCCCACCCAAGTGCAGTATCGATCAATCACTGTCACTTACAAAACACTTAACGCATAACTGCAGCGTTCGCAGAGTCAGGCCTGATCCCTGCGATCGCTAACAGTTTTTTTGGTAGCGTTTTGGTGAACTGGCAAGCACCAGCGGCCTAGTACACCCTGGTCTTAGTCAAACCAGCACTGCAGTAACACTTGGTGATGTGGCGAGTCCCATAAGTGCAGTTCAAGCTGGTGAGGGGGCAAGCACAAGTAGTGTCCCGCTGCCACCAAGAAGAAGACAAACAGGCCTGTCGTGCCCATAGTGCCCTTCCTGCTGCATTCGCCAATCCTAATTGGGAACCCACCACTTCTGCAGCGCCCGTACTTCCCCATTCACATCCCCAACCAAATGCAGTTGGCTGCATGAGAGGCATTTTTATGTCCTCCCGAGTACCCCTACCCAGCGAACCCCCCCAAAAAAGATGTTGTGTCTGCAGCAAGCGCGGATATAGGCGTGACACCCTCTATTATTGTCCCTTCTGTCCTGACAATCCTGGTCTTTGCATTGGTGAATGTTTTGAACGCTACCATACACTAGTTGAGTATTAGTGTAGGGTACAGCATTGCACAGACTAGGCACACTTTCACAGGGTCTCCCAAGATGCCATCGCATTTTGAGAGACCCGAACCTGGAACCGGTTACAGTTATAAAAGTAAGTTACAAAAAAAGTGTAAAAAAAAATATATATATATATAAAATTTTAAAAAATAGTTGTCGTTTTATTGTTCTCTCTCTCTCTATTCTCTCTCTATTGTTCTGCTCTTTTTTTACTGTATTATATTCTGCAATGTTTTATTGTTATTATGTTTTATCATGTTTGCTTTTCAGGTATGCAATTTTTTATACTTTACCGTTTAGTGTGTTTTATTGTTAACCATTTTTTTGTCTTCAGGTACGCCATTCACGACTTTGAATGGTTATACCAGAATGATGCCTGCAGGTTTAGGTATCATCTTAGTATCATTCTTTTCAGCCAGCAGTCAGCTTTCATGTAAAAGCAATCCTAGCAGCTAATTAGCCTCTAGACTGCTTTTACAAGCAGTGGGAGGGAATCCCCCCCACCGTCTTCTGTGTTTTTCTCTGGCTCTCCTGTCCCAACAGGGAACCTGAGAATACAGCCGGTGATTCAGCCAGCTGACCATAGAGCTAATCAGAGACCAGAGTGGCTCCAAACATCTCTATGGCCTAAGAAACCGGAAACTATGAGCATTTCATGACTTAGATTTCGCCGGATGTAAACAGCGCCATTGGGAAATTGGGAAAGCATTTTATCACACCGATCTTGGTGTGGTCAGATGCTTTGAGGACAGAAGAGAGATCTAGGGTCTAATAGACCCCAATTTTTTCAAAAAAGAGTACCTGTCACTACCTATTGCTATCATAGGGGATATTTATATTCCCTGAGATAACAATAAAAATGATTAAAAAAAAAAAAATGAAAGGAACAGTTTAAAAATAAGATAAAAAAGCAAAAAAAAAAAAAAATAAAAAAAAAAAAGCACCCCTGTCCCCCCCTGCTCTCGCGCAAAGGCGAAGGCAAGCGTCGGTCTGGCGTCAAATGTAAACAGCAATTGCACCATGCATGTGAGGTGTCACCGCAAACGTCAGCTCAAGGGCAGAATTTTAGCAGTAGACCTCCTCTGTAAATCTAAAGTGGTAACCTGTAAAGGCTTTTAAAGGCTTTTAAAAATGTATTTAGTTTGTCGCCACTGCACGTTTGTGCGCAATTTTAAAGCATGTCATGTTTGGTATCCATGTACTCAGCCTAAGATCATCTTTTTTATTTCATCAAACATTTGGGCAATATAGTGTGTTTTAGTGCATTAAAATTTTAAAAAGTGTGTTTTTCCCCCAAAAATGCGTTTTAAAAAATCACTGCGCAAATACTGTGTGAAAAAAAAAATGAAACACCCACCATTTTAATCTGTAGGGCATTTGCTTTAAAAAATATATAATGTTTGGGGGTTCAAAGTAATTTTCCTGCAAAAAAAACGGAAAATTTATATCAAATACTTACCGTAATTTTCCTTTCCTGATAGGCTCCATGGCAGCATACGTGTGGGTAGGCTCCGCCTCCATAACTACCCAATAGGACCCCCTCTCCCATAAATCTTTGCTCTAGGCTGCTATCCATGTTCCGTAACTAGCCTACTCCAGACATTTTGGGAGGGACTCCTGCTGCCATGGAGCCTATCAGGAAAGGAAAATTACGGTAAGTATTTGATATAAATTTTCCGTTTTCCTGACAGGCTCCATGGCAGCATACGTGTGGGAAATAACTCGCCCAAAAATACACACGGGCGGGCAAAAATGTTTGAGCAAAGAAACCAAATTTATTTTACATTGTCAGCCGACAATACTTGTAAACCAAAATTAATAGATGACAGAGCCGCAGGCTCAACACAATAATGAGAAACAAATGTGTTTATAGAAGACCAGGAAGCCGCTCTACAAATGATTTCAGGCGCGACATGCCTTGAAGCTGCCCACGAGGTCGAGATACTTCTGGTCGAATGAGCCGTCACTGCCTCTGGAGGAGCCAAGCCCTTTGCCTTGTATGCCCTCTGAATGGTCTGCACAATCCAAGAAGAGATTGATCTGACCGAAGCTCGCTTTCCTTTGTTTTTGCCATGAAGAAGAACGAAGAGGAATTCCGTTTGTCTGAATGGACTTGTGACCTCCAGATATTGCTTTAGAGTGTAGCCTACGTCAAGTGGATGAACATCCTGATCGTCCGATGATCTGAAAGTAGGAAGTACAATCTCTTGATTTTCATGAAAGACTGAGGTCACTTTAGGGTTTGACCCAAGCATGGGAATCAACACTACCCTATCTGGAAAAAAAGGTTAGGAAAGGTTCTTCTGAGCCTAAATTTCTAATCTCTGATACTCTTTTAGCCGACGTCACGGCTACTAAGAAGGTGGTCTTGAGCGTGAGATCTCTCATGGAAAGAGGTTTGTCAGGATCTGATCCGAGATTGGAGAGAAAATCCAAGACAATAGGAAGGTCCCATTTGGGGAACCTAGGTCTTCTCTGAGGTTTAAGCCTGATAGCTCCTTTAAAAAATTGACGGACTAATGTATGATTAGCCCACGATACTCCTGTGAAGGCCGAGATGGCTGAAACTTGCACTCTTAGTGAGCTGACTGCTAAAGATAGGTCCAGCCCTGATTGGAGAAAAACTTAGAATGTCTTCTACTGCTGGAGACTTACACGGATTTGACCGGGAAGACATGTGATCAGAGAATTTAGACCATATCCGTTCATATACTCTGTTCGTACTTCCCCTCCGGGCACTAAGAAGAGTTGGAATAGCTTCTTCCGGACAGCCTAGGGATTCAAGCCTTTCCCTCTCAAGAACCACACCCTGAGGTGTAGGCAAGATGGGCATGGGTGTAACCTCGAGCCTTGCGACAGTAGATCCGGCCTGAGAGGAAGGGGAACTGGGTCTTGATAACTCAGGAGTGATAACAGAGGAAACCAAGGCCTGTTGGGCCAGAAAGGAATCACTGCAATGATCTCCACCTTCTCTGTTCTGAGCCTCCGGAGGAATTGCAGAATCACCGGTACCGGAGGGAAGGCATAAGCCTTCTGAAACTTCCAACGCTCTGAAAGAGCATCTATCCCGTAAGCCTGAGGGTCTCTGAACCTCGAATAATATCTGGGCATCTTGTGATTGCATGGAGAAGCAAATAGATCGACCTCTGGAAGTACTCCCAGGGTCAGAAGCCACTCGAACACCTCTCTGTGGAGAGACCACTCGTTGTTGTCCATTTGTATTCTCGAGAGGAAGTCTGCCTGTACATTCTGGACCCCCGGAATGTAAACTGCCGAGATGTTGGACAAATATTTCTGAGCCCAGCTCATTATTGGCTCTACTTCCTGTAGCAGCGACCAGCTGCGGGTTCCACCTTGCTTCTTTATGTAAGCCACCGCGGTTGTATTGTCCAACCTTAGCATCACAGATGAACCTTCTATTAGGTGACGAAATGACAGGAGTGCCTGAAAGGCGGCCTTCAGCTCCAGGATGTTGGAGACAATCCCCCGAGCGGAAAAACCCCATCGGCCTTGCGCCACTTCTGAAAGGCAGTGAGCGCCCCAACCTCGACTGCTGGCATCCGAGGTTAACGTGACCCATGAGATGGGCATGATTAAATGGTGATTGCGCAGATTCTTCCCTTGAAGCCACCAAAGAAGAGACGTCCTCATGGATGACGTAAGGTGTATGCGCTGGACTTGGCTGGAAGAATCCCATTGCTGAAGGAACCCTTTTTGGAAGGGTCGTGTATGCCATTGGGCCCACTTCACCATAGGAATGGTAGCTGTCATTGTGCCAATTACTTTCAGGCATTGGAGAGCTGAGAGGTGAGACGACGCTAGGGCTGCGTGTATTCTGTCCCGAATCACTCCAATCTTCTCCTCTGGAAGGGAGATGGTGCCTTCCAACGTGTTGAAGTGAGCCCCTAGAAACACCAGAGATTGTGTTGGCTCTAAATGGTTCTTCTCTAGATTCAGAAGCCACCCGAATTCCTGCAAGGTGGAGATGACTAAGCTCCTGTGCTCTAACAGTTGATCTTCGTTCTGAGCTAGGAGAAGTAGGTCGTCTAAATAGTGGTGGAGACGAACCCCTTTGATACGGAGTAGAGCCACAACTAACAACAGGACCTTTGAGAAGACCCGAGGTGACGTTGTTAGGCCGAAGGGTAGACATGTAACCTGCAGATGTTGATTGCCTACCGCAAAGCGGAGGTACTGCTGAAATTCTGTTGCAACTGGCACATGAAAGTATGCATCTTTCAGATCGATTGAAATCATCCAATCTCCCAGATGTATTGAGTGTTGGATCGTAATTAAAGATTCCATTTTGAATTTTTCTTTTCGGATAAAAGAATTGAGATGTGTCAAATCTATTACTGGCCTCCATGTACCGTTTTTCTTCTGTATCATGAACAGAGGAGAATACATGCCTTTGCCTTGTTCGTCTTCTGGAACAGGGACGGCTGCGCCTTGATCCAATAAACAGCTCACGTAGGTTAATAGGACCTGCTTTTTCTCTTCTGAACCTGGAAGAGCTGTGGGAACAAATCTGAGTCTTGGGGTATTGCTGAAAACCCACTTGTGACCGGAGGAGACCGTCTTGACGGTCCAGTAATCTCGAATTGAGGCCGCCCAGACATGCCCGAAGTGGCGAAGACGAGCCCCCACCTGGCATGCCTGAGCGGGCCCAATCTCAAAAGGACTTTGTGGCGTCCTGGTTACCAGAGGAACCCCCTTTTACGGGTTTCTTGAAAGAAGACTGCCTGGCTTTCCAGGATCTAGAGAACTCCCGACCAGGTCTGTAGCTGCGCGCATCCCTAGCGCGATCAGAGTTTTGTCTTCTAGGAAAATTGCGTTTCTGATTTTGTAGGCGTCTGTCTTGAGGGAGGAAACCAAACTTCCCACCTGTGGCCCGGGTTATGGCACTATCGAGTTTATTGCCGAACAGTGAAGAACCTTCAAACGGAATTCGGCACCAAGCTTGCTTGGAAGCTGGGTCTGCCAACCACGGACGGAGCCATAGGGCACGACGAGCTGAAACAGCTGCCAACATAACCCGGGACATCAGGCGGATGACATCAATAGATGCCTCCCCAAGAAAAGCTGATGCCAGCCTGATCTCTTGGATAGGAGAATCTTTAGCTGTTTCAGTAGAGATACCTCTTAAGAACTCATCCACATTATCAGACCAAGATTCCAAAGCTTTGGAAACTGCAGCTATTGCAAGTACTGGCTTACATGCCATTCCTGACGTCAGGTAGATCTTCTTTAAATCTGCATCAATTCGCCTTTCCAAAGGATCTTTAAAAGATATAGTGTCTTCCAAGGGAAGCGTTACATATCTTGCTAGTCACATTAAAGCCGCATCCACTAATGGGGCTGATTCAAGGTGCTTTACTTCCTCTTCCTTGAAAGGATATAGTTTCGAGACCTTTGACTGCATGGAACTTTTCTTGTCCATTTTGCTCCATTCTTCAGAAATGACCTCACCTAGCTCAGAGAGAAAAGGAAAATATTGTCGCTCCTTATTGAGCTGCTTAAAAAACTTCCTCTGTTTTGGGGGGGAAGTAACTGGATCTTCCCACTTCAGGGCCTCCTTTACTGCCTTTACCAAAGAAGGAACTAAAGCGTACTCAAACCCCACGCCAGGATCTTCCAGATCCGATTCGCTGTCTGAAACAGGAGCAGAAGGGTGACTTGGTTGGGAGGAATCCCATGTCTCATGCACAGAACCTTCGCCCACTGGAGGGCATAATGGGTCTGATGGGGAATCACGGGGCTGCTGGGCTTCTCTCTCCTGTAGAGATTCTTTCACAACCCGCCTAACCATAGATTCCAAACGCTGGTCTGCACCATCCCTCTCATCTGCGGCTTTAGAAAAGCAGTGATCACAGAGAGATTTGTCTGTTGGAACAGGCATCCTACATCCCCAGCATGATTTCCCTGAACTCTCTTTAGAGTGAGATGAAGGGGGGTGAGAAGGATTCTTATTGCGCTGTTCAGATCTGGAAGATTTATGATGGCTAGACCTGGAGGAAGATTGCCGGTGGTGTGATTTTGATGATCCACTTCCTTTATGAGAACTACGGTGTGGATCAGACCTAGTAGGGCTGTGAGGAAAGAAACACAGAGAAGATAGAAAAGAAAATCAGCTGGTGTCCTACTCTCAATCCTTGTACAGGCAGAAAGGCAAAACTGCAAACATACCTGCTACAAGCGGGCTGGCCACTAGGGGGCAGTGAGGAGTCCATAATGTCAATACAATAGGAAGCTGCAGGGACAGATTCACAGGATCAGCTGACTGACAACAGACCTCCAACCCCAGACAATAGAGATTGTCTTACCTTGAACCGCCAAGATAGTAGCCCCGGGAAGTCGCTGTATCCCCCACGATCATTCCCAGGGCTCTGAAAGCTTCTCACAGCTTTTAAAAGTGGCGCCCGTGACGTCATCGCCGACGTCAGACGCGAGACGCTCGCGCGCATGCGTGAACCAAGCCTCGACTTCGTATTGGGTCCGCGCATGCGCAGAACGCACGCCGGTACCCGGAAGTCACAGAGAGAGCGGCTGCTGGAACGCAGAGAGCGTCAGCGCCAATCTAGGACACCAGGAAGCAGGAAGAAAACACACAGAGGTATGATACACATAAACACTGCTGCCATATGTGAATGAAATAAAAAAAAACTTTACCACTCCACCTACGATCACCTGGGCCGAGGAACGCCTTCCATACACATACACACCGGACTTGGCAGCAGATAATGGTCGCCTGAAACATTAGGCAATAGACCGTGCGCACATAGACGAACCGATCCAATCTTCAGCGCTACTCTGCTTTACACTCCATACCCTGCTTAACAGTCAGGGCCTATCGGAGGAATCTTAGGCACTCGGCATCATCGATCGTAGGGAGGATTTATCTTCAGGTAGGAGAACCAACACCTGGTCCTACGGAGGAGGACAAAAAAGGAACATGGATAGCAGCCTAGAGCAAAGATTTATGGGAGAGGGGGTCCTATTGGGTAGTTATGGAGGCGGAGCCTACCCACACGTATGCTGCCATGGAGCCTGTCAGGAAAAATAATTTTTTCATGTAAACAAAAAGTGTCAGAAAGGGCTTTGTCTTCAAGTGGTTAGAAGAGTGGGTGATGTGTGACATAAGCTTCTAAATGTTGTGCATAAAATGCCAGGACAGTTCAAAACCCCCCTAAATGACCCCATTTTGGAAAGTAGACACCCCAAGCTATTTGCTGAGAGGCATGTCGAGTCCATTGAATATTTTATATTGTGACACAAGTTGCGGGAAAGAGACAAATTTTTTTTTTTTTTGCACAAAGTTGTCACTAAATGATATATTGTTCAAACATGCCATGGGAATATGTGAAATTACACCCCAAAATGTATTCTGTTGCTTCTCCTGAGTACGGGGATACCACATGTGTGAGACTTTTTGGGACCCTAGCTGCGTACGGGACCCCGAAAACCAAGCACTGCCTTCAGGCTTTCTAAGGGCATAAATTTTTGATTTTACTCTTCACTGCCTGTCACAGTTTCGGAGGCCATGGAATGCCCAGGTGGCACAAAACCCCCCCAAATGACCCCATTTTGGAAAGTAGACACCCCAAGCTATATGCTGAGAGGTATAGTGAGTATTTTGCAGACCTCACTTTTTGTCACAAAGTTTTGAAAATTGAAAAAAGAAAAAAAATGTTTTTTCTTGTCTTCATTTTCAAAAACAAATGAGAGCTGCAAAATACTCACCATGCCTCTCAGCAAATAGCTTGGGGTGTCTATTTTACAAAATGGGGTCATATGGGGGGGCCTTTGAAACTGTGACCGTACTCAGGAGAAGCAGCTAAATGTATTTTGGGGTGCAATTCCACATATGCCCATGGCCTGTGTGAGCAATATATCATTTAGTGACAACTTTGTGCAAAAAAAAAAAAAAAATTGTCACTTTCCCGCAACTTGTGTCAAAATATAAAATATTCCATGGACTCAACATGCCTCTCAGCAAATAGCTTGGGGTGTTTACTTTCCAAAATGGTGTCATTTGGGGGGGGGGGTTTGTGCTATCTGGGCATTTTATGGCCTTCAAAACTGTGATAGGTAGTGAGGAGTGAAATCAAAATTTTATGCCCTTAGAAATCCTGAAGGCGGTGATTGATTCTCGGGGCCCCGTATGCCGCTAGTCTCCCAAAAAGTCCCACACATGTGGTATCCCCGTACTCAGGAGAAGCAGCTGAATGTATTTTGGGGTGCAATTTCACATATGCCCATGGCCTGTGTGAGCAATATATCATTTAGTGACAACTTTTTGTATTTTTTTTTTTTTTTTGTCATTATTCAATCACTTGGGACAAAAAAAATAAATATTCAATGGGCTCAACATGCCTCTCAGCAATTTCCTTGGGGTGTCTACTTTCCAAAATGTGGTCATTTGGGGGGGTTTGTACTGCCCTGCCATTTTAGCACCTCAAGAAATGACATAGGCAGTCATAAACTAAAAGCTGTGTAAATTCCAGAAAATGTACCCTAGTTTGTAGGCGCTATAACTTTTGCGCAAACCAATAAATATACGCTTATTTACATTTTTTTACCAAAGACATGTGGCCGAATACATTTTGGCCTAAATGTATGACTAAAATTGAGTTTATTGGATTTTTTTTATAACAAAAAGTAGAAAATATAATTTTTTTTCAAAATTTTCGGTCTTTTTCCGTTTATAGCGCAAAAAATAAAAACGGCAGAGGTGATCAAATACCATCAAAAGAAAGCTATATTTGTGGGAAAAAAGGACACTAATTTTGTTTGGGTACAGCATTGCATGACCGTGCAATTAGCAGTTAAAGCGACGCAGTGCCAAATTGGAAAAAGTCCTCTGGTCCTTATGCAGCATAATGGTCCGGGGCTAAAGTGGTTAATGTACACACAGCACCCCATATTGGCAGAAAAACACAGAATTGTTGACATTTTTGCAGATTTATTAAAAAAGAAAAACTGAAATATCACATGGTCCTAAGTATTCAGACCCTTTGCTCAGTATTTAGTAGAAGCACCCTTTTGATCTAATGCAGCCATAAGTCTTTTTGGGAAAGATGCAACAAGTTTTTCACACCTGCATTTGGGGATCCTCTGCCATTCCTTGCAGATCCTCTCCAGTTCTGTCAGGTTGGATGGTAAACGTTGGTGGACAGCCATTTTTAGGTATCTCCAGAGATGCTTAATTGGGTGTAAGTCAGGGCTCTGGCTGGGCCATTCAAGAACAATCAGGAGTTGTTGTGAAGCCACTCCTTCGTTATTTTAGCTGTGTGCTTTGTCTTGTTGGAAGGTAAACCTTCAGCCCAGTCTGAGGTCATGAGCACTCTGGAGAAGGTTTTCGTCCAGGATATCCCTGTACTTGGCCATCTTTCCCTCGATTGCAACCAGTCGTCCTGTCCCTGCAGCTGAAAAACACCCCCACAGCATGATGCTGCCATCACCATGCCATCACCATGCTTCACTGTTGGGACTATATTGGACAGGTGATGAGCAGTGCCTGGTTTTCTCCACACATACCGCTTAGAATTAAGGCCAAAAAGTTCTATCTTGGTCTCATCAGACCAGAGAATCTTATTACTCACCATCTTGGAGTCCTTCAGGTGTTTTTTAGCAAACTCCATGTGGCTTTCATGTGTCTTGCACTGAGGAGAGGCTTCCGTCGGGCCACTCTGCCATAAAGCCCCGACTGGTGGAGGGCTGCAGTGATGGTTGACTTTCTACAACCTTCTCCCATCTCCTGACTGCATCTCTGGAGCTCAGCCACAGTGATCTTTGGGTTCTTCTTTACCTCTCTCACCAAGGCTCTTCTCCCCCGATAGCTCAGTTTGGCCGGACGGCCAGCTTTAGGAAGGGCTCTGGTCATCTCAAATGTCTTCCATTTAAGCATTATGGAGGCCACTGTGCTCTTAGGAGCCTTAAGTGCAGCAGAAATCTTTTTGTAACCTTGGCCAGATCTGTGCCTTGCCACAATTCTGTCTCTGAGCTCTTCAGGCAGTTCCTTTGACCTCATGATTCTCATTTGCTCTGACATGCACTGTGAGCTGTAAGGTCTTATATAGACAGGTGTGTGACTTTCCTAATAAAGTCCAATCAGTATAATCAAACACAGCTGGACTCAAATGAAGGCGTAGAACCATCTCAAGGATGATCAGAAGAAA
The DNA here is from genome assembly GCF_042186555.1 of Aquarana catesbeiana. Lineage (NCBI taxonomy): Eukaryota > Metazoa > Chordata > Amphibia > Anura > Ranidae > Aquarana > Aquarana catesbeiana. The sequence goes on along the minus strand of NC_133332.1, from coordinate 134,313,835 downwards.
TGGACAGCACCTGAGTTACATATGAGTGTCACAGCAAAGGGTCTAAATACTCAGGACCATGTGATATTTCAGTTTTTCTTTTTTAATAAATCTGTAAAAATGTCAACAATTCTGTGTTTTTCTGTAAATATGGGGTGCTGTGTGTACATTAATGAGGAAAAAAAATGAACTTAAATGATTTTAGCAAATGGCTGCAATATACCAAAGAGTGAAACATTTAAGGAGGTCTGAATACTTTCCGTCCCCACTGTATATGTATATATATATATATATATATATATATATATATATATATATATATATATATATATATATATATATATATATATGTATATATATATATATATATATATATATATATATTTGCTGTTCTATTGTTTTTTCTATTCTAGTCTTTTCTATTAGAATTCAATTTCATGCTATTTCTATATAACCATTTTCCGAAATTCGAATTTCGTATAGAATGAATTCGCATTCAAATAGAAAAGATTAGAATAGACAAACAATAGAACAGAAAAAAATTATATATATATATATATAAAACCATAACCATATATATATATATATATATATATATATATATATATATATATATATATATATATATATATATATATATATATATACATATATATATATACAGTCCAACTGCCAACAAAAATAGATATACATATATAGATATACATATATAGATGTATATCTATATATGTATATCTATTTTTGTTGGCAGTTGGACTGTCCTCTGTTGTTCCTCATCTTTTCCTGCCCCCAGGTCTAGGTCAAGATCCTGTTCTATACTGGATTCTGAAAGTATACTTATTTCTAGAGATACTGTATTTTGTTCTGGGCTTTTTTCTCTTTTTTTCCCTTAGTCTCCATTTGTCGCCCTTTAGTACTTTGTTGTTTTTCTGCTGTTTGCTTATCTCCATTCCCTGGATTACAAATGTATTCATGGGGCCGGGGCTGGGGCTTAAGCTTGCATGGGGTAATTTTACCACCGCTCCTCCTCTCGCTGACTTCCCCCTCATGTTTTCCCCTTTTATTTATTTCCCCCTTTTTTCTTTAGGGGCCTATATTTTAGTCCTGATTATCCAGGGGTATAGCAGTATAGGGACTGAAACAGGAAACGGTGGTGGGGTGGTGAGTATTTTTTCTCTTTCTCCGCCGTCTATATATATATATATATATATATATATATATATATATATATAGGATCAACAGGAAGGAGTCACCTCTCCCATCCATGATCTATGCTCCACTCAAGCACATCCAGTCACCCCGGCTCACACCAGGTCAGGAGAGGTACAGCACAGGCAGGTAGTTTAGGTCAGGTCCGAGATGGGGTAAGGCATAGGCAGCCTAGGGCTATTCCATTGGAGGGAATCGGAGACCCAGAACTCCTACGGTGTGCTCCCGGCCAGCCCCATTACTAGATTACTCCCTCCAAAAAAAAAAAAACAATCAATATACGCTTATTGCGATTTTCTTTACCAAAAATATGTAGAATACATATTGGCCTAAACTGATGAAGACTTTTTTTTGGGGGGGGGGGGGGCAGGGATATTTAATATAGTAAAAAGTAAAAAATATATATTTTTTTTTTTTATTGTCACCTTTTTTGTTTATAGTGAAAAAAAAAATGCAAAGGTGATCAAATATCACCAAAAGAAAGCTCTATTTGTGGGAAAAAAGGACATAAATTTTGTTTGTGTACAACATCGCTTGATCACACAATTGTCAGTTAAAGCGACGCAGTGCCGTACTCCAAAAAGGGTCTGGTCTTTAAGGGGATAAATCCTTCTGGTCCTTAAGTGGTTAATTGGTTTGTGTGAAAGTTATAGCATCTGCTAACTATGGTATATATACTGGAATTTACACAGATATAGATGCTGTACTGTAATGGTTGTGATCAGAGACTTATAATGTGATTGTGATAGGGTTGCAGCAATATGGCACTAATAGACACTATCTGGGAGGGTCATCACTAACTGACACGGACATTGCTAGTGACACTAATACAGTGATCAGTGACAATACTATATACTGACACTGGCTGGGAAGGGGTTAACTGTGTGCTTAACAATGTGGTATGTATGTAATGTGAGAAGAAACAGCCAGATCGCTATTCACAGTACACAGGGTTCTGTTTCTGTAAAAACACAGAACTCTGTGTGTGATTGGCCACAGCTGATCAGCTGACTTCAGCCAAAATCACTGGCTGAAATCAGTTGGCAAACTCATGCTGTGCAGGGGGCATGTGTTTGCATGCCTCAAACCCAGAAGAAAGGCCACAACATATAGGCATGTTTCCCAGCCTGCAGCTGCCACCCACAGTACAACTATTGTGGGTGGGTGAGAAGTAGTTAATGTAAAAAAATAACCATAAGTAGCTCGTATTGCATTGGTTCATGCGTGTGCCAACAAAGTCCTTTTTTTTTTGCTTTGTCTATTTTCTTAACACCCTTGGCAGTTTTACATAATTTGTATACTAGACAGCACATCATCCCTATGCCTTTATAAAGTGCAAGAAGCATTTCATTACAATTTCAGTTATGCAACCTGTTGGGATTACAAGAGAGTATTTGTTTAGCATTAGTTGCTACTTTACAAAATGATTATTTATATTTTAGGCTTGTGTTCATTTTAGGGTTAACCCTGCCTGCTGCCAGCATAAATTAAGCAGATACCCTTTGTGCACAAAACACATGTACATTGTGTTTTTTTTTTTTTTTTTCTTTTAAAATATACATCATATGCTTTGGGTATTATCTATAAATAAATCCTCTGCAGGACATTATCAGTCTCTTTGCCTATGCTCCATCTACATTTCTAAGCGCTCCAAACTTCACAACCTGATATATATTTTTTTTATTTCTGGGATGTTATTGATATTCCGGAAGCCTGTCAGCTGCATCCTTTGTCTATACTGCTTTGCTTCTAGAACACAAATAACATGACAGCTTGCGGCTACTTGTTGTCATGGCGTTTGTAGTATGCTCAGGGCAGTACCAAATAAAGCATATTAAATATCTCTTCCTATTTTCATCAGCCAAATATTTTACCAATAGCACAGTGATGACAGTGGTATGCACTGGGAATGTATTATGAGAGCTTTGCAGGAATTGCTGGTAAGAACAACTTTACTGCAGTGTTCCCTTTTCCTCCTACACATGTATAACCACCCACTTGATACAGAACACACTGTCAATGGCATACAGTCAGAGGGAATAAGTTTATAGCTCTCATGGCATATGAAGGTATACGTAATACATGACTAATTGAATTATTTCCCTTTTTATGTTTAACACAATGCCACACTGCAGACCATGAAGAATGCTGCATATTATAATTTTTATCTTTCCCATTAAGCTGGTGTCTGAAATATCATACCGTTACCATATGCATGACATCTGGGAGAAAATCTATTGTAGCTAAGCACATATTCTGTATATTGTACTTCTCTAAATAGAACAAGGTTTCTTGGCGTAGCAAGCACTGCGCAGAACATTTTTTTCCTGGAGAGAATCACATATCTATCCATGTAGGCGATAGTTAGCAATATGGAATTTCTGGGAAAATGTTTCTCATCTCTAAAAGGAAAAACTGTACTCAGTCATGTATAACACACTTTAATAAAATCGTTCATACACTGCATTTCAGAATTGCTCAGTGTTGAACAGGCCCAGAAAAGTAGTCTGGCAATTGTGTGGAAGGAACATTGTCATGTCTGAGTGTATTTGCAGGTTAATGAAAGCCCTAAGACCTAATTCACACCTATGCAAATTGCAGTTTGCATATTCCAGGTGCATTTTGCGTTTTTCAATACACACTTTTGATCCATTGAAGTCTATGGAACCAAAAACCAGAAAAAAGTCCCTGGTTCTTTCCATAAAATGCACAGATGCGAACTACATCCATAGGAAACCATGTTAAATGGACTGTAGTGTGTTTTTGGAAAACTTAAAACGCGCTAAAAAATGCATAGGTGAGCTAGGCCTAAAACTGATCAGCATATTCAGAAATTCAATCTGCAGTCTATGCATAGTTTTAGATCCAGACCTTTAAGGCTGCAACAATTTCAGTGAATAAATATTACTTTACTGTAGTTGTTACCAGACCAAAGTTGGTAAGTAACAGGTATCTATTGCTGTGCTCTATAATGATAATACTATATACAGTACTTTCTGTATATTTCACTATGCAAATATAGCATATCTCTGAGGAAGTCCCGTCCAGTGATGCAAAGTCAGAGTTCTTTCCCTCACGGCAGTACTCTCTTATAGAAGTTAATAATATGCTATCTTTGTGAGTATGTTTATTTTTATCTAATGTTAAAGCCATAATGACATCATTTAGCTGAGCTTGATTCTTTGTTATAAAGTGGTAAAAAGTGTTTAGCCCTTGAAAATTCCCCCTGTATCCGCTGGGAATGGCACAGAAGCTGCAAAAGAGGTGAAAGATTTGCATCGGCTAGTGTATGATGTGTGGTAAAACAAGCTTATGCAACCTCTTATGATCTTGACGTCTCGAACAGGGTGAACATATTTATTGCTCACAGTGCAGAGGTGATGGTGGTGGTTCTGTAAGCACCATGATGTTTGTGTAACTTCATATAGACTCTTTTTGTGTTAGAGTTCTTTTTTTTGGCTTGATCGTGTTTATGTGTGGAACACATTTTTTTTGATGATGCATGGTTTATGAAGTTCTTTGTAAGAGCGCTGTACATTTTTTACTTTATTTATTTATTTTTGGTTTTATTTTTGCATATGAACCGTAATAGCCATGTTAAAGTGGTTCCAAAGGCTAAAGTTTTTTTTTTACCTTAATGCATTCTCTGCATTAAAGTGATATTAAAGGCTTTTTTCTTTAAACCTACATGTTATACTTACCTGCTCTGTGCAGTGGTTTTGCATAGAGCAGCCCCGATCCTCTTCTTCATGGGTCCCCTGCCAGTGCTCCTGGCCCCACCCTCCTGCTCAATGCCCCCAGAGCAAGCAGACTACAATGGGGGTACCTAAACAGGCTTGCTCCCAAGCTGCAGCTCTGCATGTCTATTTACACACAGATCTACAGGTTGGCCCTGCCCCTTCTCTCTCCTCATTGACTCACTGGTTGTGATTGACAGCAGTGGGAGCCAATGGCCAACTCAGCCAATGAGGTGGGAGAGTCCTCAGAGAGCCAAATCTCTCATGTACATTGCTGGATCACGATGGGGCTCACGTAGGTTTAAAGGTGGGGGCGGCTGCACAGAGAAGGTTTTTTTACCGTCATTCATAGCCCAGGATCGCCCCTAGCACTCCTTATACTTACCTGAGCCTGATATAGATTCAGCACTGTGCCCAAGAGCAGTGGCTCTCTCTGCTCTCTCCCTCCTCGCAGAACAGAGGCACAGCAGGATGAGCCATTGGCTCTTTCTGCCGTCAATCTAACCCTGGGAGGAGGGATCAGGGGTGGGAAAGCTGCACTGTGTGTATCTATGGACACAAGCAGCGTGGCCTCAGAATTTAGCAAATGCCCACATAGGAAGTGACTCACCAAAAAAACATTGCACAGAGCAAGTAAGCATTACATGTATGTTATTAAAAAAATATACAATCACTTTAATTAATTTCCTATATTTGTTTGATGCAGTTTAATTTCCCAATAACACTGTATCTGTTATAAGTACATTTTAAACCAAGTCTGATAATGATCCCCAAACACCAAAGTAGGTGTAATAGAGTAATAAGTTCTCTCAGATGGAGATTTGTCAGCAGTGTAGGTTATATGTAAACTGGATCTGTCTGTGTGTCCCTAGTCCATTTGCTGTGTGCTCTACTTGCTATGGAGAAAATGGGAATTAACAGGTGCATTTTATACTGTTCAATGAACTCTATGGGGAACCTCAGTGTAAGACTGAGCCTTTTAATTGTACTGGCACTCTGGCAGTAGAGCAAAGAATCCAATGCCTAAACCCCTACATCAAAAAACAAACAGCCTTGGGTTGTCATTGCTAAAAATGAAATGTTAAAAAGTGGCCATGTATGCCTCATTACCCTTAATCTTAAAGGGGTTGTAAGGCTTCATGTCTTTTCACCTTAATGCATCCTATGCATTAAGGTGAAAAAACACCTTGCACTCTCCGCCCCCCCCCCCGAGCCCCCGTATTACTTACCTGGGCCCCGATTCTCCGTGGGCGCAATCCCGCATCATTCTCTCCATGGCTGATTGGCTCCTCATTGGATAGATTGATAGCAGCGCAGCCATTAGCTCCCACTGCTGTCAATCAAATCCAGTGATGCGGCCGCCAGGGGTGGGGCTGAGTCATACACTCAGCGGCTATGCACGCCGAGTGTATAACACGGTAGCATGCCCGCAAGGTAACCCCCTCAGGAAAGAGCTTCCCAGAGGGGGTTATCTATTGTGAGGAGGAGCCGAGACAGCCACCGTGGGATCCCAGAAGAGGATGTTCGGGGCCACTCTGTGCAAAACGAACTGCACAGTGGAAGTAAGTATGATATGTTTGTTATTTTAAAAAAATAAAAACTGAACCTTTAGTGTCCCTTTAACCTAACCCTCAGGATGACGTAGACATTGATTCCCCCCCCCCCCCACTTACCCAAGCTTAATTTACAGTTAACCTCCCTCAAATACATAACAGTTAAAGCACATCACACAAACCCATCACTAAAATCAAATATACGCTTTAACCAATGCAATTTTAGAAGCAAAATTTTTGAATATGCAGTTAAATAATCCCTAGTGATCCTGCCATGAAGATCCTTCTTGAGGCACATCCTGCTATAGGGTGCCATGACAGCACTTGTCTCCCAACTGTGCTAAGGGTGACACCTGTCATTAAGGGTGACAACAGAAAGAAACCAGTAGCTACAGTATTTTAACACAGAGTATGCAAGAATGGCCCTCTGCTGTTGACATCAAGAAACCAAAATACTAGCCTAAGAAATGCCATGCAGCCATCACTTTTAGACAAGAGGTTTATTTAGAAAAAAAATCAATTGTTTATGATAGTTATATAAAAGTGCTGCACCTAGCGTGCAAGGAAAAAAAGGACAGTATTTTTGCTTTCACATTATTGGATGATGGAACTCAGCAGAGCTTTACCGCATTTACTAAGCTATGGGGAAAATTAGTTCAACTGCACTTGCAATTTGCCTTTAGTAAATCAACCCCAAAGTCTCAAAACTATAAAGTGAATATAAATTCCATTGTGAATCATAGATTGCAGAGCATCAATATTGCAAGGTGGGTATATACAGTATATGTTACAAATAAATCACTGTTAAACATAATCATAATAAAGACCAATGGTGTTTAGAGTCCAAAATGTCCCCCAAAGTCCAAAAATTAATCAGTGTGGAAAATTATTAAAAAAAAAAAAAACAAAAAAAAAAAAACATGCTGTAAATAAGTGACACAAATCCTCCACCAAATCCTCCAAAGTTGTGCTCTCCCTTGACTGATTGCCCCTCACTACAAGGATCAAAAATTGCCTGGGAATCAAATACCCAGGTCAACCAGATGGATTCAATCAATGCGGGGAAAAATTTTATTAGAATGTCACCCCCAAATGGCTTTTTTTTTTACTGTCCCTTGGCTCTTATGATCTCTGAATATCGAGCTCAATAAGAACACTCCGGCCACTTTATTAGGTACACCTGTTCAATTGCTTGATAACACAAATTGCTATTTAGCCAATCACATGGCAGCAACTCAGTGGATTTAAGTATCTATACGTGGTCAAGATGACTTGTTGAAGTTCAAACTGAGCATCAGAATGAGGAAGAAAGTGGATTTAAGTGGCTTTGAACGTGGCATGGTTATTGGTTGTTGGCCAGACAAGCTGGTCTGAATATTTCAAAAACTGTTGATCTACTGGGATTTTCATGCACAACCATCTCTAGGGTTTACAGAGAATGGTCTAAAAAAGAGAAAATATCCAGTGATCGGCAGTTGTGTGGACACAAATGCTTTATTGATTTCAGAGGTCACAGGAGAATGGGTAGACTGATTCAAGATGATAGAAGGGCAACAGTAACTCAAATAACCACTCGTTACAACCAAGGTATGCAGAATACCATCACTGAATGCATAACACATTGATCCTGGAAGAAGATGGGCTACTGCAGCAGAAGACCACACCAGGTGCCACTTCTGTCAGCTAAGAACAGGAAACTGAGGCTAGAATTATAGGCTCACCAAACTTGGACAATAGAAGAGTGGAAAAACGTTACCTGGTCTCTCGATTTCAGCTGCAACATTCGGATGGTAGGGTAAGAATTTGGCAAAAAGAACATGAAAGCATGAATCTGCCCGGCCTTTTATCAACAGTTCAGACTGGTGGTGATTGTGTGATTGTGTGGGGATACTTTCTTGGCACACTTTGGGCCTCTTAGTACCAAATGAGCATTGTTTAAACTCCATGGCCTACCTCAGTATTGTTGCTGACCATGTCCATCTCTTTATGACTACAGTGTACCCATCTACTGATGGCTACTTGCAGCAGGATAATGCACCATGTCACACAGCTTAAATCATCTCGTACTGGTTTCTTGAAACATGACAATGAGTTCACTGTACTCCATTGGCCTTCACAATCACCAGATCTCAATCAAAAAGAGCACCTTTGGGATGTGGTGGAACGGGAGATTTGCATTATCGATATGCAGCTGACAAATCTGCAGCAACTGTATGATGCTTTCATGCCAATATGGACCAAAATCTCAGAGGAATGTTTCCAACACCTTGTTGATTCTTTTTTTTTTTTTTTATCCAAAAACATTTTATTGAAATTGAGTAGCTTGACTGATTCTATGCCACAAAGAATTGAGGCAGTTCTAAAGGAAAAAGGAGGTCAAAACCGGTACTAGCAAGGTGCATCTAATAAAGTGGCGGGTGAGTGTAAGTAACAATCCATAGTGCTCACTAATAACCACTTTTTTAAAAAAACAAAATAAACACATATGAACTTACATGAGTGATTAAAATAAGTGCCTTGAATACTGTGAATATCCGCTGCTGCTCTCACTCACATGCTGCACCCACCACTGCTGCTGCTGGCTGTCAAAAAGCAGCTCAGGGATGGATAGCACATGTACTGTAGCCTGCAAGATCCCTCTCTCTCTCTCTCCTGAACCAATTATCTCCACCCTACACGTTAAGTTAAAAAGACATGCCTCTGAAGACATCATTGTTGTTGTTAACACTAAGTGCAACACTTTTATATAACTATTTGTATATTTGCACCATTTGTGCTAGCAGCTGTTTATACAGTGTATCTTTACTGTAGTGCATTTCATATCTTTTTTATATTTTAATTGTTTATGATACACAATGCTTTGGTAAACAAATTGCTATTACAGTAAAGATTACGTACAGTATATGTTAACCTAACCTAAGGAAATTGGCTAAATTGACTCCATCACTTTAATTCCAGAAAACACCTACAGGTCCCTGCACATACCTTTAACAGTTTTCATTGACCCCATTTTGCCTGACATCTAATTCCATATGTAATCTATCCTGATAGCCTCCTGTAATTCCAAGCACAGCATCACTCAATCTTGTTGGGGTGGAGGGGGAGTTGTTGGGCTGCACCCTGGAACAATATGGTGCTTCCCTAATTTGCACAATGCAGAGAGCAATTTGATTTACTAGATCCTGGAAAGGTTCCTCCATTCTGCAGTCACCCTGCAATCGTAGGTCTTTTGAGCTAATCCAGAAAAATGCAGGGCCCATAGCACTGCACTGAACATAGGAAAGATAAACAACATTACGTTGCTATAACATAGGGGAGTAAAACCAGCCAGGAGAATGGGATTAATATAAGTTAAACAGCCTTTCCTATCCCCTAGACATAAATAAGCATTTAACCCTTTAAGTGCGGTGGAGGCCCCACTGCAATAGGGGATTTTTACTTTCCCTGGAGTTATGCTTTAAGGACTAAATATTCACAAGCCAAATCCTTTGGCAGGTATACAACAGCTTTTATATTTCACTGACCTGGCTAGGCTTTCTGGAAGGGTGGCACAGACAACAGGAATTTAGATGAAAACTCCTCACAATGGGTGGCTATCCAAATGTTTACAGGTGTCACTGTAATGGGTGTCCCCATTGGTAAATTTCCCCTCTACACCTGTTCAGGCGGCAATTGTATAATGTTATATTTGATTCTCTTTCTGAAATGGTGGCAGAAAGTGAGAAATAGTGCCCTCTTTAGGATTACAAACTTCAGTAAAACCTGACAAAGGTTCTAACCCTTCCATCTTTCAAGATCAGTTTTCTACTACATTAGGAAATGTTTTGCCTAGAATTTTACTGTACCTTTTCTCTAAACTAAACCTAAAAATAAGCCTTTAGTAAGTACCAATTGAAAGCCTAATCATACCCTTAACCAGAACTAAAGCTTAACCACCTCAATACCAGACATTTTCACCCTCTTTCTGACCAGGCCATTTTTATGATTTCAGTGCTGTCACACTTTGAATGACAATTACTCAGTCATGCCACACTGTATATAATTATTTTTTTTAATAATTTTTAGAGAGACAGAGCTTTATTTTTCTAGTATTTAATCACCACTGTTTGTTTGTTTGTTTGTTTGTTTGTTTGTTTGTTTTTATAAGCAAAAACATTTTTTTAAACACTTTTTTCTTCATCATTCCAGGCTCTAAAATGACAGGACAGTACAAACACACTCCAAATGATCCCTTATTAGAAAGTAGACAGTCCAAGGTATATAATAAGAGGCATTGTAATTCTCTTGAAGTAGAAAACATTTTTTGGAAAATGAAGAAATTAAATACAATTTGTTTTGGGTTTTTTTCCCACAAAGTCATTATTTTAACAAGTTATGTCTCACACACTTTGTAGGCCTACTTATAATTCCCCCCAAAAAAACACATTCTGCTTTGCATCCAAAGTATGGGCATACCTCACTTTTTCACAGTCTAGATGCATAGGAGGCAAAAACATAGCTTACACATCTAATTTCCTTAATATCTATCACATTTTGGGAGGTCCTGAAGCACCAGGATAGTGGAAACACCCATAAAATGATCCCATTTTGGAAAGCAAACACTCAAAGGTATTTTATGAAAAGTATAGTAAGTCTTTTGAAATTGTAATTTTTTGCCATACTGTTTTGGAAAATGCAGAAAGAAAATTAAAATAATTTTTTTTACACACAGTTGTCAATTAATAAGATATTTCTAACACACATCATAGGCATATGAGATTAAATGCATAATTTATGGTAAATATTACAAGGTGTGCTTAAGTCTTCACATTTATAGCATGTTACATGTTTCAGCCATACAGTATTTAAGGTGTAACATGTTACTGTGCAGCAGCTGATCTCTCCCCATCAACTTCCGGACTCCTCGTGAGTCGTGATGGCTGGCAGGGATTTCTCTCCCCACGCATGATTTCAAAACAGTTCAGCTAGTCAAGGCTCCTCCCACACAGCCAAATCATTTATTCACAGGGATCTGTGAATAAATTAACTACAAGTAATGTCCTGTCCACCGCGCCAGATGGCTTGAAGTTCTCAGTGAACTATAAATGTGTTAATGAGTGCCCTCATAGTTTTTTTTTTTTTTGCCATTATATCTTTTTTATTGTAAATGTAAAAAGAACATTATACCAGAGTTTAACCATTGTATACAAATACACATGAATAGTATGATTGTCATAACACATACTTAACTTCATCAATTTGTTCCTAGGCAATACACAAGAGTTGAAAGAACAGTATAGTCAGTTATGTAAAATTCTGATTTTAAAACTAAAAACTGATGTGATCCTCAATTGTTGTGTTGCATTTGGCCTGGGTGTTTGCTCTAATTTGTGTAAGCATGGTATCTGCTATGTGGGCAAGAGTAACAATGTGTAATGAGAAGTATAGGTAGATGGTAGAGTTAAAAGATAAAAGTTGGGAAAAGAAAAGATATAAAAGGTATAGCGCAAATAGAGTAAGGGTCCAAGGGTTGCCATGATTACTTTCCAGTCCGTGAGTCATAATCTGTAGACTATTTGAAGATAACCCAAGGCTTCCATGTTTTGTTAAACTTTTCAGTTGTTTCGTGAGTAGTTGCCCTTATTTCCTCCATTGAGTATAAGTTGTGTACCTCAATGAGCCATTCCTTAATTGTGGGGGTGTTTGTGGATTTCCAATGCCTGGGAATCACTGCTTTTGCAGCAGTGAGTAGGAATCTGTGATCGTTTATATGTTTTCATTGAATGATTTGAGATGTGAAGCAGCCAGTATGCTGCAGTCAGTTGGATTGATGTTTCTGTTACATGATTTATGAGTTCACAGACTTTACTCCAGAATGGTTGTATCAGGATACAATCCCACCATATGTGTAGTAATGAGCCCTTCTCCTGTTTACAGCACCAACAAAGATCCGGAGCTGTGGGGATATGATCTGTGTATCATAATTGGTGTATTGTACCAAATAGTCAAAAGTTTCCCTCATAGTTTATTGACTTCTGCATTTCAGTAACTGTCTGCATACATTAGAGGTACATTGTACTGAGTGTCTGCAAGAGCCTAGGATTGCACTCATGATCCACTGATTGCGGGTGCATTGCTTTGCAGGCTGCAATGTAAAACAAAAATAAATGCACTTAAATGTACAATTATATTTTTTTTTTTACAAAAGATGAACAAAACTTTTAATAAAGCGAAAGGTCAAACCAAATTTTTCAATAGGTATCTCTAATGCCCCGTACACACGGTCGGACATTGATCGGACATTCCGACAACAAAATCCATGGATTTTTTCCGATGGATGTTGGCTCAAACTTGTTTTGCGTACACACGGTCGCACAAAGTTGTCGGAATTTCCGATCGCCAAGAACGCGGTGACGTCAACCACGTACGACGAGACTAGAAAAGGCTAGTTCAGAACCAAGCACGGCACCCTTTGGGCACCTTTTGCTAATCTCGTGTTAGTAAAAGTTTGGTGAGAGACGATTCGTGCTTTTTCAGACTCGTGGTTTTCAGATTGTTTTCTGCTGTTCAGTTTGTGCTTGTGGGTTTGTATCTGCTCTTCAGTGCGTGCAAACAAGCTATGCGTGACTTTGATTAGTCATTGTGTTCTTGTTCGTTCGTTACTGTTTTTCAGGTCACTCTTCACAGGCCTTGCTGTTCTTCAGTGCATTCTGTTACTTCATTCTGAGCAGCTGACAGTTTTCTAGCCATGTTGTGTATACGTACTACTCGTAGAGTTCGTGCTGTGCGGGGGCTTGGTGTTGGGGCCCTGACCTTGACACGAGTCCAGTCCATGAACAGGGTGGGGAGGAGTTCATGGACCAAGAATTGGTTGCGCCAGCGTGACCAGTTCTGTCATATGCCTTTGCTCTGGGAGATCCGTGAGAATAATGCCCCGTACACACGGTCGGATTTTCCGATGGACAATGTCCAATCGGAGCGTGTTGTCGGAAATTCCGACCGTGTGTGGGCGCCATCGGACATTTTCCATCGGATTTTCCGACACACAAAGTTGGACAGCAGGAGATAAAATTTTCCAACAACAAAATCCGATCGCGTCAATTCCGACCGTGTGTGGCCTGTTCCGACGCACAAAGTGCCACGCATGCTCAGAAGAAATTCCGACACGGGACAGCTCGTTCTGGTAAACTTAGCGTTCGCAATGGATACAGCACTTTCGTTACGCTGCAATGTAAAAAATGGTTTAATACAGCGCACTCTCTTCTTCTTTATAATGTGACAAGAATTAAGTAGTTTTGCTGCTCATATTCACACACACTTCTCACAAACTTTTATTTGTGTTTTTTTAGTGGGATTCCCTCAATATATTGTTATTAGTTGTCACATCTGACAGTTTTATATTTTTTATGTTTTTTTTATTTTGTTTTTAAGCCTTTTTTTTTCTTTAATGTTTGTATTTTTTCCAAGGCTGATCTTTGTTCAATGTTATTTTTATTTTTACTCCAGAATATTTTTGTGTGTGTTTTGTGTGGCAAGTTACCCCAACACCATTGATATCTTTTATTATTTAATCTCAAGGAGATTGTTTGGTGTTGGTGTCCCTTGTTCATTTCACATTGTATATTAGAAATGTACCTGAATCCTCACAAACAAACTGTCATTTTTGAAGTAAAACACATAGGAGAGTATAATTCAAAACAAGAGAAATTAGCGAAGCCTGGGACCCCCACGGCAGACATCAATTCTTCAACATCAAAATTGGTGGCCTGAGGAGTCCATATGTAAGGGAGTGCAGTCTGGTCCAGAATTCGAAGAGATCCGGATAGCAGCAGATGACATCTGTGTCCCCAGGCTGTGGTACCACAAGAGGCTGCATTTTTTGGCCGACCAGACTGGACCCAGGCCAATCACTGTCTGGTCTTCCTTTCACACTTCCTTCCGGGCTGTGGCTGTGCAGTTGGGGATGTGGCAGGAGGAGGAGTAGGACCTGGAGGAGGAGGAGGAGGACTGGGGGGACCTGGAGGAGGACTGGGAGGACCTGGAGGAGGACTGGGAGGACCTGGAGGAGAGGGAGGAGGAGGAGGACTATCCCAAAGCTGTGTGTGAGGTGTAATTTGGAGACGTTTTAAGGCCACAAATATGTCGTTTGGGGAGATGTTGGAGATGGTACACATCATGAGGAAGTCCGACTATGACGGAAAATATGGGCCTTACCCCAACCCCAACATCCGAAAGGCAAAAATCATTGGTAAAGTGGTCAGGAGTCTAGAGCGGAATTTCGGGGTACGAAGGTCTAAAGATCAGCTCAGGAAGCGGTGGTCGGACCTGAAGTTGAGAGAGCCAGAGCAGTACCGAAAGATCCGGAGAGTGCTGCAAAAAAGTAAGTAGTTGTGCTGTGTTCCTATTCTTTCTGTCTTTATTACGTTCGTTCTGCTCCATATGCTTTTATTAATTGTAACGTTTAAAAGGGCAACTTTAATGTTCATGGGCCCATTATTCGTTCGTATCAAACATTTTTATTTCGGCCTCTAGAACACCATTGTTTAGGCCATATGCATTTTCACACATTTTTTGGGGCCTACTTGGATGCCAAAGATTTGTTTGTGTAGATGGGTTTGTTACTAGAATGAAATGACAACTAGATTGTGTGTAAAGAGAGGACACTGAGCAGCTGTTTTCACATCTGGACACTGGAGCACTAGTGTGGGACCCCAGAACACCATTTTTATTAGGGGGGCACACAGGTGCTCCAGTGTATACTATAGGGGGGGCTACATCTGTGAAGCTTGTACCAAACAGGTAAAGTATTGCAGCTTGACAAAGGGCAATAAAAAAAATATACATCTTGGAACTCGGCTAAAATAGACAATTGTACCCCACTTCCAAGCAATGTTTCCTATTTCTAGTTCTGCCATCAAATATCTGTGTGCTAATTATACCATTTTTGTTTTACATAGGGGAGAAAAGACTCGGAGGACACCCCTCATCCGAGGAGACCACAGACCCCCCACCTATGGAAGAAGGTGAAATACCCCCAAACGAAGAAGAAGAGCAGGAGGAAGAAGAAGACGTGGTGGAGATTGGCACCACAACAGGTGAGTGTCTGCGACCACAGGCTCAGGTAAAAGAGATGGATGGTGGCAGATTTTTGAGACCTTTTTTTTGTTCTTTATCTCTTTTTAGGTAATCGTGATGTGAGGGATCCTGAACGCTTTACTTCAGAAAGTGCCCAGATACTTATCGGGGAGATCATGGGGTGTAATCTCCAATTGCAAAACATCCAGAACCAAATCAGTGATGTTATTAAAAAAAATAATAACATCATTGATGTTTTGGGGCGAATTTAAACCCCACAAAATCACCTGTTTTCTTAATGTGGTCCAATCTTCAAAAAATTTTTAAAATGTTTAGAAAAGCCAAATTTGGAGGATGCACACAGTGTGCCAACATGTGCTATCTGCCATCACGGGAGATCAATGGACGCGTTTTGGGGGTGCAACACCTTCCTCAATTATAAAGGCTTTCTCCCCCAAAACACGTCCCTTGATCCCCCCTGATGGCAGATAGCACATGTTGCCATTCGTAAATTGGTGTGCATCTTCCAAATTTGGCTTTTCCAGGGGTGATTTCCCCCCATCTGAACGCTAGATCAAACCCAGTTCCTAAATACTGATGTCTGATCTAGCCTTCAGGTTTTACCTAATGTGAACTTTGTAAGTTCAAGTTTTTTGGCTTTCTTGTTGGTTTTACACAGGCCTGTTTTATCTGAAATGGATATTTTGATTTTTCATAATGCTACTGCAAACATTGTTATACAACAAACATGTTGGTTTGTTTTAAAAACCTTTGGTAAATGCGCATGTGATTGTGCAGGTATAAAAAAGTGCCTTACTCAAGAATGTGTGGATTATTGTCTCAACACTACAACACTTTTGGGGTGATGTAATTGTTGTTTTATGCACAAATGGGGGTTATTTCCTAAGGGCAAATCCTCTTTGCACTACAAGTGCAGGTCCAGTGCAGTTGCAAGTGCACTTGTAGTGAAATGTGTTTTTGCATTTAGGAAGTACCAGCCAACACTGTTTTTTATAAGGTTACCCAATCACGACATTTTCTGCACTCAACACATTTCTGGCAGGGTCAGCTAAAACAAACACAAGCAGTAAATGTCCACCAAGAATTTCTTTTGGTTGTTTTTTATTTGAAAAAGGTGTCACAGATTGTCTGGCATATTGATAGCCCCCCTACCCGCAAAGAACTCCAGGTATCGTAACCGGACATCACGGGCATTCAGGGAGGGCAAGCCAGGACGGCCGCTTTCAAGTGCCGTCATTGTTGATGTATTTGGGATTCCGGCCTCAGGCCCAACTGAGCCAGCATAGTTGGCTGAATGTTTTTGTAGAAAATTATGGAGAACACAGCAGGCAAGTATTATATGGTTCAGTTTATACTCCGCCATATGGATGGGTGTCATAAATAATCGGAACCGGCTGGCCAGGATTCCAAATGTGTTCTCCACCACTCTTCGGGCTCTGGCCAGCCGGTAATTAAAAACCCTCTGTTCCGGGGTGAGGGTCCTCATCGGGAATGGCCGCATCAGGTGGTCCCCCAGCGCAAATGCTTCATCAGCAACGAACACAAATGGGAGACCTTCAACATTGTCCTCTGGAGGTGGCAAGTCCAAGCTGCCATTCTGGAGACGCCTGTAGAACTCCGTCTGGGCGATGACTCCACCATCGGACATCCGGCCATTCTTCCCCACGTCCACATACAAGAAGTCGTAATTAGCCGACACCACCGCCAACATCACTATACTATTAAACCCCTTGTAATTATAATAGTACGACCCCGAGTTGGGTGGTGGGACGATGTGGACGTGTTTCCCATCAATTGCCCCTCCGCAGTTAGGAAAGTCCCACCGCTGGGCAAAGTGGGAGGCCACAGTCTGCCATTCCTGTGGCGTGGAAGGAAACTGTTGAGGAAAAAACAATAAACATTACTATTTTTTCACAGAAACCTGGCAAGCAGATTAGACACAAACATTATGGGTCAACCTCCAGATAGCATTTATTAAGGGGAATTTAACAACAACAAAGTATAAGGTACACCTATCATATTCCCCCTCCCCCCCTCATGGGCCATTTCTAACATTATAGGGGGGGGGGACTCTTGGACAGGTAACCCTCTTCACTTCATTGAGAGATGAATGCCTAAATACAGGGTATTACTTGGAACAGCCCCTCCTTAGTTACACTATTGGCAGCCCACTGGACAGGTAAGAAGTGTCATAATACAAAAATATAAATACACACTGTACACATTTGAGCACATTTGGACATTCTGCTATTACCTATCAAGATCATAATAGGATACAAGAACTTTAAACAGTACCATTGGAAAGTATACAGGCAGGCCCTTGCACTACATGCTTTGGGGAATTAATCCATAAATCTGAGCACTAAAGAGATGGGTATAGTGTGTATGGGTTTGGCAAAGTCAGCAGATAGATGATTGAAGATAGAGAATTGGGATCAGCTGACTTAGCAGTTGGGGGAGGGAGGGTTACAAAAAATTTGGGGACACCACAAAAAAAAAGCCTCTGCCACTCTGCCTGAATTTAAATCAAAAATAACATTTCAAAACATTTTAGGGGGTGTTTGGGGTAAAGCACTACTATGAAACTGATAAAATACATTGTTAAGTGACTACATGAGGTGAATATAGGCCAGGAGACACCATGCTGGGGAGGTTATTGAAGGGCAAATATGTATGAAGGACCTAAAATAATAATTACATAAAAATCCAGCATGCATGAGGACAAAGGGGACATTCACAGCATATTACAATCATGGTAATTATGGAATGAGGGAAGAAATACAATATATTATCAAACATTCAATACAATAAAATGTGATATAAAAGGATAAAAATCTTACCTTCATATACTCCTTCTGCAGGACCTGGATGATGGCAGAACAGGTCTCTGGGATAATGATCCCCAGAGCCTGGGGGGAGATGCCTGTCGAGAACTTCAAGTCCTGCAGACTTCTCCCTGTGGCCAAATACCGCAAGGTAGCGACCAACCTCTGGCTTGCCTCATGCAGGTATCCTGCCTGCTAATATAGGGGGTCAACGAAGCCAACAAACGGTGAAATACGGGGTCCGTCATCCTGAGAAAGTTCCTGAAATCATCAGGATTATTCTCACGGATCTCACGGAGCAAAGGCATATGACAGAACTGGTCACGCTGAAGCAACCAATTCTTGGTCCATGAACTCCTCCCCACCCTGTTCATGGACTGGACTTGTGTCAAGGTCAGGACCCCAACACCAAGCCCCCGCACAGCACGAACTCTACGAGGAGTACGCATACAAAACATGGCTAGAAAACGGTCGGCTGCTCAGAACGAAGTAACAGAACGCACTGAAGAACAGCAAGGCCTGTGAAGAGCGACCTGAAAAACAGCAACGAGTGGACAAGATCGCACAGAAAACTCCAATACGAACTGACTGCACACACTGAAGAGCAGATACAAACCCACAAGCACAAACTGAACAGCAGAAAACGATCTGAAAGCCACGAGTCTGAAAAAGCGCGAATCGTCTCTCACCAAACTTTTACTAACACGAGATTAGCAAAAGGAGCCCAAAGGGTGCCGCGCTTGGTTCAGAACTGGCCTTTTCTAGTCTCGTCGTACGTGCTTGACGTCACCGCGTTCTTGGCGATCGGAAATTCCGACAACTTTGTGCGACCGTGTGTAGGCAAAACAAGTTTGAGCCAACATCCGTCGGAAAAAATCCTAGGATTTTGTTGTCGGAATGTCCGAACAAAGTCCGACCGTGTGTACGGGGCATAATCCTGATGATTTCAGGAACTTTATCCAGATGACGGACCCCGTATTTCACCGTTTGTTGGCTTTGCTGACCCCTTATATTAGCAGGCAGGATACCTGCATGAGGCAAGCCATCACTCCAGAGCAGAGGCTCATCACCACCCTGCAGTACTTGGCGACGGGGAGAAGCCTGCAGGACCTCAAGTTCTCAACAGGCATCTCCCCCCAGGCTCTGGGGATCATTATCCCAGAGACCTGTTCTGCCATCATCCAGGTCCTGCACAAGAAGTATATTAAGGTAAGATTTTTATCCTTTAATATCACATTTTATTGTATTTAATGTTTGATAATATATTGTATTTCTTTCCTCATTCCCTAATTAGCATGATTGGAATATGTTGTGAATGTCCCCTTTATCCTCATTCATGCTGAATTTTTATGTAATTATTTTTTTTGTCCTTTATACATATTTGCCTTCACTTACCTCCCCAGCATGCTCTCCTGCCCCTATATTCACCTCATGTAGTCACTTAACAATGTATTTTATCAGCTCCATAGTAGTGCTTTACCCCAAACACCCCCTAAAATGTTTAGAAATGTGATTTGTGCTTTAAATTCAGGCAGAGTGCCAGAGGCTTTTTTTGAGGGTCCACAAATCATTTGGACATTTGGAACCCTCCCTCCCCCAACTGCTAAGTCAGCTGATACCAATTCTCTATCTATCCTCAATCATCTATCTGCTGACTTTGCCAAACCCATACACACTATACCCATCTCTTTTGTGGTCAGATGTATGGATGAATTCCCCAAAGCATGTAGTGCAAGGGCCTGCCTGAATACTTTCAAATGGTACTGTTTAAAGTTTTTTTTAACCTATTATTATCTTGATAGGTAATAGCAGAATGTCCAAATGTGCTCAAATGTGTACAGTGTATATTTATATCTTTGTATTATGACACTTCTTACCTGTCCAGTGGGCTGTCAATAGTGTAACTAAGGAGGGGCTGTTCAAAGTAATACCCATTATTTAGGCATTCATATCTCAATGAAATGGAAAGGGTTACCTGTCCAAGAGCTCCCCCCTATAATGTTAGAAAGGGCCCAGGAGAGGGGGGGAGGGGGAATATGATAGGTGTACCTTATACTTTGGTGTTTAAAAATTCCCATTAATAAATGTTATCTTGATGTTGGCCAAGAATGTTGGTGTCTAATCAGCTTTCCCTGTTTATGTGCAAAATGACTATTTTTTTTTGGTTTTCCTCAACAGTTTCCTTCCACGCCACAGGAATTGCAGACTGTGGCCTCCCACTTTGCCCAGCGGTGGGACTTTCCTTTCCTAACTTTCCAAGGGGCAATTGATGGGAAACATGTCCACATCGTAATGAAATATGAGTGGTGTATCCGTGCAACGGAACAGAAAATTAAAAAAGTGGAGAAAATGGAAAAAAAAATTGGGAAAAAAATGGAAACAATGGAAGAAATCGCATAAAGGACTGCTGCCTCCACAGATGTGATTCCCACCTAGGTGGAAAAAACAGAAGGTAAGTGAAGGGTTAGTGTGTGGGTGTGGCGCTGTCCTAATTTATAGAAATACTTGGTAAATTGTGTGTAGCCAAATCCCATATGTAAAGTCGCATAAACCAAAATTGCAAATAAAAAATTCAACGAAAATAAAACCAAACATAAAACAGCAAAGTGACCCCCTTTGGAGTGTGTAGGTGTAACGTTGTCCTAGTGGAGAAAAAAGTGGAGAAAATGGAAAAAAATGGAAACAATGGAAGAAATCGCATAAAGGACTGCTGCCTCCACAAATGTGATTTCCACCAAGGTGGAAAAAACAGAAGGTAAGTGAAGGGTTAGTGTGTGGGTGTGGCGCAGTCCTAATTCATAGAAATACTTGGTAAATCGTGTGTAGCCAAATCCCATATATAAAGTCGCATATAAAGTATAAACCAAAATTGCAAATAAAAAATTCAACGAAAATAAAACCAAACATAAAACAGCAAAGTGACCCCCTTTGGAGTGTGTAGGTGTAACGTTGTCCTAGTTTAAAAATACTTTGTAAATCGTGTGTAGCCAAATCCCACATGTAAAATCGCATGTAAATTATAAACAAAATATAAACAAAATCACATATAGCAAATTTAACGGCTAGGTTGGCCCCCTTTGAATTGGGGAGGGGGAAGGGGAACAGGGGATGAAATCAAAAAATGACTTTAGCCAAAGTTATTCCATCCGCATAAAAACCCCATATAGTGATTGACAAACATAACATTGCTGAATAATTACATAGGTTAAATCGTGACTAGTGCTCAGTGCAATTTAAGTGAAAAACTTGACATCTTTGTAAAACAAGGCAGGTATTTGTATTAATCTTGGTGACCAGGTGCTCGTGTCTTGTGATCATGCGGACACTCACCAGCTTCTTTAACCCCTGCGGGGGTAATGCGCAGTCACAGTGTATGCCACTGTGTGGCAATCCACAGGCTGTTTCTGGGTCACGGTGACGTTTTAGGCATAAGAGAAGAAAGAGGAGATTCCATAGCATAAAACCATAAAACACTCTTTATTGAACGCAGATGACAGAGTGGTACTCACATTTAAGCAGTTTATAATAGGCAACCAAATGTCATCAAAACAGGAGAGCATCAGATTTAAGTTGGTGATCCTCTGGGAGATGATGCAAAAGCGTCAGAATAGGCCACGCCCTACGCGTTTCATCATAGGGACGTCAACTGGAGCGTGACGGGGTTCAATAGTATTGTGATGTTGGCGGTGGTGTTGGCTAATTACAAGTTCCTGTATGTGGACATGGGGAAGAATGGTGGAGTCATCGCCCAGACAGAGTTTTACAGGCATCTCCAGAATGGCAGCTTGGACTTGCCAGCTCCAGAAGACAATGTGGAAGGACTCCCATTCGTCTTCATTGCGGATGAAGCTTTTGCGCTGGGGGACCATCTTATGCGGCCATTCCCTATGAGGACCCTCACCCCGGACCAGAGGGGTTTTAATTACTGGCTGGCCAGAGCCAGAAGAGTAGTGGAGAACACATTTGGAATCATGGCCAGCCGGTTCCACCTATTTATTACACCCATACATATGGCGGAGTACAAACTGAATCACATTATCCTGGCATGCTGTGTTCTACACAACTTTTTACGGAAACATTCTGCAAACTATGCTGGCTCAGTTGGGCCTGAGGCCGGAATTCAAAATGAACCAACCCTGACGGCGCTTGAAAGTGGCCATCCTGGCTTGCCCTCCCTGAGTGCCGTGATGTCCGGCTAAGATACCTTGAGTTCTTTGCGAGTAGGGGGGCTATCAATATGCCAGACAATGTGTGAAACCTTTATCAAATAAAAAAAAAAGGAAATCTTTGGTGACATTTACTGGTTGTGTTTGTTTTAGCTGACCCTGACAGAAATGTGGTGAGTCCTGAAAATGGCGTGATTGTGTAACCTTATACAAAGCACTGTTGGGTGTTATTTACTAAAGACAAAGACACTTTGCACTACAAGTGCACTTGAAACTGCACTTGTAGTTCAAAGTGGATTTGTCCTTATGAAATAACACCCATTGTCACAGAAAGCAGCAATTAGAGCACCACAAAAGTGTTGTAGCGTTGAGACAATTATCCACACATTCTTGATTAACCATCTTTTTAATACCTGCACAATCACATGTGCATTTTGACAAGGTTTTTTAAAACAAACCAACATGTTTGTTGTATAACAATTTTTGGGGTGGCATTAGAAAAAGTAGAAATGTCCATTTAAGATAAAACAAGCATGTTTAAATCCAACAAGAAAGACACAAATCTTGAACTTGCAAAGTTCACATTTGGTAGAACTTGAAGGCAATATCAGACATGAGTATTTAGGAACTATGTTTGATATTGCGTTCAGATGGGGTGAAGTCACCCCAGGAAAAGCCAGATTTTGAAGATGCACACCAATTTACGAATGTCAACATGTGCTAGCTGCCATCACGGGGGATCAAGGGGCATGTTTTGGGGGAGCAACCCCTTCCTCTCAGCTACTTTATTATTGAGGAAGGGGTTGCACCCCCAAAACGCGTCCATTGATCTCCCATGATGGCAGATAGCACATGTTGACACACTGTGTGCCACTTCAAAATTTGGCTTTTCTACAATTTGCAAAAAAATTTTAACATTGTAGCACACCATAAAAGAAAGGGCTTTGGAGGGGTTTTAAACTCTCCCCAAAACATCAATGATGTTATTATTTTTTTAATAACATCATTGATGTTTTTTGTGATGTTTTCCAATGCAACATTACACCCCATGATCTCCCCTATCAGGATCTGGACACTTTCCAAGGTGAAAGGATCTGGATCCACAACATCACGATCACCTAAAAAGAGCGAAACCAAAAAAAAAAGCAGGTATTATAAATATGCGGGCATTCATCTCTTACCTGAGCCTGTGGTCGCAGACACTCACCTGTTGTGCTGACTAGTTCCACCACGTCTTCTTCCTCCTCCTGCTCTTCTTGTGTTTGGGGTGTTTCCCCTTCTTCCAGAGGTGGGGGGTCTCTGGTCTCCTCGGATGAGGGGTGTCCTCCGAGTCTTTTCTCCACTATGTGAAAAAAAAGGGGTATACTTAGCACACAGATATTTGATGGCAGAACTATAAATATGAAACATTGCTTAGAAGCGGGGTACAATTGTCTATTTTGGCAGAGTTCCAAGATGTAGAATTTTGAGTGTCCTTTGTCAAGCTTGAATACCTGTCTTGTACAAGCTTCACAGATGGAGACCCCCCTATAGTATACACTGGAGCACCTGTGTGGGCCCCCTAATAAAAATGGTGTTCTTGTGTCCCACACTAGTGCTCCACATCTAGATGTGAAAACAGCTGCTGAGTGTCCTCTCCTTACACAGAATCTAGCTTGCATTTCATTCTAGTAACAAACCCATCTACACAACCAAATTATTTTCAGACAAGTAGGCCCTAAAAAATGTGGTCAAATGCATATGGCCAAAACAATGGTGTTTTATAGGCCGAAATAAAAATGTTTGATACGAATGAATAATGTGCCCATGAACATGAAAGTTGCCATTTTAAACTGTACAACAGTTCCTAAAAGCACATGGAGCAGCACAAACGTAATAAACACAAAAAGGATAGGAACACAGGACAACTACTTACTTTTTTGCAGCACTCTCCGGATCTTTCTGTACTACTCAGGTTCTCTTAATTTCAGGTCCGACCACCACTTCCTGAGCTGATCTTTCGATCGTCGTACCCCGAAATTCCGGTGCAGACTCGTGACCACTTTCGCCATTATCTTGGCCTTTCGGACATTGGGGTTGGGGTAAAGTCCATACTTTCCATCATAGTCGGCCCTCTTCAGGATGTCGACCATCTCCAACATCTCCCCAAAGGACATATTTGAGGCCTTAAATCGTCTCCTTCTGGATCCAGACATTTCAGGCTCTGGGCTTGTCTCCTCCTCCTCCTCATTGCTATAATTAGCACACACCTGCTGTGTCTCCGCCATGTGCTCTTCCCCCACTGCGCCGAAGGAAAAGGGGTGGGGAATAGACTAGAAAGAACGTCAGGGGTGGGCAGAGTTACACGCATGCGCAGTGTGTATAAAGCATAACATGCGTGTGTAGTACGTACGATCTGTGAGCGGAGGAAGGAGTATCGGAGGTGCCGATCATGATAACGAAGGTAAGATTTAACATTGGGCCTATACTGCTTCTAGATTGAGGCCTGTATTTGCACAAGTTTAGAAAACTTTATTCTGACATTAGGGTTTGTCTTGTGTTGTGTCTTGCAGTGAAAATGGATATCTTGAAAGATAACGACTTTATGGCAAGTTTCAGTGATATGTTCAGGGAGCTGCCTTGTCTGTGGCAGATAAACCACCCACATTATAAGAACCAAAGAGGAAGGCAGCACTGGATCAATTGCTGGAATTTGTGAAGACGGTGGTCCCAATGGCAGACATCACCTATTTGAAGATCCTAATTGGTGACCTGAGGAGCACTTATCTAAGGGAGCACAAGAAGGTCCAGGATTCCCAGAGATCCGGAGCTGCAGATGACATCTATGTCCCCAGACTGTGGTACTATAACAGGCTGCATTTTCTGGCAGGTCAGACTGAACCCAGGCCAGCACTCTCCAGTCTTCCTTCCACGCTTCCTTCCACCCCAGCTGAGGCTTATGATGATCAACCTGGGCCTTCCAGGCAGCAACATGTGGAGGAGCCCAGCTTGAGCCAGGTATAGCATTCCTATAAATATTTCTGGTTGTCCAATCAATGATGTTAAATAGATGTTAGTTTGGAGTACTAAGTTATGATTGTGATTGATGAAGCAAAAACTTAAACCATGTCCCTTTTTCATACACAGGGAAGTCTCAGCCAGGAGGTGGCCGGGCCAAGCAGGCTGCCTGATATCCAGGTCCCTCCCCTACACCCGCAAAGACAAATTGGCAGGAAGAGGAGTACCCTGGAGGAGGCTGCCATAGGCTTCTTTTGGAACACTACAGAGGCCCTGAGAAGCCCCCACAGTGTGGAGAAGGACTTGCATAACTGCCTGCAAAATGCTGCAGATGGAGGAGGGCCAACAACTCCGGTGTGAGTCCTTAATGTTGGAAGCTCTCAATAAGGGGTTGAGGGGCCAAATAACATCTGCTACCCACATTTGTAACCTCACACATGGTCCTCCTCCAGGTCCTACTAGTCCTCCTCCTCCACCAGGTCCTACTCCTCCTCCTCCTCCAGGTCCTACTCCTCCTTCTGCCACATCTCCAACACCAGAGCCACAGCCGGGAAGGAAGCGTGCAAAGAAGACCAGAAAGTGATGACCCTGGGTCCAGTCTGGTCTGGCAAAAGATGCAGCCTCTTGTAGTACCACAGCCTGGGGATACAGATGTCATCTGCTGCTTTCATGATCTCTGGGACTTCAGGACAAGACTGCACTCCCTTAGATATGGACTCCTCAGACCACCAATTTTGATGTTAAGGAATTGATGTCTGCCCTGGGGGTCCAAGGCTTTGCCAATTTCTGCTGTTTCTCCAGCGTTGCCTCCCTCTTTGTCTGGTTCTGAGCCCTTAATAAAGGATTTTTTGTTTCAATTATACTCTCCTATGTGTTTTTCCTTCAAAAAGGACAGTTTGTTTGTGAGGATTCAAGTACATTTCTAAAGTACAACGTGAAATTAACAAGGGACACCAACACCAAACAATCTCCTTGAGATTAAATAATATAAGATATCAATGGTGTTGTGGTAACTTGACACACAAAACACACAAAAAATATTATGGAGTAAAACTAAAAATGAAATAAAACAAAGATCAGCCTTGAAAAAAATACAAACCTAAAAAAAAAAAAAAAAAAAAAAAACAGCCTTTAAAAAAAAAAAAAAAAAAGAAAACAACCCAAAAATAATTTTGTCAGATGTGACAAATCCAAATATATTGAGGGAGTCCCGATAAATAATAAAGAAAGAAGTTTGTGAGAAGTCTGTGTGAATATGAGCAGCCAAACTACTTCATTCTTCTCACATTATAAAGAAGAAGAGAGTGCGCTGTATTAAACCATATGGTCGGAATGTCCAACAACACGCTCCGATCGGACATTTTCCATCGGAAAATCCGACCGTGTGTACGGGGCATAAGTCTTTATCTATACCCTTGGTCTAAAAATGAATGGTGATAATCATAGATCAGTTATCCTCAACCATAAGAAATGTGATTAGTTGTTTTGGGTTACTGCTCCTTGCACTGCCTTATCAAATAAGCCAGCAGATGTATATAGTAGTGTTGGGTTAATGGTTCGGGGCAAGCAAAAGTTTGGCCCGAACTTCGCCCGTTGGGCAAACACATGAATTTGGGGGGCGCTCGGCAGGGTGTTTGCCCACCAAGCACCCCACAATGCACTGCATGCTGCACAGTGTATTATAAACCCTGAGTGGACAAGGCTTTGCCCAATCAGGGCACAGTGAAAATTGGTTGTTAAGGAGCCAGCTGCTGCGTCCTTAACAACTAATGAGCTATCAGCTGTGAATGGGCTTTCCTGCTGACAGCTGAATAAAAAAAAGGTGTAGTGGACAGTGAATTGAAGGCTCTACGAAAACCTGGGGCCAAAAGATCTGCAAAGCTTTTGTAATATTGAGATGAAAAGCCATCAGGGCCTGGGCATTTGCCCGGGTTTGTAGCTTTCAATGCCTCTTGCATTCCGTGTACAGCAGGGCTAGAGTGGGACATGATGATGCAGTACAAGGAGCCAATCAGTTAATTTGTTGATAGGAGGAAGCAGAGTGACAGAGAGACAACCTCATCACCATGCTGCTTCTCCTTTCACTGTCCAGTCACAGGCTGGGGGAGGGTCTAGTATGACCTGGGCTCAGAAGAAGTGGGTTAAAGGATGCTGATCATCAGAATGAGATCATGTGGAAACAGAGAAACTTACTGGCAGGATAAATCTCTGCTCACTAGATTTCTGGCAGGATCAATTTTGTATTTATTGAACATATATAACAAATACTTCCAAAGATCCATTAACTAATGACAAGGGGGCTTCCAATTCTTTCAAGTCACCTTCAGATAGGGCATGGGGGCTATATTGATATTCGGATTAGTTCAGCACATGTATTTGCTGCTAAAGGATTGGATTCACTAGACCAAAGGCTGTATAAGTTGCTATAAAAGCATTGGAACTGATAAGCAGTGTCTTCATTTTTAGAATAGGTCACCCCTGATGTATCTATCACATGATGCACTGTAGAAGCGAGTGTGCGTTTTTGCGTGGCTCTAGCTTAGAGCCTACCAGGTTTGGTGCCATGCTCATAAAATAATCGTTGAGATAGGGGCATGGCTGGCCATGGAGCAAGATGGACGATTAACCCATAAGCTCCGCTCAACCCTGGGCCACAGCAGCCTTTCTCCCCTCTCTCCCTCTCTCCTTCATCGGAAGGGAGCTGGAACAGTGAAGATTACAGCGGTATGTCAAAGAAGAAATACCGCTGCACATACAAGTTGCGCCGCCTCACGGACTAAAAATGTATTTATTTTATTTTTTGTGGGAACTATATTTTTTTATATATATATTTTTTTTTTAATATGTATTTTAAAACAGGGTTTTTTCACAAAAAAAACATACCCAACTCTGGAACTTACAAATTTCAACATGTAAAAGTTGGAGGTGATGTCACCCATGTAAAAGCCAAATTTTGAAGATGCACACAAATTGGGAGTCCAAATGGATAATGTGAACATGTGCTATCTGCCATCATGGAGGATCAATGGACATGTTTTGTGGGTACAATCCTTCCTCTCACCTACTAGCATTATGAGGAAGGGGTTGCAAACACATAACGCATACATTGAGATCCCCTGATGGCAGATAGCACATGTTGACACACCGTGTGCATCTTCAAATTTTGGCTTTTAAAATTTTACAACTATAAAAACATAACAATGTTCTCATTTAAAAAGAAAATGAAGAACATGATCGCTGTTTTAGGTAAAAAGGGATTAGATTCTCCCCAAAACATCGATCATGTTCTTCATTTCCTGTTGCATGCTGTCCAGCCAATTTCTCATGCTGTCTAGTTGATTGTGCATTTCATCAATGTGGCCATTCCAGACCATTATCTACCCAATTAGTCTTTGTGCGCTGTCTGTGGTAAATGGGTCCACTGCTTGGCCTTCCACAACCAAAACATCACCTAAAATTTTAGAAAAAATATGTATTTAGAAATATGCAGGCATAAATAGATTACCTTAAGATGGGGTGTCAGACACTCACCTGGTGGGGTGCAGTTCTCACCCACTTCCTCCACCTCTCCTTCCTCCAGATCCTCGGGTGGGCTTGGCCTAATTACCCACTCAGGCTGGTGAGGTCGAGGGGTCCTGGGATCCTCTGACTGTTGTCTGAGTCTTTTCTCCCCTATGAGAATGAAACAAAAGGTATACAGTAGGTGACCGCGATATTGTGTCAATCTCGCCGCACTTCTCGGCGAGATTTGACACCTACGAGCCCCGTCGCAGGGGCCAGCGCCGAGATGGCTCACTCATCGCGAAAGGAAAACTTTGTTTTCCTTCCACGATGAGTGACAGGCAGTGCTGACAGCTGTCTGGTATGAATCCTGAGGCGGGAACACCGCGCCAAATTTTAAATGAAAAAACCGGCGTGGGTTCCCCCCTCGGAGGCATACCAGGCCCTTAGGTCTGGCATGGATTGTAAGGGGAACCCCCTATGCCGAAAAATCGGCGTGGGGGTCCCCCCCAAATCCATACCAGACCCTTATCCGAGCATGCAGCCCGGCCGGCCAGGAAAGGGGGTGGGGACGAGCGAGCGCCCCCCCCTCCTGAGCCGTACCAGGCCGCACGCCCTCAACATGGGGGGGTGGGTGCCTTGGGGGAGGGGGGCGCCCTGCGGCCCCCCCCACCCCAAAGCACCTTGTCCCCATGTTGATGAGGACAAGGGCCTCTTCCCGACAACCCTGGCCGTTGGTTGTCGGGGTCTGCGGGCGGGGGGCTTATCGGAATCCGGGAGCCCCCCTTAATAAGGGGGCCCCCAGATCCCGGCCCCCCACCCTGTGTGAATGAGTTTGGGGTACATGGTACCCCTACCCATTCACCTAGGGAAAAGTGTCAATGTAAAAAAAAACACACTACACAGGTTTTAAGAATAATTTATTAGTCAGCTCCGGGGGTCTTCTTCCGACTTCGGGGGGTCCCCTTCCGACTTCTCCCGGTGTTCGGCCTCTTCTCCCGGTGTTCGGCCTCTTCTCCCGGGCCCCACCGCTATCTTCTTCCAGCTCTATTGCCAGCGAGGGGCCCGGTCTGCTGCCGCTGTCTTGTCGCCGCTGTCTTGTCGCCGCTGTCTTGCCGCTTCTTCTCTTCTTTTCTTCTTCCCCGATGTTGACACGACGCTCTCTCCGACTCGAATGCTGTGTGCGAGCTGCGGAGCCATTTATATAGGCGGTAACCCCGCCCCCTTACGACGTCATGGTCCCAGCATGCGCAGGGACTCTGGGGTCACGCCCCCTTATGACGCCAGAGTCCCTGCGCATGCTGGGACCATGACGTTGTAAGGGGGCGGGGTTACCGCCTATATAAATGGCTCCGCAGCTCGCACACAGCATTCGAGTCGGAGAGAGCGTCGTGTCAACATCGGGGAAGAAGAAAAGAAGAGAAGAAGCGGCAAGACAGCGGCGACAAGACAGCGGCGACAAGACAGCGGCAGCAGACCGGGCCCCTCGCTGGCAATAGAGCTGGAAGAAGATAGCGGTGGGGCCCGGGAGAAGAGGCCGAACACCGGGAGAAGAGGCCGAACACCGGTAGAAGTCGGAAGGGGACCCCCCGAAGTCGGAAGAAGACCCCCGGAGCTGACTAATAAATTATTCTTAAAACCTGTGTAGTGTGTTTTTTTTTACATTGACACTTTTCCCTAGGTGAATGGGTAGGGGTACCATGTACCCCAAACTCATTCACACAGGGTGGGGGGCCGGGATCTGGGGGCCCCCTTATTAAGGGGGGCTCCCGGATTCCGATAAGCCCCCCGCCCGCAGACCCCGACAACCAACGGCCAGGGTTGTCGGGAAGAGGCCCTTGTCCTCATCAACATGGGGACAAGGTGCTTTGGGGTGGGGGGGGCCGCAGGGCGCCCCCCTCCCCCAAGGCACCCACCCCCCCATGTTGAGGGCGTGCGGCCTGGTACGGCTCAGGAGGGGGGGGCCGCTCGCTCGTCCCCACCCCCTTTCCTGGCCGGCCGGGCTGCATGCTCGGATAAGGGTCTGGTATGGATTTGGGGGGGACCCCCACGCCGATTTTTCGGCATAGGGGGTTCCCCTTACAATCCATGCCAGACCTAAGGGCCTGGTAAGCCTCCGAGGGGGGAACCCACGCCGGTTTTTTCATTTAAAATTTGGCGCGGTGTTCCCGCCTTAGGATTCATACCAGACAGCTGTCAGCACTGCCTGTCACTCATCGTGGAAGGAAAACAAAGTTTTCCTTTCCCGATGAGCGAGCCAGCGCGACATTCACAGTACCCTGTCGCCGAGAACCAGCGCGATGGTATCGCGCTGGAAACACAATCTCGCGGTCAGGTACTGTACTTAGCACACTGATATTTGAGTCCAGAAATAGGAATATGAAACATTGCTTTGAAGTGGTGTACAATTGTTTGTTTGTGAAAAGATCCAATTTGAAGACATGATTCAAATTCCCTTTTAACCAAACTGCAATACTTACCTTTTTTGGCCAAGTTTCACAGATGGAGACACCTCAAGTATCCCCTGGAGCCCTTGTGTGGATTACCCTAAAAAATGTTCTCTGGTGTCCCACAGTACACTAGTGCTCCTGAGTCCAGATGTGGAAACAGCTGCTGTGTCCTGTCCTTACATTACACTGAATCATTATTTCAAAGCATTCTAGTTTCAAAGACATCTACACAACAATATCCTAAACTTCTTTTAATAAGACAAATTATCAAAACCAAAATGTAGGTAGAACCCTGCACCATCGTATTTCTTGGCAAATGAACGACATTTAGTTAGAAACATGTATTTTGAAACAAATTATATTTACGAACGATCGCATACAGTACAACAGTATAAACGAAAAGCATATGGATCAGCATGCAAGTTAAGTATCATAATAAGAACACAAGACAAGTACTTACTTTTTTAAGCACCTTCTTGATTCTGCGATACTGATCAGGCTCCCTCATTTTAAGGTCAGACCAGCGCTTTCTCAATTGGTCTTTAGCCCGTCGTACCCCAAATTGCTGCTCCAGAGTGGACACAACTAAGGACATTATTTGGTCCTTCCGCAAATTGGGTCAGGTGTACGGAACATTTTTGCCGTTATAGTCCTCCCTCCTCAAGATGTCCACCATCTCCACCATCTCTTCAAAGGCCATGTTGGTGGCCTTAAATCTCCTCCTGGATCTGGATGTTTGGGGCTTCGGGTTTACCTCCGCGCTAGTTCCTGATAATGTCTCCGCCATCTTTATCTATATACTCCCACTGCGCAACGAAGAGAGAAGGGGTGGGGAAAATTAATCATAAAGAATGTCATGGGTGGGCGATGTGGGTGACACAGGAGGAGCATGACACATGCGCAGTGTATATAAAGCTAGTATGCTGGCCTATGTATGTCCGAATGGAAGTAGCGAGCGTCATAAACAAAGGTAAGATTTAAACTTGGGATAAGATAAAGAGAGTTTGCACGTTTGCACTGACATTGGTGTTTTCGTTTTGTGTGTGTGTGTGTCCTGTATTGGGATAAAGATAATACTGTGAGTTGGTACTGACATTACTGTTTTTCTCTTGTGTATTGTCTTTCAGAAAAAGTGAATCCCTTTAAGGAGGAGGATTTTTTGAGTCGTTTTATTGACCTATATCAAGCTAACATAAACCTGTGTGAGGTCAAGCACCCCTTGTATTTCAATAAGCAAGCAAGGCAGGCAACACTGGGGATACTTCTGGAGTTTGTAAAGACTCGAGTCCCCCAGGCAGATATTAGGTTAGTGGACAATAAAATTGTGATCTTGCATATGTACAGGCAGGAGCACAAGAAGATACAGGAGATTCTCAAATCAGGAGCAGCAACAGATAAGGTTTATGTCCTAAAGCTGTGGTACTGCCCCAAACTATGTTTTCTGGATGACCAGACAGAAGTGAGGCAATCGCTTTCGACCCTTCCCTCCACACTTCCCTCTACCCCAGCTGAGGCGTCCCAGGAAGAACCGGGCCCTTTTATCCTTGAAGAAGTGGATGCGCCCAGCTTGAGCCAGGTATACTTTTTTTTGGAATTATTGATTGTCCTAATATTAATGATGTAAACTAAAATGTTTGAATTGCTTACAAAGCAATGATTTATTAAAAATAATATTACGTATACATATCACTATACAGTAGTAGCCAAAATTGTTGTTCAAATATTAGAGAACAGCTAGAAAAATGGTGGGGTCAAAATGATAGCCTTTTCTATTTGTTTAAAATTCTATTTGCAAGTCATGAGCTGAAAATTGTGTGTGATTGATGAAGCAAAAAATACAACTATGTCCCCTTTTTTATACACAGGATGAGCTCAGCCAGGAGGAGGCTGTGCCCAGTGGTAGAGAGGAGGAGGCCGTGCCCAGTAGTAGAGAGGAAGAGGTTGTGCCCAGTGGTAGAGAGGAGGAGGCCATGCCCAGTGGCAGGCAGGAGTTGTCTGGGCCCAGTAGGAGCGTCACAGAATGCCAGGTGCCTCCTCTCCGCCTTCCCACCAATAGGCCCAGGAAGATGACCAAAACAGAGGAGCAATCACTTGCACTCATTCGGGAAGCCACCCAAATCCTCAATAACCCCCCCAATGCTGAAGAGGCCTATGGTACATATTTGGCCACCAGGTTTATGGAATTGGAAAAGGGCCAACACCTCCTCTGTGAGGGGCTTTTTTCTGAGGCCCTTCAGAAAGGGTTGAGGGGCCAGCTTACTGAAACCAGCCATATTTATGATGAAGCCCCTACTCCTCCTCCTTCCACAAGTACACCACCAGAGACACAACCTCCAAGGAAGGCTGCAGAGAAGCGTGGAGGGAAGGCTGCAGGTCAGCGTGGAGGGAAGGCTCCACAGAAGAGCTGAAAGTGATTGCCTGGCTTCAGTCTGGTCTGACAGAAGATGCAGATTGTGCTCCCAATTATATGGACTCCGCAAGATCCCAATTTTGTTTTCCACTGACTTGATGTGTGCCCTGGGGGACAAAAGGCTTCACAAATTCCAAAAGTGTCTCCAGTGTTGCCTTCCTCTTTATTTTGTTAACCATAATAAATGATATTTTATTTACAAAAAATAATTTACTATGTGTTTTTATTCAAAAAGGACAGTTTGTTTGTGAGTAGGCAGGTACATGTCAAAAAGACTATGGGGGTTATTTACAAAAGGCAAATTCATTTTGCAATACAAGTGCAAACTACAAGTGCAAAGTGCACTTGAAATTGCACTGCAAGTGCACTTGTTGGAAGTGCAGTCGCTGTAAATCTGAGGGGAAGATCTGAAATGAGAGGAAGCTCTGCTGATTTCATCATCCAATCATGTGCAAGCTAAAATGCTGTTTTTTTAGTTTCCCTGCATGTGCCCCTTGGATCCACAGCGACTGCACTTCCAAGTGCTCTCTCAGTGCAATTTCAAGTGCATTTGCACTTGTAGTGCTAAATGAAGTTGCCTTTTGTAAATAACCCCCCATGTCAAATTAATTAAGGGACACCAACCTCATTAAGGTTTATAAAAATTACAAGATAATAATGTTATTGTGCTAACTTGAAACTCCCAAAAAAAATAATAATGGAAATCACTAGATTTTTTTTTAATTTTTTTTACAAAATTGGAAAATATATATTGTTGAAATATAAAATTATGAAAGACGAGTCTAAAAAAGAATTGAAAACATAATTTATGGAGATCTGGCTTTTAAAACTAGAATATTAGTTATGACATGAGGATAAATAATGAAGAAAGAAGTTTGTGAAAACTCTGTGTGAATATAAGCAGCAAAACAACTTCATTCTTCTAGCATTATAAAGAAGAAAAGAATGCGCTGTATTAAAAGATCACAGAATTAGCTGCGTGAGGAATGTGCTAGCTTCAATACGAAGACTAGTTTTACCAGACCGAGCCATTCCGTCTTGTACTTGCTTCAGAGCATGCGTCATTTTTGGTCCTTCGGACTAGCACACAGACGAACGGTTTGCACGATAGAAAGCCGAGTCCGTCGGACAGATTTGAAACATGTTTCATTTCTAGGTTCGTCAGACTTTTGGGAAAAAAAGTCCGCTGGATCCCACACACGATCGAATTGTCCCATGGAGTCCGGTCCGCCAGACCAAGTCTGCCGGAAAGTCCGCTCGTGTGTACACAGCATTAGTTACCTATTTTAGTCTTTCTTTTTTTTCTTATATTTTCATTTGATAATCTGGCCAGTAAGTCTGTTGTTTTTCACAAGCTCTCCAAGAGAATGTATCAGTTTATATGGATGAGACAAACCACTGATCACTGGCAGGGGTCTTTAAAATGATCAACTTTTATTTATTGATGCAAAACCTTTATCTCAAATAAAAAAAAACTGCTGTAACTGATTACAAAGAGTATATATAAATCTGCTAATACATTTAATACTACCCTTTCCCCCAGGCTGACAATGCTGCTGTCTGCTGTGCCTCATTTGTGCATTCCTCCAGAGTTGTGTCTCACTAATACATGTGCTACTGGCCAGATCACCAGGTGAAAACAAAGGGGGGAAAGTAAAAAAAAAAAAGAAACCAGTGCAGCCACCACATGATTGTTAAGCTGCAATATAATACAATTCTGGTTTTGGGTTTATTACCACTTTAACTATAAAGGTATATAGAGCAGCTATATGTTTTATTTCATGTGTATTTTGAGCATCCATTTTAGTATTGCCGCTTTGCAGTTGTTATAAAATATGGATGAAACGGCCATTATTTCTAAAGAGAGTTTTAATAAGAAAACAAAGAGAACAGCCTACAAAGAGAACAGTACTTCAGTTTTTCACCAAAGCATAGTTCATTGTGAACACCAGTCCCTTTGGTGATAAATGCAGCGATCTGCGAATTTGTTTTGCTACCATATCTTTATTGCAGTAGAGGTGTTCTCAAACACACTCATTGCCAACTTCTTTCTGTCATAGACAGAATGAGTGTTGCAAATCTCCAATTAGATTCAAACCTCTTGTGGAAGCTTGGAAATGATTGGTGATACAGGAAGAGGCGAAAGAGAGGAAGTTACACAAAACATGTTTTAGAGAACACTTTCCTAATTGAACATATCAGGATTTGTATGAAGAATGTCTCAAGGGGATTACAGGGGACAGAGAAACTGTATGAATTGTTTACTAAATAATATTACTATCTTACTATTTGCATTCACTTGTTGCCCATAGCTGCTTGATGAAAATCTATGAGTCAGATCAGATGTGCAGCCAACAATATAGCAACTTCAAGAATCTCATATCTTAGCGGTTTCTCAGCAAGGATGCTTTTTGCATAAATCTGATATACAGATTACCACTAGAGGAAGAATGTATGATATCTGCTGTAAAGGAAAAACTCTCATGAATATATTGAAAAAAATGCATATACAAGTCATATCAAATGTAAAAAAAAAAAAAAACAACTTGTGTAAATAATCTTAACAATATTATCTTGTATTTCTCATTGTGAGTTATTAGGATTGGAAATCATAAGGATGACATCATCTGTGAATAGATTAATGTTATGTCCTAGACCATGTAGCTTTATACTTGAGATGTGTGGGTTAGTTCTTATTCTAGACTTTAGGGGTTCTATTATAATAGGCAAATATTATAGGTGAGAGAAGACAGCCTTATCTATTTCAATTTTAATATGGAATTCCTCGGATAGATTTCCTGCTGTGAGTACCCTCGCTGATAGGTAGGAGTACAGAGATATGTTTGCAGATTGCAAACATCCGGTTATACCAAATTTTTGGAGGACAGCCCTAAGAAAACCCAAGTGAACCCTGTCTAGGGAGAGAAGCAGAGAAGACACTTTGCTAAGCTCTATGCCTCTCATAATAGTAATTAGCTGTCTAGTCACATCAGGGGCCTGTCTCCTTGGCATGAGTTTCACATGGTCAGGGTAGATCAGTTTCGGAAGAATAGGCAATAATCTGTGGGCTAAGGCTTTTGAAAAAAAAATTGATGTCAGTATTAAGCAAGGATATGGGTCTATAGATATTAGTGAAGGCTGGATCTTTCCCAGGTTTAAGGATTGTAACAATAACAGATTGTAACATTTCTTTAGGAAGAGAGCCAGAGAATGTGGCCATATTAAAGATGAGTACTAATTGGGGAGACACTAAGTTTTTATAATCATTGGTGAAGCCATCACACCCTGGGGTATTGTTTCAGAGATTCTTGATGATGGATTGAATTTCACAATTTGAAATGGTTGGGATAGTGACTCAAGATGTTCAGGAGACAATGATGGAAGGTCAGAACTCTTTAGAAAGGTTACAATAGAAAGGGTAGATTGTTGTCGGATCTTGATGTAAGTTGCAGATTGATAGGTAGTAGTCGCTAATGGCATTTGCAATGTCTTGAGGGTTAGCAAGAAAACATTTGATTGTGGGGTGGTGATTGTATAGGATACTCTGTTTAAGCTGTTGTGATTTAACTTGTCTAGCTAATAATGCTCCTGCTTTTTTGCTAAAACAGTAATAATTTGCCTTATAGCGTGTGAGATTATTTTCATATAGATAAAGTAGTAGACTTCTTAATTTCTGTCTGTCTTCCAATAAGGAAGAGGACATTAAGGGAATGGGGTTTATTTTGTTCTTGTTTGATTTCAATTGAATTTAGTACCTCATCAATTTGCTGGGTCCACTGACTCTTTACAAATGAGTTATTTTTTATCAATATGCCCCTCATATACTGTTTGCTTTATATGAGTTACATAGGATAAATTGATCTATGTTTAGAGAGCCATTTCATTCAAAACATTGGGCTTTCACGATCCATTGGGAGATTTGGAGTTTGATTAAAAGTGAAGTGTTAGGTCTTTACAGACGCGGTATGTGAAGGTGGTCTTCAGTTTCAATTGTGGTAGGGGCATGGTCTAATATATCTCCTAAGGTGGAAGAAGAAATATTTTAGAGTCCATGTGTCCATAATGAAAAGATTGATTCTCAAGTAGGAGGTGTAGATGGTAGAAAAATAGGTATAGCCCCCCTCAGATCTGGGATGGCAGTGCCATACATTATATAGGTCATATTTATGTAGGAGCTTGTTAAGAGACTGAAATGGTGGCCTGTTGCTGGCCAACCAGTCTAGTACAGGATAACCTATGGAACTGAAGACTCTTCCTATAATAAGATGCCCCTGTTTAAGGTCTTTGATTAATTTAAATAGTGTAGTGAGTAAACACATTTGCCTAGAGTTTTGGGCATATATGTTGACCAGAGTGTAAACCATATTGTTGATTTCACAATTAAGGATAATAAAGCAACCTGAAGGATTAGGAATTGAATGTAGAGATTTAAAGGAAAGTTAATTGCGATTAACACACTGCATTTAGTACTGGTCCAGGCAATAATTATGTGGAGGAAGTTTTGAGTTTAAGGGTGGTGTTTTTGAGGAAGCAAAATGGGTTTCCTGCCCAAAAGAGATATCTCCTTTCAGAGACTGGACCTCCTTAGGTAGAGATTCTCTCTTGAATAAGCTTTTGATTCCCCTAAGATCTATTGAGACAATTTTAAAAGTCATGTTGTAAGTGTTTGTATGAGGAGGAGCATTGGGGTGTAATACACAGTGTAAAGGAAGAGAGACTATCTTTAATGGTCAGTTCTTGAAGAGCGATGGAGCTCCATAAGTCCAAATCCATCCTTGGCTTAGCAAGAATGTTAAGAGTTCTGGTCCTTTTGATGTAATTATAGGAGGCAA
Source organism: Aquarana catesbeiana (assembly GCF_042186555.1). Lineage (NCBI taxonomy): Eukaryota > Metazoa > Chordata > Amphibia > Anura > Ranidae > Aquarana > Aquarana catesbeiana. Next base: position 134,275,101 of record NC_133332.1, on the reverse strand, counting down.
AGACAGACAGCATTAAGTGAGCAAAAACAAAAAGAACATGGATGCTCTGTAGCCTAAAAAACAGATAAAGATAACAAAACAATTAAGAACCTCCTGAAAAAACACAGGAAACCAAGCAAAGGGGAACTCTAATTGCATTTCACCGATCCACACCATTCACCTTATCATCAGAAATTAAAGACCCAGAAGGTAGATACCTGATACTCATGGGTTATATAATGGATACAGCAATCACAGTGATTTCCTACTACGCTCCTAACAAACAACCTACACCATTCCTCTCACATATATTACAAGTGATTAATACACACAAAATAGGAACAGTGATAATGTGTGGGGATTCGAACCAGGTCCTCTTCCCATTTCTAGATAAATCACCTTTTACACCATCCAAAATAACCTCTAGATTACCTTTTTCTCAACTTCTTTCCAAATACAATCTGGTAGATTCATGGAGAGAAAGTAACCCAATGAAAAAGAAATTCACTTATTTCTCGCACCCTCATCAAACCTTCACCAGAATAGATCATATTTTTCTAACAATAGGAATGATACCAGAAATTATTGCATCAGATATAATTCCGATTCCGTGGTCTGACCATAATGCAGTATACACTACTATAGCCTCAGCCATACCAAAAGCGCATGACCCAACGTGGTACTTACCGGACATAATGCTCAAACACCCACTACATCAGATGGCCATTGAACAAGCTTTAAAGGAATACATATCAATTAATAATACAACAGACATCTCCCCAATAACACTGTGGGAAGCTCATAAGCCTGTCTTGCGTGGTACAATACAAAGACAAATGGCACTATTTAAACGGGAACGCAAAAATCTAGCAAAAAAACTAGAACTCAATTTTAATGCAGCCTACATATCATTTCAAGATAATCCATCTCAGAGTACAAAATCTCATCTGGAAAAATCTAGATTGGAATACGATCTATTTCTCACTGAGTCAGTTGATAAATCCCTCAAACACTCCAAACACAATTTCTACATGAATGCAAACAAACCAGGTACATATTTGGCTCGGGCATTAAATTCAACTAACAAATCTTTCAAACCAATACGTTTGAAATTATCAAAAAATGTTTACATTTGTAATCCAGTTAAAATAGTCCATAAATTTCACTCACATCTCGCAACTTTATACAAGACAAACAATGAATTTAATCCTACAGAGGCTGAATCCTTCTTCTCAAAAATAACCTTACCTGAGTTATCTCAGAATCAAAAAAGCAGTTTGGATGAGCCTATAACTATAGATGAAGTTGCTAACGCCATAAAAGACCTAAAACTTAACAAAAGACCAGGCCCAGACGGCTACTCGGCTTTATACTATAAAACATTCTCAGAAATACTCTCTCCCATTCTCACTGAAACTTTTAACAAACTTCTAGATGGACATTCTTTTCGGCAAGAAACACTAATGGCAATTGTTTGTATGATCCCAAAACCCCTTTCTGATGATACTTCCTGTGTGAATTATCGGCCTATCTCTCTGTTAAACCTCGATATTAAATTATTAGCAAAAATAATAGCAAAACGCCTCAATAGCATTATAGGAAAATTAATACATAGAGATCAAGTAGGCTTCATGCCAAATAGACAGGCAGGCGATAATATACGCAGGGCAGTGTTATTGGCACATATTGCTAAAAAACGGAAAATCCCTTTATGTTTTCTATCTCTCGATATTAAGAGGGCATTTGACACAGTATCCTGGCAATATATGCAATATTCATTACAAAAATGGGGTTTTGGACCCCACTTTTTAACATGGATCAAAGCATTATATAATAAACCCAAAGCCTACATAAAATATGCTGGATACAAATCTGAAGCCTTTAATATCGAAAGAGGTACCCGACAGGGTTGCCCATTATCTCCCTTATTATTTGCCCTTATACTCGAACCCATGGCCCAATACATCAGAACAAACCAAACTATAACTGGCATTGAAGTAGGAGGTATTACACACAAATTATGTATATTTGCAGACGATATATTACTTTTTCTATCATCACCACAGGTCTCTGGTCCTAACTTAATACCAGCTCTTGATGGGTTTGCAGCCCTGTCCGGCCTTATGATTAATCCTAAGAAATGCCTAGTGCTTAATATTTCACTCACAAACATGGAATTGATCCCGGCTAGGGCTGCACTCCCATTCACATGGGCAGAAAAATCAATCCCATATCTTGGAATTCATTTAACAGCATCTCATTCTGACTTATTCTCAACCAATTATCCTCCTGTATTAAGACAGATCACAAATCTAATAAAACAATGGTCGCAACTTCCTTTATCCTGGATAGGGAAGATTAATGCAATCAAAATGACTATTCTACCCAAATTGCTTTATCTATTCAGAGTCCTCCCTATTCCAATTCCTTCCTATTTTTTGAGAATAGTACAAAAAAGAGCAACTTCGTTTATATGGGGCTCTTCTAAACCACGTATACCTATACACACACTACATCTTCCCAAAAATAAAGGAGGCCTGGGATACCCTAATTTTACTAACTACTACAGAGCAGCACATTTGGCCAGTCTGTCCAAATACCATGCAAAACAGGAAATCCCATTATGGGTATTTATAGAGGCTTCAGAAAATGACCCTCTATTAATATCAAATTTATTATGGCTTGATCCTAAAGACCGCTTTAAAATTCATAATCCCATAACTAAACACTTCTTATCTCTCTGGGATAAACTAAAAACCAAATATCAGTTACAATCTCCACACAATCCTCTCCTTTCTTTTATCAGAAATCCGGCCTTTTATCCGGCATGGATCTACCCAAATTCTTTTAAAGCTTGGACAACATCAGGCATTCAGACACTAAATGACTTCATAGCATCTAAATCATTCCTTTCATTCCCATCGCTTAGAGAAAAATATGATCTACCAAACTCTGAGATATTTAGATATCTCCAAATCAAAAATTTCTATACACCATTCCTAAAGGGGGATACACCATTATCCCAATTATCCATTTTTGAATCAATCTGTACAAAAGATCCATTTGCTAAAGGTACAATTTCATCACTTTATAATCAATTATATGGAGTAGCAAATCTTAATAGACCCTCTTACGTTCAGAGGTGGGAGGAGGACCTGGGACGAACTTTAGAAGACACGGACTGGTCTAACATATGGCTCACATCTAAGTCATCTTCACCCAACATCTTAGCACTGGAGACAAATTATAAAGTCCTAACTCGCTGGTACCTTGTACCCGCTAGAGTGGCAAAATATTCACCTAATACCTCAGCTCTTTGTTTTCGAGGATGCCCAGAAATAGGCACATATTTACACATATGGTGGACGTGCCCAGTAATCCAAACCTTCTGGAAGGAAGTCTTCGTGATTGCATCTAAAATATTTAAAAAAATAATACAACCAGATCCATATTTAACTTTACTTAATCTAAAACCGGAATGGTTAACACTCTCTCAATTCAAACTTATGATCCAACTAATAACGGCTGCAAAACAAACAGTGGCCAAGGCATGGAAATCTCCTACATTGGTACTAGCAGAAACAATTCACAGAATGAATAATACAATGTCCCATGCTAAGATGGTAGCCATCGATCAAAATCAAATTCCAAAATTTGAAAAACTTTGGCATCCTTGGATAAAACAACAGTTCCTGTCAAACTTCAATGACTCTGTCCTGTTGCCATGGTAACAGATTAAATGACTTACAGAGACACCCATTCTAAGGCTTCAAAGAGAACTAAAAAGAATAATAAACTGACGAGTGGGACAACCTTGTGGACCATACCTTTCAACCATTTTTCTTCTTTCTCTTTCCTTTTCTCCACCTTACGATTAAAGCTCATTATCAGAATTTATTTGACCTATATACACTCTACTTGTAAACAATATGTATAGTAGGTATAAATCATTTAAATATCTACAAAAGTAACTAAGGAAATGATATATATCTTTAATTTAGGTTTACGTAAACCCAATGTTTAATATTTGAAATTTCATGATATTTACCTATATAAACCCTACTGTAAAACTTACTTTATGTATCTTTATAACATTGTATACTCAATAAACTTTTTTTGACAAGGAAAAAACACAGGAAAAATAGGCAGCTTGAGCTTTTACAACAACTACGAGGAAGGCAAGTAACTCTTGTTTTCTTAAGGGGGAGGAGTTAACATCAGAGCTCCTTCTAATGAACCTGAGCAAAAATAGCAGATGGAGAAGTATTTTGAGCAAAAGTAGATGATTTTAGTATAAGTCAGGATTAATTAAAGCCCAGATGTCTTGGTGCCAATACTGCGAGTGAATGAACACCACTTGGAATAACTTTCCACTCTTTGGCCCCTTTCACACAATTGGACCGTTCAGGTCCGCCTGTCAGTTTTGACGGCGGACCTGAACGGGCGCTCCATGTTAGCCTATGGAGCGACGGATGTCAGCGGAGACATGTCCGCTGACATCCGACCCCGTCCGATCCACTAAAAGCATACGGATGGCCCTACGTCCAGGTCCGTCGCTGGCGGATCGGATCGGGTGAGATCTGATGAAAACGGACATGCTGTCCGTTTTCATCCGATCCCTCCATAGGCGGCAGCGGCTCCTGACAAGCCCCTCCCCGCTCAGTGAGCAGAGACTGATCTCCCGCTGAGCCGGCAGACCGAGGCGGGCTCCATGGAAACGGAGTCTGCCCCGTGTGAATGAGGGCTTTGAGTTGGCTTAGATGTGATTAAAGACTCAACATACAAAAAATGTTTGCCCGACTCTTGAGCAAGCGCGTTGTTTCGTTGTGAAATACACAGAGACAGCAACAAGGTGGACAAGGACCCCCCATGTACAAATCATGGCACTTGTCAAGCATGTGGTACCCAAATGGCTGCTGTTTTTGCTACGCTTGATCTGCTTGAAGCAAACTTAGCAAATCAAAACAGTGTGATCGGCTGCACATGTGCTAAAAAAAAAAAAAAGCCCAGACAGCTGAGCTTTGAGAAGTGGGCTGGAAGATAACAGCTCCAAAATCTGGTGAAATAGGGTGGCTGCTCTCTACTCTTCCATGATGACTGCCTCGTTGGGGTTGTGCCCTACCATCACTTTCCTCCTTTGCTCTATCCAGCACCCAAGTTGCGTCAGTGACCTCATCATCATCATCATCCCCTCCATCCTCATCATCACTGGAGCCAACTTGGCAATACGCTGTGGCTGGGGAACATGACTGCCAATTAGTTGTTTACCAGTGTTCTCCCCTCTCTGTAGGCTCATGTTCCTACCTTCCTCAACCTCAGAACCATGATCTGAATCAATTAATGGCTGTGCATCATCAAGGAGCAAGTGGCTGATGCTGTGTTCAAATAACTCAGCTGACTCCTCCATGCCTCATGCTGGGATTATGGCAGGAGTAGCTGTGGACAAGGAGGCAGAAAAGTCCATTATGGCAGCTGCGTTGGACTGCTAGTCTCTGCTTAAGTGATTGAGGATAAGGATGGTTTAGTAAGTCAGTCCACCACCTCCTCAGCAGGCTGTGACTGGATAGCATGGGCAACATTACTAAACAGAGGAAATGATGCCCTGCCCGAGGACGGACCACGTTCACCTTTGCCTGTGGAAACAGACGCTGCTGGCCCCCTCACAGTGCTATGGGAGTGTCTGCCTCATCTTGTTGGCCTCCCAGACATGATGGGGGGTTTATTAACAAAATGTAATAAACATGGGGAATAGTATACGTGGATGCACTTTAATCAATGAGAAGTGGTGTTTGGTGCACTTTAACTTGAGTACTCACTGCACAGAAGCACTCCACTGATACACTACAATATACTACAGTAAAACTGCACTGACACAGTGCAATATACTGCAGTAAAGTGCACTAGCACACTGAAATATACTGTGTTAAATGCACATTAATGCACTGAAGTATACTGAGTTAAAAAAAGTAGTAACACACTGCAATATACTGCGGTAAACATGCACCAGTGCACTGAAATACAGTATACTGCTTTAAACGTGCAGTAATGCACTGCAATATACTGTGGTAAACATGCACCAAAGCACTGAAATATACTGTGTTAAACGTGCACTAACACACTGCAATATACTGTGGTAAACCTGCAATTAAGCACTGAAATTTACTGCGTTAAACATGCACCAACACATTGCAAACCTGCAATAACATGCTGAAATATACTGCATTAAATGTGCAGTAATGCACTGCAATATACTGTGGTAAACGTGGAGTAATGCATTGAAATATACTGCAGCAAACCTGTCCTGACAAAAGAAAATGATACTGAAGTAAAAATGAATGGTCACACTACACTCACACTGCAGACTAGATGCACACTAAACTGATACTTTACACTCACAATAGAATCAAAATAGACTACTATCGCACACTAACTTGCTAGTAGCACTGAACAGAGCCCTGTTCTATCTCTCTCCATGCCAATAACACACTGCAAATGGCCGCTATGGGAAGAATATTTTTATAGTGTGGGGTGGGATTAAGAGCAATTGGAAAAGCGTTGATTGGAGTCATAATAATGCCCCGTACACACGGTCGGACTTTGTTCGGACATTCCGAAAACAAAATCCTAGGATTTTTTCCGACGTCTCAAACTTGTCTTGCATACACATGGTCACACAAAGTTGTCGGAAAATCCGATCGTTCTAAACGCGGTGACGTAAAACACGTACGTCGGGACTATAAATGGGGCAGTAGGCAATAGCTTTCATCTCTTTATTTATTCTGAGCATGCGTGGCACTTTGTCCATCGGATTTGTGTACACACGATTGGAATTTCTGACAACGGATTTTGTTGTCAGAAAATTTTATATCCTGCTCTCAAACTTTGTGTGTCAGAAAATCCGATGGAAAATGTGTGATGGAGCCTACACACGGTCGGAATTTCCAACAACAAGGTCCTATCACACATTTTCCGTCGGAAAATCCAACCGTGTGTACAGGGCATACCAGTGTCCAATCATGGCTCTGACAGTGCTATGTCCCTGATTAGGCAAAGTTTTTATTGCTTCAACCAATCAGGGCTTTCAATGCACTGTGCGGCAGCGCAGTGCATTGTGATCGTTTGGCAGGCCAAACAAATGGTCGAACGTCCCAATAATTAAGGTGTTCGTTGAAGGGGCGAACAGCCAATGTTTGGTGCTCGGGCTGAACCATTCGTCCAACACTACTAATAACTTATGTTTTAAGTCCATTATGTGAGGTGAGTGCATAAAAGCATAGGTGATGGGAACCACTTGCATGTAGGTTTGGTTTGATATTACTACAACTCTTGGAAAATCTTCATTCAATTGTTTAATTGTGTAGAAAAAAAAATAATCACAGACCTGCCTCAAAACTATTTTCATTTAACATTCCAACCTTCTGGCTTTAAGAAACAGTTATGCCGTGTACACACAGATAAACTTTCTGACTGGACTGGTCCGACAGACCGAATCCAGCGGACAATTCGACCGTGTGTGGTCTGCATCGGACTTCCGACGGAGCGTTTCGGTCGGAAATCCGACGGACTTTAGATTTGAAGCCTGCTTCAAATCTTTCCGTCGTAACGCCGCCAGACTCAGTTCCTAACGGAAAGCCTGTTCATCTGTATGCTGGTCCGACGGACCAGATACAACGCAAGGGCAAAGTACTACATCTCGCGCTCGCTGCAATAGGAAAAACAAATTTTCCTATTGCGGCGAGCGCAAGGCGATGATGTCCCTTGTATGGATTTTAAGGGGCACCTCCTACACCGAAAAAACGGTCGAAATCACCCGGTGACCACGCCCCCTTATGACGTCACAGTCCCAGCATGCCCAGGGGCTGTGACATTATAAGGGGGCAGGGTCACCACCTATATAAGTCATTGCGCACAGCTCACACACCATTACAGCAGGAGAGAGCGTTGTGTCAACATTGGAAGAAGAGAAGAAGGAAGAAGACGACGCAGAAGTCCGGGCCACCACTAGCAAAAGAGCGGCAGAAGATAGCGGAGGAGCCGGCAGAAGAACCGGACACCTGGAGAAGAGGTCGAACACTGGGAGAAGAGGCCAGAGAGTGGAAGAAGAACCGGACACTGGGAGAAGAGGCCGGAGAGAGCGGCAAAGTCAGAAGAAGACCCCTGAAGTCGGAAGAAGACCCCCGGAGTTGTCTAATAAATTACTTTAAAAAAACTGTCTAGCGTGTTTTGTTATTGACACTTTTTACCTAGGTGAATGGGTAGGGGTACGATGTACCCCATACTCATTCACATGGGGGGGGCAGGATCTGGGGCCCCCTTATTAAAGGGGGCTCCCGGATTCCGATAAGCCCCCCAACCGCAGACCCTGACAACCAATGGCCAGGGTTGTCGGGAAGAGGCCCTTGTCCTCATCAACATGGGGACAAGGTTCTTTGGGGTGGTGGGCCCGCAGGGCGCCCCCCTCCCCCAAAGCACCCACCCCCTATGTTGAGGGCATTCGGCCTGGTACGGTTCAGGAGGGGGGGGCGCTCGCTCGTCCCCACCCCCTTTCCTAAACGGCTGGGCTGCATGCTTGGATAGGGGTCCGGTATGGATTTTGGGGGGACCCCACGCAGTTTTTTCGGCGTAGGGGGTTCCCCTTAAAATCCATACCAGACCTAAGGGCCTGGTATGCCCCGCGATGGGGCTCGCAAGGTGTCAATCTCGCTGATAAAAGCGGCGAGATTGACTTCCTTTTCTAGTCTCGTCGTACCCGAGTCAAGTTCAAAATGCATGAACTTGTTCATGTGTGGGCAAGTCCGTTCATTTGGAAAGTCCACCGTAACTCTATCGGAAAATAGGTCTGCCAGAAAGACCGGTCGTGTGTAGGCAATCCGTTTGTAAAAAAAGTCTGGCGGAAGTCTGTAAAAAGTCCGTTAGAAAGTCCGTCGGACCAGTCCGGTTGAAAAGTCCGACTGTGTGTATGTTGCATAACAAAAAGAAAAAAAGAAAGAAAACTGTAGTCAGTTGCAGCTGTTTTTACAGATCAAGCAGAGTAAAAAAATATGGAATCACTCAATTCTGAGGAAAATATTATGGAATCACCATGTACTTTACAATTCTAAAACAAATATCTGCATCAGATTACACCCTGAAAAACTATGTCATCATCACCAAACATCCTTTCAATTGATGGAATAAGAAAAGTGTCCAAAATCTCAATACAAACTTGTGCATTTATTGAAGATTTAATGACTGTCATCTCCTCTGTACCTTTACCTGATATGCAACCCCATATCATCAATGATTGTGGAAATTTGCATGTTTTCTATAGGCACATAAACAGAAAAAAACAAGGTTACAGTGGGCTAAAGAAAAGCAATCATGGACTGTGGAGGACTGGATGAAAGTGATATTCAGTGATGAATCACCAATCTGCATTGGACAGGGTGATAATGCTGGAACTTTTGTTTAGTGCCATTCCAATGAAATATATAAAGACAACTGCCTGAAGAAAACATGCAAATTTCCACAATCATTGATGATATAGGGTTGCATGTCAGGTAAAGGTACAGGGAGATGACAGTCATTAAATTTTTAATAAATGGGGGTGTGTGGCCGGCTGCCGAGGAATATGGCCACAGGGTGAGAGAGCTCTCTTTCCCACTGATATAACAGAACTTATATCTACACCCCTGAGCCTCGGATCACGTCAGTCTTTCCTCTTAGAACACCGGGCACACCTTATCAACATGTCCAGAAAGAGAAAAGATGCTGGGGGGATCAGCAGGATGATGGATTTCTTTCATCAGCCCTGCCACCTGTATACCCAAGATGGTGCCAGTAAGTGCACTGATAGAGAGCGTAGCAGGCTTTCAGGACACAGTGACACTGCACAGCGACTTCCTTATCAGAAACACAATCCACATTAGGGGCACAGCTATCATTCCCAATCATCCTCCTCATCATCAAGTCCTGTAAAAGCAAAACAACAAAACTTACAAAAGGCTGCCATAGAGGGAGATGGAGAAGATATAGACACTTCTCTCAATGATACTAGGGAACTCCAGGACTCCATCTTAGAATTCCCAACTAAAACCCTACCTGTGATTGCTACAACTCTAAAAGATATGCTTGTCCCACTGTGCAGCACAATCCATGCTGACATCCTATCTCTCACAAACCACTTCAAAACCAAAATGAAAGCAGTGGATGGCACATTTACTCATATTGAAAATAAAATGGGAGAATTTGCTGATACAGTAAATGAAGCGATCGATGCATATAATGAAAGGGAAGATGAATTACAAAAGATTAAAGCTAAAATTGGCCAATCTTGAAGATCGGTCAAGAAGAAACAACATTAAAATCGGTGGGATACTGGAAACGGTCAAACCCCCAGATCATCATGTCTATTTCCAGAACATCCTCCAAGCAATGGTCCCCGACGGGTCTCTGACTGACCTGTCCATTGACAGAATTCACAGGTTACCCAAACCTAGACACCTACCAGAACATCTTCCAAGGGACACAATCGCCCACTACACTTTTACGAAACCAAGGATAAACTCCTTATGCTCATGAGAAACCCTGACAATGTGCCGTCATCCATCTGAGACCTCTCCTTCTACCCAGATCTGTCTGCATACACAATGCAAAGAAGAAGGAACGTGGCCACTATCACCAAACCTTTGAGAAACCACCAAATCACCTACCGATGGGCGTATCCAACCAAACTTCTAATCTCAAAGGATGGAAAATCATTCTCTGCCCATACTGTGGAGGAAGACATACATCTTTTGAAAGAATGGAACATCTTGGAATGAGATGAGGATCCCCCATCGACAACCTCTTCACCACGTCCTCATTCCCCCAAATGACCAACGGTGGCAAATGGATGAAGACTCAGGATAATAATTTCCCCTGCTACTTTAACTTAGCTCTGGTAGACCAAGGGAATTCTACCTAGTTCTATTTTCCCACATTTGAGATTTTGTGGGATAATATCCCATCAGATTCGATTGGAATCATTTTTTTTCCTTTAACTTTGTTAACACCAGAGATTTTAAGTTCTGTTTTTATCTCTGGTGCAACTTAGGCCGCTATCCTAAGTTTGTTTTCAAATTGCACCATCCAAGACTCTAGATCATTGTTAATACTGAACCTTAAGGAAACACTAATTTCTAAAAGATCACACCTCAATGTTATCTACTGGTAACCTGATAGTTCCTGTGATCTTTGTTTCTTATAGACTAAATCATGGGGTTCAAAATCTCCTCTTTTAATGTTCAGGGACTGAATAGCCCATATAAAAGGAACATGGTATGGAAGGAAGCGCAACTCCCTCAGTGTGACATTCTATGTCTTCAAGAGACTCATTTCCCTTCCCAAAAACCCCTAAAATTCCAACACCAATGCTTTCCAACAGCGTTATGTTCAAATGCTCCCAAGAAGAAAAGAGGGGTAGCTATCCTTATCAAAGATACTGTATCTTTTAAACACATCCACAAGGAAATTGACAAGTTGGGTGGATATATTATACTTGTGTGTGAAGGGAACAACGTAATTTATACTATAGTGAATGTATATCTTCCAAATGTGAAGCAAATATCCTCTCTAAAAAAGATTTGGAGATTGGTACATGATGTGCGACAGGGTTAAACCATATTATGTGGCGATTTTAACACCATACCTAATAGTTCATTAGATGTCTTCGAAGAGGCCCACAACTGACATGTATTGATGAGCTTCATGTTCGAGTCAAACCCATGTTCGACTCGAACATCGTCTGTTCGCCCGTTCGCCGAATTGCGAACGATATGGGCCGTTCACGCCAAATTCGTGTGGCGCGTCACAGCCCATAATTCACTGTGGCATTGCAGTGCATTGCTGGCTGATGATTGGCCAAGCATGCACTATGACCCGCATGCTTGGTCAATCACGGCGCCGTCTGAACAGAGAGTCATAATTGGCCAAAGCCAAGGAGGCTTTGGCCAATTATGGCTCAGGGGATTTAGTACATGCCCCACACTATATAAGGCCGCCTGCACGGCGGCCCTGTGTAGTGTGTGTTTCGGCGTTGAGAGAGAGATAGATAGACAGAGAGACAGTGTCATTTGATTTAAGCTAGATAGATTAGGCAGGACAGTCAGTGAGTTAGCTGCACTTACAGTGTATTGTGTATATATATGCACCCCAGGTGCTGTATATATATATATATATATATATATATATATACACTGTATTGAGTTTAGCTAGATTCATTCCTGTTATCTTGCTACTGACAGGCAGGCTTGTGTTGTTACAGTATTTACAGCTACCTGAAGAAAATTGCTGGTGTTCTTTTGATCCTATTAGTACCACAGTCAGGCAGCTAGACTATTTCCAGTTAGTGTAGTGCGTCCTCCTCACAGTTAAAGCTACAAGTTAGTTTAGTGAGACCTCTGCACAGTGTTCAGCTAAAGCTGCAAGTTAGTGTAGTGCGTCCTCTGAACAGTGTTCAGCTAAAGCTACAAGTTAGTGTAGTGCACAGTGTTCAGCTAAAGCTACAAGTTAGGGTAGTGCGTCTTCCTCACAGTGTTCAACTAAAGCTACAAGTTAATGTAGTGCATCCTCCTCACAGTGTTCAGCTAAGACTACAAGTTAGTATAGTGCGACCTCTGAGCAGTGTTCAGCTAAAGCTACAAGTTAGTGTAGTGCGTCCTCCTCACAGTGTTCAGCTAAAACTACAAGTTAGTGTAGTGTGACCTCTGCACAGTGTTCAGCTAAAGCTACAAGTTAGTGTAGTGCGTCCTCCTCACAGTGTTCAGCTAAAACTACAAGTTAGTGTAGTGCGACCTCTGCATAGTGTTCAGCTAAAGCTACCTGTAGAAGGTCGGTGGTGTTTTCCTGATCCTATCACTACCGCAGGCAGCTAAATAAGCTACAAGTTAGTTTTTTGCGAGCTCTGCACAGTGTTCAGCTAAAGCTACCTGTAGAAGGTCGGTGGTGTTTTCCTGATCCTATCACTACCGCAGGCAGCTAAATAAGCTACAAGTTAGTTTTTTGCGAGCTCTGCACAGTGTTCAGCTAAAGCTACCTGTAGAAGGTTGGTGATGTTTTCCTGATCTTATCTCTACCGCAGGCAGCTAAATAAGCTACAAGTTAGTTTTCTTCGAGCTCTGCACAGTGTTCAGCTAAAGCTATCTGTAGAAGGTTGGTGGTGTTTTCCTGATCCTATCACTACCGCAGGCAGCTAAATAAGCTACAAGTTAGTTTTTTCCGACCTCTGCACAGTGTTCAGCTAAAGCTACCTGTAGAAGGTTGGTGGTGTTTTCCTGATCCTATCACTACCGCAGGCAGCTAAATAAGCTACAAGTTAGTTTTTTCCGACCTCTGCACAGTGTTCAGCTAAAGCTACCTGTAGAAGGTTGGTGGTGTTTTCCTGATCCTATCACTACCGCAGGCAGCTAAATAAGCTACAAGTTAGTTTTTTGTGAGCTCTGCACAGTGTTCAGCTAAAGCTACCTGTAGAAGGTTGGTGGTGTTTTCCTGATCCTATCACTACCGCAGGCAGCTAAATAAGCTACAAGTTAGTTTTTTGCAAGCTCTGCACAGTGTTCGGCTAAAGCTACCTGTAGAAGGTTGGTGGTGTTTTCCTGATCCTATCACTACCGCAGGCAGCTAAATAAGCTACAAGTTAGTTTTTTACGAGCTCTGCACAGTGTTCAGCTAAAGCTACCTGTAGAAGGTTGGTGGTGTTTTCCTGATCCTATCACTACCGCAGGCAGCTAAATAAGCTACAAGTTAGTTTTTTGCGAGCTCTGCACAGTGTTCAGCTAAAGCTACCTGTAGAAGGTTGGTGGTGTTTTCCTGATCCTATCACTACCGCAGGCAGCTAAATAAGCTACAAGTTAGTTTTTTGCGAGCTCTGCACAGTGTTCAGCTAAAGCTACCTGTAGAAGGTTGGTGGTGTTTTCCTGATCCTATCACTACCACAAAAAACCAAATAAGGGCAACACCACAAGACAGAGATCGCACAGAAACTCCCAACCACAGAAACATCCCACCAATAATATTCAAGGGAAAAGGAAAGAGGGGCAACTCCCGACCCTTACCTAGTACAAGCGCATCTATTACTTTTTGTATTTCATCCTCTGAGAACTCCTGTTCTAACTGCTCTACTTCAATTTTCGTTAAAGTTGGCATAGGGGTATATTTTATATATTGATATGTACTCTGTTGGAACTTTTCAGGATCATTCTCTGCTAGTTGGTTAGTGATATTATATAACCTATTATAAAACGAATAGAAAGTTCTAAGGATCCCCTTCGGCTCATATGTTACATCACCTGTTTCCATTTTAACCTTTACGATAGATTATGTGTTGACTCGTTGACGCAGCACCCTAGCTAACAGTTTTCCTGGCTTATTTCCCTGTTGATAATTTAAAGTACGGCTTTTATCTCTAACCCGGAGTGTTTGTTCATTTAACAAAGTTTGTAACTCAGATCTTTTTTCTGTTAATTCCACTAATTTTTCCGACAATAACGTTAGCTTATGTTGCGTTTCCAGTTTCGTTATTTCCTTTGGGAGATCAGCTATTCGATTCCCTTTAACTTTTTAAAATCTAGAATTGTGTTTTATAAATAAACCCCGTACTACACATTTTAGTGTTTCCCACTGAATTGGTAGGGAAGTATTATCCCTTGCATGATCCTTTGTAAAGTTCAATATAGCTGCTCTGATCTCTTCTACACAGGCCTCATCAAATAATAGATTATCATTTAGCTTCCATGAGCCTCTTATACCAATCCCGTTGGATATGGCTATCACCAAAAATATAGGCATATGATCTGACCAAATCGCACTGCCAATGTCAGAAGAAGAGGTCGCCGCCGTTCCCAACTGGTTAGTTAGAAAATAATTGAGTCTATTGTATGTACCATGGACTTTTGAGTGGAACATACAGTCACGTTCTAATGGATGAAAGACCCTCCATGTATCCACCAATTGGTGCTTTTCCATCATTTCTCTAAATTTCTTTTTATCTCTACTCTTCTGAGACATTGAAGGAGCTGTGGTGTCTAAATCTCGGTCAAGAACAAAATTAAGGTCTCCGCCTATTATTGTTGTCCCTTCTGCTCTTTCCTTAAGATCTGTTAACAAATGTGTTCCTATCTTTATCTGTTCATAATTAGGTAGATATACATTAATAAGGGTATACTTTTTGCCATATATAACGAGTTTTAATAGTAATGCTCTTCCATCTCTGTTTCTCCAGCTTTCCAAAACCTGATGAGGTATTGACTTATGTATTGCTATGGAGACACCCCTTGATTTCGAATAAGTAAAGGAGTCATGGTACCATGTTGTATAATGCCTATTCTGTATGTTAGGTATGTGATTTGCCCAAAAATGCATCTCCTGAAAGAGGGCAATACCAACCTTTTGTTTATAGAGAGAGTATAGGATCTGTGATCTTTTCGTTGCAGAGTTTAACCCTCTAACATTATAAGAACAAATTTTAATCGTACCCATATAGTGGGAGAGGGAAAAAAAACCCTACCTCCCACACAACAACCTTTCCCACCCGCCTAAATAACACCCCCTCAAACGTACAGTTACTCAACACTCAACCACACCACACCAATCTCTCACTATCTACTTGACTCGCTAGAGTCAAACCTTACTTAGTAAGTTCCATAAATTGGGGGATAAAAAGGGGTTTTCCCAGAAAAGATGCAAAGTACTACATTACAAAAAGGATTTATTCCCATAATTCTACAAAAAGAGGGAGGAAAAAGCAGGGAGGGAAAGAGGGGAGACAAGAGAGAGAAAGAGGAGAGAAAAAAAAGGGGGGCCCCACCTCTTACAGTAAAGAACCCTCTACGTAGTTTAAGGTTAAACCTCTTTTCTTCTAATTTTAATGAGTGGCCATGAGTCTTGTTAAACTATCTTCTGCGAAAAAGTTTTATTTCTATTGTAGGGTCACCAGTATGGTATTTGTATATTGAAATCATATCCCCTCTCAAGCGTCTCTTCTCCAGAGTGAATAAGTTCAGTGCTCGCAACCTTTCCTCATAACTAAGATCCTCCAGACACTTTATTAGATTTGTTGCCCTTCTTTGTACTCGCTCCATTTCCAGTACATCCTTCCTGAGGACTGGTGCCCAGAACTGGACAGCATACTCTAGGTGCGGCCGGACCAGAGTCTTGTAGAGTGGGAGAATTATGGTTTTATCTCTGAAGTTGATCCCCTTTTTAATGCATGCCAATATTCCGTTTACTTTGTTAGCAGCAGCTTGGCATTGCATGCCATTGCTGAGCCTATTATCTACTAGGACCCCCAGGTCCTTTTCCATCCTAAATTCCCCCAGAGGTTCTCCCCCAATGTATAGATTGCATTCATATTTTTGCCACCCAAATGCATTATTTTACATTTTTCTACATTAAACCTCATCTGCCATGTAGTTGCCCACCCCATTAATTTGTTCAGATCTTTTTGCGAGGTTTCCACATCCTGCGGAGAAGTTATTGTCCTGCTTAACTTAGTATCATCTGCAAATACAGAGATTGAACTGTTTATCCCATCCTCCAGGTCATTTATGAACAAATTAAATAGGACTGGTCCCAGCACAGAACCCTGGGGAACCCCACTACCCACCCCTGACCATTCCGAGTACTCCCCATGTATCACCACCCTCTGAGCTCGCCCTTGTAGCCAGTTTTCAATCCATGTACTCACCCTATGGTCCATGCCAACAGACCTTATTTTGTACAGTAAACGTTTATGGGGAACTGTGTCAAATGCTTTTGCAAAATCCAGATAAACCATGTCTACGGGCCTTCCTTTATCTAGATGGCAACTCACCTCCTCATAGAAGGTTAGTAGATTGGTTTGGCAAGAACGATTCTTCATGAATCCATGCTGATTACGGCTAATGATACCGTTCTCATTACTAAAATCTTGTATATAGTCCCTTATCATCCCCTCCAAGAGTTTACATACTATTGATGTTAGGCTAACTGGTCTGTAATTCCCAGGGATGTATTTTGGGCCCTTTTTAAATATTGGTGCTACATTGGCTTTTTTTCCAATCAGCTGGTACCATTCCAGTCAGTAGACTGTCTGTAAAAATTAGGAACAACGGTCCGGCAATCACTTGACTGAGTTCCCTAAGTACCCTCGGATGCAAGCCATCTGGTCCCGGTGTCATTTTGAAAGACATAAAAATATCACACAAAAAAAACCCCTCCCTAACCCACCCCCCTAAATTTATTGAGGTTCTATCTATATGCCAATGTTATACTGAACAACAATACATATATTATATTCCAATCTCTTCATAGTGATTTACATCAATAACTCTCTACTACCATACCCTCCTGTCAAACACTTTCCATAACTAAGTAAAACAATGTTATATATACCACAAATATAACCCATCCACACACAAAAAAAAAAGAAAAAAAAAGAAAAAAGAAGAACCCCCATAACCCACCCCCCTATATTCATTCAGGTTCTATCTATAGGCCACAGTGATACTAACCAACAGTGCATATATTATATTGCAATCTTTTCATAGTGATTTACATAGAAAACTCTGTGTTGCCAAACCCTCCTATCAAACATTTCCATTACCTAAATATTACAGTGTTATATATCCCACACATATACCCCATCAAAAGGAAGAAAAGAAAAGAAGGAAAAAAACAAAAAAAACCCACCCCTCAAACAATACAAATAAATTCAGTAAACATAAGCGATTCAAACAATAGTGCATAAAATATATTCCAACCCCAACATACCACCCTTTTAACCACTTTCCGACCGCCTCACGCAGATATACTGCGGCAGAATGGCACGGGCAGGCAAAGTAATGTATGGGTACGTTACTTGCCTCCCGCAGGCGGGGGGTCCAATCGGACCCCCCCGGTCCCCGAGGCGGTCTTCTGTCTGGGAGCGATCAGAGGTGAGGGGGAGGCCATCCATTCATGGCCACCCCCTCGCGATCGCTCCCAGCCAATGAGATTCTTCCTCTGCCGCTGTTTAGTAAACAGCGGCAGAGGAAGTGATGGCATCGCTCCTCGGCTCAGTATTTTCCGTTACGGCGCCAAGGAGAGAAGACATCGATGTGAGTTGCACAACACAACACACACAGTAAAACACACCAGGCACACTTTACACCTCCCATTACCCCCCGATCACCCCCCCATCACAGCGACACCAAGCAGTTTTTTTTTCTGATTACTGCATTGGTGTCATTTGTGACAGTTAGAAGTGGTAGGGCAGTTAGGTTTAGCCCCCTTTAGGTTTGGGATACCCCCCAACCCCCCTAATAAAGTTTTAACCTCTTGATCACCCCCCGTCGCCAGTGTCACTAAGCGATTGTTTTTCTGATCACTGTATTAGTTTCACTGGTGACGCTAGTTAGGGAGGTAAATATATAGGTTCGCCGTCAGCGTTTTATAGCATCAGGGACCTCCATATACTACCTAATAAAGGTTTTAACCCCTTGATTGCCCCCTATTTAAATCTTTCACCAGTGATCACCGTATAACTGTTACGGGTGACGCTGGTTAGTTAGTTTATTTTTTATAGTGTCAGGGCACCCGCCGTTTATTACCTAATAATGGTTTAGCCCCCTGATCGCCCGGCGGTGATCCCTGTGATCGCTAACAGTTTTTTTTGTAGTGTTTTGGTGAACTGGCAAGCACCAGCCCCAGGCAGCGTCAGGTTAGTGCCAGTACCGCTAACACCCAAGCACGCACCGTATACCTCCCTTAGTGGTATAGTATCTGAACAGATCAATATCTGATCTGATCAGGTCTATAATAGCGTCCCCAGCAGTTTAGGGTTCCCAAAAACGCACTGTAAGCAGGATCAGCCCAGATACCTGTTGGCACCTGCATTTTGCCCCTCTGCCCAGCCCACCCAAGTGCAGTATTGATCGATCACTGTCACTTACAAAACACTAAACACATAAATGCAGCGTTTGCAGAGTCAGGCCTGATCCCTGCGATCGCTAACAGTTTTTTTGGTAGCGTTTTGGTGAACTGGCAAGCACCAGCTGCCTAGTACACCCCGGTTGTAGTCAAACCAGCACTGCAGTAACACTTGGTGACGTGGCGAGTCCCATAAGTGCAGTTCAAGCTGACGAGGTGGCAAGCACAAGTAGTGTCCCGCGGCCACCAAGAAGAAGACAGACACAGGCCTGTCGTGCCAATAATGCCCTTCCTGCTGCATTCGCCAATCCTAATTGGGAACCCACCACTTCTGCAGCACCCGTACTTCCCCCATTCACATCTCCAACCAAATGCAGTCGGCTGCATGAGAGGCATTTTCTTTATGTCCTCCCGAGTACCCCTACCCAACGAACCCCCCCAAAAAAGATGCTGTGTCTGCAGCAAGCGTGGATATAGGCGTGACACCCTCTATTATTGTCCCTCCTGTCCTGACAATCCTGGTCTTTGCATTGGTGAATGTTTTGAACACTACCATACACTAGTTGAGTATTAGCGTAGGGTACAGCATTGCACAGACTAGACACACTTTCACACTCTCAAAATGCTATCGCATTTTGAGAGACCCAAACCTGGAAACGGTTACAGTTATAACAGTTACAGTTACAAAAAAAAGTGTAAATAAAAAAACACAAAGAAATATAAAGAATAAAAAAAAATAGTTGTTTTATTTTTCTCTCTCTCTCTCTATTCTCCTCTATTGTTCTGCTCTTTTTTACTGTATTCTATTCTGCAATGTTTTATTGTTATTATGTTTTATCATGTTTGCTTTTCAGGTATGCGATTTTTTATACTTTACTGTTTACTGTGTTTTATTGTTAACCATTTTTTTGTCTTCAGGTACGCCATTCAGCTGCAGCGCGGATTTATTTATCTTGACAGCAACACGATATATAAAGCCGTGACTCCAGCGGAGGTGATATATGCCAAAGCATGGGGGCAGCAGGGGCGGAGGAGCGATTAGCGATTATTGTCATAAAAAGTGTTTGGGGACCTGGGTCCTGCACCAGGGGACATGGATCAATGCAAAAAAAACTTTTAAAACCGGCCGTTTTTTCAGGAGCAGTGATTTTAATAATGCTTAAAGTCAAACAATAAAAGTGTAATATCCTTTTAAATTTTGTAGCTGGGGGGTGTCTATAGTATGCCTGTAAAGGGGCGCATGTTTCCCGTGTTTAGAACAGTCTGACAGCAAAATGACATTTCAAAGGAAAAAAGCCATTTTAAACTACTCGCGGCTATTGCATTGCCGGTCCGACAATACACATAGAAGTTCATTGATAAAAACGGCATGGGAATTCCCCACAGGGGAACCCCGAACCAAAATTTAAAAAAAAAATGACGTGGGGGGTCCCCCTAAATTCCATACCAGGCCCTTCAGGTCTGGTATGGATTTTAAGGGGAACCCCGCACCAAAAAAAAAAAAAGGAGTGGGGTCCCCCCAAAAATCCATACCAGACCCTTATCCGAGCACGCAACCTGGCAGGCCGCAGGAAAAGAGGGGGGATGAGAGAGCGCCCCCCCTCCTGAACCGTACCAGGCCACATGCCCTCAACATTGGGAGGGTGCTTTGGGGTAGCCCCCAAAACACCTTGTCCCCATTTTGATGAGGACAAGGGCCTCATCCCCACAACCCTGGCCGGTGGTTGTGAGGGTCTGCGGGCGGGGGGCTTATCGGAATCTGGAAGCCCCCTTTAACAAGGGGACCCCCAGATTCCGGCCCCCCCTGTGTGAAATGGTAAGGGGGTACAAAAGTACCCCTACCATTTCACTAAAAAACTGTCAAAAATGTTAAAAATGACAAGAGACAGGTTTTGACAATTCCTTTATTTAAATGCTTCTTCTTTCTTCTATCTTCCTTCATCTTATTCTTCTTCTTCTGGTTCTTCTGGCTCTTCTGTTCCGACGCGCAAAGTGCCACGCATGCTCAGAAGAAATTCCGACACGGGACAGCTCGTTCTGGTAAACTTAGCGTTCGCAATGGATACAGCACTTTCGTCACGCTGCAATGTTCAAAATGGTTTAATACAGCGCACTTTCTTCTTCTTTATAATGTGACAAGAATTAAGTCGTTTTGCTGCTCATATTCACACACACTTCTCACAAACTTTTATTTGTGTTTTTTTAGTGGGATTCCCTGAATATATTGTTATTAGTTGTCACATCTGACAGTTTTATATATTTTTTTTTTTTTTTTGGATTTTCTGCCTTTTTTTTTCTTTAATGTTTTGATTTTTTCCAAGGCTGATCTTTGTTCAATGTTATTTTTATTTTTACTCCAGAATATTTTTGGGTGTGTTTTGTGTGTCAAGTTACCCCAACACCATTGATATCTTTTATTATTTAATCTTAAGGAGATTGTTTGGTGTTGGTGTCCCTTGTTCATTTCACATTGTATATTTGAAATGTACCTGAATCCTCACAAACCAACTGTCCTTTTTGAAGTAAAACACATAGGAGAGTATAATTCAAAACAAAAATCCTTTATTAAGGGCTCAGAACCAAACAAAGAGGAAGGCAACACTGGATCAACAGGAGAAATTAGTGAAGCCTGGGACCCCCACGGCAGACATCAATTCTTGAACATCAAAATTGGTGGCCTGAGGAGTTCATATGTAAGGGAGGGCAGTCTGGTCCAGAATTCGCAGAGATCCAGATAGCAGCAGATGACATCTGTGTCCCCAGGCTGTGGTACCACAATAGGCTGCATTTTTTGGCCGACCAGACTGAACCCAGGGCAATCACTGTCTGGTCTTCCTTCCACGCTTCCTTCCGGGCTGTGGCTGTGCAGTTGGAGATGTGGCAGGAGGAGGAGGAGGACCTGGAGGAGGACTGGGAGGACCTGGAGGAGGACTGGGGGGACCTGGAGGAGAAGGAGGAGGAGGACCTGCAGGAGGAGGAGGAGGACCATCCCAAAGGTGTGTCTGAGGTGTCATTTGGCCCCTCATACCTTTCTCAAGAGCCTCCAATATGAGGGCCTCACACATGACTTGTTGGCCCTCCTCCATCCTCTGCATTTTATATGCAATGAAGGCAGCAATGTTCTCCTCCATGGTGTGGGGTGCTCCCAGGACCTCTGTAGCCCTCCAAAAGAATCCTATAGCAGCCTTCTCTAGGGCACTCCTCCTACTGCCACTTTCTCTTTTCAGGGGGGGTGGAGGGACCTGCAGATCAGCCAGCCGGCTCGGCCCGGCCACCTCCTGGCTGAGACATCCCTGTGTATGAAAAAGGGACATGGTTGTAATGTTTTGCATCATCAATCACAATCCTAAATTAGTACTCCCAACTAACATCTAGTTAACATCATTGATTGGACAAGCAGAAATATTTAGAGGAATGCTATACCTGGCTCAATCTGGGCTCCTCCACATGTGGCCTGGAAGGCCCAGGTTGGGCGTCAGAAGCCTCAGCCGGGGGGCAAGGAAGCGTGGAAGGAAGACTGGAGAGGGATGACCTGGTATCAGTCTGGCCTGCCATAAAATGCAGCCTGTCGTAGTACAACATCCTGGGGACATAGATGTCATCTGCTGCTCCGGATCTCTGCGAATCCTGGACTTTCTTGCGCTCCCTTAGATATGTGCTGCTCAGGCAACCAATTAATATCTTTAAATATGTGATGTCTGCCGTGGGGATCACCTGCGTCACAATTTCACA
This sequence comes from Aquarana catesbeiana, assembly GCF_042186555.1. NCBI lineage: Eukaryota > Metazoa > Chordata > Amphibia > Anura > Ranidae > Aquarana > Aquarana catesbeiana. The sequence continues at coordinate 134,252,487 of NC_133332.1, read as the reverse complement.
CAATTGCACCAGTGCTGCCTTCCTCTTTGTTTGGTTCTTGAAATGGGGGTGTTTAATCTCCCACAGACAGGGCAGCTCCCGTAACATATCTATGAATACTGACATGAAGTCATTATCTTTGAGTAGCATATCCATGTTCACTGCAAGACACAACACAAGACAAAGCCTAATGTCAGACAAAACTCTCCTAATCTTGTTACAACATAGGCCTCAATCTAGAAGCAGTATAGGCACAAGTTTGTCTCTTACCTTCGTTCTTATGATTGGCGCGTCCAATGCTCCTTCCTCTGCTCACAGATCGTATGTAATACGCACGCGTGTTACGCTTTATACACACTGCGCATGCGTGTAACTCCGCCCGCCCCTGACGTTCTTTCTAGTCTATTCCCCGCCCCTTTTCGTTCGGCGCAGTGGGTGAAGAGCACATGGCGGAGTTAAGGCAGGTGCATGCTAATTCTAGCAACGAGGAGGAGGAGGAGGTAAGCCCGGATCCGGACACGTCCCGATCCAGAAGGAGACGTTTTAAGGCCACAAATATGTCCTTTGGGGAGATGTTGGAGATGGTCGACATCATGAAGAAGTCCGACTATGACGGAAAGTATGGGCCTTACCCCAACCTCAACATCAGAAAGGCCAAGATCATGGCGAAAGTGGTCAAAAGCCTTCACAGGAATTTCGGGGTACGAAGATCTAAAGATCAGCTCAGGAAGCGGTGGTCGGACCTGAAGTTGAGAGAGCCAGAGCAGTACCGAAAGATCCGGAAAGTGCTGCAAAAAAGTAAGTAGTTGTGCTGTGTTCGTATTCTTTCTGTCTTTATTACATTCGTGCTGCTCCATATGCTTTGATTAATTGTAACGTTTAAAAGGGCAACTTTAATGTTCATGGGCCCATTATTCATTCGTATCAAACATTTTTCTTTCGGCCTCTAGAACACCATTGTTTAGGCCATATGCAATTTCCTACATTTTTTTTGGGCCTACTTGGATGCCAAATAGTTGTTTGTGTAGATGGGTTTGTTACTAGAATGAAATGCAAACTAGATTGTGTGTAAGGAGAGGACACTGAGCAGCTGTTTTCACATCTGGACACTGGAGCACTAGTGTGGGACACAAGAACACCATTTTTATTAGGGGGCCACACAGGTGCTCCAGTGTATACTATAGGGGGTCTCCATCTGTGAAGCTTGTACTAAACAGGTAAAGTATTGCAGCTTGACAAAGGGCAATAAAAAAAATACATCTTGGAACTCGGCTAAAATTGACAATTGTACCCCACTTCCAAGCAATGTTTCCTATTTCTAGTTCTGCCATCAAATATCTGTGTGCTAATTATACCATTTTTGTTTTACATAGGGGAGAAAAGACTCGGAGGACACCCCTCATCCGAGGAGACCAGAGACTCCCAACCTCTGGAAGAAGGGGAACTTACACCAACACAAGCTGAGCAGGAGGAAGAAGAAGACGTGGTGGAGATTGGCACCACAACAGGTGAGTGTCTGCGACCACAGGCTCAGGTAAAAGAGATGGATGGTGGCAGATTTTTGAGACCTGTTTTTTTTTTCTTTATCTCTTTTTAGGTGATCGTGATGTGAGGGATAGAGAACGCTTTACTTCAGAAAGTGCCCAGATCCTGATCGGGGAGATCATGGGGTGTAATGCCGAACTGCAAAACATCCAGCAAAAAATCCATGATGTTATTAAAAAAAATAATAACATCATTGATGTTTTGGGGCGAATTTAAAACCCCACAAAATCACTTTTTGTATTGTGGTTCAATCTTTTAAATTTTTTGGAAATGTTTTGAAAAGCCAAATTTGGAGGATGCACACAGTGTGCCAACATGTGCTATCTGCCATCACGGGAGATCAATGGACGCGTTTTGGGGGTGCAACCCCTTCCTCAATTATAAAGTCGCGTTGAGGAAGGGCTTGCTCCCCCAAAACACGTCCCTTGATCCCCCTGATGGCAGATAGCACATGTTGACATTGGTAAATTTGTGTGCATCTTTCAAATTTGGCTTTTCCAGGGGTGATTTCCCCCCATCTGAACGCTATATCAAACCCAGTTCCTAAATACTGATGTCTGATATAGCCTTCAGGTTTTACCTAATGTGAACTTTGTAAGTTCAAGTTTTTTGGCTTTCTTGTTGGTTTTACACAGGCCTGTTTTATCTGAAATTGACATTTCAATTTTTGATAATGCTACTGCAAAAATTGTTATACAAAAAACATGTTGGTTTGTTTTAAAAACCTTTGGTAAATGCACATGTGATTGTGCAGGTATAAAAAAGTGGCTTACTCAAGAATGTGTGGATTATTGTCTCAACACTACAACACTTTTGGGGTGATGTAATAGCTGTTTTATGCAAAAGTGGGGGTTATTTCCTAAGGGCAAATCCTCTTTGCACTACAAGTGCAGTTTCAGTGCAGTTGCAAGTGCACTTGTAGTGAAATGTGTTTTTGCATTTAGGAACTAACAGCCAACAGTGCTTTGTATAAGGTTACCCAATCACGACATTTTCTGCACTCAAAACATTTCTGTCAGGGTCAGCTAAAACAAACACAAGCAGTAAATGTCCACAAAGATTTTCTTTTTTTTTTTATTTTAAAAAGGCTTCACATATTGTCTGGCATATTGATAGCCCCCCTACCCGCAAAGAACTCCAGGTAGCGTAACCAGACATCACGGCACTCAGGGAGGGCAAGCCAGGACGGCCACTTTCAAGCGCCGTCAGTGTGGTTTGATGTAGGATTCCGGCCTCAGGCCCAACTGAGCCAGCATAGTTGGCCGAATGTTTCCGTAAAAAGTTATGGAGAACACAGCACGCAAGTATGGATAGGTGTCAGAAATAGGCGGAACCGGCTGGCCAGGATTCCAAATGTGTTCTCCACCACTCTTCAGGCTCTGGCCAGCCGGTAATTAAAAACCCTCTGTTCCGGGGTGAGGGTCCTCATCGGGAATGGCCGCATCAGGTGGTCCCCCAGCGCAAATGCTTCATCAGCAACGAACACAAATGGGAGTCCTTCCACATTGTCCTCTGGAGCTGGCAAGTCCAAGCTGCCATTCTGGAGACGCCTGTAGAACTCCATCTGGGCGATGACTCCACCATCGGACATCCGGCCATTCTTCCCCACGTCCACATACAAGAAGTCGTAATTAGCCGACACCACCGCCAACATCACTATACTATTAAACCCCTTGTAATTATAATAGTACGACCCCGAGTTGGGTGGTGGGACGATGTGGACGTGTTTCCCATCAATTGCCCCTCCGCAGTTAGGAAAGTCCCACCGCTGGGCAAAGTGGGAGGCCACAGTCTGCCATTCCTGTGGCGTGGAAGGAAACTGTTGAGGAAAAAACAATAAACATTACTATTTTTACTCTGAAACATGGCAAGCAGATTAGACACAAACATTATGGGGCAACCTCTAGATAGCATTTATTAAGGGGAATTTAACAAGGCCAAACTATAAGGTACACCTATCATATTCCCCCCCCCCTCTCATGGGCCATTTCTAACATTATGGGGTGTGTGGAAATCTTGGACAGGTAACCCTCTTCACTTCATTGAGAGATGAATGCCTAAATAATGGGTCTTACTTGGAACAGCCCCTCCTTAGTTACACTATTGGCAGACCACTGGACAAGTAAGAAGTGTCATAATACAAAGATATAAATACACACTGTACACATTTGAGGACATTTGGACATTATGCTATTACCTATCAAGATAATAATAGGATACAAAAACTTTAAACAGTACCATTGGAAAGTATACAGGCAGGCCCTTGCACTACATGCTTTGGGTAATTCAGCCATAAATCTGACCACAAAAGAGATGGGTATAGTGCGTATGGGTTTGGCAAAGTCAGCAGATAGATGATTGAGGATAGAGAATTTGGATCAGCTGACTTAGCAGTTGGGGGAGGGAGGGTTACTAAAAATTATTTTGGGACACCACAAAAAAAGCCTCTGGCACTCTGCCTGAATTTAAATCAAAAATAACATTACCAAACATTTTAGGGGGTGTTTGGGGTAAAGCACTACTATGGAGCAGAAAAAATACATTAAGTGACTACATGAGGTGAATATAGGCCAGGAGACACCATGCTGGGGAGGTTATTGAAGGGCAAATATGTATGAAGGACCTAAAATAATAATTACATAAAAATCCAGCATGCATGAGGACAAAGGGGACATTCACAGCATATTCCAAGCATGGTAATTAGGGAATGAGGAAAGAAATACAATATATTATCAAACATTAAAGACAATAAAATGTGATATAAAAGGATAAAAATCTTACCTTCATATACTCCTTCTGCAGGACCTGGATGATGGCAGAACAGGTCTCTGGGATGATGATACCCAGAGCCTGGGGGGAGATGCCTGTCGAGAACTTCAAGTCCTGCAGACTTCTCCCTGTGGCCAAATACCGCAAGGTAGCGACCAGCCTCTGCTCCGGAGTGATGGCTTGCCTCATGCAGGTATCCTGCCTGCTAATATAGGGGGTCAGCGAAGCCAACAAACGGTGAAATACGGGGTCTGTCATCCTGAGAAAGTTCCTGAAATCATCAGTATTATTCTCACTGATCTCACGGAGCAAAGGCATATGACAGAACTGGTCACGCTGAAGCAACCAATTTTTGGTCCATGAACTCCTCCCCACCCTGTTCATGGACTGGACTTGTGTCAAGGTCAGGACCCCAACACCAAGCCCCCGCACAGCACGAACTCTACGAGGAGTACGCATACGAAACATGGCTAGAAAACGGTCGGCTGCTCAGAACGAAGTAACAGAATGCACTGAAGAACAGCAAGGCCTGTAAAGAGCGACCTGAAAAACAGCAACGAGCAGGCAAGATCACACAGAAAACACTGATACGAACTGACTGCACGCACTGAAGAGCAGATACAAACCCACAAGCACAAACTGAATGGCAGAAAACGATCTGAAAGCCACGAGTCTGAAAAAGCGCGATTCGTCTCTCACCAAACTTTTACTAACACGAGATTAGCAAAAGGAGCCCAAAGGGTGCCGCGCTTGGTTCTGAACCGGCCTTTTCTAGTCTCGTCGTACGTGGTATACGTGACCGCGTGGTTGGCGATCGGAAATTCCGACAACTTTGTGCGACCGTGTGTAGGCAAAACAAGTTTGAGCCAACATCCGTCGGAAAAAATCCTAGGATTTTGTTGTCGGAATGTCCGAACAAAGTCCGACCGCGTGTACGCCCTATAAGTGTGTCCAGTAGTGGTTTAACTGCTTTCCTCCTAATCAGTGTGTATCTAGATAAATCCTGCAAGAGGATAAGCTGAGTACCCTCATATTCAATAGTCCGTTGTATCCGGGCGGCTGCCATAATGCTTTCTTTGATGTAAAAGAAATGTGTTCTGCATATCACATCTCTTGGAGTTCCTGCATCCTTGTCTCTAGGGCCTTGTGTCTTATGTGCTCTATCTATCTCTAAGTCTGCTGTCCTTGACCTACCCAGTAGATCGTTAAATATGCCCTGGAGTTTCAATTTCAGACCCTCCGTTCCCACTGACTCTAGCAGGCCTCTAATTCTTATGTTATTTCTTCTGCTTCTATTTTTGAGATCGTCAGAAGCATCCATTAGATACTTTAAATTTCACGTTTTTTTTTCTTCCTATGATATTAATTTTTGATCAATATAGTCCATTCTAGACAGCATAATAACCATCTTATTTTGTGTATCAGCTAAGGAAGACTTCAGTGTCTGTATTTCTGTCTTGCAAGAAGTTTCCAATCTATACATGTATTTATTCATATCCTCCCTTGTTGGTAAAGACTTTATGTATGCCTGCCAGGGATGAGCCGAACACTCCCCTGTTCGATTCGCACCAGAACATGCAAACAGGCAAAAAAAAAAGTTTTAAAAACGGCCCTTTTTTTGGGAGCAGTGATTTTAATATTGCTTAAAGTGAAACAATAAAAGTGTAATATCCCTTTATTTCGTACCTGGGGAGTGTCTATGCCTGTAAAGGAGCGAATGTTTCCCGTGTTTAGAACAGTCTGACAGCAAAATGACATTTCAAAGGAAAAAAAGTCATTTAAAACTACTTGCGGCTATTAATGCATTGCCGGTCTGACAATACACATAGAAGTTCATTGATAAAAACGGCATGGGAATTCCCCACAGGGGAACCCCAAACCATAATTTAAAAAAAAAATGACGTGGGGGGTCCCACTAAATTCCATACCAGGCCCTTCAGGTCTGGTATAGATATTAAGGGGAACCCCGGGCAAAATTTAAAGAAAAAATGACATGGGGTCCCCCTAAATTCCATACCAGGCCCTTCAGGTCCCACCCGGTGATCCCACCCCCCTCTGACGCATGGTGACTTGACGGGACTTCCCTGTGGCGTCACGGGGAATGCCACAGGGAAGTCCCGTCAAGTCACCGTGCATCAGAGGGGGGTGGGGCCCCACCCTCTGTTATTTAAGAACCGTCAGAAGAGGAGAAGTGTCACACAGCGGGAGCCTCCCTCCATGCCATCATGGATGCGGAGCGGCCCAAAAAGAAGATGAAGACAAGAAGATGAAGAGAAGAAGATCAAGAGAAGAGCAGGAACCTCCCTCCATGCCATCATGGATGCGGAGCAGCCCGAGGAGAAGAAGGGAAGAAGACGCCGGACAAGAACACCGGAGGAAGAACCAGAAGAACCAGAAGAACCAGAAGAAGAAGAAGATGGAGGAAGAAACCGAAGGAAGATAGAAGATAGAAGAAAGAAGGAAATAAAGGAATTGTCGAAAACTGTCTCTTGTCAATTTTAACATTTTTGACAGTTTTTTGTGAATGGTAGGGGTACTTTTGTACCCCCTTACCATTTCACACAGGGGGGAGGGCCGGGATCTGGGGGTCCTCTTGTTAAAGGGGGCTTCTAGATTCCGATAAGCCCCCCGCCCGCAGACCCCCACAACCACTGGCCAGGTTTGTGGGGATGATGCCCTTGTCCTCATCAACATGGGGACAAGGTGTTTCGGGGGGCTACCCCAAAGCACCCTCCCAATGTTGAGGGCATGTGGCCTGGTACAGTTCAGGAGGGGGGGCGCTCTCTCGTCCCCCCTCTTTTCCTGCGGCCTGCCAGGTTGCGTGCTCGGATAAGGGTCTGGTATGGATTTTTGGGGGGACCACAGACCGTTTTTTTTTTTATTTTGGCGCGGGGTTCCCCTTAAAATCCATACCAGACCTAAAGGGTCTGGTATAGATTTTGAGGGGGACCCCACTCCATTTTTTTTAACATTTTGGCCGGGGTTCCCCTTAATATCCATTCCAGACCTGAAGGGCCTGGTATGGAATTTAGGGGGACCCCCCACATAATTTTTTTTTTAAATTTTGGCACGGGGTTCCCCTTAATAACCATACCAGACCTGAAGGGCCTGGTATGGAATTTAGGGGGAGCCCCATGTCATTTTTTTTTTAAATTTTGGTTCGGGGTTCCCCTGTGGGGAATTCCCATGCTATTTTTATCAATGAACTTCTATGTGTATTGTCGGACCAGCAATGCATTAATAGCCGCGAGTAGTTTTAAATGACTTTTTACCTTTGAAATGTCATTTTGCTGTCAGACTGTCCCTTTACAGGCATACTATAGACACCCCCCAGGTACAAAATAAAGGGATATTACACTTTTATTGTTTCACTTTAAGCATTATTAAAATCACTGCTCCTGAAAAAACGCCGTTTTTAAAACTTTTTTGCATTGATCCATGTCCCCTGGGGCAGGACCCAGGTCCCCAAACACTTTTTATGACAATACCATGAATATAAGCCTTTAAAATCAGCACTTTTGATTTCTCCCATAGACTTTTAACGGGTGTTCCGCGGCATTCGAATTTGCCCGAACACCCCAAATTGTTCGCTGTTCGGCGAACTTGCGAACAGCTGATGTTTGAGACGAACGTGAGTTTGACTCGAACTCGAAGCTCATCCCTAATGCCTGCATATCCCAAGTGGAGTTACTTTCTGATCTCTCCTGATCCGTTGTGGGTTGCTGCACAAGGCCCAATGGGCTACTGTTGGATCTAGGCTCTGTATCCCTTACAGGGGAGGCAAAGTTCAGTTTGGATATCATAGACCCTTCAAACTGATCCTGAGGCTGTGGATGTTGAAAAAAACCCTTGATGTCTGATTTTTGAGCAGATGCGGGCCTAGGGGGGTTCTTAGTTGTTCCTCCAGTGGATCCCCTTTTTGCTTTCTGAGCATGTGTGCTTTTGGGAGGCATGTTGTAATTGGATTTCTCGGGGGAAGAAAAAAAAACAACAAAATTTGTTTACACCAATCCTTTATATATGAACCATTAATAAGGGCTTTCCACTTTCTTTAGGGTTCCACTTGATAAGTTCTCCCTTACTTATCAATCTAAAATATTTGTGACCCAGCAGTATCTGCAGAAAAAGCAAATATAGTTGCAGCAGTCCATTCTTACCCCAAAGCTTTATGTAATACTTCTGTGATCAGTTCAGTTTCTATATAATGACCGATAAGCCAACAGAAATACTCGCCTGATCCATGGGCTGTGCCCTGGGGCTCAATTCCGCTTATCTATCCACAGCTGCCCATAGAAAGCCTTCCCGGGGCTAGGCTTCGTGGGGCTTCGTGAGAAAACAGAGTGTCCTCCGCCTCCTCCGCCTCCTTGTTAACCAGGAGGACTTGGGTCGGCTCGGCTCCATTCGCGGGTTTTCGATAGAGTGCAGACTACAAGCTGTTTGGGAAGACTCGTGTACTTTCGGTAAAGTTCGACGACATACAGCTTCGCTCACCCACTCGGCGTGCTTAGCTGTCAGTGATACTAGTAGTAGGAAATTTCCTCTGTAGCTTCTCCTTTGTCACGCCAGCTTTACAGAGACACCCAGAGGATGTCTATTGGTTATCGCTCACTACAGGGGTCTTCTATGCTCTGGCTGCCAAAGTAGAACCGAAGGATAGCTGGCTTTGAAATCAGATCACTCCATGGTACAGCAGATCTCACTGCATGTTGTAGAGTGGGATAGGAGAATCATTGGGATTTAGTGCAGCTGATTGCCTGGGCAAGGAGGAGCAAAACTCAACGCACGTCCATCTCGGTCAACCCCCCGCTGTGATTTTATTATAATCGAACTGTTGCAGGCTTCTCATCACTGTTTTTCTTGACAGATGGCATATGGCACATCAAACAAAACATACATTGTAAAAAGGCCAGGGTTTGTCTTCAATTTTATAGGGATAGATAATGTGCCAATGAAAGACCGGAATTTACCGCAAGGATTGCATAAAATTGAAGTGAAATCGAACTGAAGTATTTCATTTATAAATTTTAAAACCCAACTACTAACTCCCCCAACTCCCCATTTCCCTCTAAATGATTGCTAGTTTATCTAAAATATATTTTCACTTACCTAAAGCTACAGTCACATGAAGCACCAGTCTGGAGTCTCGTATCCTCTACTTTTTACATGAGGCAAGGTACTCCTTTGGGTATGATGCTTACATGATGAGGACACTTCCTATTGGCTGCCCAGGTTCAGGGTGCTCTCAGGATGCAGAAGAAAAGTGATGGGGTCTAAAGCACCATGTAGTATGGATTTAAGAGGGATACAGGGGAATTATAATTTGTCCTTAAACAGGCTTTTAAAAAAACAGACTGAAGTTATTAGATTGATTTAAAGGAAAAAAAAACAATGGAAACAAAAGAAAATAATATAAAAAGAGAATATAATGAACGATTTGTAAATACAACTAAAAAAGAGGAACTTACCGATTCTTATGCCGCATACACACGATCGGACATTCCGACAACAAAATCCTGGGATTTATTTCCAACGGATGTTGGCTCAAGCTTGTCTTGCATACACACAGTCGCACAAATGTTGTCGGAAATTCCAATCGTCAAGAACGCGCTGACGTACAACACGTGCGATGGCACTATAAAAAGGAAATTCAATAGCCAGTGCACCACCCTTTCGGCTCCTTCTGCTAATCTCATGTTTATCTTGTGTTAGTAGAAGTTTGGTGAGAGACGATTCGCAATTTTCAGCCTCGTGCTCTTCAGTTCGTTACTGCTCTTCAGTTGGTGCTTGTGGGTTAGTATCTGGTTTTCAGTGCATACTACAGTTTCAGTTTGCATCTGGTTTTCAGTGCATATTTTTATATTACGTATTTGATTTTTAGTGTGTTCTTGTCTGCTCATTTCTAAATTTCAGCTCGCTCAGGCCTTTCTGATTTTCAGTGCGTTCTGTTAGTTCGTTCTGACCAGCCAACCGTTTTTAAGCCATGTTGCAGGTTTGTACTCATCGTAGAGTTCATGCTGTGCAGGAGCTTGGTGTTGGGGTTCTTACTTTGACCCAAGCCCAGTCCATGAACAGGGCGAGGAGGAGTTCATGGACGAAGAATTGGTTGCTGCAGCGTGACCAATTCTCGCACATGCCTTTGTTGCGGGAGATCCGTGAGAATAGTCCTGACAATTTCAGGAATTATCTCCGGATGATGGACCCCATTTTTCACTGTCTTTTGGCTTTGCTGTCCCCTTATATTATGAAGCAGGACACCTGCATGCGGCAAGCCATCACTCCCGAGTAGAGACTAGTCGCCACCTTGCAGTACTTGGTGATGGGGAGAAGTCTACAGGGCATCAAGTTCTCGACAGGCATCTCCCCCAGGCTCTGGGGACCATTATTCCAGAGACCTGTTCTGTCCTGTAGAAGGATTATATTAGGGTAACTTTTTGGACCGCCCGCCGCTGTTATACAGCGGCTGTTTGAAGGAGGATATCGTTGTTATGGCAGCAGCTAGCTGCCATAACCCTGGTATCCCCATCTTCAGCGAGCGGTCCACTGCAAGATAAAAGTGGTCTCTGCAGCGGATTTGCTGTGAGATCACTTTTATCGGTGGTGGGAGAGGGGCCCCCTCACTCCGCGATCCGGTGCCCTCCGCTGCTTACCGGAGCCGTCGGCAGTGGCAGAGGCGATCGCTTCCTTTTGGTAGCTGGGTATGGAGACAAGTGAGAGGAAGATGGCCCCCACCCATCTCCATACAATTGCTGAGCGGAAGCGACGTCAAAATGTCACTTCCTCCCACAGCTCTTAAAGGGACTTTTTTTAAATAATTTTTTTAAATTACAATTTTTTTTATTGCATTTTAGTCTGAATATGAGATCTGAGGTCTTTTTGACCCCAGATCTCATATTTAAGAGGTCCTTTCATGCTTTTTTCTATTACAAGGGATGTTTACATTCCTTGTAATAGGAATAATAGTGACAATTTAAAAAAAAAAAGACAGTGTAAAAAAAAATGTATAATTTTTGGGGTTTCTAAGTCATTTTCTAGCAAAAAAAACTGTTTTTAACTTGTAAACAACAAATCCCAGAAAGAGGCTCGGTCCTGGAGTGGTTAACATCACATTATATATATTTAACCTCTTGCTGACCGCCTAACGCAGATATACTGCGGCTGAAAAGCACGGGCAGGCAAAATCACGTACCTGGTACTTGATCTGCTTCCCGTGGGCGGGGGGCGCACCGCGCCCCCCCGGTGCCCGAGGCGGTCGCTTCGTTAGGGGAGCGATACAGGCTGAGGGAGAGACCACTCATTCATGGCCACCCCCTCGCGATCGCTCCCAATGAATGAGAATCTTCCACTGCTGCTGTAATGTAAAGAGCGGCAGAGGAAGTGATGTAATCTCTCCTCGGGTCGGTATTTTCCGTTCAAGGAGAGAAGACATCTGAGTAAGTGCACCAACACCATACTTACAGTAAAACACACTAGGCACACTTTTCACCACCCATCACCCCCCGATCACCCCCGATCACCCACTGATCACACCCCTTGTCACAGTGACACCAATAGCAGTTTTTTTTATTACCGCATTGGTGTCAGTTTGTGACAGTTAGAATTGGTAGGGCAGTTAGTGTTAGCCCCCTTTAGGTCTAGGATACCCCCTAACCCCCCTAATAAAGTTTTAACCCCTTGATCACCCCCATCGCCAGTGTCACTAAGCGATCGTTTTTCTTAGTTAGGGAGGTAAATATATAGGTTCGCCGTCAGCGTTTTATAGCGTCAGGGACCCCCATATACTACCTAATAAAGGTTTTAACCCCTTGATTGTCCCCTAGTTAACCCTTTCACCAGTGATCACCGTATAACTGTTACAGGTGATGCTGGTTAGTTAGTTTATTTTTTATAGTGTCAGGGCACCCGCCGTTTATCACCTAATAAAGGTTTAATCCCCTGATCACCCGGCAGGTGATACAAGTTAGGTTTTAGGGTCAGATAGGGTCTGTGTCGCCCCAGGCAGCGTCAGGTTAGTGCCAGTACCACTACCACCCACGCACGCACCATACACCTCCCTTAGTGGTATAGTGTCTGAACGGATCAATATCTGATCTGATCAGATCTATACTAGTGTCCCCAGCAGTTTAGGGTTCCCAAAAGTGCAGTGTTAGTGGGATCAGCCCAGATACCTGCTAGCACCTGCATTTTGCCCCTCCGCCCGGCCCAGCCCAGCCCACCCAAGTGCAATATCGATTGATCACTGTCACTTACAAAACACTAAACACATAACTGCAGTGTTCGCAGAGTCAGGCGTGATCCCTGCGATCGCTAACAGTTTTTTTGGTAGCGTTTTGGTGAACTGGCAAGCACCAGCCCCAGGCAGTGTCAGGTTAGTGCCAGTAGCGCTAACACCCAAGCATGCACCGTACGCCTCCCTTAGTGGTATAGTATCTGAACGGATCAATATCTGATCCGATCAGATCTATACTAGCGTCCCCAGCAGTTTAGGGTTCCCAAAAATGCAGTGTTAGAGGGATTAGCCCAGATACCTGCTAGCACCTGTGTTTTGCCCCTTCGCCCAGCCCATCCCAGCCCACCCAAGTGCAGTATCGATCGATCACTGTCACTTACAAAACACTAAACACATAACTGCAGCGTTCGCTAAGTCAGGCCTGATCCCTGCAATCGCTAACAGTTTTTTTGGTAGCGTTTTGGTGAACTGGCAAGCACCAGCGGCCTAGTACACCCGGTCGTAGTCAAACCAGCACTGCAGTAACACTTGGTGACGTGGCGAGTCCCATAAGTGCAGTTCAAGCTGGTGAGGTGGCAAGCACAAATAGTGTCCCGCGGCCACCAAGAAGGAGACAAACACAGGCCCGTCGTGCCCATAATGCCCTTCCTGCTGCATTCGCCAATCCTAATTGGGAACCCACCACTTCTGCAGCACCCGTACTTCCCCCATTCACATCCCCAACCAAATGCAGTCGGCTGCATGAGAGGCATTTTCTTTATGTCCTCCCGAGTACCCCTACCCAATGAACCCCCCGAAAAAGATGTCGCGTCTGCAGCAAGCGCAGATATAGGTGTGACACCCGCTATTATTGTCCCTCCTGTCCTGACAATCCTGGTCTTTGCATTGGTGAATGTTTTGAACGCTACCATACACTAGTTGAGTATTAGCGTAGGGTACAGCATTGCACAGACTAGGCACACTTTCACAGAGTCTCCCAAGATGCCACCACATTTTGAGAGACCCGAACCTGGAAACGGTTACAGTTATAAAAGCTACAGTTACAAAAAAAGTGTAAAAAAAAAAAAAAAAACACAAAAAAATATATAAAATAAAAAAAAACAAAAATAGTTGTTGTTTTATTGTTCTCTCTCTCTATTCTCTCTCTATTGTTCTGCTCTTTGTTTACTGTATTCTATTCTGCAATATTTTATTGTTATTATGTTTTATCATGTTTGCTTTTCAGGTATGCAATTTTTTACTTTACTTTACTTTACTGTTTACTCTGTTTTATTGTTAACCTTTTCTTTTGTTTTCAGGTACGCCATTCAGCTGCAGCGCAGATTTATTTATCTTGATAGCAACAGCGTTTGCTCCCACAATACATAAAGCCGTGACTTCAGCACTGTCGGAGGTGATATATGCCGAAGCATGGGGGCAGCAGGGGCGGAGGAGTGATTTGCTCCTAACTTTTGGGGCGGATGCCCCCATGCTTCGGCATATATAAATGGTGCATGTATGCCCATCATTAGAAGTGGGTGGATGAAGGGAGGTATTCTAATGGTGGGCATACCCACCATTCAATCTCTTTTTTTCGTTCAGCCCACAGGCTGCATGAAAAAAAATATTACAATATATGCCCAACAAGGACCAGCAACATACTGGTATGTTGCTGGACTTTGAGTGGTTATACCAGAATGATGCCTCCAGGTTTAGGTGTCATCTTGGTATCATTCTTTTCAGCCAGCGGTTGGCTTTCATGTAAAAGCAATCCTAGCGGCTAATTAGCCTCTAGACTGCTTTTACAAGCAGTGGGAGGAAATGTCCCCCCCTCCCACCGTCTTCCATGTTTTTCTCTGGCTTTCCTGTCCCAACAGGGAACCTGAGAATGCAGCTGGTGATTCGGCCACCTGACCATAGAGCTGATCAGAGACGAGAATGGCTCCAATCATCTCTATGACCTAAGAAACCGGAAGCTACGAGCATTTCATGACTGATTTTGCCGGATGTAAACAGCGCCATTGGGAAATTGGGAAAGCATTTTATCACATTGATCTTGGTGTGGTCAGATGCTTTGAGAGCAGAGGAGGGCAGAGGAGAGACCCCATTTTTTTCAAAAAAGAGTACCTGTCACTACCTATTGCTATCATAGGGGATATTTACATTCCCTGACATAACAATAAAAATGATTAAAAAAAATATGAAAGGAACAGTTTAAAAATAAGATAAAAAAGCAAAAAAAATAATAAAGAATAAAAAAAAAAAAAGCACCCCTGCCCCCCCCCCCCTGCTCTCGTGCAAAGGCGAACACAAACGTTGGTCTGGCATCAAATGTAAACAGCAATTGCACCATGCATGTGAGGTATCACCGCTAAGGTCAGATTGAGGGCAGTAATTTTAGCAGTAGACCGCCTCTGTAAATCTAAATCTAACTCGGCCTAAGATCATCTTTTTAATTAAATCAAACATTTGGGCAATATAGTGTGTTTTAGTGCATTAAAATTTAAAAAAGTGTGTTTTTTTCCCCAAAAAATGCGTTTGAAAAATCGCTGCGCAAATACTGTGTGAAAAAAAATGAAATACCCACCATTTTAATTTGTAGGGCCTTTGCTTTAAAAAAAATATATAATGTTTAGGGTTAAAAGTAATTTTCTTGCAAAAAAAATATTTTTTCATGTAAACAAATAGTGTCAGAAAGGGCTTTGTCTTCAAGTGGTTAGAAGAGTGGGTGATGTGTGACATAAGCTTCTAAATGTTGTGCATAAAATACCAGGACAGTTCAAAACCCCCTCAAATGACCCCATTTTGGAAAGTAGACACCCCAAGCTATTTGCTGAGAGGCATGTCGAGTCCATTGAATATTTTATATTGTGACACAAGTTGCGGGAAAAAGAATTTTTTTTTTTTTTTGCACAAAGTTGTCACTAAATGATATATTGCTCAAACATGCCATGGTCATATGTGGAATTACACCCCAAAATACATTCTGTTGCTTCTCCTGAGTACGGGGATACAACATGTATGAGACTTTTTGGGAGCCTAGCCGCATACGCGGCCTCAAAAACCAAGCACTGCCTTCAGGGTTTCTAAGGGTGTAAATTTTTGATATCACTCCTCACTGCCTATCACAGTTTCGGAGGCCATGGAATGCCCAAATGGCACAACCCCCCCCCCCCCCAAATGACCTCATTTTGGAAAGTAGACACTCCAAGCTATTTGCTGAGAGGTATGGTGAGTATTTTGCAGACCTCACTTTTTGTCGCAAAGTTTTGAAAATTGAAAAAAGAAAAAAAAATGTTCTTTTCTTTCTTCATTTTCAAAAACAAATGAGAGCTGCAAAATACTCACCATGCCTCTCGGCAAATAGCTTGGGGTGTCTACTTTTCAAAAAGGGGTCATGGGGGGGGGGTTGTGCCATCTTGGCATTTTATGGCCTTGGAAACTGTGATAGGTAGTGAGGAGTGAAATCAAATTATATGCCCTTAGAAATCCTGAAGGCGGTGATTGATTTTCGGGGCCCCGTACGCAGCTAGGCTCCTGAAAAGTCCCACACATGTGGTATCTCCATACTCAGCAGAAGCAGCAGAATGTATTTTGGGGTGTAATTCCACATATGCCCATGGCATGTTTGAGCAATATATAATTTAGTGACAACTTTGTGCAAAAAAAAAAAAAAAGTTTGTCATTTTCCTGCAACTTATGGCAAAATATAAAATATTCCATGGACTCAACATGCCTCTCAGCAAATAGCTTGGGGTGTCTACTTTCCAAAATGGGGTCATTTGGGGGGGTTGAACTGTCCTGGCATTTTATGGCCTTCAAAACTGTGATAGGTAGTGAGGAGTAAAATCAAAAATTTACGCCCTTAGAAATCGTAAAGGCGGTGCTTGGTTTTTGGGGCCCCGTAGGCAGCTAAGCTCCCAAAAAGTCCCACACATGTGGTATCCCCATACTCAAGAGAAGCAGCTAAATGTATTTTGGGGTGCAATTCCACATATGCCCATGGCCTGTGTGAGCAATATATCATTTAGTGACAACTTTTTGTACATTTATTTTTTTGTCATTATTCAATCACTTGGGACAAAAAAATTAATATTCAATGGGCTCAACATGCCTCTCAGTAATTTCCTTGGGGTGTCTACTTTCCAAAATGGGGTAATTTGGGGGGGTTTTGTACTGCCCTGCCATTTTAGCACCTCAAGAAATGACATAGGCAGTCATAAACTAAAAGCTGTGTAAATTCCAGAAAATGTACCCTAGGTTGTAGACACTATAACTTTTGCGCAAACCAATAAATATACGCTTATTGACTTTTTTTACCAAAGACATGTGGCTGAATACATTTTGGACTAAATGTATGACTAAAATTGAGTTTATTAGATTTTTTTAATAACAAAGAGTAGAAAATATCATTTTTTTTTCAACATTTTCGGTCTTTTTCCATTTATAGCGCAAAAAATAAAAACCACAGAGGTGATCAAATACCATCAAAAGAAAGCTCTATTTATGGGAACAAGAGGATGCAAATTTCGTTTGGGTATAGCATTGCATGACCACGCAATTAGCAGTTAAAGCTACGCAGTGCCAAATTGTAAAAAGTGCTCTGGTCAGGAAGAGGGTAAATCCTTCCGGGGCTGAAGTGGTTAAATAAATGTATTTTTAAAATAAATTTGTATTTTAAACTGAAAAAATATTTCCTTTGATTTACTGCTTGTGTTTGTTGTAGCTGTCTCACAGGTTATCCAATGGGCTTTTTTTGGCCATTTTCTTCAATAGCGTAAACGTAATTTCTTGGATACATGAGGTGACAATCTCTTCTTCAGCTAACTATTATGTTGTGGTTCTGCTACACACACACCTTGTTTTTGTTGTTAATGTATGTAATGCATTAATGATAATAATATTTATTATTTTCAGCACCCTGAATTAATTTTTTGGAGTGACAAAAATGGCCTGATTGATGCAAATTATAAAGCACTGTGGGTGTTATTTACTAAAGGAAAATCCACTTTGCACTACAAGTGCACTGAAAATGCACTGAAAGTGCACTTGTAGTGCAAAATGTATTTGCCTTTAGGAAATAACCCCCATTGTCACTGTGAACACCAACTTAAGCCACAAACTGCTATTGAGCATTGAAAGAAGAAGCCACACATTGTTGAGTAGAACATTTTTTACTCTGTGCACATTCACATGTGTGTTTAGAAAAGGGTTTTTGAACAAAACAACTTTTTTTTGATAACATTTTTTTTTGGACGGTAGAAATAACCTTTTTTGTGGTAAGCAGGCATGTTTTTGAAAACATAAAACACATCACTAGAAGCCATCTCCTGCGTTCCTGTTTAAAGACTGGCTTTGCTGACATCCCTTCTGGCACCTTATCCTGCTGGCTGTTCCTCTACTTGGATCCCTGCTGCTGCGCCAGTCTCTGTGCAGGCCCTCGCATTGAGTACTACCTCTATAAGAGGTATGTCTGGTTCCGCTCCGCTTCCCCAGCGATTTGAGATGCTACCCCAGGCGTTTCCCATGGACAGAAGCAAAGTAGGGTTTGTGATATCTTTGCTTTCTGAGAGAGCCTTGGCCTGGGCTAACCCTCTATGGGAGATGCAAAAACCTGTTGTCTTGAGTTACCCTGAGTTTGTGGCCTCCTTTAAAAGGGTATTTGACGTTTCCACATGCTCCGCTTCTGCTGCCAAGTGCCTAATGTCCATCAAACAGAGTACGAAAACTGTTGCCGACTATGCCATTGAGTTCCGTACTCTGGCAGCAGAGGTTGCTTGGAACAATGAGGCCCTCGTGGCTGCTTTTTCTCATGAGCTCTCAGATTCCATCAAGGATGAGATAGCAGCCCGAGATATACCCACTGAGCTGGAGAGCTTGATCTCATTTACCATCCTCATTGACTCCAGACTCAGAGAAAGACTTTCTTTTAAGGAGCGCTTGTGGAAGCCTCCTGTACATTTGCCTCCAAGCTTTGCAGTCCCACCCGTGCCTCCCTCACTTCCCATGTCTCCTGGTACCGAGTCAGTCAGTGAAGAGGAACCCATGCACTTGGGCTTCACGAATCTCTCTGTGGATGAGAGAGCCTTTAGGAGGAGGGAGAGATTGTGCCTTTATTGTGGCCAGGCAGGTCACTTATTGAAGTCTTGTCCTACCCATCCTGGGAACACCTGAACCTTGAAGTCCTATCATGGACAGACCTTAGGTGGTGTTGTGTCATCCCCAGTTATCCAGAAGGATAAGTCCCTGGTTTCGGTCACCCTTTCTTGGGCTAAGTCATGTATCGAGATACAGGCTCTAATCGACTTTGGGGCTGCAGGCCTGTTCATTGATGCTGCCTTTGTATCAAAGCACTTGATTCCACTGCAGCTGCGTGACACTCCACTTGCCACTGAGGCTCTTGACGGGAGACCTCTACAGCCTGCCCATGTGACTCATGAGACGGTTCCGTTGTCCATGGCCGTAGGAGATCTTCACCATGAGATAATCCAATTCCAAGTGATTTCCTCTCCTAAGTATCCGCTGGTTATTGGTTATGCTTGGTTACAGAGGCACAACCCCTCTTTTGATTGGCTCCGTGCTGGGGTTCTCTCCTGGTCACCATGGCACAGTGGTGTAGTGGGTAGCACTCTCACCTAGCAGTAAGAAGGGTTGCTGGTTCAAATACCAACCACGACACTACCTGCCTGGAGTTTGCATGTTCTCCCTGTGCCTGCGTGGGCATTCTCAAGCAGGATCCCATCCTCAATCCAGTTCTGCCACCCAAACCAGTAGTTGTGTTTCGAAAATCCAAAGATCTTAGAAGCCTAATAGCTCTGAGTAGAATACGAAAACCTCAGAACCAAACCAAGACCCCCACTGGCAATTGGGCATCCATCTTCGACCAGAAAGGCAACTACAAGTGTGGAACCAAAAACTGTGGAGCCTGTGCCTTCATGGCACACCGCAAAAAAGAAATCATGGGGTCCGACGGCCAGTACCACAAAATCAAACAGTTCATCAATTGCGGTACCTCCTATGTAGTCTATGGTCTTATCTGTCCATGTGGTCTTCTGTATGTTGGGCGCACAATACGTCCACTCAGGACAAGATTTAACGAACACAAATGCAGCATAATCAATAGTAACTCGTACCATCAGAGTAAAAATAAAAAATGCCACAGCTATTCAGTACCTAGGCATTTCAGAGAATGTCATAACAGCAATCCAACAGGCATCAAAGTGTTTGGCATTGAAGCTATCAAAAAAGACGCTCACAATGGGAGGAGATTCAGAAGACTCTGTAAACAAGAATCATTCTGGATTTTCACTCTTGAGTCATTTGTTCCCGATGGAATGAATGAAGATCTAGATATCCACGGTGCCATCTAGATACAGAATATCACCATCATGCTTTGCCCCCCCCTCTATCCTAGCCATCCCCAGCCCCCCCCTTATTACCTGTGATCCCCTTCATATCATCACCATCATTCCACCATACGGTAAACCCTGTATACCCTCTCCTGTCCCCGCAGTTTCATGTACACCATTTCTCCTCATATTATCCACCTCTGCTGTTATACAACCCATATAAACCTGCGTGTGTACATGTGTGTGTATGTGTATGTGTATGTATATATGTGTATATATGTATGTATGTATATATATATATATATATATATATATATATATATATATATACATATATATATATATATATATATATATATATATATATATATATATATATATATGTGTGTGTGTGTGTATGTGTATATATGTATATATATATATATGTACATGTTCTGCACGAAATACCTCCGGTTCACTATTCAAATCATAGTCACACTTTTCATATCACATTACTTTATATGGCTTAATTGGATTCAATAATAGCCTTTTCATTCATGCCCTCGGACCTGCCCCCCAGAGTCTTTTAAACCCCCAGCACAACCTCATCACAAAACCTTTCCTATCCCTAGGCAGCAAGACGCTTTCTATCCAGCCATCAGCTGCCTCAAGGACACCTCCTCCCTCCTCCCCCCCCCCTTCTGCTGCCAGGATCACACGGCTCTCCACTCCAAAGGATCTCTACAGTTTACAGCTGTGTCTACACACTTCTCCTGAGACAGGTTAGCCACAATGGTCTTTGTAACTTCCTTATCCTGTTAAACCCAGCAGTGTCCATAAGAGCTTGCTTACTTTCCCTGCTCAACTTATGTTTCACTACAGGCACATCTGACAGCCTAACAGGACCGCAAAAAGAAAATACAATCTATTTA
Source organism: Aquarana catesbeiana (assembly GCF_042186555.1). NCBI lineage: Eukaryota > Metazoa > Chordata > Amphibia > Anura > Ranidae > Aquarana > Aquarana catesbeiana. The sequence goes on along the minus strand of NC_133332.1, from coordinate 134,231,728 downwards.
CATTCTAATTTCATCCATAGGTAGGTGCGTTCTGTCATCAGCCCACCTGTCTGCCACCTCCAATATTTGGTCACCAACACCAGATTATCCCCCTAACGTATCCACTCCCGCCACTCTCCGCTATTGCGTTGCACAAACTACACATTCCCACCCTACCGCCATGACACTGGTTCTACATAGGCACAATACATGCTGTGTAGGGGTGGTCTCCACATGTGTGTGTATGCATGTGGACATGTATATGTGTGCATGTGTATATATATATATATATATATATATATGTGTGCATATGTGTATATATGTATATATATGTGTACAGATTTATGTGAATATATACATATATTTATTTTGTGCATATTGTTTCTTTATCTATATATATATACCGTATTTATCGGCGTATAACACGCACTTTTTTCCCCTTAAAATCAGGGGAAAGTCGCAGGTGCGTGTTATACGCCGATCCCCTGCGATCCCGAGCTGTCACAATTTTAAAATCGCCGACCGCGATTTGAAAATGGCGCCGCCGGCGCCGAAATACACCGAGCCGGTCGTCGGCTCTTTCCGGCGGCTCTCGTTTACTTTCGGCTCCACTCGTAGTCCCGAGCGGAGCTATCCGAACCTACTCGGCTAGGTTCGGATAGCTCCGCTCGGGACTACGAGTGGAGCTGAAAGTGAACGAGAGCCGCCGGAAAGAGCCGAGGACCGGCTCGGTGTATTTCGGCGCCGGCGGCGCTATTTTCAAATCGCGGTCAGCGATTTTAAAGCTCAGGACAGGGGATCGAAGGCTGCACTGGGAAAGGCTGCACTGGGAAAGGCTGCACTGGGGAAGGCTGCACTGACATGGCTGCACTGACATGGCTGCACTGACATGGCTGTACTGACAAGGCTGCACTAACAAGGCTGCACTGAGAAGGCTGCACTGACATGGCTGCACTAACAAGGCTGCACTGGGGAAGGCTGCACTGAGAAGGCTGCAATGATGGGCATTTAAATGTAAGTTTTTTTTCCTTCAACTTCCCTCCTAAAAGTTTTTTTTTCCTTAAAATTCCCTCCTAAATTGGGGTGCGTGTTATACGCCGGTGCGTGTTATACGCCGATAAATACGGTACATGCATATGCGTTTTAGATTTTTATGTACATTTGATATATGCATTTTTGTATATATTTTTGTGGATTTCCATTTGAATGAACACATTTCTGTTTTTGCACAAACCACATGGCCATCTTTGTGCCCCCATTTGTGCTTTCCGTGAACAGGGGCATACCTCCACATATCTGTTCCAGCACAGCGTTTTACGTGCTGGCAGAGTTTTTACATGCATGCGCATGTCCTTTGGACAAAAGCACAACCGGTTTTACCATGCGGAGAGACAATATCTCTCAATGTGTCTCAGTGCACTTTTTACTTCATTTACCATCACACCCCCTCCCCCCCCCCCCTCATATGCATATATGTTTTTTTTTTTCTTTTTTTTTAATGCATTTACATGCGTTTGTATTATGCACGTGTATGTATATGCATGTATGTGTACACGAGTATGTGTGTGTACACTTATGTATGCGTAGATTTTTTCATTTGTATGTATTTAGACTACAATCTCATGTTCTGTGCTTCAAAAGCCCACTACCTATCATTAATTCTTTGTACTGATATGGTAATTTTTATTTCTAATATATTTATATTATATAATTTTTATCATTTTATGAATGCATTTTTCAATGTAAACTTATCTTACGTCTCCAGTCTGTAGTGTACGGTATATATTGTTCTTATTTATACCCCATCTAGAACACCTGGGTATGGAACTTGGAATAATCAATTGTCCATCACAGGACACATCTTCCTACTAGCCACACCACCTCTCCCCATGTACACATGTTGGCCTACCGGCCCATACAGACTGTGCTCCAGTTCTCCTGGCTCTGATGAAGAGGTTTTCCTCGAAATGCGTCAGCATTTCTTAAATACCTGCCTCAATATGGGCACACCCCAATTTTAACTTCCTAGTACTTATTTTGTTACCTATTTTTCCTTTTTTTATAATATTATGTAGTATTTGTATGATTTTATATCTATATGACTATATGTCTGTATTCTTTTACATAAATAAACCATACATTTCTTGATGTAAGCGTCTGATCACGTGCCTTACATCCACTTCCTACTAAACAGTCCTTTGCAGACCACCCCTGGTCAGCTAAGGCAGCGGGACACGCTCCATCATCTCCCCCCAGTCCTATCTCTGACTACAATACTACCTTTGTTTTACAGCAAACGATCTCACAAGCGCAGGAGTATTTTTCACCATATCTTGTTCACACTTTTGCATTAGCCTCCAGGGGTCTCCCGCAGCTTGAGTGAGATGTGCCTTTTGTCCAAGTTCATTCTCTGAACACTACCAAGGTCAGCAGACCCTACAACACAACAGGTCACAAAATATTCTACTACTAGACCAGCATGGTCTTATCTATTGAACAAAGAGAACTGAGACGGACCTCTCTGGCAAGAGGTTTCTCCAATAGCATTGAAGCACATGAAACATGCCACAAACCAACAGAAATTTCCACTACACCAGAAATCACTCCCACAAGGGAGGAACTCATGATAGCACTTTTTTCCAAATTGAGAAACATTCTGCAGAAAGAGATGACACAATGGTGGGACATTCTACTATTAGAAAATTATATCAAAACAAACCGTGTGCCAAGAGGCCTAAGACTAACTAAGACTTGCATATGGCTAGACGATGATCTTAAGGATGCATGGGCAATCCAAATGAGAGAACTAAATAAAAAATTACTCTCATCAATCATCACTCAAAGGGAGAGAAACCTACTTAAAATCCGCAATGACTTGAAAAATGTCCAGGATGATTTGGCCCCTTTCACTGATCTCACGCCTTTCAACGATTGGGATAAGAAGATAAATGACCACATGGTCACTTTTGAAACCAATCTCATCAGTAAGAAGTCAGGCAAATTTGAGAGGGACAGATTAGACTATCTGTATGGGCGTGAATTTTAATGGAAAAGACCAACCGATGGCGCTGGCCCTCTCACAAACAAGTCAAAATCACTCCCTCGTAATGACATATGCCCTATGGGCCCTCCACGCCACAAAAAAACAAATAAGGGCAACACCACAAGACAGAGATCGCACAGAAACTCCCAACCACAGAAACATCCCACCAATAATATTCAAGGGAAAAGGAAAGAGGGGCAACTCCCGACCCAGAGATACCACCAGGCGACAGCAGCCTACTATCCTTCATCCCACAACAATAAAAACAAATGGGCCAATAAACTGGAAAATGGCCGAACTCCACCATCAGGAGCCAAAGCCCAGCAAACACAAGGTCATACTTATGACTCTGTCACTACCTCAACAAAAAGCATGAACCACACTCTACTGCCAGATACCACCACAACCAACCACCACACCAGCTACCAGATGAACAATACACCCATTCAGCAAATACCGATGGAAAACACACAACCATGTATTTTTTTAGAAGAGAGAGCTGTGGGAAACTAGAACCCCACGGCACAACAACAACAAAAAACCCCTCTGGAATTCCAACAGAGGTCGGTAAGAAAAAGAGAAGATTGAGAAGAAGAGGTAGACGAGGAGGAAAGAGCACCAAAAAAAGGGGAAAGATAATTCCAACACATACTACAATTAAGATCTTCAATCTATCTAGTTCAGTCTTCGATGACACAGAACTCAACATTCTTCGCAAAGGTCTCAACTTTGCCCCAAAAAACCCTCCAAACCTTTTTGAGATCTTTTTAGACCTAAATAGGTATATAAGAAATCTCACCCTGAAAAGGTATTTTGCCCTTCGCGAATCACCCTCTGAAGCACCATCCTTATCCACAAGCCCCCCATCTGACAATATTGCACTAAATACGGACAACGCACTCGAAAACTTGGAGAGTCTTTTTCAGGAGGGAGCCTGCGAGGACTATGAATCTGAACCAGAACTCTTAGCCCTCATGGAAAAACAGATCACACACACCGACTTCAAACCCAAGTCTTCCTTCCATCCCCACTGGGCAAAAGGAAAATTCATTCCAATATTCTATGAGATAGTGCTGGACGAAATTAAAAGGATCTGTCAAAAAAATTGTCTCAGTGACAAATCCATAAACATTAAGAACAAAGACCACGAAGTCCCCAAAGAGATCCTTAAGAAATTCCAGAATAGAGAAGACATCATTATTAGGCAAGCTGATAAAGGTGGTGGTCTAGTAATTCAAAATCAAGCTGACTATCTGGCAGAGGCCCTGAGACTCCTTGGAGATACCGACACATATGAGAAACTCCCTGCTGACCCACTACCATCTTTTGCAACCTCCCTCGAAGTCCTATTAAATCAAGCTAAGGATAATGGAGTCATCACGAAAAGCGAACTCCTTTTCCTTAACAAACAGCATCCACTGACTCCCCATTTCTACCATATCCCCAAAATTCACAAGAATCAGACAAATCCACTGGGCAGACCTATTATTGCTGGGATCGACAGCTTAACCAGCAATCTAGGTTGTTATATCGACCACTTCCTACAAGACTTATGCCCCGTACACACGGTCGGATTTTCCGACAGAAAATGTGTGATAGGACCTTGTTGTCGGAAATTCCGACCGTGTGTAGGCTCCATCACACATTTTCCATCAGATTTTCCGACACACAAAGTTTGAGAGCAGGCTATAAAATTTTCCGACAACAAAATCCGTTGTCGGAAATTCCGATGGTGTGTACACAAATCCGATGGATAAAGTGCCACGCATGCTCAGAATAAATAAAGAGATGAAAGCTATTGGTCACTGCCCCGTTTATAGTCCCGACGTACGTGTTTTACGTCACCGTGTTCAGAACGATCGGATTTTCCGACAACTTTGTGTGACCGTGTGTATGCAAGACAAGTTTGAGCCAACATCCGTCGGAAAAAATCCTAGGATTTTGTTGTCGGAATGTCCGAACAAAGTCCGACCGTGTGTACGCCCTATTAGTAATACAACTACCATCATACGTAAAAGATTCCGGACACATGCTCGACATCCTTTCATCATTTTCTTGGCAACCGCATTTCAAATGGCTCTCATTGGATGTCTCTTCTCTCTATACCTCCATCGAACACAAATATGGCATAGAAGCAGCCAAACACTTTCTCTCCAAGAGTAACATACACCCTCTACAGACCAAATTCCTCCTCGACTCCATCGAATTCTGCCTCACTCACAACTACTTCTCCTTCGTGGGTGAGTATTTTCGTCAAACCAAGGGAACTGCCATGGGAGCAAAATTTGCACCTAGCTATGCAAACCTCTTCATGGGCATGTGGGAAGATCTGTTCATCTGGGCCAACAATCCTTTTAAAGATCAGCTCGCCCTCTACACCCGATACATTGATGGCATCCTGATCATTTGGAACGGATCACATATGGATCTAAACAAATTTCTGGAATACTGCAACTCCAATCCTTATGGTATCTCTTTTACCCATGTGGTCGACAACACATCACTTGTCTTTCTGGATTTAGACCTGCAAATCGAGGAAGGCAGCATTATATCCAAAACCCATTTCAAACCTAGTGCTGGAAATTCCTACCTCCACGCCAAAAGTCACCACCATCCCAAATGGATCCGTAACATACCCCACGGGCAATTCTGCGGGCTGAAGAAAACCTGCACTAAGAAAAGTGACTATGAAAAACAGGGATCCATCTTAAAAAAGAAATTTCTTGAGAAGGGTTACGAAGAATTACTCATCAAACCGGCCTTTTACAAATATTGGACCCAGTATGACGAACATCCCTCTGTCACTATGGCAATGGAGGCTAACAAAACAAGCGGCAATAAAAGGACCACCGACAGCAATATCTCCAACCCCATCAGATTCAGTACACAATATAACACCAAAGCATTCGACATACAGAGAGCCATCGAGAAAAATTGGAACATTCTCAAGCAGGATCCCATCCTCAATCCAGTTCTACCACCCAAACCAGTAGTTGTGTTTCGAAAATCCAAAGATCTTAGAAGCCTAATAGCTCCGAGTAGAGTACGAAAACCTCAGAACCAAACCAAGACCCCCACTGGCAATTGGGCATCCATCTTCGACCAGAAAGGCAACTACAAGTGTGGAACCAAAAACTGTGGAGCCTGTGCCTTCATGGCACACCGCAAAAAAGAAATCATGGGGTCCGACGGCCAGTACCACAAAATCAAACAGTTCATCAATTGCGGTACCTCCTATGTAGTCTATGGTCTTATCTGTCCATGTGGTCTTCTGTATGTTGGGCGCACAATACGTCCACTCAGGACAAGATTTAGCGAACACAAATGCAGCATAATCAATGGTAACACGTACCATCAGAGTAAAAATAAAAAATGCCGCAGCTATTCAGTACCTAGGCATTTCAGAGAATGTCATAACAGCAATCCAACAGGCATCAAAGTGTTTGGCATTGAAGCTATCAAAAAAGACGCTGACAATGGGAGGAGATTCAGAAGACTCTGTAAACAAGAATCATTCTGGATTTTCACTCTTGGGTCATTGGTTCCCGATGAAATGAATGAAGATCTAGATATCCACAGTGCCATCTAGATACAGAATATCACCATCATGCTTTGCCCCCCCCTCTATCCTAGCCATCCCCAGCCCCCCCCCCTTATTACCTGTGATCCCCTTCATATCATCACCATCATTCCACCATACGGTAAACCCTGTATACCCTCTCCTGTCCCCGCAGTTTCATGTACACCATTTCTCCTCATATTATCCACCTCTGCTGTTATACAACCCATATAAACCTGTGTGTGTACATGTGTGTGTGTATGTGTATGTATATATGTGTATATGTTTATATATGTATGTATGTGTATATATATATATATATATATATATATATATATATATATATATATATATATATGTATGTGTGTGTGTGTATGTGTATATATGTATATATGTACATGTTCTGCACGAAATACCTCCGGTTCACTATTCAAATCATAGTCACACTTTTCATATCACATTACTTTATATGGCTTAATTGGATTCAATAATAGCCTTTTCATTCATGCCCTCGGACCCACCCCCCAGAGTCTTTTAAACCCCCAGCACAACCTCATCACAAAACCTTTCCTATCCCTAGGCAGCAAGATGCTTTCTATCCAGCCATCAGCTGCCTCAAGGACACCTCCTCCCTCCTCTCCCCCCCCCCCCTTCTGCTGCCAAGATCACACGGCTCTCCACTCCAAAGGATCTCTACAGTTTACAGCTGTGTCTACACACTTCTCCTGAGACAGGTTAGCCACAATGGTCTTTGTAACTTCCTTATCCTGTTAAACCCAGCAGTGTCCATAAGAGCTTGCTTACTTTCCCTGCTCAACTTATGTTTCACTACAGGCACATCTGACAGCCTAACAGGACCGCAAAAAGAAAATACAATCTATTTACATTCTAATTTCATCCATAGGTAGGTGCGTTCTGTCATCAGCCCACCTGTCTGCCACCTCCAATATTTGGTCACCAACACCAGATTATCCCCCTAACGTATCCACTCCCGCCACTCTCCGCTATTGCGTTGCACAAACTACACATTCCCACCCTACCGCCATGACACTGGTTCTACATAGGCACAATACATGCTGTGTAGGGGTGGTCTCCACATGTGTGTGTATGCATGTGGACATGTATATGTGTGCATGTATATATATATATATGTGTGCATATGTGTATATATGTATATATATGTGTACAGATTTATGTGAATATATACATATATTTATTTTGTGCATATTGTTTCTTTATCTATATATATATATGCATATGCGTTTTAGATTTTTATGTACATTTGATATATGCATTTTTGTATATATTTTTGTGGATTTCCATTTGAATGAACACATTTCTGTTTTTGCACAAACCACATGGCCATCTTTGTGCCCCCATTTGTGCTTTCCGTGAACAGGGGCATACCTCCACATATCTGTTCCAGCACAGCGTTTTACATGCTGGCAGAGTTTTTACACGCATGCGCATGTCCTTTGGACAAAAGCACAACCGGTTTTACCATGCGGAGAGACAATATCTCTCAATGTGTCTCAGTGCACTTTTTACTTCATTTACCATCGTCCCCCCCTCATATGCATATATGTTTTTTTTTCTTTTTTTTTTTTTTAATGCATTTACATGCATTTGTATTATGCACGTGTATGTATATGCATGTATGTGTACACGAGTATGTGTGTGTACACTTATGTATGCGTAGATTTTTTCATTTGTATGTATTTAGACTACAATCTCATGTTCTGTGCTTCAAAATCCCACTACCTATCATTAATTCTTTGTACTGATATGGTAATTTTTATTTCTAATATATTTATATTATATACTTTTTATCATTTTATGAATGCATTTTTCAATGTAAACTTATCTTACGTCTCCAGTCTGTAGTGTACGGTATATATTGTTCTTATTTATACCCCATCTAGAACACCTGGGTATGGAACTTGGAATAATCAATTGTCCATCACAGGACACATCCTCCTACTAGCCACACCACCTCTCCCCATATACACATGTCGGCCTACCGACCCATACAGACTGTGCTCCAGTTCTCCTGGCTCTGATGAAGAGGTTTTCCTCGAAACGCGTCAGCATTTCTTAAATACCTGCCTCAATATGGGCACACCCCAATTTTAACTTCCTAGTACTTATTTTGTTACCTGTTTTTCCTTTTTTTTTTATAATATTATGTAGTATTTGTATGATTTTATATCTATATGACTATATGTCTGTATTCTTTTACATAAATAAACCATACATTTCTTGATGTAAGCGTCTGATCACGCGCCTTCCATCCACTTCCTACTAAACAATTTCTCCAGGTACTCCAGTTTCCTCCCACACTCCAAAGACATGCTGGTAGGTTAATTGGCTTCTGTCCAAAATTGGCCCTAGTATATGAATGTGAGTTAGGGACCTTGTATTGTGGGCTCCTTGAGGGCAGGGACCGATGTGAGTGTGCAATATATGTGTGGAGCGCTGCGTAAATTGACGGCGCTATATGGGTACCTTAAATAAATACTAATATAATAGATGTGCATCTTAATGAGACACAATGTACAGGGATATAGGAGAATTGTAGACATGCACCCACACTCACTCAGGATGGACTGGTGTCTTTATTCAACCTTACTAACTATGTAACTATGTAACCACAATGCAGTGAAACATGATTCCAGAAGGTAGCCAAAGGTCCTGTGTAGTTTTTCACTCTCCTCCCTGCCAGAGGAGTACCATGATTTTAGCAATGTCTTTGACTAAGGTCAAGCCGGTAGTTTGCCTCCACACCAGCTGTATGAATTAGCAATTGACCTTCGACCTGGTTCCACTCCCCCTCGTGGCCGGGTTTACCCCTTGTTGGTCTTGGAGGATAAATCCATAAAGGAGTATGTTGCAGACGCACTTTCTTGGGGTTTCATCTGCAAATCCTTGTCTCCTGCTGGTGCTGGTTTCTTCTTTGTGAAGAAGAGGAACGGTGAACTAAGACCTTATATTGATTATAGGGGTCTCAGTCGTTTCACAATTAAGAATGCCTACCCGATCCCGTTGATTATTTGACTGCCTCAAGGGAGCAACGGTTTTCACTAAGCTTGATCTGAGAGGGGCTTACAATCTTGTGAGGATTAAGGAGGGCGACGAGTGGAAAACTGCATTTAATACTAGAACAGGCCATTATGAGTACCTCGTAATGCCTTTTGGCCTTTGTAACGCCCTGGCAGTTTTCCAGGAATTTACTAACAATGTCCCCTAAGATTTATTGCAGTTATGTGTGGTGATTTATCCTGATGATATCCTCATATTTTCCAAGTCCCTGGAGAGCCACCACACAGATGTCTGTCGTGTGCTTCAGTAATTAAGAGAGAAAAATCTCTATTGTAAACTGGAGAAGTGCAAGTTCCATCGGGAACAGGTTCAATTCCTGGGCTATGTCATTTCCACTGCTGGTTTTTCGATGGACCCAGAGAAACTTTCAGCAGTCCTACAGTGGCCTCGACCCGTGGGGTTACGTCCTCTGCAGCGTTTCCTGGGTTTTGCCAATTATTATCGGAAGTTTATTTGTAACTTCTCGTCTCTGGTCAAGCCTCTGACCAATATGACCAGAAAGAACGGTAACCCACAGAGTTGGTCTCCGAAGTCCATTAAGGCCTTTAAAAGTCTCAAGGCTGCCTTTGTTTCTGCTCCTGTGTTGGCACATCCTTATCCTATGTTACCTTTTATCCTTGAGGTTGATGCTTCTGAGACTGGTGTTGGCGCCCTTCTGTCTCAACGTCCTACCTCTGAGATTGCTATGCATCCTTGTGGCTATTTTTCCAAGAAATTGTCACCTGCCGAGTGCAATTACGAGATTGGTGACAGAGAGCTGTTGGCAATCATTTTAGCCCTGAAAGAATGGAGACATCTCCTCGAAGGTACCAATGTGCCGGTTCTCATTCTTACTGACCATAAGAATCTCACATTCTTGTCTGAGGCTAAATGCCTCTCTCCCAGAAATGCGCGATGGGCTCTTTTCTTGTTAAGTTTCAATTACATTATCTCATTCTTACCCGGTACTAAGAATGTAAGGGCTGACGCCTTGTCACAACAATTTTCCTCCACTTCCATGTTGGAGTCGGTTCCAGTTCCTATGATTCCTCCTGATCATATTCTGGCTACGGTTTGCACCAGTCTTACTTCTCCTTTGGGTGGCAAAATTCTTGCTGCTCAGGTCGATGCTCCTCCTGAGAAACCTTGTGACGCCTACATTGTCCCAGAGTGTCTCCGTACTGCCGTGCTCCAGACTTGCCATTCTCCCAAGGCAGCTGGCCACCCTGGTAAGAATCAACTTGTTTGGGCGATTTCCCAACAATTCTGGTGGCCTAGTCTACGTGCTGATGTAACTGCTTTCGTAGCTGCTTGTCTTGTTTGTGCTCAGAGTAAGACTCCATGACACCTTCCAGTGGGTCTCCTACAACCCATTAGAGAGAGGCCCTGGACTCACCTGTCTATGGATTTCATTGTGGAATTGCCCAACTCCCAAGGCAACACAGTTATCCTTATTGTAGTTGACCGGTTCTCAAAGATGTGTCATTGTATTCCACTTAAGAAGTTGCCCACTTCTAAGGAACCGGCTTCCATTTTTGCTCAGGAGATCTTTAGCTTACATGGGCTACCCAAGGTGATTGTCTCAAACAGGTGTAGTCAGTTTGTGTCCTGGTTCTGGCGAGCCTTTTGTGCACAGCTGGGAATTCAGCTTGCTTTCTCCTCTACGTATCACCCGCAGTCTAATGGGGCTGCAGAACAAGCTAAGCAGTCCTTGGAGCAATTCCTACGTTGTTATATTTCTGACCATCACAACAACTAGTCAGACCTATTACCATGGGCAAAGTTTGCTCACAACAGTGCCTTGAATTCTGCTTCCCGATTGTCTCTGTTTATGGCGAATTGTGGTTTCCGACCTTCCATGTTGCCTGACTTGTTTGTTCCGCATTATAGGAGCATCTCCGTGGTCTTCGTTCCACTTGGGCACAAGTCCAGGAGGCTTTGCATCATGCTAATGATAGGTACAGACTCCATGCTGACCGCAGACGCCTGCCTGCACCTTCCTACCATGTTGGGGACAGGGTCTGGCTGTCATCTCTCAACCTCTGACTTCGTGTTCCTTCACTGAATTTCGCACCTCAGTTTATTGGGCCTTTCCGTATCCTTCGCAGGATTAACCCAGTGGCTTACGCGTTGGACCTTCCTCCTAGTATGCGCATCTCAAATGCGTTTCGTGTCTCCTTATTGAAACCGTTGGTCTGCAAACGCTTTACCACCTCGGTGCCACGTCCTCACACTATACAGGTTGAGAACCATGAGGAGTATGAGGTACAATCCATTGTTGACTCCCGTAGGTTCAGTGGGCGCATACAGCACCTGGTGCATTGGAAGGGGTACGGTCCGGAGGAACGCTCCTGGGTCTCATCCTCAGACGTACATGCTCCTGCCCTCCTCTGTGATTTCCATAGATATTTTTCCCTCAAGCCCAGTGGTCCTCCGAGGGGTAGGGGTCATTGAAGAGGGGGGTACTGTCAGGGCTGGCTCAGCCCTTCCTTCTCTGAACTGACCACTCAGCTGTCGGCTAATTGCCAGCTCTCATCTCTTTCCACAGTTAACCAGCTCTTGTGGATCTGCTCATCAATCCTGCCTACTTAAAGATCTCCAGCTCACTTCATTCCTGCCTTCGCCTTGGTCACATCACAAGAAACCATCTCCTGTGTTCCTGTTTAAAGACTGGCTTTGCTGACATCCCTTCTGGCTCCTTATCCTGCTTGCTGTTCCTCTACTTGGATCGCTGACTTCTGGCCTGGCTGATTACCCAATCTGGTTACTGAACTCTGGCTTGGCTGATTACCCGATCTGGTTACTGAACTCTGGCTTGGCTGACTACCCGATCCGGTTACTGGACTCTGGCTATGCTTTGACTATGCTTACTCTATTTACTTTTTTATTTTTTTTAATAAACAAGTGTGGTTTTACTGTACTTCTGCCTCGGTCTGGTTCATGGGTCTCTGACAGATATCCTGTGATGGCAGATAGCACATGTTGACACACTGTGTGCATCTTCAAAATTTGGCTTTCAAATTTTTTTAGAAAAGATATAATAAAAAAAAATTCAAACAAATCTGGACATGGAAATCCTTGTTCGAATGTTTAATTCTGGTTTATGACTACTTACGGTTATATGTTATCTCTTATTCCATACTTCTGTTCATTGTTAGACAGGTCAATTACGGTATATAGTGTTGAGTAGCTACCCATTGTAATAAATATTCTACATCACATTGTTATACGAATTCTTTTGTATTACCAATTTGCAACGACATTGTAAAACATGACTTTTACTGACAATAAAAATTTATTCTGGGAAAAAAAAAAAAAAAAAAATTCAATAAACTTGGGTGCGTTTTATATTCTGCCTAAAAAATCAGTGATGTTTTGGAGTCTTTTTTCCACATCAATGATGTCTTCCTTGATCTTCTGTAAATTCTGATTGCACACCATGATCTCCCCGATGAGGACGTGTGCACTTGCACTTGTGAAATGAGATTCTTCTTCCACAACATACACATCACCTAAAAAAAAAAAACACACCATGTATTAGAAATATGCGGGCATCCATCTATTACCTGAAGCTGTGGTCTCAGACACTCACCTGTTGTGGTCACTATTTCGCCCACTTCATAAACCTCTCGTTCCTCCACATCCTGAGGTTGTGGTTTTGGGATTTCCCCTTTTTTAGGAGGTTGTGGGTCCCTGGTGTCCTCTGATGTCCCAATTCTTTTCTCCCCTATGTGAATAAAAAATAGATATACTTAGCACACAGATATTTGAGGCAAGAAATAGGAATAAGAAACTTTGCTTGGAAGTGTTGTACAATTGTCTGTTTTGTCAGAGTTCCAAGCTGAAGACATGATTTTTTCCCTTTATTAAAGCTGGAATACTTACCTTTTTTGGTAAATTTTCACACATGGAGACACCCCTAGTATCCACTGGAGCACCTGTGTGGGACACCCTAAAAAGTTTGTTCTGGTGTCCCACACTAGTGCTCATGCGTCCAGATGTGTAAACAGCTGCTGAGTGTCCTCTCCTTAAACTGAATCAAGTTTGCATTTCATTCTAGTTACAAAACCATCTAGACAACAATGTACTAAACTTCTTTTAATCCAAATAGGCATGAACAAATGTAATTAACCTGCATCTGCCAAAAACATTGTATTAGTGGGCGAACGAACAATGTTTACTAGGAACGATTTACTGTGCCCATGAACCTGAAACTTGTCATTTTAAACTGTATGACAGTAAAGAAAAGCACATGAAGCAGCATGGACGTAATAAGAATATTAGTAACACACGACAAATACTTACTTGTTTGCAGCACTCTCTTGATGCTTCTGTACTGATCCTGCTCCCTCAATTTGAAGTCTGACCATTGTTTCCTCGGTTGCTTCTTGGATCGCTGTACCCCAAAATTCTTCTGAAGACTTTTCACAACTTTAGTCATGATCTTGGCCTTTCTAACATTTGAGTTTGGGTAACGTCCATGCTTTCCATCATAGTCGGCCCTCTTCAAGATGTCCACCATCTCCACCATCTCTACAAAGGACATATTAGAGGCCTTAAATCTCCTCCGGGATCGGGAGGTTCATGGCTCTGGGCTTTTGTCGTTGCTGCTGTCTTCATGCACCTGTTGTCTCTCCGCCATGTGCTCTCCCACTGCACCAAAACACAAGGGGTGGGGAATATACTATAAAGAAGGTCAGGGGAGCGAAGTTTCACGCATGAGCAGTGTATATAAAGCATAACATGTGTGTGTCGTACATACGATCTGTGAGCGGAGGAGTAGCGGAAGCTCCGATCATTCTAACGAAGGTACAATTTTAACTTGGGGCATCAGTGGCCTATACTGCTTATAGATTGAGGCCTATATTGAGACAAGATTATACGAGTTTAGCCTGACATTAGGGTTTGTCTTGAGTTGTGTCTTGCAGATAAAATGGATAGATTCAACGATCATGATTTCCTCCCCCAATTAATTGATTTGTACAGAGAGCTGCCCTGTCTGTGGCAGACAAAACACCCCTTTTATACAAATTGACTAAAGAGGAAGGCAGCACTGGATAAATTGCTGGAATTTGTGAAGCCACAGATCCCCACAGCAGACATCAACTATATTAAATGCAAAATTGGTGGCCTGAGGAACACATATAATAAGGAGAGCAAGAAGGTCCAGGATTCCCAGAGATCAGGAGCAGCAGCAGATGACATTTATGTCCCCAGGCTGTGGTACTACGACAGACTGCGATTTCTGTCAGACCAGACTGAAATCAGGTCATCACTCTCAACCCTTCCTTCCACTCTTCCTTCCACCCCAGCTGAGGCTTCCGACATCCAACCTGGGCCTTCCACCCAGGAAGAAGATGTGGAGAAGCCCAGCTTTAGTCAGGTATAGCATTGTTCAACATATTCTCAAGATTGTGTGATTGATGAACAATAAACTAAAACTATGTCCCTTTTTCATACACAGGAAATCCTCAGCCAGGAGGAGGCTGTAGAAAGTGGCAGCCAGGAGGTGGCAGGGGAAAGTGGCAGCCAGGAGGTGGTGGGGAAAGTGGCAGCCAGGAGGTGGCTGGGTCCAGTAGCCTGACCAAATACCATGTCCCTCCCTTCTGCCTTCAACAAAAAAGGGAAGGAGAAGAGCGTGGAGGAGTCAGCACTTGGGTTAATTTGGCAGTCTTCTGCGGCCCTCAGAACCACCCCCAGTCTTCTTAAGGCCTATGCCTGCATGGCTGCCAACAAAATGCAGGAAATGAAGGAGGGCCAATACCTCTTTTGTGAGGAAGTGATATATATGGCCCTAAATAAGGGGTTGAAGGGTGAACTCACAAGCAAAACCCACCTGTGTGAGTTGGACTATCCTCCTCCTCCTCCTTCTCCACCTCCTCCACCTCCTCCACCTCCTCCACTTCCTGCCACAACTCCAACACCAGAGCTGCAAGGAAGACAATAGAGGAGTCCTGGACCGCATTGTGCTCCCTATTAAATGGACTCCTCAGGCTCCCAATTTTGCCTATCCAATAGTTGATGTGAGCCCTGGGGTACAAAGGCTTTGCTAATTTCACCAGTTTATCCAGCATTGCCTTCCTATTTATTTTGTTATGACCCCTAATAAATGTATATTTTTTTCTTAAATCATTGGCTATGTGTTATAATTAAAAAAGGACAGTTTGTTTGTGAGTAGGCAGGTACATTTCAAAAATACAATGTCAAATTAACAAGGGACACCAACACCAACCAATCTCTTTGAGGTTAAAAAATACAAGATAATAATGGTGTTGTGGTAACTTGACACACAAAATGAGAAAAAATATTATGGAGATCACTAGAAAAAAAATAAAAACCAGGAGATCTTGATTTTAAAAAAAAGATAAGATCACTATAAACAAAAATTATAAACATTATTCTGGAGTTCTGGCGAAAAAATAAAAAATATTATTCATGAGATCACAAGAAATAATAAAGAAATCAGAACTCTGTGTGAATATCACCAGCAAAACAACTTCATAATTCTAGCATTATAAAATAGAAGAGAATGCGCTGCATTTAAAGATTTCAAAATTTGCAGCGTGACGAATATGCTATCTCCATTACGAACGCTAGTTTTACCAGACCGAGCACTTCCATCTCGTACTTGATTCAGAGCATGTGTGGAATGTGTGAGCATGTGTGGAATTTTGTGCGTCGGAATTGTGTACACACGCTCGGAATTTACGACAACGGATTTTGTTGTCAGAAAATTTGAGAACCAGCTTCCAAATTTTTGTTGTCGGAAATTCCAACAAAAAATGTCCGATGGAGCCTACACACAGTCAGAATTTCTGACAACAAGCTCCCATCGAACATTTGTTGTCGGAATGTCCGATCATGTGTACGCGGCATAAGTGGGAATTTCACATAAGAGGAAGATGTCCTATTTACAGAAGGGAACTATTCCAAATCCTTCAGTGGGCACAAACAAAAAGATATAAGCATTTTGAATACAATGCACAATTCCCTCAATGAACTGTAGCTCCCCAGTTTCGTCAGCATTTATGCAGCCCCAGACCATGACACTACCACCACCATGCTTGACTGTAGGCAAGACACACTTGTCTTTGTACTCCTCACCTGGTTGCCGCCACACACGCTTGAACCAAATAAGTTTATCTTGGTCTCATCAAACCACAGGACATGGTTCCAGTAATCCATGTCCTTAGTCTGCTTGTCTTTAGGAAAATTTTTGCGGGCTTTCGTGTGCATCATCTTTAGAAGAGGCTTCCTTCTGGGACAACAGCCATGCAGACCAATTTGATGCAGTGTGCGACCTATGGTCTGAGCACTGACAGGCTGACCCCTTCAACCTCTGCAGCAATGCTGGCAGCACTCATACATCTATTTCCCAAAGACAACACTCAACTTCTTTGGTCAACCATGGCGAAGCCTGTTCTGCGTGTAACCGCTATATGGTCTTGGCCACCGTGATGCAGCTCAGTTTCAGGGTCTTGGCAATCTTCTTATATCCTAGGCCATCTTTATGTAAAGCAACAATTCTTTTTTTCAGATCCTCAGAGTTCTTTGCCATGAGGTGCCATGTTGAACTTCCAGTGATCAGTATGAGAGAGTGAGAGCAATAACACCAAATTTAACACACCTACTCACCATTCACACCCGAGACTGTGTAACACTAATGAGTCAAATGACACCGGGGAGGAAAAATGGCTAATTGGGCCTAATTTGGACATTTTCACTTAGGGGTGTACTCACTTTTGATGTCAGTGGTTTAGACATTAATGGCTGTGTGTTGAGTTATTTTGAGGGGACAGAAAATGTACACTGTTATACAAGCTGTAAACTCACTACTTTATATTGTAGCAAAGTGTAATTTCTTCAGTGTTGTCACATGAAAAGATAGAATAAAATATTTACAAAAATGTGAGGGGTGTACTCACTTTTGTGAGATACTGTAAATTACAAAGTAAATCAAAGCCACAGCTGACTGTGTTTCACCTCCTCCCACCCAGTACACAGATATTGCAGGCAGTGCTAACTCTCCCCACAACCAGTATACAGACACTGTAGGCAGTGTTTTACCTCCAACGCCCAGTACGCATATATTGCAGGCAGTGCTAAGCTAGGGTTTGGGTCAACCTGAGGTAAGCTATCACATGATAGAAAGCTACAGGCCCAATAATTTGCAGCTGAGGAATTTCCTGTCTCATATCCGCACATATCAACGTAGTGTGGAGGCTGGTGGCTTCATTGATTTAAAATTGACCACCCAGCCATGTGACCATGTGTCAGGGAAACGGCCGTAGAACATGTAAACATGTTACCAGCCCCCATCAAGGCCGCATCTGTGCATTGGCACACGCAGATACACGATGGCACGAACAAGTACATGCAGATGCACGACGGTGCTAACCAGAGTGTGCGCACAGTGTGACAGATGCTGGTGCCCACTGGCCTATATTAACCTGCGGCTGAGACCTCTGGATTTCTGGATTATTGTCAGCTTCCTGTGTTCCCTGTGCTTTTGTGTATCCTGATCTTTGACCTCCCATTACCAACCCGGCTTGCCTTGACCTGGTTATCCTGATCTTCTGGTTCGACACATGGCTTGTTCTCTGACTTCGCTCCTGCTTTATCTGTTGTGTTTGACCTTGGCTTAGCTTACTGATTCTGCTACCTACTGATCTTACTGTGTATGACCCCTGGCCTAGCTCCTGGTTCTGCTTCCGGTCTGCCCAACTGTTAGGTATGTCTGGTACTAACCAAGAATGCCTGCCCTACAGTGCATCCAGCTTGTTCCTGCTACTTCTTGGTGATCAGCTCTTCAGACCACAGCAACTAGCAAGCCATGCTTCTTTGGGCACTACCTTCCCTGTGCCACCTTCAGGGATGCACTGCACTTAGCCACAATGGGAGCTCCCTCAGCACCTCGGCCTCCCACCTGATATGTGATAGTATAATCCAGCCATCATCAGAGGATGACGGATCCCATTGGAGGCTCTGTGCCAGCAGGTCACAGCTGTACAAAGACTTCAGGAAGGCTACTTCCAGCTGGAGGGTTGTCTACAGCATCTGGTTGTGACACCACCTTCCAGGGACACTGGGCCATCTATTGCCAGTCCAGCCTCAGCTGTTCCTGTCCAAGAGCGAACCACCACTACATATACTGTGCTAGTGCCTCCCCCAGAGCCATGGGTACCAACCCCTGAATGGTTCTCCAGAGAATGGGAAAAGTTCTGAGCTTTTAAGAATTCCTGTTTGCTGTACGTGGACCTACAACCAAGGACTTTCTCTATTGAACCAGTAAAGGTGGGGTTCATTATTTCCTAATTATCTGATGAACCCCCCTGGTTTGGGCTCACAGCCTGTTGGAACCGAAGAGTTCTGTCATCAACTCTGTGGAGTCGTTCTTTGAAGCCATGGCACAATTGTATGATGACCCGCAGAGTGTGGCCACTGCTGAAGCTGTCTTGCATACATTACAGCAGGGACGACGTCCAGTGGAGGACTACACAGTGGATTTCTGCAAATGGTCCGCTGACACAGAATGGAATGAAGCAGCCCTAAGATATCAATACTGGCAAGGATTGGCTGAATCCCTCAAAGATCAGCTGGCAAGAGTAAAGACTCCAGCTACACTGGAGGGCCTCGTTCAATTAGCCATTCAACTCGATAGACGTCTACGAGAGCGATCTGAAAGATCCCAAGCCTTCAGTCCCACCTGGATGTTGCCTAGAGTCCCCTCTTCTCCAGCAGCTGTGCCTCCTATTACATCAATGTCTAAAGTTGAACCCATGCAGATTGGCTTGGTCCGCTCAGCTCTAACTCCAGAAGAAAGACTCCATCATTGGCAAGCTAACCTTTGCCTTTACTGTGGGGGGAACTGAGCATTTCTTATGTAATTGCCTCATAAGACCTAGTAAGCCATCTCCACGTATTTCAGTATACTTTCAGGTTTCAGGATCCTCCCCATCTCATCTTGTTCTCCTTGTCTCATTGAAGGTGGCGGAAGAGGAAGTCCAGCTTCTGGAAATAATTGCAGGGCCTGCAGCTGTTTTCTGGACTTGACCCTGGCAAAGAAACTTGGCATTTCCCTTTATTGTAAGAAGCAGCGACTAAAAGTTCACCTAGCTGATGGTTCCATGTCCAGTTCTGAGCCTGTCACAAAAGAGATTGCACCTCTCTTCCCCTTGACTGAATATGGTGATCAAGAGTTCATACGGTTTGATGCTCTGAGCTCACCCGTGTTCCCGGTCATTTTAGGAATCCCATGGCTGCAGGCGCATAATCTGCAAATTAACTGGTTCAAGAAAGAAGTCCTATTTTCCTCTTCTTACTGCCAGCAGCTTTGTTTTACTCCCATGGCCCGGGATTCTACTAGTTGCTTGGCCTTCCAACCAGGATCCAGTGCCAAACAGAATGTACCACCTGCTTACCAGGAGTTCCTGGATGTCAAGAAAAAAGACAATGTTCTTCCTCCTCACCGGCCATATGGCTGTCCAATTGAGCTACTTCCAGGTTCTGAGATCCCCTTTGGCCACATATTCCCTCTCTCAGAAATGAAGCTCAAAACATTACGGTTATAACTTGATGAGAATTTAGAGAAGGGGTTCATCAGCTCCTCTTATGCTGGCGCCGGTATATTCTTTTGGAGAAAAAAGATAAGACACTAAAACCATTTGTGGACTACAAGGAGCTAAATAAGATCTAAAAACGTTACCCGCTCCCTCTTATCCCAGAACGCTTTCAAAGGTTCCGTACTGCCGACCTAAATTCAACCTACGAGGTGCCTTCAACCTTGTCTGCATTTGTGAAGGTGACGAGTGGAAGACGGCATTCAGAACACAGTTCGGGCACTTTGAATACTTGGTAATGCCATTCGGACTTTGTAATGTACCAGCCATGTTCCCGCAACTGGTTAACAACATCTTTCTGGAATATATGGATAACTTTGTCATCATCTACCTTGACAACATTCTCCTTTTTTCAGCTACTCTGGAACTCCACAGAATGCATATGTAGAAAGTATTGTCTACCTTGAGGAAGCATGAACTATATGTAAAAGCCGAGAAATGTGACTTTGAAAGTTAATTCAGTTTTTGGGACTTATCATTTCTACAGAGGGAATCACCATGGATCCACAAAAAGTGAAAGCTATCCTGCAATGGCCGGCTCCAGCTGTTAAAGAGTGTCCCAAGGTTTGTGGTCTTTGACAAACCAAAGTCTTTGTTCATTTCAGCTCCAGTTCTTCAGCACCCTGATCCTGCTCTACCCTACGTCTTAGAGGTTGATGATTCAGAGGTGGCCACAGGGGCAATTGTGTATAAGCGCCAGGGATATAAGGAATTACTTCACCCCATAGCCTTTTCCTCACATAAAATGAGCCAGCCAGAAAGGAACTACAATGTCAGGGACTCAGAGCTATTGGCCATATAGACAGCCCTGAAGGGTTCTGCACACCCTATTATGATTTTCAAAGACTACAAGAACCTGGAGTACCTTAGAATGGCCAAGTGTTTAAAACCCAGACAGGCTCAATGGGCGTTGTTTTTCTCCAGGTTCAACTTCCATATTACCTACCGGCCAGGGTAAAAGAATGGGAAGGCCGATGCCCTGTCCTGGATGTTTCCTGACACTCCAAAGGAAACAACACCTCGCACAATTCTGTCAACCCAGAACCTTTTGCTAATCCAACACAACCTAAAGGCATCAATCGAACAAGTCTCAATCCAGTGCACAGAACCGGAAGCATCTTCCTTAAGAAATCAGGAGTTCCTGTGGCACCAGGATAAGACTTTTGTCCCACAACAAGCCAGACTGCAGGTCCTGAAAACTTTGCATGACCACCAACGTGCTGGCCATTTCGAGGTTCGGAAGACAACTGAACTCATTCAATGAACCCTGTAGTGGCCCACCTTGAAACTGGACTGTAGGAGGTATGTGAATTTCTGTGCCATCTGTCAGCATAACAAAGGGTCCAATGCTAAATCTTGGGGTCTGTTAAGGCCATTACCAGTCCAGGAACAACCATGGAAAAAAATATCAATGGACTCTATAGTGGACTTGCTTCCGTCAGAAGGGTGCACAACCATTTTTGTGGTAGTGGACCACCTGTCCAAAATGGCACACTTCCTGCCTATGATAGGCATGCCTTCCACTGTGGACACAGCAGATATCTTCATTACCTGCTTGCCGACCAGTGCATGATGATATACATCAGCACAATGGCACGGCTGCGCAAATGGGTGTACAGGTACGTCCCCTTTAAGAAGCGGCATTGTGGGCATGCGCACGCCCACTGTGTGCTCCGTGACCTTGCCCGCGTGACCCATGGACTTGATGTCTGCCGGTGTCCCGTGATTGTGTCACGGAGCGTCAGAACGAGGAGATGCCTATGTAAACAAGGCATTTCTCCAATCTGCCTAGTGACAAGACAGAGATCTACTGCTCCCTGTCATTGGGAGCAGTGATCACTGTCATGTCCTAGGTAGCCCTTTCCCCCACAGTTAGAATCACTCCATAGGACACACTTAACCCCTTGATCGCCCCCTAAAGTTTAACCCCTTGCCTGCTTTTGTCATTTACACAGTAATCAGTGCATTTTTATAGCACTAATCGCTGTATTAATGACAATGGTCCCAAAATAGTGTCAAAAGTGTTCGATGTGTCCGTCATAATGTCATAGTCATGATAAAAATTGCAGATCGCCACCATTACTAATAAAAAAAATAATAAATAAATAATGCCATAAAAATGCCATAAATCTATCCCCTATTTTGTAGATGCTATAACTTTTGCGCAAACCAATCAATATACGCTTATTGCAAAATTTTTACCAAAAATATGTAGAAAAATACATATCATCCTAAACTGAGGGAAAAATTTGTTTTTTTGTATATTTTTAGGGGATTTTTATTATAGCAGGTAGAAGGTAAAAAACATTGCTTTTCTTTTCGAAATTATTGCTCTTTTTTGTTTATAGCGCAAAAAATAAAAAACGCAGAGGTGATCAAATACCACCATAAGAAAGCTCTATCTGTGGGAAAAAAAGGACGTCAGTTTTGTTTTGGTGCAACATCGCACGACCGTGCAATTGTCAGTTAAAGAGACGCAGTGCCATATCGCAAAAAGTGCCATATCGCAAAAAGCACTCTGGTCAGGAAGGGGGTAAATTCTTCCGGGGCTGAAGTGGTTAAAGAAATAGTCAGACTACATGGTTTACCTGACAACATTGTTTCCAATAGAGGGGTACAGTTTACTTCTAGATTTTGGAGAAGTGTTTGTAGAATCCTGGCAATTGAGGTGTGCATATCCTCTGCCTATCACCCACAGAGTAATGGTCAAACTGAAAGAACAGACCAAACTCTAGAACAATATCTATGATGCTTCTGTTCTTTCTCCCAATATGACTGGTTCTCATTACTACCGTCCACTAAATTTGCTTATAACTCTGTGCATGCTGCACCCAGTCACCCTTCTGGGCGAATTATGGATTTCATCCTTCGTTTCTGCCCAACACCATCCCTGAAGCCTCATTGCCAGCAGTTCAGGACAGGATAACCTTCATTCAAACTAATTACCAAACTCTCCGGGAAACCATGCATAAGGCTCAAGAAGACTTTAAGAGTCAGTATGACAGGAAGAGAAGAAGTAATCCTAGCTTCAAGGTTGGAGACAAGGTATGGCTCTCTTCTATTAACCTCAAGCTGTCTTGTCCTTCCAGGAAACTGGGGCCAAAGTTGGTTGGTCCATTTTAAATTGACCACTTCAATATCAGGCACTTTCCCCCCTTCCTGCCCAGGACAATTTTTAGCTTTCAGCGCTGTCGCACTTTGAATGACAATTGCGTGGTCATGCAACACTGTACACAAACTTAATTTTAATAATTTTCTTCCCACAAATAGAGCTTTCTTTTGGTGGTATTTGATCACCTCTGTGGTTTTTAATTTTTGCGCTATAAACAAAAAAACTACAATTTTGAAAAAAAAACTGATGGGCACTGATAGGCGGCACTGATAGGCAGCACTGATGGCACTGATAGGCGGCACTGATGGCACTGATGGGCGGCACTGATGGCACTGAAAGGCGGCACTGATGGGCACTGATAGGTGGCACTGGATAGGCTGCACTGATGAGGAGTAGAGATGGGCTGTCTATTCGGGTCGAACATGAGTTCAACTCGAACATTGGCTGATCGCCCGTTCCCTGAATAGCGAACAATTTGGGGTGTTCGCGGCAAATTCGAAAGCCGCGGAATATCCTTTAAAAGTCTATGGGATAAATCAAAAGTGCTAATTTTAAAGGTTAATATGCAAGCTATTGTCATAAAAAGTGCTTGGAGACCTGGGTCCTGCCCCAGGGGACATGTATCAATGAAAAAAAGTTTTAAATAGCCTTTTTTTTCAGGAGCAGTGATTTTAATAATGCTTAAAGTGAAACAATAAAAATTAGATATTCCTTTAAATTTCGTACCTGGGGGTGTCTATAGTATGCCTGTAAAGTGGCGCATGTTTCCCGTGTTTACAACAGTCTTAGAGCAAAATGACATTTCTAAAGGAAAATAAAGTCAGTTAAAAGTACTAGCGGTAGCGCCGGCAGCTATAATGAATTGTCGGGTCTCTGCAATACTCATAAAAGCCATTGAAAAAAACGGCCTGGGATTCCCACACAGTGCATTACCAGGCCCTTTGGGTCTGGTATGAATATTAAGGGAAACCCCGAACCAATATTAAAAAAAAATGTGTGGGGGTCCCCCCAAATTCCATACCAGGCTCTTCAGGTCTGGTATGGATATTAAGGGGAACCCCGTGCCAAAATGTTTTAAAAAATGGCGTGGGGTCCCCCCAAATTACATACCAGGCCCTTCAGATCTGGTATGGATTTTAAGGGGAACCCCGTGCCAAAATTAAAAAAAAAATTGCGTGGGGTCCCCCTAAAAATCCATACCAGACCCTTATCCGAGCACGCAACCTGGTAGGCCGCAGGAAAAGAGGAGGGGACGAGAGAGCGTCCCCCCTGAACCATACCAGGCCACATGCCCTCAACATGGGGAGGATGTCCCCATGTTGATTGGGACAAGGACCTCATCCCCACAACCCTTGCCCGGTGGTTGTGTGGGTCTGCAGGCGGGGGGTTATCGGAATATGGAAGCCCCTTTAACAAGGGGACCCCACAGATCCTTGCCCCCATGTGAAATGGTAATGGGGTACAACTGTACCCCTACCAGTTCACAAAAAAAGTGTCAAAAATGTTAAAAAAGACAAGAGACGGTTTTTGACAATTCCTTTATTAATATCTTCTTCTTTACTTGCTTCTTCTTCCATCATCTTCTGGTCATCATTCGCTTTTCTTCCTCCATCTTGTTCTTCCCTCGCTTCTTGCTCTTCTTCCTCCAATCCTCTGCTTCTTCTTTCGTTCTTCTCGTTCGCATCTTCCTCCGGCTTCTTCTTCCCAGATTCGTTCTCCGGACAATCCGCATGTATGGGAGGTTGCCACTTTGTGACGCTTCTGTTCTTCTGACAGTTCTTATATAACTGAGGGCGGGGCCACCCGGTGACTCCGGCCCCCTCTGACACACAGGGACTTCACTGGGACTTCCCTATGGCTTTCCCCGTAAAGTCAGAGGAGGGCGGGGTTACCCTCAGTTATATAAGAATTGTCAGAAGAACAGGAGTGTCACACAGCGGGAACCTCCCATGGATGCGGATCATCCTAAGAACAAAGCGGGGAAGAAGAAGAAGCCGGAGGAAGATGCAGATGAGAAGACTGAAGGAAGAAGCAGAGGATCAGAGGAAGAAGCAGAAAAAGTGTGGGAAGAACAAGATGGAGGAAGAAAACCGAATGAAGACCAGAAGAAGATGAAAGAAGAAGCGGGGAAAGAAAAAGACATTAGGAATTGTCAAAAACCGTCTCTTGTCTTTTTTAACATTTTTGACACTTTTTTTGTGAAATGGTAGGGGTACATCTGTACCCCATTACCGTTTCACACAGGGGGGGCTGGGATATGGGGGTCCCCTTGTTAAAGGGGGCTTCCAGATTCCGATAAGCCCCCCACCCGCATACCCCCACAACCACCGGGCAAGGGTTGTGGAGATGAGGCCCTTGTCCCCATCAACATGGGGACATCTTCGCCATGTTGAGGGCATGTGGCCTGGTACGGTTCAGGAGGGGGGCTGCCTCTCTTGTCCCCCCTCTTTTCCTGCGGCCTACCAGGTTGCGTGCTCAGATAAGGGTCTGGTATGGATTTTTAGGGGGACCCCCACGCCATTTTTTTTAAAAATGTTGGCACGGGGTTCCCCTTAAAATCCATACCAGACCTGAAGGGTCTGGTATGGATTTTGAGAGGGACCCCATGCCATTTTTTTTATTTTGGCGCGGGGTTCCCCTTAATATCCATACCAGACCTGAAGGGCCTGGTATGGAATTTCGGGGGACCCCCACGTATTTTTTTTATTTTGGTTCGGGTTTCCCCTTAATATTTGTACCAGACCCAAAGGGCCTGGTAATGCACTGTGGGGGAATCTCAGGCCATTTTTGTCAATGACTTTTATGAGTATTGCAGAGACCCGACAATTCATTATAGCTGCCGGTGCTACCGCTAGTACTTTTCTTTTTAAATTCAATCATCTTTATTTGATTCATCATAGTATACAACTTTATCAAATATCAAATCTTTTTAAAAGAAAAATACCACATTTATAAGAAGCACACATAATAGGAGCATGAAATAAAGGGAGGAGTTTAAAACAGAGAATAAATGCAAATACAAAAAAGAAATACCATATATACCTCCCCTCACCAATATCTATCTTCCTCTCTATTTCTCTTACCCCCCCTCTTCCCCTCCCACCCCACCCTTTCCTCGTCCCACCTATCTTAACCTATGTCAACATCTGTGATCGTAAGGTCGATGCCCTCCTTATTTCCTTACATTGGGTATCCCATTTCTTCCAACCAAGGTCTCCAAAGTTTTTTAAATTCCTTCAGGTTCCCTCTCTTTGTATATACTGCCTTTTCCTTCCACATTGTTTCAGTTACAGTTTTAATCCACTCATCCTTCAGGGGGGGGTTCTTGCCTGCCATCTCTGTGCAATTAACTTCCTTGCTTGGAAGAGACATCTCTGAACTATTTTGGTTTTAGAATTTCCTTTACCTATACTCTCTCCTACTCCCAGAATACATAGTTTCGGGTCCATTTTAAGTTCTAAGGAAAAGATCTTATTTAGAGTCTCCAATATCTCAGACCAATACCGGAATAGTTTAGGACACTTCCACATCATATGCATCAGGTCTCCCACATCCTGGCATCTGGGGCATTTAGCATCTATCCTCCGTCCAAATTGAAATAACCTTTTAGGGGTATAATATGTCCTGTGGAGTAACATCAGATATGAGACTTTCTGGGCAGGTGAGACCGACACCTGATGTCCTCCTGCCAGTATCTCTCTCCACTGTCCATCTGAAAATGAACCCAAGTCCCTTTCCCATTTACTTCTACTTTTAAGTTTTTCCGGGGTCTCTATGCTACTTTTACATATATGTGGGTAGATTTCAGCTATAGACCCACTATGTCCTCTCTGATCACCCATTTTTTGAAGTATGGGGGAGTTATTCCAGGATGGTCCCTGACCCCCAAAACTGTGTATTTAGGGCATGTTTGATTTGTATATATTTATATGCAGACCAATCCGGTATATTGAATTCCTCCTTCAATTACAGGAATGATTTTAAGGAATTTTGACTATATAGCTGGGCTAGTTTGTTTATTCCTTTTTTTTCCCACACTTTTATTTTCTCAATTGCTCGTAGTTCTTTTAAATTCTTATTATCCCACAGGGGGGCGCATTTGGTCAAACCACCCATTCCTTTCATGGCTTTAATAGAGCTCCAGACTTTTATTATTAATTTAATCGTGGGTGTTCTATATACAAAAGAGTTTGCCTCCAGTACCTCTATCACAGTCCTATGGGGGGCTCCCATGATCATCAATCCTTCACTATTAGATCCTTTAAGGACCAAACTTCTCCCCAATTGCTGTAATTGGGCTGCTAGAAAATAACTTTGCGGGTGAGGTACTGCTAAGCCCCCTTCTCGCGAGGGGAGTTGTAGGGTTTGTAAACTTATCCTAGGGGACCCCCCTTTCCATATAAGATCTCTTAATATTGTGTCTATTTTATTAAACCATTTCCTACTTATCCATATTGGCGAGTTCTGCATCACATACAGTAGTTGGGGGAGCCATAGCATTTTAATCAGATTACACCTTCCCGCTGTTGATAATGGTAGACCCTTCCATATTTCAGTCTTACTTTTAAATTTCATCAGCAAGGGGACTAAGTTATTATTTAAATAGTTCTCTGGGTCCTTCGTTATTTTAATACCCAAGTATTTAGCTGTCTCTGCTACTTCCATCTGGATGTTATTTAAGGAGGCACCCTCTCTAACAGGATCCAATGGTAGTAATACTGATTTTTCCCAATTTATGGACAACCCCGAGATTTTACCAAACCTCGAGAAGATATCCATTACTTGTCTCAGGGATCCCTCTGTATCACCCAAAAATATGAGGACATCATCCGCATATAATGCGATCCGCTCCTCTCCATCCTTTCTCCGGAACCCTTCCATTATTCTATTTTGCCTTACTGTTGTAGCTAGTGGCTCCATAGCTAAGGCAAAAATCATGGGAGACAAAGGGCATCCCTGCCTTGAGCCTCTCTCCAACTTAAACCCAGTTGAGTAGTCATTATTAATTCTTACTTTTGCATTTGGTTCATTAGATAATACTTTAACCCAATTAAAGAAAGAAGGGCCGAACCCAAACTCCTTTAATACCCGCCGGATGTATTCCCATTCTATGCTGTCAAATGCTTTTACCACATCCAACAGCATAACAGCCCTAGAGCCCATATTTTCTGTGGGAATCTGTAAGTTTAGAAGGACTCTCCTGATATTCATACTAGTTGTTCTCTGTGGTATAAATCCCGTCTGGTCTGGGTGAACTACTTTGTGGATTACTTTCTTTATTCTGGCAGCTAAGGCTTTTGCTAGGATCTTAACATCTGAACAGAGTAACGATATGGGTCTATAAGACCCAGGTTCCAGGGGGTCCTTCCCCTCTTTGTGTAACACAATAATTGTGGCTTCAGTCATTGATGTAGGTAATCTCCCTTTTTCTTTCGCCCAGTTAAATACCTTAAGAAGTTCCTGGAGCAATACTTCCCCATACTGTTTATAAATCTCGACTGGGAGACCATCGGGGCCGGGGGATTTATGATTGGCCATTTCTGTTACCGCCATTTTGATTTCCTCTATTGTAATCGGTCTCTCCAACTCCTCTTTATCCGTCTCCTCTAATACCGGGATGTTGATATTATTAAAGAAATTATCCATTTCCTCCCCTCCCATGATCCCACGGGATTTATACAATCCCTTATAGTATTCTTTAAACGTCTCTGTAATTACCTCTATCTGAGAGGAAATCTCACCTCTCGAATTCCTGATAGCTGGGACCATGGATGGGGGGGAGCTGGTCTTAACAATGTGAGCCAGTATCTTCCCTACTTTTTCCCCTTCCCCGTACATAATTTGTTTCTGAAACAACCTTTTATTTTCTACCTTCCTAATTATTATATCTTTATACCTTTGTTGTTTATTCTCCCACTCTCTCTGTTTTTCAGGGGAAGGTTCTTTTGTATACTCCCTTTCTGCTTCAACTAGCTCCATCCTGAACCGATCTTCCCAATCCCGTGATTTTTTTTAATTTTTGCCACTTTCTGTATGAGTGAACCCCTCAAGTATGCCTTCAGTGCGTCCCACATCACCCCCTTCGATGTGGTATCTGCATTAAATTTTATAAATTCCTTCAACTCAGCCACTACCACTTCCTGACCCTCTATTATTTCTAGCCAGGCTGGGTTCATCTTCCACGTTCTACATATTTTCTTATACCCCGGCTTTATCGAAATAGTAAGTAAGGAATGGTCCGATACTCCTCTAGGTTGATAGACTACATTATTAATTACTTGTGATGCTAGCCCATTACCTAATACAAGGTCTATCCTTGATAATGTAGCACAGGAACTCGAATAGCATGAAAACTGCGAAGCCCCCAGGTTCCATGCTCTCCACATGTCAGTAAGCCCTGCTTCTTGAAGAAATTGTCTCATCTGGGCTTCCTGTTTTCCTTGACTTTGTTTCCCTGGAGGGAATCTATCTGCTTTCTTGTCCAAAACTACATTGAAATCCCCAACTACTATAGCTGGTAACTCAGGCTTGTCTATTATAAATTCCAATAGGCTGTACATAACATCCAGCTTAAAAGGAGGAGGGATGTATATATTAGCCAGTACAAATTCCAGGTTCTCTATTATACAGTGCAGATACACATACTGCCCTTCTTCATCTACTTTGCACTGTCTGCAAGTGAACGCTACCCCACTGCCAATTAAAATCGACACTCCCCTTGAATAGGAGGTATGCATAGAATGAAACTGGTGTTGATATCTTCTATTCCTCATATTAATTTTGGTGTCTTTTGTTAGGTGTGTCTCTTGCAGACAGGCAATTCCAACTTTGAATGTGTCTAGAACATCAAATACTACTGCTCTTTTAACCGGGGAACCCAACCCTGGGACATTCCACGACCCAATATTCAGAACCATGGATTGTTTATTTATGGTCATCAGACTCTATGAGAAGGAGGAAGAAAGAAAAAAAAGGAAGAAAGAAAAAGTAAAAAAAAAAACCCACAAAAACGCAACCCCCTCCTTTGACTAAAAAGTGCCATTCCCCTTCGAGTTTCTAAACTACTAAAGTGCTTTTCTCTATTTAATATAAGGGGTTTCTCCCCTTCACCCAAATATTTTACATTAATAACTTCAAACCCTTGAATTTTACTCATATTTCACACTACTAGTGTAATTATTATAACTATTTTTGTATTTTACTTGTGCGCCATGTGTTACCCTATAAAGGGATATACTATTTAATGTGCAAAAACATCTCCTTACGATCCTGTGATTCAACCTTATCCTTTTCTGTGTCTTCTTACTTCTATATCCTTTACCCGCCCCCCCCCCCCACCTCCATACCCCCCCTCTTCCCCCCCCCACACCACTCTAGGTCCCCTTTGAAGGCTTTTTTAATGACCGTCTCATACTCCTCCACCATTACCAAACTTATTCCCTCCGCTCCCACACCCACACCCACACTCCCCCCACCCTCTTCCCAACCCTCCCTCCCTTCACCCAAATACAAACTCATTCCTTATTAGCAACCATGTGGATCCCCCACTCTATACAAAATATATCAACTTTTATCTTTCATTCATTCCCCATTTATATAAATCCTCTCTAATTCAACCCCCATTTATTTCCGTGACAACTGATCTTTCTTTTCCATGCCCGCGCCCTCTCTGGGGACTCAAAAATCTGACTTCTTCCAAGTGCATTCACCCGGAGCCTAGCGGGGTAAAGGAGAGCGTATGTAATGTCAAACAATTGAAGACTACGCTTGATTCCTAGGAATTCTGCCCTTCGCTTCTGCAATTCGGGGGAGAAGTCGGGGTACATTGATATCCTGGCTCCCTCAAAGGATAGGTTCCCTCTCTCCCTGGCCCTTCGGAGAAGGGTCACCTTATCCTTGTAATTTAAGAATTTTAATAACAAGACTCTTGGAGGGCTTCCCTGAGGGGGGGGGGTCTAAATGGAACTCTATGTGCTCTTTCAATAGAGAACTGCTGTGAGAATGTCTCTCTTCCAAAAGTCTCAGTCAACCATTTTTCCAGGAATCCTATTGGATCTGACCCCTCACTCTTCTCAGGGAACCCTATTATCCTCACATTGTCTCTGCGAAGTCTATTTTCCATTTCGTCAAATTTTTCCATGAGTCTGTTTATCTGTTCTTTCTGGGCCTTCATCTTTTGTTTCATTGGATGCACGTCATCCTCCATCAAACTTATTCTCCCTTCCATTTCCGTCACTCTTTCTGCCATGTTTTTAAGATCATGACATACACGGGATAGTTCTTCCTTGATGTCTTTCATTTGATCTGACATTTCACCCAGAGATTGTTTACAAGCGTTAATTGCTAAGAGGATTTCTTTGAGAGATGGCTCTCCTTCTGTTGTATGGGTCTGGATACCAACTGTTTCTATTGTTTTCCCCACTGTTCCTGTTCCTTTAGATGGAGGGTTCTTTATTATAGTACCACTTGTAAGCGTGTTCAGATGTCCCTGGCTCTTCCTATCTGTCGCTGTCTTACTTTGTGCCTGCTGCCCCCCTTTCGTTGGAGTATGGTCAGTTGCATTAACTATTCTCTCCAGTTTTGCTGTTGCTGCGACTGCTGCTGCCGTTGCCCCCACCACTGTAGGCAGCACTCCCTTATCTTTGTCTTTTTCTTTCTCTTTAGCTGAACGTAGTGATTGAGTCCCCATAATTTTCATGTTGGCGTGCTCATCTCCCTTCCTTCTTACCAACATTTTATCCCTCTTATTCACTTCTAAAAATTTTTTATCGTACTATAACAGTATATGAATATATCAGGGATCAGATAAGGGGATATCAAGTAAGGACGGAAGTGCTTTAGAGATTCAAAATACCATATATCCCACCAGCTAGCAACGTGCTCATATAAACTTCACAATATGGTATCATGTGGTACAATGTGCTATAGTCCCGTACTCAGATCTCCAACAGTTCCTATTAGTTTTTGGGCTTCCTCCCAGGACAGGGATATGAGGGTATAGTAGTATTGTCAGTAGTATTGTCAGCAGTAATGTTACTTTCCTTCAATCTTACACTTTAATTCAGTTCAAATTTTTTATTTCCCCCCTCATATAACTCACCACCCTGGAGATGCCACTTCAAGGGTTCAGGGGTTCTAGGATTTCCTCAGCTGCTACGGTGTCTGCACACAGCGTTCACCCAGGCGTCTCTCAGCGGACCTCCACTGCTGACACCCTGACGTCAGCTCCTGTTGTGAGTGTCTTTTCCTCTCATTCCCGCGAGAGCATATCGCGGCTTAGTTTCCGGGACCCTCGTCCAATCCGAACGCCTCCGGCAGCTCCCGATGGTGGCTGAGGGGAGATAGACAGCGTTCCGTCTTGAATTCAGGGAGAGAAGGCACCTCTCGGCTGGGGGCGTGTAACTAGCAGGCACACAGGCACACAGGCACACAGGTCCAAAGAAGGCGCCGGCCAAACACCGGTTAAACAGCAGGTATTTTCGGCGCTGGGAATGCGGTCAGCCGGTCAGCCGGTTATCTATTCCTGGGGACACATAGCCATAGCCATAGGGTGGGGTGAGGAGACCACACACGCTCGCTCCTCACTAACTTACTCCTCCATCCACTTCTGGTCACACCCCACCGCTAGTACTTTTGAATTACTTTTTTTCCTTTAGAAATGTCACTTTGCTCTCGGACTGTTGTAAACACGGGAAACATGCGCCACTTTACAGGCATACTAAAGTACTAGCGGCAGCGCCGACAGCTATAATAAGGAGAGACAGTATTTACCAAATTAGCAATGAGTGCATTGATTATTTGCATTTGCATTGATGTTACATTACATCTGCTTTAACCTAGCCAAAAAGTATAACGCTGGTTTACCCATGCTGGGAAAGGCCCCAGACTAGTCTAACCTGCTGATTTGGACTGCTGATTTGCTGCTGGGCAAATCAGTATGAGGTGGTAAAAAAGTGCAAATCAAATAAGTACTTATTAGTAAGTACTTATTTCTAAGTAAGTAAGTAAAAAAAAACAAGGAATAAGGTCGCCTCTGAATATATATCGTGAAACAATTTATTAAAACAATAATATCCACTCACATGAAGAAAAGAGGAGTAGTATTCAGGTCCATTATCTGGGCTGAGAAGATGATGAAGTGGGACTGTAGGTTACAGCAGTTCCAGTGTGGCTGACACTCCATCAGATCCAGGCAGGCAGGCAGGAGTGCAGATGACTGAGCACAACACAATCTAATGTGGTTCAGTATTCCTGGCAGATGCCAGTGGCAATCCGGTAGGGAGGAGGGAAATAGTCTAGTGCTGACAAGGGTGTCAGTGAGGGGAGGGGGATTGATGTCCAGACGGATGGCCGAGCCGTGCTGTGTCTCCACAGCATTCACACTGCCCCTGTGTAGTGGAGGGAGACACGGCCGTGTATGCAGATTGAAAGCGAGGCTTGGAGTGCAGACACAGGCCAGCACCGAGTCATGACGTCATCAACATGCAACGTGTTTCAGGACTAGCTGGCTATAGATGGAGGAGATAGCCACATTCCTTTCTCAAGCATGGAGTCTCAAAGCACGGAGGAGATTATTAAAGACAGAACAGGGGGTGGGGCCAGAGCATACATAGAGACGCAGAAAGAAGGAAAAATAAAAAGGGGGGGCTTGTGGGAATATGAAACAAACCAGTAAAATGCAAACACAATGATGGGGAAAAAGTGGAAAAAAGGCAGTAATATACAGACACAATAATCAGGGAATAAAATACTTGGGAATATGGAAAAGAGCACAAAAATAAAGGGACAATGCTGGAGGGAAGAGATGCATGGTACATATTAAACAGGAATGCATATTAAATACTATGTTGACTAGGTGTATGTAATTAATCATTAAATATTTAAAAATAGGACAATAAAATATAGGTAATAAACATATATATATATATATATATATATATATATATATATATATACATATATATATATATACTAATATATATATATATATATATATATATATATATATATATATATAATATTATAAATAATGGCACATAAAGAAGACCTAATAGAAAAAAATCTATCTAATACAATAAGACTTTTTTTAGAACAACAGGGATAAAATTAAAGAGAAACCGTGGGCTTAGAAGGGGGGAATAAATAACAGTACTTACCATGATGGGGTGGGTGCAAAGGTATATGCATATGTCTGCGTACACATGTAGGAGAAGTGGGGAAGGGGAGGGAGAGAAGGAGAAAGACAGAATGATCATAAAAGGGGAGAAGGGGAGGGAAGGGGAGGGGGGAGGGAAAGGGAGGGGGGGAGAAGACAGTGGAGGGGGGAATGAGAGGGGGGTAGGAAAGGAAAACATGGCAATACAGGAGGGGAGGGAGGGGGGGAAAGGGGAGGAGAAGAAAGAGGGGAAGAAAGAAGCGTTCGGCTTGGGTCATTGATTTGGGGATTTGTTCGATGACCCAAACTTCAAGACCAATGGTAAATTTTTTGTGATGCTCAGCAAAGTGACGAGGGACACTGTGCATGTCTTTGCTGCCCTCAATGAATTGTCGATGCTTGCCGAACCATTGCTTCAGGGGGCAGATGGTTCATCCTACATAAATCAACCCACAAAGGCACGTTAGGCCATATACAACGAACTCAGATGAGCAGTTGTAGAACTGATCTAGTGGGTATGTTTTACCTTTAGAGTGAAAGGACTTTTTTCCATGCTGGACAAATAAACAGGTTTTGCAGCGAGTCTTTTTACATTGGTACATGCCAACTAAGGGTATGAGGGTAGTGGGGTTGGGAATAGCTTGATCAGACGGGAGTTTCGGGGCAATTTTATTTTTTAAAGAGGGGGATTTACGGTAAGTAATCCTAGGTACTGGTGGAAGAATGGTTTTAAGGAGAGGATCCTGCTGCAGGATATTCTAATGTTTATTTAAAATGTTTTCCATTTTTTTGTATTGAAAATTGAAGGTAGTATTAAATCTCATAGAATGATTTCTCTTTCTTTCTTTATTGAAGTCAAATAAGTAGGGATGAGCTTCGTGTTCGAGTCAAACCCATGTTCGACTCGAACATCGTATGTTTGCCCGTTCATCGAATTACAAATGATATGGGTCGTTCGCACCAAATTCGAGTGGCGCGTCATGGCCCATAATTCACTGCAGCATCACAGTGCATTGCTGGCTGATGATTGGCCAAGCATGCACTATGACCCGCATGCTTGCCCAATCAGTATAGAGAGCCGTAATTGGCCAAAGCCAGGGTGGCTTTGGCCAATTATGGTTCAGGAGGTTTAGTAAATGCCCCACACTATAAAAGGCCACCTGAGTGGTGGCCTTGTGTAGTCTGTTGCGGCGGCAGAGAGATAGAAAGAGAGACAGTGTCATTTGAATTAAGTTAGATAGAGTAGGCAGGCGAGTCAGTTAGCTGCACTTACAGTGTATTGTGTATATATATATATACATCCTAGGTGTTGTGTATATATATATATATATATATATATATATATATATATATACTATATTCAGTTTAGCTAGATTCATTCCTGTTATTCTCTTCCTACTGATAGGCAGGCAGGTGTTTTTACAGTATTTACAGCTACCTGAAGAAAATTGCTGGTGTTCTTCTGATCCTATTAGTCCTATTAGCTACAGTATTTACATTTAGTGTAGTGCATCCTCTGCACAGTGTGCACCTAAAGCTACCTGAAGAAAATCGGTGGTGCTTGTCTGATCCTATTAGTACAGTACCGCAGGCAGCTGCAGTATTTACAAATTAGTGTAGTGCGTCCTCTGCACAGTGTGCACCTAAAGCTGCCTGAAGAAAATTGGTGGTGTTCTTCTGATCCTCTTAGTATCACAGGCAGCTGTAGTATTTACAAGTTAGTGTAGTGCGTCCTCTGCACAGTGTGCACCTAAAGCTACCTGAAGAAAATTAGTGGTGTTCTTCTGATCCTATTAGTACAGTATCACAGGCAGCTGCAGTATTTACAAATTAGTGTAGTGCGTCCTCTGCACAGTGTGCACCTAAAGCTACCTGAAGAAAATTGGTGGTGTTCTTCTGATCCTATTAGTACCGCAGGCAGCTACAGTATTTACAGTTAGTGTACTGCGTCCTCTGCACAGTGTGCACCTAAAGCTACCTGAAGACAATTGCTGTTGTTCTGCTCCTATTAATACCACAGACAGGCAGCTACAGTATTTACAGTTAGTATACTGTCTCCTCTGCACAGTGTGCACCTAAAGCTAACTGAATAAAATTGGTGGTATTCTTCTGATCCTATATTAATACCACAGGCAGGCAGCTACAGTATTTACAGTTAGTGTACTGCGTCCTCTGCACAGTGTGCACCTAAAGCTACCTAAAGACAATTGCTGTTGTTCTGCTCCTATTAATACCACAGACAGGCAGCTACAGTATTTACATTTAGTGTACTGTGTCCTCTGCACAGTGTGCACCTAAAGCTACTTGAATAAAATTGGTGGTGTTCTTCTGATCCTATTAATACCACAGGCAGGCAGCTACAGTATTTACAGTTAGTGAAGTGCGTCCTCTGCACAGTGTGCACCTAAAGCTACCTAGAGACAATTGCTGTTGTTCTGCTCCTATTAATACCACAGGCAGGCAGCTACAGTATTTACAGTTAGTTTACTGTGTCCTCTGCACAGTGTGCACCTAAAGCTACCTGAATAAAATAGGTGGTGTTCTGATCCTATATTAATACCACAGACAGGCAGCTACAGTATTTATAGTTAGTGTACTGTGTCCTCTGCACAGTGTGCACCTAAAGCTACCTGAAGACAATTGCTGTTGTTCTGCTCCTATTAATACCACAGACAGGCAGCTACAGTATTTACAGTTATAGGGCGTACACACGGTCGGACTTTGTTCGGACATTCCGACAACAAAATCCTAGGATTTTTTCCGACGGATGTTGGCTCAACTTGTTTTGCCTACACACGGTCGCACAAAGTTGTCGGAATTTCCGATCGACAACCACGCGGTCACGTACACCATGTACGACGAGACTAGAAAAGGCCGGTTCAGAACCAAGCGCGGCACCCTTTGTGCTCCTTTTGCTAATCTCGTGTTAGTAAAAGTTTGGTGAGAGACGATTCGCGCTTTTTCAGACTCGTGGCTTTCAGATCTTTTCAGTTTGTGCTTGTGGGTTTGTATCTGCTCTTCAGTGCGTGCAAGCAAGTTCCGCGTGACTTTAGGTAGTCATTGTATTCTTGTTCGTTCGTTACTGGTTTTCAGGTCGCTCTTCACAGGCCTTGCTGTTCTTCAGTGCGTTCTGTTACTTCGTTCTGAGCAGCCGACCGTTTTCTAGCCATGTTTCGTATGCGTACTCCTCGTAGAGTTCGTGCTGTGCGGGGGCTTGGTGTTGGGGTCCTGACCTTGACACAAGTCCAGTCCATGAACTGGGTGGGGAGGAGTTCATGGACCAAGAATTGGTTGCTTCAGCGTGACCAGTTCTGTCATATGCCTTTGCTCCGTGAGATCCGTGAGAATAATCCTGATGATTTCAGGAACTTTCTCAGGATGACGGACCCCGTGTTTCACCGTTTGTTGGCTTCGCTGACCCCCTATATCAGCAGGCAGGATACCTGCATGAGGCAAGCCATCACTGCGGAGCAGAGGTTGGTCGCTACCTTGCGGTATTTGGCCACAGGGAGAAGTCTGCAGGACTTGAAGTTCTCGACAGGCATCTCCCCCCAGGCTCTGGGGATCATTATCCAAATGACCTGTTCTGCCATCATCCAGGTCCTGCAGAAGGACTATATGAAGGTAAGATTTTTATCCTTTTATCTCACATTTTATTGTATTTAATGTTTGATAATATCTTGTATTGTAATATGCTGTGAATGATCCCTTTGTTCTCATGCATGCTGGATTGTTATGTAATTATTATTTTAGGTCCTTCATACATATTTACCCTTCAATAACCTCTCCAGCATGGTGTCTCCTGCCCTATATTCACCTCATGTAGTCACTTAACAATGTATTTTATCAGCTCTATAGTAGTGCTTTACCCCAAACACCCCCTAAAATGTTTTGAAATGTTATTTTTGATTTAAATTCAGGCAGAGTGCCAGAGGGTTTTTTTTGTGGTGTCCCCAAATTTTTTGTAACCCTCCCTCCCCCAACTACTAAGTCAGCTGATCCCAATTCTCTATCCCCAATCATCTATCTGCTGACTTTGCCAAACCCATACACACTATACCCACCTCTTTACTGGTCAGATGTATGGATGAATTCCCCAAAGCATGTAGTGCAAGGGCCTGCCTGTATACTTTCCAATGGTACTGTTTAAAGTTTTTGTATCCTATTATTATCTTGATAGGTAATAGCAGAATGTTCAAATGTGCTCAAATGTGTACAGTGTGTATTTATATCTTTGTATTATGACACTTCTTACCTGTCCAGTGGTCTGCCAATAGTGTAACTAAGGAGGGGCTGTTCCAAGTAATACCCATTATTTAGGCATTCATCTCTCAATGAAGTGAAGAGGGTTACCTGTCCAAGAGTTCCCCCCCTATAATGTTAGAAATGGCCCATGAGAGGGGAGGGGGAATATGATAGGTGTACCTTATACTTTGTTGTTGTTAAATTCCCCTTAATAAATGCTATCTGGAGGTTGCCCCATAATGTTTGTGTCTAATCTGCTTGCCATGTTTCTGTGAAAAAATAGTAATGTTTATTGTTTTTTCCTCAACAGTTTCCTTCAACGCCACAGGAATGGCAGACTGTGGCCTCCCACTTTGCCCAGCGGTGGGACTTTCCTAACTGCGGAGGGGCAATTGATGGGAAACACGTCCACATCGTCCCACCACCCAACTCGGGGTCGTACTATTATAATTACAAGGGGTTTAATAGTATAGTGATGTTGGTGGTGGTGTCGGCTAATTACGAGTTCTTGTATGTGGACGTGGGGAAGAATGGCCGGATGTCCGATGGTGGAGTGATCGCCCAGACGGAGTTCTACAGGCATCTCCAGAATGGCAGCTTGGACTTGCCACCTCCAGAGGACAATGTTGAAGGTCTCCCATTTGTGTTCGTTGCTGATGAAGCATTTGCGCTGGGGGACCACCATTCCCGATGAGGACCCTCACCCCGGATCAGAGGGTTTTTAATTACCGGCTGGCCAGAGCCTGAAGAGTGGTGGAGAACACATTTGGAATCCTGGCCAGCCGGTTCCGATTATTTCTGACACCCATCCATATGGCGGAGTATAAACTGAACCATATAATACTTGCCTGCTGTGTTCTCCATAATTTTTTAAGAAAACATTCAGCCAACTATGCTGGCTCAGTTGGGCCTGAGGCCGGAATCCAAAATCCATCAACACTGACGGCGCTTGAAAGTGGCCGTCCTGGCTTGCCTTCCCTGAGTGCCCGTGATGTCCGGTTACGCTACCTGGAGTTCTTTGCGGGTAGGGGGGCTATCAATATGCCAGACAATCTGTGAAACCTTTTTCAAATAAAAAACAACCAAAAGAAATTCTTTGTGGACATTTACTGCTTGTGTTTGTTTTAGCTGACCCTGACAGAAATGTGTTGAGTGCAGAAAATGTCGTGATTGGGTAACCTTATAAAAAACAGTGTTGGCTGGTACTTCCTAAATGCAAAAACACATTTCACTACAAGTGCACTTGCAACTGCACTGAACCTGCACTTGTAGTGCAAAGTGTATTTGCCCTTAGGAAATAACCCCCATTTTTGCATAAAACAGCAATCACATCACCCCAAAAGTGTTGTAGTGTTGAGACAATAATCCACACATTCTTGAGTAAGGCACTTTTTTATACCTGCACAATCACATCTGCATTTACGAAAGGTTTTTAAAACAAACCAACATGTTTGTTGTATAACAATTTTTGCAGTAGCATTATCAAAAATCGAAATATCCATTTCAGATAAAACAGGCCTGTGTAAAACCAACAAGAAAGCCAAAAAACTTGAACTTACAAAGTTCACATTAGGTAAAACCTGAAGGCTAGATCAGACATCAGTATTTAGGAACTGGGTTTGATATAGCGTTCAGATGGGGGGAAATCACCCCTGGAAAAGCCAAATTTGGAAGATGCACACCAATTTACCAATGTCAACATGTGCTATCTGCCATCATGGGGGATCAAGGGACGTGTTTTGGGGGAGCAAGCCCTTCCTCAACGCGACTTTATAATTGAGGAAGGGGTTGCACCCCCAAAACGCGTCCATTGATCTCCCGTGATGGCAGATAGCACATGTTGGCACACTGTGTGCATCCTCCAAATTTGGCTTTTCTAAACATTGAAAAAAATTTTGGAAGATTGGACCACAATAATAAAACAGGTGATTTTGTGGGGTTTAAATTCGCCCCAAAACATCAATGATGTTATTATTTTTTTTAATAACATCATTGATTTTTTGCTTGATGTTTTGCAGTTCGGCATTACACCCCATGATCTCCCCGATCAGGATCTGGGCACTTTCAGAAGTAAAGCGTTCTCTATCCCTCACAACACGATCACCTAAAAAGAGATAAAGAACAAAAAAAAGGTCTCAAAAATCTGCCACCATCCATCTCTTTTACCTGAGCCTGT
The DNA here is from genome assembly GCF_042186555.1 of Aquarana catesbeiana. Classification (NCBI taxonomy): domain Eukaryota; kingdom Metazoa; phylum Chordata; class Amphibia; order Anura; family Ranidae; genus Aquarana; species Aquarana catesbeiana. Next base: position 134,190,762 of record NC_133332.1, on the reverse strand, counting down.
GGTCGCAGACACTCACCTGTTGTGGTGCCAATCTCCACCACGTCTTCTTCTTCCTCCTGCTCAGCATCTTGTGTTTGCGGTATTTCCCCTTCTTCCAGAGGTGGGGGGTCTGTGTTCTCCTGGGATGAGGGGTGTCCTCCGAGTCTTTTCTCCCCTATGTAAAACAAAAATGGTATACTTAGCACACAGATATTTGATGGCAGAACTAGAAATAGGAAACATTGCTTGGAAGTGGGGTACAATTGTCTATTTTAGCCGAGTTCCAAGATGTATATTTTTTAGTGTCCTTTGTCAACCTGCAATACTTTACCTGTTTGGTACAAGCTTCACAGATGTAGCCCCCCCTATAGTATACACTGGAGCACCTGTGTGCCCCCCCTAATAAAAATGGTGTTCTTGTGTCCCACACTAGTGCTCCAGTGTCCAGATGTGAAAACAGCTGCTCAGTGTCCTCTCCTTACACACAATCTAGTTGGCATTTCATTCTAGTAACAAACCCATCTACACAAACAAATATTTGGCATCCAAGTAGGCCCCAAAAAATGTGTGAAAATGCATATGGCCTAAACAATGGTGTTCTAGAGGCCGAAAGAAAAATGTTTGATACGAACGAATAATGGGCACATGAACATTAAAGTTGCCCTTTTAAACGTTACAATTAATAAAAGCATATGGAGCAGAACGAACGGAATAAAGACAGAAACAATAGGAACACAGCACAACTACTTACTTTTTTGCAGCACTCTCCGAATCTTCGTACCCCGAAATTCCTTTGAAGGCTTTTGACCACTTTCGCCATAATCTTGGCCTTTCTGATGTTGGGGTTGGGGTAAGGCCCATACTTTCCGTCATAGTCGGACTTCTTCATGATGTCGACCATCTCCAACATCTCCCCAAAGGACATATTTGTGGCCTTAAAACGTCTCCTTCTGGATCGGGACGTGTCTGGATCCGGGCTTTCCTCCTCCTCCTCCTCGTTGCTAGAATTAGCATGCACCTGCTGTAACTCCGCCATGTGCTCTTCACCCACTGCGCCGAACGAAAAGGGCCGGGGAATAGATTAGAAAGAACGTCAGGGGCGGGCGGAGTTACATGCATGCGCAGTGTGTATAAAGCGTAACACGCGTGCGTATTACGTACGATCTGTGAGCGGAGGAAGGAGCATTGGACACGCCGATCGTAAGAACGAAAGTAAGAGACAAACTTGTGCCTATACTGTAAGGATATTTTAGCTTGCTGTCCACCATTTTAGCTATAAGAATATGTATCCATCTTAGAATAATATGTATATGTGACGTCTATCAAAAGTTAGTTTCAAATCCTTGTAAATAACATGATTTACCCGAAATGACGCATGAAGGTTTCTCCTTGTTGATAGTTTCTGTATGAAGAAATCATGTCTCATTTTTAGGTGTTTTTTAATCATCTGATGTATACGTAATGTCTGTATATTAATGAAAGGGTTGAACTTTCTTTGTGATGTCGTTTTGATTATATAAATGATTGTCTACGGAAGTAAAAAGCAGAACATTCCAGGCATTTGACTGTTGTGTCATTATTTTCTTACTGGAATGGTCTCCGGGCCTGATTTGGGTTTGAAAGAACACTCTAGGCAGATATTCTGAGAAGAGGTTCACTTGCTCCTAGAAGAAGATCGTTAGCCCCCTAACAGAGTTTTGATGGTAGCTGTGGGGCGGTCATTGTTCATGAGATGATCATCATCCAAGATCGTCATCCAAGTTTCTAAAGTCTGGTGAGTCTGATTTAATTATTATTATTTCTTTCACCGTGACTTTAGTTTAAAAGACCGTTTCCTTATATTCCTTATATGGGGTTAACAGAAGGTGTAGTGTTAAAAACATTTATGTAAATGTATGAATCTCGCAGAGGTCCGTTCGGGTGATGGATCAAAGGGCTCTGAGTTAGTCCAAAGGACTCTGAGTTAGTCCAAAAGGACTCTGAGTTAGTCCAAGGGGTTCTGAGAAACCCAAAGTAATATAATACAGTACTGTAAGAAGTTTTATAAAGATATCTGATAGAGTGTCCCGGAAAAACCCAAACCTCTTTGCTTACCTTATCTATCACTAATCGCTTAGATTTTATATATATATAAAGTAAGATAAGATAATCTGTACGTGTATTGTGTGGATTTTGTCGGACGCTGCGAGGTGAGGTGATGTTCACCACTGTATTGTTATGGGTCAATCATCAGGGAAGAAGATTCCCCTTCCAGATGTAGGAGAGACATGTAAATGTTATGTAGCCAGAATATGTGGAACTGATTATGTGTATATTAACCCTTGGGTAGATAATCTGGCGGGATGGACTGAAGGCATGAGGAGTAGTGACCCGTTTCCCCGACAGGGTCAGAATGACATTTTTCATATGGACATGGTCAAGGGACTTTGTTTAGGGGATAGGGAAGCTTTCCCATATTATACGGGAGACCCCCAATGGGATAAGGAATATATGAGGAAAGGTGGGGAAAATTGGTTATTGTATGCCCCCTACTGGTATGAGAGAGCGGATAAGAAAATAAGAAAGAGAAGTCCAAATCCAAGGGACAAGGAAGCTCCGGGGTTACATGCTTGTGAGAAGAGACTTAAATTAGGTTTCCCGTCCTTAGTTCCATGTGCATCAGCTCTCCCAGTAGCTCCCTCAGTTGATCCCCCAGTTGTTCCGTCACCTCCACCTTATATACTGCAGCCAAATAAGGGAGCACCAAAACAAATATACCCCTCGTTCTCAAAAGAGGACATTGAGTTTTTGGCTGCAATTGCAGCAGTTCGTCCATTTGAGAATAGAGTGTCACCTGCAGAGGCATCTTTTTCCTCTGTATCCGTTCCACAGCAAGGTGCAGTGGTGAGTCAGGCACTGCCTGTGGTCTTACCAGAGTCACAGGTTGCTGTCCTATCAGATCAGTCACTGCCTGTAGTTTCACAAATGCAACAGCCGATGGGTGCTGCCTCCTCCACAATGGATGAGGAGTTACCTGAAAAGACATCTGCGGGGGAACATAAAATAAAGATGCCCCGTGGACCTTTTAGGGAGGATCCGGCTCAGACCAGGAGTACAACTCAGAAATTAAAACAAGCTGCAGAGGGTGAGATTGCACAACACGCAGTTTCAAAACAAACAGCTGACAGAAAAAAAGAGGAAGTAGCTACGCAGCTAGCAATGCAAAGCTTTCCTTTTCTGACTGTCGGTGACGTAATGGTGATAAAATGTATCGATATTGAAAATATCAATCGTATTGTCAAACATTGCCCCAAACCTTCCACATCAGCTTTGGGGGCAATAGCTTATTTAAAGAAAGCTTGTAAGGGTAGAAATTATACACAGGAAGATATAAGGATTGTTATAGATAGTTTGGTGGGAACTACCTCCCCATGGGATTGGACTAAAGTGCCCACGATAGATGTCCTAGAGGCACCCACTACCAAGGCAGAGGCTTATTCACTAAACACTGTTGAAGGAAGGAAACGTATGTGGGAAGAGCTAGAGAAGGAAATGAAGAGAGTTTTCATAAACAAGTCGTCACTCCCTACTGCAGTAGCTTGTAAACAGAAATCATCAGAGTCAGTTTTGGAATTTTGGAAAAGATTTCAGGAGGTCTGGACACAAGGTGCCGGACTTAATACTCAGGATGGAATGCACAGTCTTTTAATACAGACTTATCTTAGCAACCTGGCCCCTAAATATGCCCTTGTTGTGAGACAGCAGATTTCAGATTGGGCGACAAGCAGTATGACTGACTTTCAAAAAAAATTGACTGAAAAAGACGCAGCGGGGTGTTTTGACATTCCCAAGCAGACACCAGCACCGATACATTACCAGGATAATTTTCCAGGAAATCAAAGGGGAAACTTTTATAAGAAAAGGGGACAGGATAGAGGGGGTTATAGAGGTGGATATAGGGGAAGAGGACAGCCACAAAGAGGGGACTTTCAGCAGAGACAACCTAAGGCAGGGTGTTTTAATTGTGGGGACCCCGGACATTGGAAAGCTCAATGCCCCTGGTATGACCGAGAGTGTACAAATTCAGGGCCACCGGCTGCACCTACTCCCCCTCAGGCACCACCCCCAGTACAGCAGCAGCATGGTGTTAAGTACCCCATTTCTTGGAAACAACAGCAGTCACAATGAAGCTGCCCGGAAGGTAGTATCCTGGCATTTCCACTTGTCTCTCATTCTTATCATGAACAGCTTATAATTTCATTGCTTGTAGACGGGCATGAGGTACCATTTGTGCCTGATTCAGGAGCGACATGCAGTACCATTAGTAAGGATTTTTATAGGGGAGAGATTGTGGATGCTGAGCCTTCAATGGGAATAAATGGGATACTCACCAAAACTTTTAAAACACCCCCGCTTTCACTAAGCACCCGTACTGGTGCTGATTGTAATCTGCAACATTGTTTTAGAATTATTCCTGGTTGTCCCGTGAGTCTCTTGGGAAGGGACTTGCTGGGAAAATTGGGCATTACAATGAAAATTACTGCAAAAGGAGGATTATATGTAAAATCTGACAGGGTTCACCTTTTTACATCGCTCTCACACCCAGAAGAGGAAGATGTTAAATTGAGTGAGGAGAAAGTAAGGGCAGTGAATCCTCTTGATGTAGGGTTCATTTCCTGTACGCCCTATAAAGCCACTTTGAAACCAGGAGCTTTACCTGTGTATCATAAACAGTACCCCATATCCAGAGAAAAAGAAGAGGGTATAGAGCCCATTGTGGAAGATTTCTTGAAGAAAGGTATTTTGAGAGAAATCATTTCTCCTTATAACACTCCTATCAATCCTGTTAAAAAGCCGGATGGCAGTTACAGGTTTGCACAGGACCTTAGAGCCATAAACAACTTAGTGGTACCAATTGCCCCAATAGTGCCTGATGTGCCATCATTGCTCACCTCCATACCATCCGATGCTGAGTATTTTTCTGTAATTGACCTCTCAAACGCGTTTTTTTCAATTCCCGTGGACGAGGAAACACAGCCACTCTTTGCATTTCGATTTAAAAATCGGACGCTGACCTGGTGCAGATTGCCCCAGGGCTATATAGACTCACCTGTTGTCTATTCTATTGTCCTCCAAACCACTCTTAGAGCTTGGACACCTGAACATGGTTCAGTCTTGCTGCAGTATGCGGATGATCTGCTACTCTGCAGCTTGACAAGGGAGGCCGCCCTGGAGGATGGGAGAAATCTTTTGAAATGTCTTTTTGAAAGTGGTCATAAAGTGTCAAAGAAAAAGTTGCAATGGTGTCAGAAAACAGTTGAATATCTAGGGTTTGTTCTCACAAAAGGAGAAAGAAGAGTCAGTCATAAAAGAGTTACGGCTCTGATGGGTCTGCCCCGCCCACTAAACAGGAAGGACATGCTCACCTTCCTAGGTATGATTGGTTACTGCCGCCAATGGATACCTGACTGCTCTTACTATGACAATCTCCTGAGACAGGCCACAGGTTCAGATATGCCAGACTGTGTTAAATGGACAGGTGAAATGTGTAATGCTTTTGTGTATTTGAAAAATGCTATGGTAACAGCTCCAGGACTCGGCCTTCCTAAATGTAATGTGATGTTTTATTTGTATGCCAGGGAAAATTGTACAACGATGGCAGGTGTCATCGCTCAGGAGCATGGAGGCAAGCTTCGCCCTGTTGCTTTTTTTTCAAAGGTGGTACTAGTACCAGTTCAGGGCATGCCCGCATGTTTCAGAGCTTTAGCGTCTTGTGCTATGTTGGTTGACATGGCTGCAACTTTCACTTTGGGCCATGATACTACTTTGTATACTACTCATAATGTGTCCACATTACTGAGAAATATACATACGCAACATATGTCCGCCCAAAGGTTGAGCGGCTATGAGGTGATACTGTTGTCAAACCCAAAACTGCATATTAAATATGCTTCCCCTAATGCAGGCCCAGCTCCAATTTTAAATGCACTGCTAGGATTAAAAGGAGAGCAGGATGAAGTGGTGCCACAACATGACTGCACCAACCTCATCCACCAAGACACATCTCCCAGACCTGACTTGTCCCCTACTGCTTTGCCAAATGTGCAAAATGTGTATGTGGATGGATCTTGTTCTAGGCCAAATGATCACACATATCATGCAGGATATGCGGTTGTGCAACTTCCAGATGTTATACTTGAGGCCAAACCTATCCCATATCAATCAGCCCAAGCTGCGGAATTGATTGCTCCCACCAGGGCATGCCAAATGTTTGAGGGTCAAGATGTAAACATTTACACTGACTCCAAATATGGGTATGGTGTGGTGTATGATTTTGGCGTCATATGGAGTAGGCGTGGCTTTATTGCAGCTGATGGAAAAAGCATCTCTCATTCCTCTCTGGTAGTGTCATTGTTAAAAGCTATTCAGTTGCCCAGAACTCTTGCCATAATACATTGCAGAGCACATACAGGCCAACAAACAGAAGTAGCTCGAGGAAATGCTCTAGCTGATTCAGCAGCCAGAAAAGCAGCTATCTCTCAACCAGCTCAAATCCAAATGCCAATGTTACAGCCTGAACTATCTTGTTTTGACCATGTACTGTCTGACCTACAAGATTATGCCTCAGAGACCGACATGAGAGATTGGGAAAAAGTAGGTGCACACATAGATCCAAAAACCGGACTTTTGTGCAAAGAGGGGAAGGTATGTATTCCAATGGCAAGTGCATCACTTTTTATTGCCCAGTATCATGGAATAGGTCACAGAGGCTGGAAGGCAACTTGTGAGTTACTAGGCAAGGATTTTTACATTTCAGATCTCCCTTTGTTGACAAGGGATTACGTGTCCAGGTGCATTACTTGCATTCGGAACAACCCAAATAACCCAAACAAAGCGAAACACGAACATTTGATATATCCCAGTACACCTTTCACCCACCTACAAGTTGATTTCACACACATGCCCAAGTTAGGGAAAAGACAGGAATATTTTTTGGTGGTCTTGGACATGTTTTCGAGATGGGTTGAAATTTTTGTAACTACAAAGGAAGACGCACAAACAGTAGTGAAAATTCTCACACAGGAAATTATTCCTCGATGGGGATGTCCACTTCAGATAAACTCAGACAGAGGTCCTGCATTCACCTCAAAAGTATGTCAGGACTTGGTACATTCACTCCAAATAGAATGGAAGTTTCACATTCCATATCATCCCCAAAGTTCAGGGATAGTGGAAAGGGTAAATAGGACCGTGAAAGATAAAATAAGGAAGGCCACAGGAGGAACCTTTGTCCATTGGAAGAGGGTTCTCCCAGCGGTTTTGGCAGAGATAAGAAGTACTCCCTCCAAAACTACAGGCTACTCTCCTTTTGAAGTGTTGATGGGCCGTCCCTTTCCTACTCCCTGGGCCAGAGCACCTCTTATGATAGAGCAGGGGGATTTGGATCTAGTACAGTCAGAGTATGTGAGGAAACTAATTAAAACTTTGGATACAGTTGAGAGAAATGTTGCTCGCACCTCTCCTTTTTCTTCACAGGAACCTACCCACCCTTTTAAAGTAGGAGACACGGTGGTGGTCCAACAGTTGAATAGAAGTAAGAAACAGGAATATCCTTTTGGACCTCCTACTATGGTGATTGCAGTTACCAGAACAGCTATCCTGGTGGAGAATTGCCAATCCTGGATCCATGCCAGCCGAGTGAAAAAGGTTGCCCAAAGCCCCAAGAGCAGGAAGGAGATCTTAAATACAGGAGGCCCTCAAGCAGAAGTTCAAGCAGATGAAGGAGAAGTTCCTGGAAAAGCAGGTCTGGCCAGAGAAGATGACCTTGCTTATTCCACCACAGACTTCTGGCAAGGCATTCTGCCTCCTGTTCCTGATCACCCTGATAGTGTTCCCGCCCATTTGGATCATCACTAACTGTATCTACCATCCTGAAGATTTGGGTGCGATTAAAAGTATTTGTGGTAACACATATAAACAGAAGAACATTACAGTGATACAAGTTAGAAATAAGAGAGACATTGAAGATAATTTTGCTGATAAAATGCTTTTGTTAAAATTTAAATATGCTTATGCTCGGAAATCAGGATTTCAAAAATGTTGGATCTGTAGTAAACTGCACCCTAGCACTGTTAGGATACCCCTAATGGCTATACCTTTAAATATTACTCCCCTTTTGAGAGGAAAGATTCCCCTTAACCTTTTGAATGTCAGCAGAAGAACTAATGACACCATTTCTTTTCACATCATCAATAGAAGTCATAATCCTACCTGGTGTTTCAATTTAGGGAATTCTATTAGAAATGCTCATATCTGTAGTCAATCGGTTTTGAATATTTCTAATTGCTATACCCCTAGTGGGAAGTCTTGTTCTTTATATCAAACACACCACGATGAGGTCGGAGTACGGGCTGATTTTGAAAAGATTCTTGCCTCTGAAGATGAAAGTAGTAAACCTGTACAGCATTTGTTTCAGGTTCTGGCAATAGTTACAGCAGTAGATCAAGAGACTGCTGTGAATACGCCCTTCTCGTTTGGTAACCACACTTGTGTTTGTTGTGGAAAGACTTGTTATCCCTGGATTCCACAAGAGGTCCAAGGCTAGTGTTACCTGGCCTCACTGGTGCCCATAATGGGGGTGATAGGTGATAGTGATGGGAGTCATTTGCTTGAAGCTAGTATACACCCAAGGTATCCATTAAAACATTGTAACAAGAGAGAGTTATTCCTTGAGAAGGATATGGCCTGGGCATGGTTCCCCTCCTGGACAGGATGGGGAATAGATTTGATGAAAAGGTTAAATAATTATTCAGGAATTATTGATGAGATGATGGAAAAGAATTCTGATGACATTTCTAAACTTAATGTTGAAACTAGGGCTATTAGAAAACAACTAGAATTGCATGACTTAGCCATTGAGAGCATGAGTTCAGCCCTTACAGGATTATGTGAAATGACTGAGGATTATGAATGTTGTACTTGGGTACACAATACCAGTATAGAGGTACCAGATTATTATGATGTGATAGCTCAGCATAGAAAAGAGGTGGCCAAGCTGCAACAAGAGGCTCGCAACATAGCCCAGACCTGGAGTCCTTTTGGAAATGTTGATTTTGGATTTGGAGGGATATTCTCTTGGATAAGGGATATTGCCATAATTTTAATTATTGTCAAGTTCTTTTTCCTTTTCCTTTATCTTGTGTACAAGCTTATTATGTGCCTTATTAATAGAGCCACTCGCATTTCAGATCCCTCATCTCCCAATAAAACTTATCTCAGTATGTATCATCAGAAGCAAGCTGAGAATATCGCCATGATAAGGAAGTGAGATCATACATATATATATATATACATGTGCGATCAAAGAGGGGATTGTAAGGATATTTTAGCTTGCTGTCCACCATTTTAGCTATAAGAATATGTATCCATCTTAGAATAATATGTATACGTGACGTCTATCAAAAGTTAGTTTCAAATCCTTGTAAATAACATGATTTCCCCGAAATGACGCATGAAGGTTTTTCCTTGTTGATAGTTTCTGTATGAAGAAATCATGTCTCATTCTTAGGTGTTCTGATGTATACGTAATGTCTGTATATTAATGAAAGGGTTGAACTTTCTTTGTGATGTCGTTTTGATTATATAAGTGATTGTCTACGGAAGTAAAAAGCAGAACATTCCAGGCATTTGACTGTTGTGTCATTAATTTCTTACTGGAATGGTCTCCGGGCCTGATTTGGGTTTGAAAGAACACTCTAGGCAGATATTCTGAGAAGAGGTTCACTTGCTCCTAGAAGAAGATCGTTAGCCCTCTAACATATACTGCTTCTAGATTGAGGCCTATATTGTAACAAGATTAGGAGAGTTTTGTCTGACATTAGGCTTTGTCTTGTGTTGTGTCTTGCAGTGAACATGGATATCTTATTGAAAGACAATGACTTCATGTCAGTATTCGTAGAGATGCTAAGTGAGCTGCCCTGTCTGTGGGAGATTACCCACCCCCATTTCAAGAACCAAGCAAAGAGGAAGGCAGCACTGGAGCAATTGTGTGAAATTGTGAAGCAGGTGATCCCCACGGCAGACATCACTTATTTAAAGATTTTCATCGGTGGCCTGAGGAGCACATATCTGAGGGAGCGCAAGAAAGTCCTGGATTCACAGAGATCCGGAGCAGCAGATGACATCTATGTCCCCAGGATGTTGTACTACGACAGGCTGCACTTTCTGGCAGGCCAGACTGAACCCAGGCCAACCCTCTCCAGTCTTCCTTCCACGCTTCCTTCCCCCCCGGCTGAGGCTTCTGACGCCCAACCTGGGCCTTCCAGGTGATATGTGGAGGAGCCCAGATTGAGCCAGGTATAGCATTCCTCTAAATATTTCTGCTTGTCCAATCAATGATGTTAACTAGATGTTATTTGGGAGTACTAATTTAGGATTGTGATTGATGATGCAAAACATTACAATCATGTCCCTTTTTCATACACAGGGAAGTCTTAGCCAGGAGGTGGCCGGGCCGAGCCGGCTGGCTGATATCAAGGTCCCTCCACCCCCCCTGAAAATAGAAAGTGGCAGTAGGAGGAGTACCCTAGAGGAGGCTGCTATAGCATTCTTTTGGAGAGCTACAGAGGTCCTGGGAGCACCCCACACCATGGAGGAGAACATTGCTGCCTTCATAGCCTATAAAATGCAGAGGATGGAAGAGGGCCAAAAAGTCTTGTGTGAGGCCCTCATATCGGAGGCTCTGGAGAAAGGTATGAGGGGCCAAATTACACCTCACACACATCTTGGGGATGGTCCTCCTCCTCCTCCTGCAGGTCCTCCTCCTCCTCCTCCCTCTCCTCCAGGTCCTCCCAGTCCTCCTCCAGGTCCCCCCAGTCCTCCTCCTCCTCCAGGTCCTACTCCTCCTCCTGCCACATCTCCAACTGCACAGCCACAGCCCGGAAGGAAGCGTGGAAGGAAGACCAGACAGTGATTGCCCTGGGTTCAGTCTGGTCGGCCAAAAAATGCAGCCTCTTGTGGTACCACAGCCTGGGAACATAGATGTCATCTGCTGCTTTCCGGATCTCTGCGAATTCTGGACCAGACTGCCCTCCCTTACATATGGACTCCTCAGGCCACCAATTTTGATGTTGAAGAATTGATGTCTGCCGTGGGGGTCCCAGGCTTCGCTAATTTCTTATGTTGATCCAGTGTTGCCTTCCTCTTTGTTTGGTTCTGATCCCTTAATAAAGGATTTTTGTTTTGAATTATACTCTCCTATGTGTTTTACTTCAAAAAGGACAGTTGGTTTGTGAGGATTCAGGTACATTTCAAATATACAATGTGAAATGAACAAGGGACACCAACACCAAACAATCTCCTTGAGATTAAATAATAAAAGATATCAATGGTGTTGGGGTAACTTGACACACAAAACACACACAAAAATATTCTGGAGTAAAAATAAAAATAACATTGAACAAAGATCAGCCTTGGCAAAAATCCAAACATTAAAGAAAAAAAAAAGGCTGAAAATCCAAAAAATAAAAAATAAAAAAAATATAAAACTGTCAGATGTGACAACTAATAACAATATATTCATGGAATCCCACTAAAAAAACACAAATAAAAGTTTGTGAGAAGTGTGTGTGAATATGAGCAGCAAAACAACTTAATTCTTGTCACATTATAAAGAAGAAGAGAGTGCGCTGTATTAAACCATTTTGAACATTGCAGCGTGACGAAAGTGCTGTATCCATTGCGAACGCTAAGTTTACCAGAACGAGCTGTCCCGTGTCGGAATTTCTTCTGAGCATGCGTGGCACTTTGTGCGTCGGAACAGGCCACACACGGTCGGAATTGACGCGATCGGATTTTGTTGTCGGAAAATTTTATCTCCTGCTCTCCAACTTTGTGTGTCGGAAAATCCGATGGAAAATGTCCGATGGCGCCCACACACGGTCGGAATTTCCGACAACATGCTCCGATCGGACATTGTCCATCGGAAAATCCGACCGTGTGTACGGGGCATTAGTGTACTGTGTCCTCTGCACAGTGTGCACCTAAAGCTACCTGAAGACAATTGCTGGTGTTCTCATACTAATAATACTACAGGCAGGCAGTTGATTCTGCTAGCTGCAGTATCAGTATATATATATATACATATCCCAGCTTTGTGCAGCTACATCCCATTGCAAGCCATTCGTATGTCTGGAAGGCCAACAAGGAGAGGCAGACAGTCACAAGTCAATAAAAGAGGGCAAGCAGGCTCTGTGTCTAGAGGCAACAGTGCTGGTTGTAGAGACGGTGCATCCTCATCAGCACGTGGCCATGGGACACGCTTGTCCTTTTTTTAGGCAGCTGGCCGTGTTGAGCCGCAATATGCGGAAGACTTGGTAGAGTGGATGACCAAGCAGTCTTCATCCTCCTCATTCTCTCTCACCCAGGCTCAGGGTACTTTGTCTGGCAAAGCAGCTGCCAACGTGGCCTCTTCCCTCGGCTCAATGGCATCAGTCACTCCTTCCCTAGCCACACCATGTCCTCCTGAGGAGTCCCCCGAACTGTTTGACCACAGTGTTGGGTACATGCTCCAGGAGGATGCCCAGCGTTTTGAAGGCTCCGATGATGGTACCCAGCTAGAGGAAGGCAGTAACGTGAGCCCAGAGAGAGGAGGTGCCCTAAGAAGGACAGCAATCTGGCAGTCATGTTCCCCCAGCTGCAGCATACTGCCAGGTTTGCTCCAGTGATGAGGAATGAGGGGATGATGAGGTCACTGACTCCACGTTGGTGCCTGAAAGAAGAGAGGAGATGGAGGAGGAGGCACATCACCAACGAGGCAGGATGCCCTCCAGGGGCCAGCTTAAGGGCAGCACACCAACTGCATCACACCGCAGAGCTCCGCATGTGCAGGGCGCTGCTGTCTCTGCACGTTATTCCAAAAGTTCTTTGGCGTGGGCCTTCTTTGAGATGTGTGCATCAGATCCCACCTATTTGCAACATATGTCTCAAGCGTATCTCGTGTGGCCAAAACACCACCCGCTTGGGCACCACGCTTGACTGGACATATGTAGACCTGCCATGCAGTTCATTGGTAAGCGCACCTAAAAGACCCACACCAAAGAACAAAGAGGACCTCTCCTTGCTCCTCATCAGCTGGGATCTCCAACCCCACTATACCTTCAGTCCTCTCTGAGACCTGCACTGAGAGGAATGAAGGTGTAGAATTAGGTGTGTCACAGCCAAGTACTTGGGGGCAATCTGCTATCGGTACACCAACGTCAGATTGTACCAGGCAAATTTCCCTGCCCCAGCTGCTTCATCGCTGAAAGAAGTTCACTCCCAACCATCCACATGCCCAGCGGCTGAATACTAGCTTGGCTAAATTGCTAACACTTCAACTGCTGCTTTTTCAGTTGGTAGACTCTGCCCCCTTCCGTGAGTTTGTGGAATGTCCTGTTCCTCAGTGGCAGGTTCCCAAATGCCACTTTTTCTCACGGAAGGTGATTCCGGCTCTCTACTGACATGTGGAAGGCAATGTCTTGGCCTCACTGGACAGGGCGGTCAGCGTTAAGGTGCATATTACCGCTGACTCATGGTCCAGCAGGCATGGACAGGGATGTTACCTATCTTTCACCACGCACTGGGTGACTCTTCTGGCAGCTGGGAAGGATGCAGGACAGGGTGCAGTAGTGTTGGAGGTTGTTCCGCCACCACGCCTTCAAAATACTACTAGTGGTGATTCTGCCACACCTCTCTCCTCCACCCCCTCCTCTTCTTCTTCCTCCATGGCGTCTTCCTGTGCTGATTTGTCTTCTGAACCAGCGGTGCTCCGTAGGCGTTCAAGGGGCTACACAGGCACGCAGGCAAAAAGATGCCATGCGGTGCTTGAGCTGGTGTGCTTGGGGGACAGGAGCAACACTGGGGCAGAGATTCTGTCAGCTCTGCAGGGGCAGGACAGGAGCCACACTGGGACAGAGATTCTGTCAGCTTTGCAGGGGCAGGTTCAGAGGTGGTTGACACCACGCCAGCTTAAGGGAGGTATGGTGGTTTGCGACAATGGCACCAACCTCCTCTCCGCCCTCCGACAGGGACAACTGACCCATGTGCCCTTACAGGATGTCCTGAGGCAGGCCAGGAAAGTCTGTCTGCATTTCCGCTGGTCATATAATGCCAGTGCCCAGCTGGCTGACCTCCAAAGGGAATTTAACCTGCCCAAGAACCGCCTAATCTGTGACATGCCCACCAGGTGGAACTCAACGTTGGTCATGCTGCAGTGACTGCACACACAGCAGAGGGCCATCAATGAGTACCTGTGCGACTATGGCACCAGGACAGGATCAGGGGATCTTGGCTTTTTTCCCCACGCCAGTGGGCCATGATCAGGGATGCATGCACTGTCCTGTCACCATTTGAGGAGGCCACGAGGATGGTGAGCAGTGACAGTGCATGCATCAGTGACACTGTCCCCCTTGTCCACCTGTTGGAGCACACGCTGCGTGGAATAATGGACAGGGAACTTGAGGCAGAACAGAGGCAGGAAGAGGAGGACTTCCTTACCTCTCAAGGCCCCCTTTATCCAGACAATGTTCCTGCGTGCCCGCCAATCACACAGGAAGAGGACGAGGAGGAAGAGGAGGAGGAGGAAGAGGAGGATTGTGTCAGCATGGAGGTGGAGCCTGGCACTCAGCATCAGCAGCAGTCTTTAAGGGATCGTTTACAGTCCAAAGAAACCCATGGACTTGTATGTGGCCGGGAGGAGGTGGCTGCGGATCATGTCGTCCTTAGTGAACCAGAGGACTCCGGACCGAATGCCTCAGCAAACCTACGCTGCATGGCCTCCCTGATCCTGCAAAGCCTGCGGAAGGATCCTCGTATTCGTGGTATCAAGGAGAGGGATCAATACTGGCTGGCAACCCTCCTTGATCCACGTTACAAGGGTAAGGTTGCAGACCTTATCTTGCCATCGCAGAGGGAGCAGAGGATGAAACATCTTCGGGAGGCCTTGCAGAAAGCTCTGTGCAACGCGTTCCCAGAGACAGGGAGGTTACCAACTCCTGTTCCTGGACAACGTGTTGCTGAGGCTTTGGTCAGTCAAAGAAGGAGTGGTGGAGAAGGTGGCCGTCTGACCAATGCATTCAGACAATTTTTTAGTCCGCAGCCCCAAGGTATGATCGGTTCCAGCAACCATCGCCAGCGTCTGTTTTACATGGTGCAGGAATACCTAGATCTGACTTGGACACCTTTCCCACTGAAAATCCTCTGGGTTACTGGGTCTTGAGGATGGATCACTGGCCAGAGCTTGCACAGTATGCAATTGAGCTACTGGCCTATCCTGCATCCAGCGTTCTTTCGGAATGCACATTCAGTGCTGCTGGAGGCTTTGTAAACGATCACAGGGTACGCCTGTCCACCGACTTGGTCGATCAACTGACCTTCATAAAAATGAATCAGTCTTGGATCACCACCAGCTACCAAGCACCTGATGCTGATGTAACCGAATCATTTTGTTTGAAATGTCAGATCCCTTCAAGTCTGCTTATGCTGATGCTGAGTGACTATCCTGTTATGCTGAGTGACTATCCTCTTCCTCCTCAATGATCATGTTGATAGCTTGTAAGAATATTTTTGGTTCTGGGCTCCACCACCAGTGGCTAAGGCCCAATTTTTCAGCCCCTGTTTAACAGGGGCATGTAATTACAATTTTTGATCCAATATTTTGCAGGGAGGGTTCGTTGCTGCGCTCAACTAGAGTATCTGTGAGGGGTTGCAGTGTTGTTGCACCAGCACCAGTGCCTAAGGCCCAATTTTTCAGCCCCTGTTTAACAGGGGCATGTAATTACAATTTTTGATGCTATATTTTGCAGCAGGGCTCGTTCCTGCGCTCCAACTAGAGTATCTGTGAGGGGTTGCAGTGTTGTGGCACCAGCACCAGTGCCTAAGGCCCAATTTTTCAGCCCCTGTTTAACAGGGGCCTGTAATTCCAATTTTTGATGAAATATTTTGCAGGAAGGCTCATTCTTGCACTCCAACTAGAGTATCTGTGAGGGGTTGCAGTGTTGTGGCACCAGTGCCTAAGCCCCAATTTTTCTGCCCCTGTTCAACAAAGACATGTAATTACAATTCTTGATCTAATATTTCACAGCAGGGCCCGTTTCTGCGCCCACCAAGAGTAACTGTGAGGACTTACAGTGTTGTGGAACCAGCACCACCACCACCAAAGGCCCAATTTTTCTGCCCCTGTTCAACAGGTGCATGTAATTACAATTCTTGATCTAATATTTCACAGCAGGGCCCGTTCCAGCTCCCACCAAGAGTAACTGTGAGGACTTACAGTGTTGTGGCAACACCACCACCACCAAAGGCACAATTTTTCTGCTCCTGTTCAACAGGTGCATGTAATTACAATTCTTGATATAATATTTGACAGCAGGGCCCGTTTCTGCACCCACCAAGAGTAACTGTGAGGACTTACAGTGTTGTGGCACCAGCACCACCACCACCACCACCAAAGGCCCAATTTTTCTGACCCTGTTTAACAGGAGCATGTAATTACAGTTCTTGATATAATATTTCACAGCAGAGCCCGTTTCTGTGCCCACCAAGAGTAACTGTGAGGGCTTACAGTGTTGTGGAACCAGCACCACCACCACCAAAGGCCCAACACCAACACCTAAGGTCCCAATTTCTGCAGAGTATATAGGGCAGGCCCCTACTTTCAAACATCCAACTTACAAACGACTCCTACTTGCAAACGGAAGGAGACAACAGGAAGTGAGATGAAATCTACCCCTAGGAAGGGAAATTCTCTCCTGTAAGAGTTAATATGGGAAAAACGTGTCTCCTCTCCACTGATGCTTTATCACCAATCCTTGTTTCACTAAAAACCCCAAATTGTCAAAAAACATTTGTCATTGGGACAGAAGGTGAGGTGAAATCTTCTGAAGAGGTGCACAGACAGCAAAACAAATGTCAGAGGGGTGATAACCCTTCCCTATGTTTTCCAAAAAGCTTAAAAATGGATTTTTTGACTGGAGCTACACTTTAATAATGTACCAGTTCAAAATTACAAACAAATTCTACTTAACAACAAACCTACAGTCCCTGTTTTGTTTGCACCGCCTGTATACTGCTGTTCAGAGTATATAGGGCCTGGGGGCCCCACACCTTTCCTTTTTTTAATTTGGGTGCGGGGTTCCCCTTAATATCCATACAGGATCCAAAGGGCCTGGTAATGGACTGGGGGGGTACCCATGCCATTTGTCTCACTGATTTTCATCCATATTGCCAGGACCCGACATTACATTAAAGCCACAAGCAGTTTTAAATGACTTTTTTCCTTTAAAAATGACATTTTGTGCAGGGACTGTTCTAAGCACGGGAAACACACGCCACTTTACAGGCATACTATAGACACCCCCCAGCTATGATATTTAAGGGAATGTTTCACTTTTTTTTTCACTTTAAGCATCATTAAAATCACTGCTCCCGAAAAAACGGCCATTTTTAAAACTTTTGTTTGCATTGATACATATCCCCTGGGGCAGGACCCTGGTCCCCAAACCCTTTTTAGGACAATACCATGTAAATTAGCCTTTAAATTTAGCACTTTTGATTTTGAACATTCGAGTCCCATAGACTTCAATGGGGTTCTAAAGTTTGCGTGAATTTTCGGTCCATTCGCAGGTTATGGTGCAAACCAACCCGGGGGTGTGTTCGGCTCATCCCTACAAATAAGGGCACTAGAGCTATTTTAGTCATGTTTCAAGAGTTTGACGTTTTTGCAAATAAACAATCATACCCTTGTCTTTGGCCAACTTTTAATAATGCCTGTTATATGTTTTGTGAGACTTCCTATTTGCTACCTTCTATCCACACAGCAAATAATTACAATGCAAAAAGATTGTTACCATGAGGGCACATACAGCAAGTTGTTAGGTCTCTTGATTGAAAAGTCACTGTCTCAGAAATCTAGCCGTAGAGAATAATATTATGATGTCGATACTGTCTACCTTCCTATTTATTGCAGCCTGTATGTTCATGTATTATCCAGCTATAAGTATATTCCATGGAGTGCTCATACATTGTTATAGATATTTTATTTTCCACCTCATAACATTTACCATTTAACATATAAAAGGAAAGACAAACTAAAAAAAATTTATTTACACTATATGATTTTTGTTTTTTTGGGGGGGACGCAATCATTTTTTAGAGTGCAATGCAGAGTAATAAAAACTTTAGTAAGAGAAACATATAATTTTAAAGCTTACTTTGCAGCAGGAAGATGCTTTTAGTGGTCTCTATTGTATTGAACTAAGTAAACCCATTACACTGCAGATACTTCAGATTCAGCACAGTACTGAGAAAGAAAAGGAATATATTTACAAAACAAGTATAAAACAATAGAACAAGTTGTATAGTTCATTTTTCATGCTTATTTAATTCCATTGCATGGTTTATATACTCACGTTTATTTTGTATTGTAAAGCTTTATTTTTTTTTAATTAGGTTATCGGAATTGCAGATATCCTGTGTTGCTCCACCATAGCTGCAAAAATTAGTAGTCTCTGCTATTTGTAGCCTCTAGTGTAGGTGATTACAATCATAACATTATATGTGCATTTATGGTAAGATGTTTTTCTTTCTTTATGTTTACTGTAGGTAAAGACCATTAGCTATATACTAGAGATGAGCTGAACACCCCCTGGTTCGGTTTGCACCAGAAGTCCCGAACATTGCAAAAATTTGGACCCGAACTCTGAACCCTATTGAAGTCTATAGGGCCCAAACCTGAAAAATTAGAAGTCCCCATTTGAAAGGCTTATATGCAAGTTATTGGCCATAAAAATGGTATGGGGGCCCGGGTACTTCCCTGGGGGAAATGTACCAATGCAAAAAAACTTTTAAAAAATATTGTTTTAAAAGGAGCAATCATTTTAATGATTCTTAAAGTGAAACAATAAAAATGAAAAATGCATTTAAATATATTGCCTGGGGACCGCTTAGTCTGCCTGTTAAGTGGAGCATCTGTAATGTGTATAGAACCTGCTGCAGCAAAACTGACATTTCTAAAGAAAAGAAAATTACATTTAATTTGCCGGCATACAATTAAATTGCCGGCAACAGAAACATTTGAAAAAATGGCATGGGGTTCCCCCCCAATCCATCCCAGGCCCTTTAAAAGGGAGTCCCATGCCAAAATGTAAAAAAAAAGGCATGGGGTCCCCCAAAAAATCCATACCAGACCCTTATCAAGCATGTCAGGAAAGGGGGGGCAAGCAACACCCCCCTCCTGAACCCTACTATGCCACATGCCCTCAACATGGGGGGTGCTTTGGGGTGGGGGGGCTCTACTTCTTTAACAAGGGGACCCACAGATCCTGGCCCCCTCTATGTGAATAAGTTTTGGGTACATAGTGCCCCTATCCATTCACCTAAAAAGTCTTAAAAAGAAATAAAAACACATACAAGTTTTTGACAATTCCTTTATAAAAAAAAAGTACCCCGATGTAAATCCGTGGCCAATCATGATGCCGCCGCCACCACCATACCTTAAAATTTTTTTTTAAAAGGTCCACTTTCAACGAAGGCTAACCGCCTACTTCAGGCTCTGCCATTTGACAGTTCTTATATAGGTACGGGCCGGAGCCACCTGGCGATGTCACCTTGTGGCACCGCCCCCTTGTGATGTTATGACCCAGTATGCACTGGTCAGTGACGTCACAAGGGGGGGTGCCACCAGGTGGCGTTGCCAGATGGCTTCACCCCTTACCCATATAAGAACTATCAAACGTTGGAGCCTGCAATAGGCGGTTAGCCTTCAGTGACCGTGGAGCATTTTTTTCCTCTTTTCGGTAGTGGCAGCGGCATCATGATTGACGATGGATCTGCCTCAGGGGAGCATCATTTTTTAATAAAGGGATTGTCAAGAAACTATGTTTGTGATTTTTTTGCTTATTGACACTTTTTTTGGTGAATAAGTAGGGGTACAATGTACCTCTACTCATTGACGTAGAGGAGCAGAATCTGGGGGTCCCCTTGTTAAAGGGGGCTTCCAGATTCTGATAAGCTACCTGATTACAGACCTTGCCCAAAGCACTTCCCCCCATGTTGAGGACATGTGGCCTTGTATGGTTCAGGGGGGAGCTCGCTCATCCCCCCTCCTGTGACTGACTTGTGACTGTGCCTCCTTGTGTATAGCAGTCTGTGAGGTGGCACAACTTGTATGTGCAATGGTATTTCTTCTTTGACATACCGCTGTAATCCTCACTGTTCCAGCTCCACTCAGGTGAAGGAGAGAGAAGGAGAGAGTGTTTTTTTTTGTTTTAATTTTGGCGTGAGGTTTCCCTTAAAATCCATACCAAACCCGAAGGGCCTGGCATGGATTGGGGGGGACTCTCCACACCATTTTTTTCCACTTTTTGCATAATGAAAGGCAAATTTTTTTTTTATTTAGCTATCAGCAGGGAAGCCCATCAGTTATTAAGGATGCAGCAGCTGGCTCCTTAACAACCAGCTTTCACTGTGCCCAGATTGGGCAAAGCCTTACCTATTCAGGGATTATAATACACTGTGCAGCATGCAGAGCATTGTGGGGCACTTGGCAGGCAAACATCCTGCCGAGCGCCCCGCAAATTCGGGGTATTTGTCCAACGGGTGAACAGGCAATGTTCGGGCCAAACTTTTGCTTGGCCCGAACCGTTAGCCCAACACTACTATATACATCTGCTGGCTTATTTGATAAGGTAGTGCAAGGAGCAATAACCCAAAACAATCAATCAAATTTTTGATGGTTGAGGATAACTGATCTATGATTAACACCATTAATTTTTACACAAATGGTATAGCTAAAGACTTAGAGATACCTATTGAAAAATTTGGTTTGACCTTTCTCTTTATTAAAAGTTTTGTTTAACTTTTGTAAAAAATATTATAAATGTACATGATTTTGTAGGTTAAAAAAGTGCATTTATTATTGTTTTACATTGCAGCCTGCAAAGCAATGTACCCGCAATCAGTGCATCATGAGTGCAATGCTAGGCTCCTGCAGACACTCAGTACAATGTACCTCCAATGTGTGTAGACAGTTACTGAAATGCAGTAGTCAATAAACTATGAGGGAAACTTTTGACTAATTGGTACAATACACCAATTATGATATACAGATGGATCCCCACAGCTCCGGATCTTTGTTGGCTCTGTAACCAGGAGAAGGGCTCATTACTACACGTATGGTGGGATTGTATCCTGATACAACCATTCTGGTGTAAAGTCTGTGAACTCTTAAAACATGTAACAGAAACATAAATCCAACTGACTGCAGCATACTGCCTGCTTCACATCTCAAATTGTTCAAAGAAAACATACAAACGATCATAGATTCCTACTCACTGCTGCAAAATCAGTGATCCCTAGGCATTGGAAATCCACAAACACCCCCACAATTAAGGAATGGCTCAATGAGGTACACAACCTATAAGTAATGGAGGAAATGAGGGCAAGATCCTGGCAACCCAATTGTCCTATCATATACCTGCTTGGGTGGATTTGGATCAAGTGGGATTTGTTCCTGGAAGAGAGGCCAGGGACAACATTATTAAGGCCTTGAATCTACATCATTGGCTTACCTTAAGCTGACGGGAAGGTTTCTTTCTAGTGATGGATGCCGAGAAGGCATTTGCTTTTTCTCTCATCACCACTGACATCCTTACCCAATCTTATGCCAGTCCTAGAACAGTTCAAACGTCTTTCAAATTTAAAAATCAACTATGCAAAGTCTTTTGCCCTTAAAGTTTCACTATCTACAGAGATAGTAAAGCAGTGCCAGATAAACTTTCCCTTCAATGGAAAGCAGATGCCATTAGTTACCTAGGTATATAGCTCACTGCTGACCTATCGGAGCTATATGCCAAAAATGACTTGGTGGAGCTGATCAGCATGCACCAGGATGTTCAAAGATGGGATGTACCCACTATTTCATGGTTTCGAAAGGCTTCTATTTTAAAGATGACGATTCTTTCACTCTTACTATACAAACTGTAAACTCTTCCAATCCATTTGCTGCTTTCTTTCTTTGTGTCCTACACGGCCATGTGCAGGACTTTTCTATGGGGTAACAAACCTGTGCAAATAGAGTGGGCAAAGCTGGTACTACCGAAAGTCCAGTGGCGAAATTGGTCTCCCTGACCTTAAACGTTACTATTGGATGGTTCACCTTGCTCGAGTGGTGGATTGGAAAGTACATACTTGCTGTAAAGGGTGGATAACCATTGAAAACTTAGTCTCAAACTCAGAGCTACGCTCAGTTCCAGGGTTCTCTGAAGAACATGTGCTATCTACCCTCTATTCTAATCCCTTTATTCCTTTGACAGAGAATGTGCAGTACATGCTCTTTCTGTCAAGATTTGCTCAATCAACCCAGTTAGAGGCAACCCAGACTTTCTTCTTGGTCTGTCTAAGACCTATCTGGCAGCATAATCGCCGTATGAGGAAATGCAGGCAAAACTTTTTTTTCGCAGAGGCAGATTCATGCGAAATAGGGAACTCGCAGAACTATCCAATACTAGCTAATTTCCTTTCTGGTCCTATGTCCAACTGAAGCACTACTTGGATATTACATCCCATAGAGAAAGATTTACCAAAGCTCCCACGGTCTTTGAATCACTTTGTTCCTGGTCGTCTCCACAGAGTCCTGTGATCTCGATGCTATATACTTCAATGTTTGGGGATCCACATGCTCTCTTGTGTTCTGATCACATATTCTGGGATTCCACATTAAACATGGAAATAGATGAGGCCGGATAGGACTGCATTCACTTATATATTCACAAGGGCTCTCTAAATGTGGCAATCCCAAGAAATGGATATACGCTTAAAACGAGGTGGTACAAAACACCAGATCTGCGTCACAAATTTGTCCCATCGGTCTCTGACCACTGCTGGAGGTGCGATAAGGAGATGGGCATGTTTCTCCATATATGATGGACATGCCCCCTGATCCAGCCTTATGGGCATAAGGTACACAACGTGACGATTGCGATCTCTTTACTCCCGCCGGCACAGTACCTTTTTCACTTCTCTAAAATACCCAAAAAGCAATACTATAAGTTGGTAGCTATGCATATGATAAACGCTGCTAGGCGTACTGGTCCATTGGAGATCCAGGTCCCCCCCTTTGATGAGGGAGTGGGTCATATTAACCACATAGCAGCAATGGAGGAGCTGATCTATACCACCCTTGATAAAATTTCTAAATATTCAGACACATGGGAGGCCTGGACAACATTTTGAAATTCTCAGTCAAACCAAGACCTATTACAGGATAACAGTTGAGATGTTCCCACAGGTCAATAACTTATTAGAAATAGAACTTAGAAATCACCTTTGACCTGATGCAAAAATTTGTATTCCCAGAAACAGATGGAGAGGGTAGCTGGTGGTCGTCCTCCCACCCCCTCTCCTCTCTTTATCTTTTTTATGCTACTAACCCACGAGAACTCCCTTCCCCCCTTTACAAGATTTTCTAATATGAAAAAAAGATCTAAAATGTTGTCTCAATTATATTGTTCAAATAATCATGTTTCAAAAAGTTTAAATAAATAAATTAGCCTTTATGGACACGCCTCCCACATAATGGATTTTTCCTATGGGTAAATACTTACCTGAAGCCCCACTTTTAAAAGTCTTCACTGTGTGGCCTAGCCTTTTCCTAAAAACAGTCCCAACCAAGATTGGTGTCTGTCCCTGTTCTGCCCTATAGATGGCTGTGTTCTTTATTTGGAGTACGTGCATGGACTTACCCTTTTGGTTGAGCAGGAACTGTGGATATGTTTGGTAGGAGCAGGGGTTAGAACTGTTTTCAAAGACAGGGTATCTAAAAGAATTCAGTG
This sequence comes from Aquarana catesbeiana, assembly GCF_042186555.1. NCBI lineage: Eukaryota > Metazoa > Chordata > Amphibia > Anura > Ranidae > Aquarana > Aquarana catesbeiana. Next base: position 134,166,937 of record NC_133332.1, on the reverse strand, counting down.
CTCTTTCTTTAGAAAAGTCATAGAGTACTGTGACTGCTGTGTTAAGATAAACCCTGTAGTAAATTTGATTAATGATTTATATCTAAATAAGTCAATTTAAATAAAAATCATACAGTATAAGCACCAAAGGTGCAATTACACTTTTACCATTTAACCTTTCATTATTCCCATTTACCAGCTTAATTATTCATATTACCTCTTCATCTATGAACTAATTACTAGTAAACGAAGATCATTTTAGAATCCTGTTGTTAATTAACCTGCTTTTGAGCACCTTTTCTGTGCAATTGCACGATTGTTCCTATTCTATTTAATAAACACTGGCTTTTTGTGGCAAGTGTTTTTTTTTGTTATTTTTATTTAAAATGTGCAGCAAGGTTATTGATGTATACTAGAATTTCACTCTAGAATAGGTGAAAAGTTGTCTTAGTGATAATGAAAAAAAAATTTGACTTTTAAGTCCAAGGATAGAAAACCATGATCGGACACATAGGGGGGATTTTTTTTTTCTTTGCTCAAGTATGGTTACTGAAGGAGGAGACATTTCAGAGAAAATGTGCAGGTAGTGGTGTAACATTTTATAATATTCTGGCAGTTAAAACATTAAAACAGATCCCAGGCAATCCCATGTAAATTACACAAAGTAACACAGGTTGGTATTCATCAGTACACCATTAAATGTATGTTTTTAATGCAGTCAATGTAAGTTCCTGAATTGGACTTTGTATCAGCATTTTAAAGTCCCTGGACAGTGGAGCTCAGACTGGGGTATAGAGATGCTGATGGATGGAGAGGGAAAAATGACAGAGTGATGAAGTAATTGGTGTACTGCTTCTCTTTACACTGTCCAGAGTGTGGGAGAGACAAGGTCTGTAAATGCTACTGAATGGCAACAGAAAAAAAAGTCTTCTTCCCTTCCAGACTTGGTTGTTCGGCTGACAGAGCATCAAGAGTCTTAGAACTAGAATAACATAAACAGGATCCCATTGACAGGTAAAACAGTTCCATTATACAGTATACTGTATGTTCCATCTGTGTATTTAGCTGTCCGGAATTCAGCTGTGATCAGGGAATTAATTTGTCAGTGTTTGGTGCAGTAGCTAACAACTGCAACATAAAGACACATTTCATTGGTTTTAAGGTGATGATTAAATGAACTGTGGTTTTGTTTACATTTTTTCTTTGTTTATTATGACCAGATTTTTTTTGTATTTTTATTTTTATTTTGGCAAATATGATATAAAGAATATTAATATTAAGTAGTCTTCTATCTATGCAAGTTTTGGAGCTGTCATCTCCTTTTTTACATCATCAGAATGCTTACTTTTCAGCTTCACTAAAAGAAACCCTTTGTTTACAGACTTTGAATGAGTCATCAAATTGGTGACTTATATTTTCTAAAGTTCCAGTCTCTGACATTTCAATCAGTCAAACAACATGTCAAAAGCAGGTGTGCTGTCTCTTCAGATGACTAATGGTGCTCTGGAAAGCCTTTCTTGTTGAATAATGTGTAATGTTTTGTGTAATAATAGTGTAAAAAAAAATCATTAAAAGTGATCCAGCAGACCCCTATATACCACTCTCTGTAAGATGGAACACTGGTCTGCTTCCTTTTATTTAAAATCCCATGTAACACAAAACTGAGAACAGGTTATGGCAACACTGCCCTTCCACACTTGTAAACTTGAGGAAGAACATTGTTGCCAAAACTATTGAATTATTTTAATAGTATGGGGAGCATTTATATTTTGTAAAAATAAATGTAATTATGCTGTTTTATCTATTTAATGTTTGTGAGGCTACTTATGTTTGAATGGGCGAATGCACAATAGAGGTTAATAAAATGACATAGACTGGTGAAAAAAAGGTAAAAAAAATAGAGAAAAAAAAAACATTCCATCTTCAAGACTGTATCTTCTATCTTTGTTGCAAACTATGAACTGTCCAAAGTTTAGGATGCCATAAATGATGAGCAAAAGTCTGGGCTTAAGTGTTGGTAATGTCTACCTACAAATGGATTTAGCTGAATAATTTCGGCCTTGGTCACAATAAAGTGGGGAAAATTGCACACAGAAGCTATATACTGTTTATGCTAAACTGCTCTAATAACTGTGACAGATAAATACAGACCCATTTGAGCTTTTTCAGTAGTTCTAAAATATATTTATCCATAGTGCTTAAAATATCACTTATCTGAGGGGAGCGTGTCGACTGAGCTCCAAGATGGATGCTTAACACAGGAGCTCCGCTCATCCGCCGGAGATAATCCACCACCATCCAAACCCACCGGCACCATCCACGGCCCTGTACACCACTGTCGTATCACCATTAACCTGCTGCACAGCACAAAGATGCCCAGACACAGGAAAAACCCACAGCAGCCGCAGAAACTGTTGCGCTACTTTACCACAGCCCCGCGTGGGCTACAACAAAATGGTGGCGGCGTTTGGGAACAACGGCCTGAATACAGGGCCACAGAACACAACAGCAGCTGCGGGATACTCTCCACATCATTCTCCACACCCAAGCCACACAATGAGTCATCCTCTGGGACATCCAGCCCCTCTACAAGAAGCTAAGCTAAATCCAAGCCACGGAGGGACTCTCCAGCTAGGACACAGGCTGACCCAGATATGGAGGTAAGCAGGCCACAACATATTACCACAGCCCAGAACACACCCTGGGGAGATCCTATAGCTGACTTCCCCACATCAGACAGACCCATCTCAGACACAATGCTTAAAGAAATGCTGCTGTCTTTGCGGTCCTCACTACAAGCTGATATGGTCAGGGGAATCAACAAGTGCCAAAGGGAGGTCCATGCCATAGGCAACAGGGTAGATCAGGTTGAAAGCAAGATGGAGGAATATACATCCTCATACAACATGATGGTAGAGGCCCATACAGCACAGGGAGAAGACATAAGATGGATAAAAGACAAAATCGCAGACCTCAAGGACAAATCCAGAAGGAACAACCTCAAACTGAGGGGAATCCCAGAGTCTGTTCCCCCTAACCAACTCCTGCAATATGCCCACACCCTGTTCTCTACACTAGTACCAGCACTGACAGCACAAGACCTTATAATGGACAGGATCCATAGGGTCCCCAAACCATCCTTTCTCCCTAAGGAAACCCCAAGGGATGTATTAGTGAGTCCATTACTACCCCATAAAGGAAAAAATACTGCAAGCGTCACATAAACCAGAATACATCCCCCCGCAATACTCCCTGACCTCTCCAGGCACACACTGCAATGATGTCGTAACCTGGATACAATCACTAAGGCCCCAAGGAACCATAAAATCCTCCATAAGTGGAAATATCCAGCGACACTCTCTATCACCCACAATGGGGTCACAATATCAATCTCAACCTTGGAGGAAGGGATTACAGCCCTACGGAGATTGGATATACTCCCTGACCAGGCCTTACTACCTTCATTAGGACCACAATCAATACAAAATGAATGGCAAGTAATCTCTCATAAGCGCTCCAACAAGAAAAGTGCCGGTGGAAGCTCTTAAAGAAACCACACAACTACCCACGAATGTCTCCGGTTATAGGAAATAAGTTTATTTTCTCCTCTTCCCCTCTAACTTACCAATAGCAGCTACATCTGCACATGGATCCATTACAAGATCCATTTCTTATGTTACCCATGTTGACTTTTTATGTTCTTTGTTCCTTTTGTTGCTTATTCGATATACACAGCCATATCCGAAGCAATTTATACTCATCTACTGAAGAAAACAAGCCATGGATACCTTCTCCACATCATACCGAACCATACCAGAGCAATCCCTACGGATGTAGGGAGTACCTACACCACACAATCATACAGCAAGATGCTTTACCCCTGCAATGATGGTTACATACCTTTCAATTAACGCCCGGGGTCTAAATCATCCTGCAAAAAGATTTTTACTGTGGAAAGAGAAAGGCAATCAGAAGGCAGACATTCTCTGTGTGTAGGAAACCCACTTCCAACTAAACAAAATTTTGAACTGTTCACACAAGGACTACTCACATATACTTCTGGCTTGTACACCCAACCACAAGAAAGGAGGAGTCCTATTAGCCATGAAGATTCAATCTCCTTCCAACCTAAGGAGACATTCCTGGATGAAGGGGGCAGATACATAATCACAACTGGGGACATCAACTCCAAACCATACACCCTAGTTACACTATATTCCCTGAACCCCCACCAACTTCCATTTATAAGGAAGGTACTCAAGCCAACTCTATGAAATATGGAAACCTCTTGATATGTGGGGACTTTAACTTGACTTCAGATCCATCACTGGACACCACCACAGGTAAACCCAAAGGTACAGCATCCCTTCAGGCATTACTGCACACTGAGGAACTGTTTGACACATGGAGATGTCTTCATGAAAAGGACTACACCTTTTTTTCACATGGACATTGCTCATATTCACATATTGACATGTTTCTGACAGATAAGTGGCTCTTACAACAAGTAGAAACCACTCAAATACATGACATTACGTGGTCAGACCATGCTGCCATATCTATGTCTGTTAAAGAACAGGGAGTCTCCTCTTCATCCCCCATCTGGCGCTGTAATGTTCGACTTCAACAAGAACCCCAAACCCACACAAAAATCTCTCAGCATCTCCAGGATTTTACCCTAGACAACGCAGCGTCGGTAAATTACCCGTATATCCTATGGAATGTACAAAAGGCCTTTAAGAGGGGCATACTTATCCAGTTTGGGGCCAAAGAAAAAAAATGTTACACATCAAAACTTAATGCATTGTTATCTGAAATTCATACTACAGAAACTCAAAACAAAAAGTTGCCTACAGTGACATTAAGGAACACACTCACCAAACTCAGAGAGAATCTGAGAGAACACCTTTCCCAACAATACAACAAACATCTTAGACACTTACAGATAAACTACTACGCCAACTGAGCAGGCAAATAGACTGAAGGCAGCAGACACAAAATTCAGAATAGCATACCTAAAACACCCTACCCTACACCACAAAATCGTAAACGCATAAGCCATAGCAAATCAATTTGCCGAATACTACGGCACACTTTATAACTTACACAAAGATCCCACCACACCTCCACCAACCACAGAAAAAATACAAACATTTCTACAGGGCTTGAACCTTCCATCTCTCTCCGAATATCAACTTGCTGAATTAAACGCCCCGTTCACAGCCCAAGAGATGGAACTAGTCAAAAACACATTACCGAATGGTAAATGACCAGGGCCAGATGGTTTCTCCAATGAATACTTCAAGACATTTAAAAACATACTATCACCACACATGTGAATAGTCTTTAAAAAAGCCAGACAGATTCTGCAACTTTTCCCCAAGAAATGCTGAGAGCACATATAGTAACCCTACCCAAACCAGGAAATGATGCTAACACACCAGCTAACTTTAGACCAATATTCCTTCTCAACTCAGACATTAAAGTATATGCAAAACTACTGGCCAAAAGATTAACGAATATCATTCCCTCAATTATTCAACGTGATCAGATGGGATTCGTGAAGGGGAGACAAACCTCAGATGCAACTAGAAGAATCATAAATGTGATACACCATGCTGAAAAAAGTTGAACACCTTCTCTGCTGCTATCTATAGATGCAGAGAAGGCATTCAATAGGGTTCATTGGACCTACATGGAGATGGTATTGTCCAGGTTTGGCTTCAAGGGATCTACACTAACAGGTATTTTGTCTCTATACTCCTGCCCATCTGCACAGGTATACTCGGCTGGCTTCCTATCCATGCCCTTCAACATATCAAATGGGACACGTCAGGGGTGCCCCCTCATCTTTAATTTAATGATAGGACCGCTGGCCGAAGCAGTTAGAACACATCCCGTGATCACAGGTTTCCAGTTTGGCTGTAGCATGCACACTATAAACTTATTTACTTAACCCGCTTACATCCCTAGAACAGGCCCACAAAAATGGATTTCGGCGATATCTCATATTACACAGTTAACTTCACCAAATCTCTAATTTTAGATGTAGGAGTACCGCCTTCCATACAGAATATACTACAAAAACAACTCCCATATACGTGGAGTAAGAATGGTATTACTTACCTAGGAATTACACTGACAAATACAACCTCTGCACTAGTTAAAGCTAACATGAATCCGCCAATTAACAAACTGGAAACCCAACTTAAAGAAATGTGGAAAAAGGAACTATCCTGGTCAGGCAAAATAGCAGCCTTCAAAATGTCAATCTTGCCACAAATCGTATATATATTCCGCACCCTACCAATCCATATACCTCACCATTACCTTAAAACCCCGTCCAATCTAATCTAGAAGTACATTTGGGATGGCAAAAAAGCTAGATGCTCCTGCAAAAACCTCACCTCCCACAAAAAAGTAGGAGGGGCAGGACTAGTGGACTTAAACGACTATCTATAAGCAGCTGGACTGGACCATATCAAATACTAGTTATACAAGAGCAATACACCACTATGGGTAGACATAGAAAAAAACGAAATCCCCAATGAATGACCTAACAACACTACTCATGGGTGAGATCTGGATACCATGGGACATCAACACTCTATCCCCTCCTATGCAGACATCACTGATGGTGTGAAGATTCCTCCTAAACCAGAATCACACTGATACACATGAGACAGGTTACAAGCTACCATTGAACCTCCTGGAAACAAAAATCCCTATGTTATCGGTTAAGGACCTGGTAAACCATGACATCACACACATATCAGACCTCTATAGCCTAAGCCTAAATTTACAGAATAAATAATGACACAGTACCAATTGCCAAACAACAAGCTGTTATCCTGTTTACAAATAACACATTTCCTCAGATCTCATCCAAGCCCAATGATAAAAATACTGTCCAAACTATGGCAATTTTTCTCAACCCCCAAACAAAACCTAAAAGGAATCTCAAAATTTTATAACCTCATCCATAACAAACTAATATTTAAGAAAACCATAGCAATGGGGAAGTGGGAGACAGACTTGGGCACCACCTTCTCAGACGAACAATGGCAACATACTTTCAGAGAAACACACAAAGCTTCACACTGTGTTAAGCATTGAGAACTGATGATCAAAATGGCAAACAGATGGCATTATACCCCATATAGAATAGCAAGCTATTTCCCAGAAACATCGTCACACTGTTGGAGGGGCTGCAGGCAAATAGGACACCTATTACATATGTTCTGGTAGTGCCCAAATATAAAAAGCCTATGGAACCGAATATTCCAGCTAATCTCCTCCCTAACAGGAATTTTAACACCTCCTGACCCAGCATTAGCAATCCTTCACTTGGGCGTAAAGAACTTCCCACCCAACTTCAGGCCAGTCATTACCCACATTCTCCAAGAGACCCACATATTGATACTTCACAATTGGAAAAATAACACCTCTATAAATCTCTCAGATGTAATGAGAGCAGTCCACAGAAACTATACGTTCAAGCGACTCATTGCAATCAATTCTATGCACTGTAACATATTTGACAAACATTAGTCTATATGGACGAAATGTAACAACGATACGTAAAGCATCTTTGACCCATTGACTGTTATGTACTTTCGCTTCTTTCTACTGATTAGTTAATGATCTGTTTTTATAATTAACCACTCAAATGTTCTTATACGGATGTATACTGTGTATATCAAACTGTCTTATTTGTTCGAAATGTTCGTACTAATCTGTTAATATCTGAAATACTCAATAAAAAGTATTGAAATAAAAAAATATCACTTATCTGTTCATTTTCGTTTATCATAAAAAAGTAACTTAAAGAAGTTCTGTGCCTAAATGCAGGTTATTACTGAAAAAAATCAGAACAAATGTGTTTTTGTTCAGCCTTCACACGAAGCATGGATTCATGGTTTCTAAACTCACAGACGTATTTATGTCCAAAAACATATTATTAAAGTATAATCTCACTCTATAACTGCAGTGCCATTTTTAATTCCATAATATTTCTGCCATCTGGCATATCTAATATTCAACTTTAATCAATGCATTGTGTTTTAGGTCTTTTAGAAAATGTTAACGGTAATTTTATCATTATAAAATAATCCTCCCACCATAACTGTGATAAATTGTACTGATACTTCAATAGTTAAGGCAAATAAAAACTGATTCAAGGTAAAACATTGCACATTTTAATAAAGATTTGATCTTAGACCTCAATCAGATTCCCTGAGGCTGTTAATACATTCTTTTTGTTAAAAAGTCATTGGCTTTTAGAACAAACTTTATAATGTTCAGACCTAACTAGCCAAATTTTTGTCCAATTCAGTGTGAAGTTGGACATGAGATAAAATGTGTCAGAATTTGAGACTATATACTATACTATATACTATATACTATATATAACTGAATACACGAAGAGTTGAATCATATATCAAAGACTTTTCAGGTTCAGATATTGGTGAACATGTTTGTTGAAAGCTGAATGACTTCACTGCCTGTTTTATCACATTCCTTCTACAAACAGACATGAAGTAAAATTCTGAAATACTCTCAGTGATGAAAGCAATAATGAATAAGGCATTTTTTTTGATACCGAGATAATAGATTGGACAGATACTTCAACTACACAACAATTTTGGAGGTTAATAAAATACCTCAAAATAGTAAAGCAGGCCTAATAGATTGCTAATACTTTTCAAGTGCTGGAACAAAATGTTTTTACTTCTCAGACTAATCTGTCTCTAAAGCCGCAAACACATGATCGTATTTTCCGACGGGAAATGTGCGATGACAGGCTGTTGGTGGAAAATCCGACCATTTGTACACTCCATTGGACAATTGTTGCCGGATTTTCCATGCTGGTAGGTTAATTGGATCCTGTCTAAATTGTCCCTAATATGTATGAATGTGAGTTAGGGACCTTATATTGTAAACTCCTTGAGGGTAGGGACTGATGTGGATGTACAATGTATATGTAAAGCACTGCTTAAATTGATGGTGCTATATAAGTACCTGAAATAAGTAAAACATAAATAAATGTACATGCCTACTCCCAAACTGTCATTTGAAGTAAATCACATAGCCAAGTATTTTTCTATTTTTTTTTTTTTTTTATTTAATAGGGATCACAAGAAGGTCCTCTAAAAATCAAGAGGAAGGCAGCAATGGAGAAACTGTTGAAATTGGTGAACCCTTTGTACTCCAGGGCAGACCTCAATTATGTGGAGAGCAAAATTGGGAACCTGAGGAGTACATTTATAGGGAGCACAAGAATATGCTTGACTCTGAGAGATCGGGAGCAGCAGCAGATGACTGGTATGTCCCCAGGCTGTGGTATTACCACAGCCTGCGGTTTTTAACAGACCAGATCGAACCCAGGCCATCGCTATCAACACTCTCTTCCACATCGGCTGAGGGCATTATTTTTCTTGTGCATTATTCAAAAAAAGTAAATAAATTAGACATATTATATGCCATCCAAATGAAAATTTAAATAACTTAATTAAAAAGTGCATTCTCAGCATACAAAAAGAAATAAAGTATAACAACTAAAATCATAACTTTTAACCAAAAAAAAGCAAATTAAAAATTATATGGATGAAAATCCCGAGCCCAGCGGGGTTGTTGGGGGTCTTGGGGTTGGAACTGCCAATTTCCGGCATGCTGCTGTGATGATTGGGGCTGCTGTGGTGAGTGGGGTTGCTGTGGTGGGGCATCCAAATCATAGATCTGGGTTCTTGCTGAAATGTATCCCCTCCCCCTTGTTGAGAAGCTGGAGGATTAGTTCCTTGAACATCCTCCTTTGGTCCACATTCATATCCCTCAACTTATTCGCTGTCAGACAACCAAATGCCTCAGCTGCATCTGGGGCCATACTGATGGCCGTTGTTGCGTGGCTCAGGAAGGCAGCTGTGGCCTCATCTAGGTTTCTGCTTTTCCTGGCCCTTTTAGCAGGAGGGCAATGTTACATACTTACATAGTAGGTGAGGTTGAAAAAAGACACAAGTCAATCAAGTCCAACCTATGTGTGATTCTGTGTCAGTATTATATTGTATATCCCTGTATGTTGTGGTCATTCAGGTGCTTATCTAATAGTTTCTTGAAGCTATTGATGCTCCCCGCTGAGACCACCACCTGTGGAAAGGAATTCCACATCCTTGCCGCTCTTACATTAAAGAACCCTCTACGTAGTTTAAGGTTAAACCTCTTTTCTTCTAAATTTAATGAGTGGCCATGAGTCTTGTTAAACTCTCTTCTGCAAAAAAGTTTTATTTCTATTGTGGGGTCACCAGTACGGTATTTGTATATTGAAATCATATCCCCATATATTCATATATCATATATTCAGTGCTCGCAACCTTTCCTCATAACTAAGATCCTCCAGACCCTTTATTAGCTTTGTTGCCCTTCTTTGTACTCGCTCCATTTCCAGTACATCCTTCCTGAGGACTGGTGCCCAGAACTGAACAGCATACTCTAGGTGCGGCCGGACCAGAGTCTTGTAGAGTGTGAGAATTATCGTTTTATCTCTGGAGTTGATCCCCTTTTTAATGCATGCCAATATTCTGTTTGCTTTGTTAGCACCATTGCTGAGCCTATCATCATCTAGGACCTCCAGGTCCTTTTCCATCCTAGATTCTCCCAAAGGTTCTCCCCCAGTGTATAGCTTGCATTCATATTTTTGCCACCCAAATGCATTTTTTTTACATTTTTCTACATTGAACCTCATTTGCCATGTAGTTGCCCACCCCATTAATTTGTTCAGATCTTTTTGCAAGGTTTCCACATCCTGCAGAGAAGTTATTGCCCTGCTTAGCTTAGTATCGTCTGCAAATACAGAGATTGAACTGTTTATCCCATCCTCCAGGTCGTTTATGAACAAATTAAATAGGATTGGTCCCACCACAGAACCCTAGGAACCCCACTACCCACCCCTGACCATTCCGAGTACTCCCCATTTATCACCACCCTCTGAACTTGCCCTTGTAGCCAGTTTTCAATCCATGTACTCACCGTATGGTCCATGCCAACGGACCTTATTTTGTACAGTAAATGTTTATGGGGAACTCTGTCAAATGCTTTTGCAAAATCCAGATACACCACGTCTACGGGCCTTCCTTTATCTAGAAGGCAACTCACCTCCTCATAGAAGGTTAGTAGATTGGTTTGGCAAGAACGATTCTTCATGAATCCATGCTGATTACTGCTAATGATACCGTTCTCACTGGTATATTGTCCCTTATCATCCCCTCCAAGAGTTTACATACTATTGATGTTAGGCTAACTGGTCTGTAATTCCCAGGGATGTATTTTGATCCCTTTTTAAATATTGGTGCTACATTGGCTTTTCTCCAATCAGCTGGTACCATTCCAGTCAGTAGACTGTCTGTAAAAATTAGGAACAGGGGGTTAAGTTTATTGAATTTTTTTTTCTGCTGGAGTGTGTTATAAAGGAGGGATATACCTTTTTGTTTAGTGGTTAGCTGGTTGAAGTAGTGCCAGAGTGTTGTAGGAATGGTATAAAGTGGGTTAGATGTTTGTCCTAAGCAGTGGGATATACAAAGATGGTTGAAGTGTTCTGAGGGTGGGAGTTGATATTCCCGACTAAGCTGACTGAAAGGTTTAAGTGTCCCTTTTACATAGAGGTCCTGTATATGATTAATGCCCTTGTTATGCCAGTGTGTAATTCCTAGATTAGGTGTTAGGTGGTTTAAGGAATTCAGAGGTATAGGCGGGGATGTAACTCCTTGTGTGGGCAATGTTGTTTTAGTCAGTTTTTGCCATGCTAATGCCAATGCTCTCATTGTTGGGGGGAGGGCTGACAAAATCTGGGTTCCTAGTGGTATTCCAAGAATCCACATTCTTAGGTTATAGCAGGGGATTAGTGAGGATTCTATTTGTCCCCAGATGGTTCTCTGGGTTGGGAGGAGCCAGTCTTGTATTTGGGCTAGGACCGAGGCTAGGTAGTAGTTTTCAAAATCAATATAACCCGCTCCGCCTACAGATCTATGTTCAATAAGGTGTGAGCGTGCGCATCTGAGTTTTTTCCATTGCCTTGTGAATCTGTTCAGTATGGTCTGGAGAGATTTGAAATATTTTTTTTAAATAGGTATGGGGACCGTTCTAAATAGATACAGCAGTTGGGGTAAGTGTAGCATTTTGAATGTTGCTGGTCTCCCTGACCATGATAGTTCATGTTTGGAGAGAGATTGTAGATCGGAGTGTATCTTAATGGCCAGTGGTTTGTAGTTAGCTGAAAAAAGACCTCTCACTGATTTGGTGAGCTGTGTGCCTAGGTATGATATGCTGTTGTCTGCCCATACGTATGGAAATTGTGCTTGTACCATGTTTATAGTTGTGGCATAAAGCTCTAAGTCTAGTATGAATGACTTTGTCTTGTTGACCTTGTAGTATTATATTCTACCAAACCAGTGTAAGGTTTTCTGTATTTCTACCAGGGAAAAAGCCGGGTTTGTAACCATGAGGATTACATTATCTGTGAATAGACTAATTTTGTGGGATATTCACCCTATTTTGAATCCAGAGATTAGAGGGTTAGACCTAATGTGGGTTGTGGAGAAAGTGTATAGGAGTGTTTTGTGTAGGGATAGGGTGGAGGGACAGTATATAATAGGGATAGTTTGATGTTTTTTTTCGCTAATGAAGGATGGGAATGGGGTTTTTTGTAAATGTTTCTTGTTATCTTTATTGTTGTTGTTTTGAAATGTTCTTGTTATCTTTATTGTTGTTGTTGTGAAATGTTCTTGTTATCTTTATTGTTGTTATGTACTTTTTGGGGTTTTGGGTTATGTGGGTGGGTCTTAGGGAGGGAAGTGGGAGGGTATGTAAATATTGTAAAACTTTGTTTGAAAATGTACTTCTAAATTAATTATAATTTGTACAAATGTTATGTTATTTTATTTTTTACATATTTTTTGGATTTATGTTTTTCTATGTATTTTACTTGTGTTATTTTAAATAAAATAATGCCAAGCTCTAAGTCTAGTAGGAATGACTTTGTCTCGTTGACCTTGTAGTAGGATATTCTACCAAACCAGTGTAAGGTTTTCTGTATTTCTACCAGGGAAGAAGCCGGGTTTGTAACCATGAGGATTACATCATCTGTGAATAGACTAATTTTGTGGGATAATCGCCTTATTTTGAATCCAGAGATTAGAGGGTTAGACCTAATGTGGGTTGCTAGTGGTTCCATGAGGAAGTTGAAAATTAGGGGTGAAAGTGGACACTCTTGTCTGGTACCATTGCTAATGTTGAAAGGTTGTGAGAGCATATCGGATGAGAGTACTTTCGCTGTAGGGGCTGTATAAAGGGCTAAGATCACATGTAATATTCTACCTCGGAACCCAAATTTGAGAAGGACCTGCTGTAGGTATGTCCAATGGATCCTATCGAATGTCTTATCTGCATCCAAAGAGAGGAGCAGAGAAGGCGTTCTGGTGGACTCCGCATGGTGGATTATATTGATAAGCCTTCTAGTGTCATCTGATGCTTGTCGTCCTTTCGTGAACCCTGATTGGTCGTTGTGAATTAAGGAAGGTAGTATATTGAGAAGTCGGGATGCTAATGATTTGGCGTATATTTTCACATCCAGGTTTAGAAGGGAAATTGGCCTAAAATTTTGGGGGGGGGGGTCAGTTCCTTCCCTGGTTTAGGAAGAGTTATTATCATTGCCTGCAACATTTCGGATGGGAATGAGGAAAAGGAAACAGCGTTGTTATAAATCTTGCTCATGTGGGGAGACAGTATGTTGGAAAATTGTTTATAGTATTCTCCTGGTAGACCATCAGGTCCTGGAGATTTTCCTGTTGGGATACTTGTGATGGTGGCCTGTATTTCTTGGTCTGTGAAAGGGGCGTTTAGGAGAGTTTCTTGTTCAGTAGTTATTCTGGGGAGGTTTACCTGGTCTTGGAAGGAGTTAATTTCTGTTAAAGTGGGTTGATGTGTGGCATGGTCTTGGTTTAGGTTGTATAAGTCACTGTAATATGTGCTAAAAACGTCAGCTATGTTTTGTGGGTCTGTGAATTTAGTTTTGGTAGGAGGATGGTACAGGTATGCTATCTTGGTTTTAGTGCGGTGTACTTTGATACGGCAGGCTAATAGTTTTCATGCTTTGTTGTGTACAAGTTGGCCTTTAATTTGCGTTGCATTTTGTCAAAAGAATCCAGAAGAAGCAGCCATAGCTCCTGTCTAAGGGTCATAATTTTGTTTGAGCGTGCCTCTTGGGGGTTGGCTTTATCCTGTTTCTCCAGATCTGTGATCTGGGATAAGAGCAAGTCTATACGCTGCGTCCTTTCCCTCTTCCTACCTGAACTCATTTCAATGATAATGCCTCTGATAAAGGCCTTGTGGGCATTCCATAGCACACTGGGGTTGGACACCGTCCCTGTATTATATTTAAAGAATTCAGACAGATGGTTTGCTAAATCTGTAGAGTAGGGTGTTTGTTGCAAAAGGGAGTTATTCACCCACCATATGTATGCTGATGTTTGTGGAGGTGCATCTGCAATAGAGATGCTGAAGGGCGCATGGTCTGACCACGTTATGGCATGGATATCAGAGGAACATATCTTTTGCAGGAGCCATTTGTCCACAGGGGAAGGTCTATACATGAGTATGACCTGTGTGTCGGTGAAAAGTATGAATAGTCTCTTTCGGATCCATGTTGGCATCGCCAAACATCAAAGATCTTGGCGTGAATAGGAAGTTTTGTAGAGGTGAGTCTCTCTGTTTAGCTGCAGCTGAAGAATACAGAATTGTGTCAGGTACAAGATTAAAGTCCCCACAGGTGAGGGGGTGTCCTTGTTGAATCGGTTTAGGTATATGCATGACTTTGTGGAGAAATTTCATTTGGTGATCATTGGGGGCATATATGTTTAGTAAGGTGTAGGTAACCTTGTTGATAGAGCTTACTAAAATTATATATTCATTGTATTCATTATATCCATTGGGGTCCAGGACTGAGTGTTGTAGTTGGAAGGTGAGAGAGTCTCTTAAGGTGATCAACACTCCCCTTTTTTGGAGGGGAAGGAGGCTTGGTAAATGTGTGGGAAATGCTTGTTGGAGCATTTGGGTGGTGCTGCGGAGGAGAAGTTTGTCTCCTGTACACATACAATATCGGAGTTGTGAATCTAGAGCGGTCTGGCAGAGAGATTGGCATTTAGCAGGGTGGTTGAGACCATGTGCATTGATTAACAGTACATTGATCGGTATTGTTGGGCTTAAGGGTTTCTTTTGTGTAAAGTTGGGCACTCATGGTTTGATAAGGTGGTGTTGGGATGCTCAGCTGATGGAAGCCTGCTCTGGTTTTGTGGAGTTCCCGCTTGGAGATTTCCAAAGTACGTCTCTGGCTTTAGTGGAACTCTAAAACAAAAATTGCGTTAGTAAAAGATATTTGTGTGCGATATTAGTATGGTATATTAGTGTACTGTAGTGTAAGAAGTTCAGCGGATAAACTGGGCTGATATCAGCAATTCCATCTTGGGGGGTAAACAGTCAATCGCAGGCTGTGTAAACTGGAGTCTGGAGAGAACAGTTCTGAGGAATAGGCTTTTTGGCTGTAATGTTATCCATGTTTTCCTTGCGGTGTGCAGGAGTATTTTCCACACTGAGGCAGCATTCGTAACGGGATTGAGAAAGGGTTGTTGTCTTGTGGAAGATTTGTTATGATGCCCCAGGAAAGTAGTATTTTCATCCCTCCATTTAGTGCAGAGATGGTGTGAGAGACACCATTTTTGGTGACCAGTATGGTTGCGGGATAGCGCCACTTGTATGGGATCTTGTGGTTGTTCATAGCCTTTGTTAGCGGGTTTAGTTGGCATCTCAGTTGTAGAGTATATTTAGAGAGGTCAGGGAAGAGTTGGATGTCATTGAATGGGGCAGGGAGTGAAGATTTGTTTCTGGCTGCCATTAGGCGTTTTTCTGTAGTGTGGTAAAAGTGCACTCTCATCAGTACATCTCTGGGCACTGAAGCAGCTAGATAAGATGGTTTGACTATTCTACGTATTCTGTCTATTGTGAGTTTGAGTTGCGTAGCTTCAGGCAGAATCACAGACATAAGATCTTTTGCATACTGAAGGATTGCGGGCGGTGGGATTGACTCGGGGGCCCCCTTAGTTTCACGTTATTTCGGTGGAACCTGTCCTCTAGGTCCGCCAGCTTAGATTTTATCCAGTGTTTTTTGTCCTTCATGTCATCAAAAGCATCCACAAGATCATTTATAATGGTGGTGCTGTCCTCCATTTTATTTTCAATGTATGTGATTCTGTCACCCAGATCATATATATCTGTAGAAAATTTGGAGATTAATGAGGAGAGGACGGTTAAAAGTGATGATTGTAGTGACAGGAGCATCTCCTTTAGGGTCATGTCCAGAACAAGCTGACCTGTGGTGGGGAATGCTGCCATGGAGGATTGAAGGGCCTGGTTAGATTGCAGAGGGTTAAATGGCAGGGCTCCTTCATGCAATCTCCGCAGCGGTGCATCCATCCACATCCTAGCTTTTGCGGGGCTGCCTGTGATGGGGCTGTCAGTTGCCTGCTCATCAGAGGTGGAGGGGGGTCTAGATTGGTCTTGTGCGACCTGTAGTTCATCTGGGAGATCAGTGTAAGCAGTGCATGTGGCAGCCACGGTGGCGCCATCTTTGATTTTACTGACCTGTGGTTTAGTGAAGAATGCAGTCAGCTTTTTAGGCTGATATTCTCCTCTCCTCTTACTGGAAGCCATCCTTCGGGTCTTCTGCAGTGTGTAGATGCTCGGTACAAGTGGATGGTCCGCATGTGGAAGGCTCAGTCACTCCATAGTTCTCTCCAGCCAGCGGAGCTCTCTGATCAAGTGGCCACTCCTGAGCACCATCAAGCCACGCCCCCTGTGTTCCTATTATTACTTTTGTGCTGGTCCATGTTCTTTTCTTTACTGTTCTACAGTTTAAAAGTTTTATTTTTGTGGACACAGGAATTGTCCGCGGAACATTAAACATCATTTTGATCTACCACTAATACTTCATTATTGGGAGATGCACATTAAATGCATTTGTTATGGCCTATTTTGATGTAACATAAGTTCATTAGATTGTTGTCTAGATGTGTTTGTAACTAATGAAATGTCAACTTTATTCAGTGTCAGTAGAGGACACTCAGCAGCTGTTACGCAGCTGGATGCAGGAGCACCAGTGTTGGAAACCATAACACCCTTGTTATGGTGTCTCACGCAGGTGCTCTAGTGAATACTAGGGGTATCTACATGTGTGAAACTTGCACAGAACAGATAAGTATTTCTGCTGTGGAAAGGGAAAAAATTGTGTATTCAGCTTGGAACATTGCCAAAACAGACAATTGAAAGACACTGCCAAACAATGTTTCATATTACTATTTCTAGCCTAACATATCTGTCTGCTAAGTATACCTTCTTTGGATTCACATAGGGGAGAAAAGAAGAGGAACATCTGAGCTTTATTTATACACCAGTAACCCAGCACCTCCCGAAGATACAGAAAGTCAACTCACCAGACACCCTGAAGAAGATGTTGATGCTGATGTGCAGGAAGTATTGTATGAAGTTCTCGAAACTGTGTCGACCACAAGGTCAGTGTCTGAGACCACAGCTTCAAGTAATAGATGGATGCCTACATATTTCTAATACATGGTGTGTTTTATATTTTTTAGGTGATGTGGATGTTGTGGAAGACCAAACTCACTTCAGCAGTGCAAGTGCACAAATACTTAGCAGTGAGCTCTTGGTTTGCAATAGGGAATTTGGAGAAAATGAAAGAAAACATGCATGATCTCCAAAACAGAGTTATCAACATCATTGATATTTTAGCTAAAATGTGAAAAACAAACATGTTTTATTTCTTATGTGTTTGTACAGTTTTAAATTGATTAACCTTTGCACATTTTTTTAATAGTTGCAACTGTTATATTTGAATATACAATTTCACTTTAGCAAAAGATTGACATATGAACCTGCAACTCCATGACTTGTCATGATATTTTTTGTTGCCTACATCATGTTAAACAGGATCAAACCGATGTGTTTCAGCACTTGCAGCCTTCCTCAGATGAGTAATTATGCTTTAGATGAAACATATCAGCTTGTTTCCTATTTACATTTTTGGTGAGAAAAAGAGGAATCATCGAGTTGCCATGTCCTATTTTAACTTTGTCCATTTCTCAGGGTGGTTTGCTCCCCCAGCTACAGTACCAAACTGGACACTGCACATTGTTGAATATGGTGGGGTAGCTTGTCCAAAAGTATTGTCATGTACAAAAAGCTTGTAGGTGTGCTTTCACACATTGTGCAAATATCTGTGTTTTGTATATTACTATTTCACCCAAAAACTTGAATACCTTCACCATTTTTAGTTACACGTTTACCTGTAATTGTTGTAGTTTTATAAGAAACTTTTCTAAGAAATGTGGCTGTTAGCCAAGTTACATCTAAAAAAGTAGGAACCAACTTTGTGTCTGTCCTTGCTTCTTTAGGAATGCTGTATTTTGTTTGCAGGAAAGTACAAATACGTACTTTGTTCATTTAAGGATGCAAATCGGTTTGGGAAACAAAGCCTTATGTGGCGAGTGCAAAAATCAATGTAAGCCCTGGTTCACATTGATGCTACTTTGAAATTGCGCTACTTCACTTGAAGTTGCACGATTTCTAAGTAGCAAGGTCAGCTCGATTTCAGGTGCTACTTGATAGACATTTGTGTGGCTTCATGCCCAGATGTCTATTGAAGTCACACCTGAAATCACCAAAAGTAGTGCAGGAACTAGTTTTGAAAATTGGTGCAGCGCTGCTAATTCTGTGTTACACCAATTGGAACAGTGCCATTTCCACCAATAGGCTGCGGCTTGTCATGCAATTTTATGTCTCAAATCCCACGACAAATCAGTCCAATGTGAACCTACCTAGGCTTTAGTGTCTGAGGTCAGTGTTTC
The DNA here is from genome assembly GCF_042186555.1 of Aquarana catesbeiana. Lineage (NCBI taxonomy): Eukaryota > Metazoa > Chordata > Amphibia > Anura > Ranidae > Aquarana > Aquarana catesbeiana. Next base: position 134,147,996 of record NC_133332.1, on the reverse strand, counting down.
TCCACTCCACTTCTCTAGGTGCACCACCAGGTCCTGTTTTCTGTATTTTCCTCAGTAGAGAAACGACTGTGTGAATTACTAACCTTGAAAATGACATCATCATCTGTGACAAAAGCAAAAAATATAGAAAACATGACCTGGGAAAGCATCTTGAGATGGAGAGTTGGAAAAAATTGCCCTAAGTAATGTTAATTGTAATTTATGTGTTTTTAAGAATTGCAAAGCCAAAATTTGAAGATGCCCACAAATGGTGCCAAACTATTCTTATTTCCCTCATGATCCCATGACTAAAATATCTGTCTTTCCCTACATCTAGTTTGGTAAAGTCACAAAAAATACAGTGGGTTAACATGTGCTAGCTCCCATCATGGGTATCAATGAACACGTTTTGGGGGTGAAACCCCTTCCTCTTACCTATTTTAGTTATGAGGAAGGGGTTGCACCCCCAAAACGCTGCCATTTATACCCTGTGAAGGAGGATAGCACATGTTCACACACTGTGTGTTTTGGGCTTTAGAAACAAACCTGTTTGTACCTACACACATTTTAGGCAGGGGATCATAAATAAGGGACATTTAACAGTTATGCCTCTATGTGGACATGGCTTCAAATTTTGTATTTTAGAGGGGTGAGATCACCCCATCTGAGGAAGGCAACATCAACACAGTCTTGTGATACTAATGTCTCATATGGCCTTCACTTTAACAAACCCGAACTTTGTAACTTCCTGAGTTGGGGATGTGTATCTTATGAAACATGCTTGTTTAGCCCCAAAAAAGGCAAAATAATGGCAAACATACATGTTTATACACCAAGATGTTGGTTTGTTATAAAAACTTAAAACGCACATGTGTATGTGCTTTGGGTAAAATATTTTTTACTAAACAATGTGTGGCTTATTATTTCAATGCTCAATACCAGTGTATTTGTTAAGTTGGTGTAGTTACAGTAACAATATGCTATAAAATGTGCCCAACTCAGGCAATTTTATGGCCTCAAAGAAATTAAAGGAGTTGAAAAAGCATAATGTTTTCAAACTTAATGCATTGGATACATTAAGAACAAAAACATTGTGTGTGTGTAGCAGACCCACAGCACAACATGATAGTTAGCTGAAGAAGAGATTGTCCCCTCATGTAGCAAATAAGGTACATTTGCACTATTGTCTAAAATGGACAAAAAAGTCCATTTGACAACCTATTATACAGATAAAAAATGCAGACAACAGTAGTTCAAATGAAATAGAAGTTTATGATAAAATTATGATTCTTGATCAGCTACATTTTGCTGCCAAGCCACTGCCCCTCTACCCACAAAATATTCAAGATATTTTTGGCGGATGTCTCGGGCATTTTGGGAGGGCAACCCAGCACGTGCAGGTTCCAGAGCCACCATGTTGCCCACCGATGGATGAGCTTCAGCCTCTTCAGCTGGGCCTGACACTGCGGGGTCAACATCAGCCGGCAGTGAGGAAAGGTAGCTGCTTGCATTCCTCCTTAAAAAATTGTGGAGGATGCAACAACACAAAACCACAATGTTTATTTTATATTGGGCCACGTTGATGGGGGTTAAAAAGAGCCTGAAGTGACTTGACAGGATGCCAAAGGCATTTTCAACCACCCTTCTGGCATGAGAGAGCCTGTAGTTGAAGATTCACTGCTCTGGGGTGAGGTTCCTCATAGGAAAGGGCTTCATAACATGTTCCCCCAGAGCAAAGGCCTCATCTGCCACAAAAACTAAATTGAGGCCCTCAACATTGTCCTGAGCAGGTGGCAAATTTAGGGTACCATTCTGGAGCAGATGGTATAACTCCATCTGCATTATGACACCTCCATCCGAGTTGCAGCTGTTCTTCCCAACATCCAAAAAAAAGGAACTCATACGTTGCAGAAACAACAGCTAGCAGCACTATGCTGCAAAAGCCCTTATTATAATTATAATAATATGAGCCTTAGTAGGGTGGTGGTTCAATCCTCACATGTTTCCCATCAATAGCACCACCACAGTTGGGAAAATCCCACTGATTTTGAAACTGGCCTGCAAACATCCTGCCATTGCTGGGAGTTGGAAGAAAACTGTGGAGTCAAAAAAAGAAATAAGAAATTACTATTTCTGCACATAAGCTGGCAAACAGATTTGACAAAAACATTCTTGGCCAACATAAGTATAAAATTGAAATGAGTATTTAAAGACAAAAGTGTAATGTCAACTGATCAGATCATCACCCCCTCTGGTAGCCCATTAGAAAAATGTTATGGTGGGGGGGAGGTAATGGCTAGATGTTTTGTAGAGGTAACCCTCTCCAGTTCCATGAGAGCTGAATGCATAAATAATGTGTGATACTTTGGCCAGCCCCTCCTTACTTAGACTGTTGGCAGCCAAGTGGACAGGTAAGAAGTGTCATAATCTAAAAATATGGATACACGCTGTCCAAATTGAAGCACATTTTTACATTCATAAATTACCTATCAAGATAATATGAGATAAAAACTTACTATGTTACAATTTGAAGGTAATCAGGCAGGCCCTTGCACTACATGCTTTGGTGAATTCATCCATAAATATGACCACAAAGAGGTATAGTGTGTATGGGTTTTGCAAAGTCAGCACATAGAGTATTGGTATCGGTTGACTTAGCAATTGGGGGGGAGGGTTCCAAATGAGTTTGTGCCCCAAAAAATGGCCTCTTGCACTCTGCCCGAATTTGAGGACAACAATAACATTTGGACACATTTTTTATGGGGTGTTTAGGGTAAGCACAAAAATGTAGCTGACAAAATACATTGTTAAGTTACTAGGCTAGGTGTGTATGGGCCCAGGATGGCATGCTGGGGAGGTTAGTGAAGGAAAATATGCATGAAGGACAAAAAAGGAGCATTAAAAGCTTACAGCATGCATGAGGACAAAGAGGACACTTGCAGCATATTGCAATAATGGTAATTATGGAATCAAGAAATTAATACAATACATTAGCAAACATTAAATACATAGAATGTGATGTTAAAGGCTAAAACTTACAAAACTTTTTTTTTCAAACTTTTAGGCTATGTATACAGAGGCATCATCAATAGGTACAACAAATCAGCAAGTTGTTACAAAGTATCTTCAAGCCTTTCAGCAATCTGTGGACAGCTTTCTTGAAGGCTCAAACCCTTCACTATCTCCACCATAACTATTGCAGTGGCAGCAGCACTAGTACGTAAACAAACTCCCAACCATTAGAGCAACCCGAATTCATTTTCATCCGAATGCATTTTCGTCCGAATTTCAGGTATTTTCATTATCATTTTAACAAACAATAACGAAAGTGCAGAATCCGAAAAACGAAAGATCCGACATAAACAAATGCTTTATTTTCGTTTTCATTGCTACAACAGTTCGATATAGATAGGAGATTCGACATGATGATGACAATAACAATCTGTGTCCATCAAACCTGTGGTCGAATGTGCCTAACCTTAACTCTATTAGTCCAAGATTATTCTACATAGAGAGAAAAGATTTGACATAGAGAGAAAAGATTTGACGTAGGGGAGAAAAGATTTGACGTAGAGGAGAAAAGATAAATAAAAATAATGATGATGATGAATGTTATTGGCTGATTGTAACCAAAAAGGAGGAGCAGTAAAATAGCTAGAACTAAGTACATACGTACTTTGGCTTATGGTGTCTGTTGAAAGTTCTAAGAAGATTTGACGGAGCAGGTAAACTATACGGCGTCGTACAGTTTAGCTGCTCCGTCAAATCTTCTTTGAAGATTCGACAGACACCATAAGCCTTCAATGACAGATTCGACCTTAATTTGGATTTTAGGACGAATGCATTTTTTAACGAAAAACGAAATAAATGAAAACGAATTTCGGGAGTAACTAAATAAATTTATTTTTCGGACGAAAATGAAATTCTGAAATGAAATATTTCAGTGTGCACATGTCTATTATTTAGCTGTTCATACCTGGCTTCTGGCTATGTAGCAGAAGTGCTTTTAAAAACTGATAATCCACCCAATTGCTTCTGCATGTGAGTGAAGGTGCCACTCTGCCAGGATGCAGAGGAGTAAGGAGATCAATAAACATCCATTTGTTGATCCTTCCAGGGTAGTATTAACTCAGAAGATGGAAGCGCTTCTGATTTCAGAGCAATTTAATGACTTGGCCACTGGGCACTTAAACCCCCTTCCTAACCAGACCAATTTTCAGCTTTCAGTGCGCTCACACTTTGAATGACAATTACTCAGTCATGCAACACTGTACCCATATGAAATTGTTGTCCCTTTTTTTCACACAAATAGAGCTTTTGGTGGTATTTAATCACCGCTGGGTTTTTATTTTTTGTACTATAAATGAAAAAAGACCGAAAATTCTGTAAAAAAAAATACATTTTTCTTTGTTTCTGTTATAAAATTTAGCAAATTAGTAATTTTTCATAATACATTTTGGCCAAATTATATACTGCTACATATCTTTAGTAAAAATAATCCAAATCGGTGTATATTATTTGGTCTGTGTGAAAGTTATAGAGCCCTTTCACACTGAGCCGTCCTGGGCATCGGCGGTAAAACGCTGCTATTTTTAGCGGTGCTTTACCATCATTTTTGCGGCGCTATTCAGCTGCTAGCGGGGTGCTTTTAACCCTGCTAGTGGCCGAAAAAGGGTTAAAACCACCCGCAAAGTGCTGCTACAGCAGCAATTTGCCAGCGGTTTGGCGGTGATTTCAATAGGCAGGGGCACTTTAGGAGTGGTGAGTTCACCTCTCCTAATGCCCTGCCAGCACACCGCTCCAGTGTGAAAGCCCAAGGGTGAATGGAGCCGCCATTTCAGGCACTATTTTTAATGCTATAGTGCCTGCAAAGCACCTCAGTGCGAAAGGGGTCATACAAGCTATGGTGCCGATCACTGAAAATTGATCACACCTGAAGTACTGATGGCCTAGCTAAATTCTTGAGACCCTAATAAGCCAGGACAGTACAAATACCCCTCAAATGACCCCTTTTTGGAAAGTAGACATTCAAAGGTATTTAGAAAGAGGCATGTTAAGTTTTTTGAAGTTGTAATTTTTTCCCACAATTCTTTGCAAAATCAAGATTTTTTTTTCTCTTTTCCACAAAAGTGTCATATTATTTCTCACAAACAGCATATGCATACCACAAATTACACCCCAAAATACATTCTACTACTCCTCCTGAGTATAGTGATACCACATGTGTGCGACTTACAGAGGCCCAACATGCAGGGAGCACCTTCAGGCGTTCTAGGAGCATAAATTACACATCTAATTTTTTGACTACCTCTTGCACATTTGAAAACCCTGGAGCACCAGGATAATAAAAAATTACCCCATTATGGAAAGAAAACACCCCAATGTATAATCTATGAGGCATATTGAGTCTTTTGAACATGTCAATTTTTTCTACAAGTTTTTGGAAAATGTGGAAAGAAAATGAAAAAGCATTTTTTTACACAAAGTTGTCCATTTATACAATATTTCTAACACATGTACAAGGCAAAAAGTACACTCCAAAACATTGTCTGCTACTCCTCCTGAGTATGGCGATACCACATGTGTGAGACTATTACACAGTCTGGCCACATACAGAGGCCCAACATGCAGGGAGCTCCATCAGGCGTTCTAGGGGCATTAATTTCAAATCTAATTTGGCTACCTATTATGCTTTGAGGCACTTTAGTGGCACTGTAGTGGCATGGATGAGCTGGGGATGGCTAACCATGGTTGAGCCATGAATGTGGATGGCTGGGTATGGCTGAGTATAGATGGGATGGCTGAGTATGGCTGAGTGAGTATGACTGGGTGGGTATGGATGGGATGGCTGGGTATGGCTGAGTATGGCTGGGTCAGGTATGGCTGGGTGGGTATGGCTGAGTGTGGATGGGATGGCTGGGTATGGCTGAGTGTGGATGGGTATGGATGGGATGACTGGGTCAGGTGTGGCTGAGTATTACTGGTAAAGAGTAACCTTGCGAGCCACAATGATATGTTGCCTCAATAATAAAGAAACACCTAGCTGCCTGCGTAGAACATGTCTCATACACCGTGCACCACCATAAAGAAAAGAAAATATGCTGCCCTAAAAGTGTAAAGACAGTGATGCCAATAGTGTGCAAATAATATAAATCCAAAAAAATAAAATAAATAGAAAAAATAAATAAATTGAAAAAATGTTATGTAGTATTCCCGCTACTTACTAACACTAGTAACGTAATAAGGTAGTATTATTAAATCAGTGGAAATATGCATATGAATCAACAAATACCACTATACATCAATGCAAAATATATAAATCATCAAATATGCATATATGATTTAAATAAAAAACATAAAGTGCAATGTGCAGTGGATTTACAGCAGTAGATATAATATGTGCAATATTCAATAAAAGTGCCAAGTGCCACACATTGGTGAAATATAACAATTTCCAAAAATGATATGCCAAGTGATCTGTGTTCAATAATAAAGGTATTGAAATTGTCCATAAAATCCATTATGCTCCAAGTAATCTGTGCTTTAAAAAAACATGCTCCAGTGTGCATCCAGTGACCCCCCCCAGGGAAAGGCGCTCACCTCAGAGCGTGTGACTCAGCTGTGACACTAAGTCAAAACACGATTTGGAGCCCTTCCACAGCTCAGTATTGGTATCCAGGTGCACAGCTAAGGCAGTAGTTCCACAGTAAAGGAGAATGAAAAGAAAAGACTGGATGGTGTAATACCGTTTTAAAAGGTTTATTAAAGTAAAAACATTCCCCACAATGGGGTACTCACAAGTTCAGGGTGCGTCAGTGCACCAACCTCCAAACAGCCTCCAAATATTGAGTGTCAAGCGCGGTGAAGTGTGTGTCGCATCACACCAAGAAAGAAAGCTAAGTGCTCCGTCCTGGCCCCTCCCCTACGCGTGTTCGACACAGGGTCACGTGTCTTCATCAGGGGGATATGATTGGATGGGTGCTCTGCCACTTAAATATACTTATAGCGGCCAAATTGCCGTAGATCGCGGACACTCTAGAGTTGGAATCCATATACTAAACAGCGCTGCTTGAAACAGCAGCCTTTTGGAGAACATAAGAGGAAATAACTTTTCATCTACCAAAAAGGTAGTCTGAACATGATTAATTAAATAGCCAAAAGGACTAAAACAGTATTAAACAACCAGAAACATTGTTTAATCAGGATAGAGATTGATGTTCAGCATACTTCACTGAAAATATATAGATAATATATTACAATGTAGACAACGAGTTTAATAGAATAATATGAATACAATAATTAATAACGGGTACTAATTCGGAGTGGAATATTAAGTGATACAGAATAGGGCATTTCTGTGCACCACTCAATACCAAAACAATCACGTATGGTAGTGCACGGAAAATACAATCAAAATTAAAAAAGCTTGAATAAATAAAGATAGTACAATCCAGAAGGAGCACCTCATAATAAGAGTCCCTGATGAGCTATAAATAAATGTATTGATGAATAGGATACCCAAAAAAAAAAAATCATACAAGGGGGACATGTCCGGACGTGCAGCTGGAAAGACGTGTGCGAGCTGAGCTCCTCACATTCCGCACCATCTGTTGCTTTCCCTCACACAGCCTCAACCGTAAATTATATATTTTGGTTCCCTGGCCACTGCTGCTCTGCATCAGGTACCTATTCGGGACTTTAACCGGCCGGATGCCCCTCTATATCGAGGATTCCCCTCTGCCACCGGGGATCCCCGCCATCTTAGGGCCTGCGGGCTGGGCAGCGGCTCCTGCCACCTGAACACACAAGCTGGAAGATAGACAGACAGTCCACAGACACACCGGACAGACAACCCGCCTTTGGGGGACACGCAGATCGGCCTCTCAGTTCTGGATAACCGCAGGATACCATTACATGGCCGTCCTCAGCGTCCTGCGGCCTTCCACTTTGGCGCAGCCTGCGGGCTCGATTACGACCGTTCTCCTGAAACACAGTGAGTAGTGCGTCCCACCTAACTGTCCGTGGCTGGGTCCCCTGGAGGCGTCAGACTAGCCGGTCCACTACCTTATTTCCCTGCAGAGGTTCTGGGGACTAGGGGTGGCTGTGTCCACCCGCTCGGCGGTTGTCTCCTAGGAAAGTCTGAGGCTTTGGTCTACTCCTGGAGGCCGGTGGCCATCTTGGGACTCCAACGTACACCCTGAGAGCCGACGGCCATCTTGGGACTCCACAGTACACCCTGAAGGCCTCCCCTTCACTCCTTAAAGCTGAAAAGACCCTTATAGGTTATCAGGGCTTGCAGAGTCTGTATCCCTCCTCTCAAACTAGCAGTGAGGGGCAGTAGAACTGTGGACAGGTGGATCTGATGGTCCAAATGAAACACAATACTGCCTCTAAGAAGCATGCTGCTTAGATAAACCCAGGGCCCCTGTCTGCTCACCAAGACCTCCGTGCAGCAGCTTTAGCTATTTACAGTGTCGGAGGTAAGCCTGCATGTTTGATCACTAAAATTCTCTGCATACCTCATGGGCAAAGTTGGCCAACAGCAACGATACTATAAGCCACAGATTGGGCCACGAGAGGAACCAAATATGGAGCGTTATGTTACCAGACCACAACCTACATCCTCTAATCCTTCCGCAAATCCTTTTGCCCTGCTGGATCCCTACCTGGATTCGGAAGATGCTACAAACTCCTCTCTAACTAACTCTCAGAACCATGCACCCACTCTTTCACCCTCAAATATGACTCTCACCTCTGACATTCTGGACTCCAAACTGCAGCTTTTACTTCAACAGATTATTTCCAATGTTTCGGCTGAGGTAAGCAAACTAGCTGCCAAATTGAGAGGGGAAATAACCCAAATTGGTGATCGCACAGACACTTTGGAGAGCAAATTCAATGAAATAATAAACTACGTGCAAGCGATTGAGGAGGAAAATCCTACCTTACGCCTTTCCGTTTCTCAACTTCAACTACAGCAAGAAGACTTGGAGAACAGAGAAAGAAGACAAAATCTACGATTCAGAGGAATTCCAGAGATGGTGGGCGATTCTGTGCTCCGAACCTACCTCCTGGGCCTCTTTAACAATTTGGCTCCCTCAGTTGTGGACATAGATTGGTGCTTGGATAGGGCCCATAGGGCCCAAAGGTGCTAAACTGCAGATCTTTCTCCCATCACTCTCGCTAAACGGAGGAACTTACGCCCCCTTACTTCACATTTGCAACAACACAAGATCTCATACTACTGGGGATTTCCTTTCCATCTAGCTGTATCTAAAGAGGGAGCCCAATACTCTATACATGAATTACAAGAAGCTGAGGCCTTCCTGAAAAATCTGGGTCTCCCCCCTCTCCCGGAAGAAGACATGATGCCTCCTGCCACACAAGCCCGTTTACCTCCAACTACGTCTACTCGCATCTGGACCCCTGTCCAGGACAAATCTAAAAAGCACCTCTCTACTCCTCAACACCTGCGATCTTCTAAACAACCACCTTGAACATTTCCCTGAACGCCCCTTTTTGGTTCTTTTCTTTACTACTTTTTGCATTTCCGTTTCCTCAAAATTTTTAGACGAAATGATGTTGCTGTTCTGGTCATTTCAGTTTTTGAATCTGCCCTGCTCCTTTTTCAGGGTAGAACCTTTCTCATCCCATGAGATGCATTTACTAGAGTTTTTGATATCTTGAGTGACAAACACTGTTTTACTTGTTAACCTTGCTTTTCCCTAAGGACTTAGAGGTTTTTCTTTTTCCTTCAAAGCTCTTATGTCCTTTTTTTTGTTCTTTCCGTTATCAAATGCACAAGGTGAGCAGCGGACCCTTCTCATCTCCTCAGAGTCGCCAGATGGAAGTCCGTTCACGTCCCTACTAGGCCCTGGTCTATGCCCAGGGCTTCTTGAGAGACTGTTTTTTCTCAGGCTCACAGAGTTATGAACTCTTTTTTCTTTTTTTCTTTTGATTTTTCTTTTTTCTTTTTCTTTTTTATTTTTCTTATCCATGTTTAATGATGTGATTCACAGATTAAGACTCTATGGTCGTTATCACCTCACTTTAAAGGAGTTTCATCTTGGGGTTTGTATTTTTATAGTCAGAGGTGGAAAAATGTTTGCTATTATCAATACCCGTAAACTGCAACATATATACTTTTATTTTCCTAGTATTTCCATGCTTATATTACTAGATGTTTTTACACTAGCCTTCCTAGATAGACCACAACCATGGCTCTAAAAATTTTTTCTTACAATGTGAAAGGCCTGGGCTCCATTAGTAAGTGCTGGAAGGCCCTGAAGGACTTCAGGGCCTCGGGCGCAGACGTGGTGATGATCCAAGAGACCCACTTTCGGGCAGGTGGTTCATTCAAATTTGCCTCAAGGTTTTTTCCCACTTCTTTTCTTGCCTCTAAATTCCACGGGCAAGGCAGGAGTGGCAATCTTGATCAGAAAAGCATGCCCTGACAAGGTTCGGAAGTCTCATGTGGATCCACATGGGAGATTTCTTATCCTAGAATGTGAATTTATGTCTACCTCTTTTACACTGGTAATTTATACGCTCCAAACACGGGCCAGATTGATTTCCTCAACAAACTTTTTGATACTCTCCAATATCGCTCACAACCTTTTATGATAGTTGGTGGGGACTTCACTGCCACCCACTAGGGACAGACAAACATGTTTTAGTACTATCCCTTCTAAAAGAGTATTGTCCCAAGCCAATGCCTTCCGTAAATGTATTAGGTCATCCAGACTCTTCGACTCATGGAGGATAAAACCTCTGCTAAACAATTTACGTTTTATTCACCAGCTCATAAAATGTACTCCCGCTTTGATCATTTTTTTATCTCAGCTCCACTCATCCCTTATGTAGTTGAATCAGATATTTCTCCCATTACATGGTCGGACCATGCGCCCATTATGTTAGATCTTATGCTATCCCAGACCTACACCAAATCCTGTCATTGCCGTTTTAATGACCACCTTCTGCAGTCTGACGTATCCCACTCTATCCTTGCAAATAGCTTGAAAGAGTATTTTTTACTCAACTCTGGATCAGTGTCTCAGGTTTCTACACCGTGGGAAGCACACAAGGCTGTTTTCTGAGGTGCGTGTATAGCTGAGGGCTCTCGGCTGAAGAGGGATAGAAATAGTCTTTTACACTCCTTAATGTCCGCTCTGGTAATTGCTGAGCGGAGGCTTCTGGGTGGTCCCAGAGTGATGAAGCTACGTAAAGTCATTTATCTTAGAGAACAAATTAAATAAACAAAACTTGACAAAACAGCTAGGTCCATGCTGTGGACGAAGCAAAAATTTTATGAATACTCCAATAAACCCCACAGGATGTTAGTTAATAAGCTATGTCCTCGTCCGTTCAATTCCTTGCCTGACTTTCTTCAACAGTCAGACGGATCTAGAACACACTGCCCTCGTGAGATGTCCAAAATTTTTGGCAAATTCTACAACAAATTGCATAATTGCCTGACCCCAGAGAACCATTTTGAATTTACCCAAGGAAATCTCGAGTCCTTTTTTTCCAATATAAAGCTACTGAAACTATCTACAACGGATTTAGAGAGTTTAAACATAGCAGTATCAGCTGAAGAACTCTTTGCTATAATTAAAAGCCTCCCATTACACAAATCCCCTGGCCCAGATGGCTTGCCCTACTCCTACTACAAATCTTTTTTTGACATTCTATCTCCTCATATGCTAGCTTTATATGATTCCCTCCTCAAGGGTACTCCTCCACATCCACAGTTCTCCCATTCATTTATTTTGGTTATCCCTAAGCCTGGAAAGGACCCCTCTATCCCAGATAATTACAGACCCATAGCCCTCCTAAATTCAGATTACAAGATATTTACTAAAATTCTCGCTTCCCAACTTTCCGGGCTCATCCCCAAATTGATACACAGGGATCAGGTGGGTTTTGTCCTTGGTAGACATGCGGGAGATAACACCCGGCGTACAATAGACCTAATAGACCTCTTGGATAGAACCTCTCCTTCGGCATTGATTCTGAGTTTAGACGCGCAGAAAGCTTTTGACAGGCTAAGTTGGCCCTACATGTTTGCCACTTTAAAAATATATGGTTTTAATGGTCCTTTTTTAAAAGCTTTAGAGGCCTTATATTCAACTGTCACAGCGCAGGTGCAAATGTCTTCCTTTCTGTCTCCTGGCTTCCCCGTGACAAAATGGAACTCGGCAGGGTTGTCCTCTTTCGCCACTACTTTTTATCCTGTGTCTAAAACCCCTAGCAGTATCTATCCATGTTCATCCAGACATACGTGGGGTGGTGATGAGACAGGGGGAATATAAATTATCGTTATTTGCAGATGACATTTTACTCACTATCACTAACCCTTTGATATCTCTTCCCTCACTACATAAATTACTGAACTCTTTTAGTGCTATTTCCAGGTATAAGGTCAACACTTACAAAACTGAAGCCCTTCCTATACACATTCCAACACCATTATTATCCCAACTCAAAGAATCATACCCTTATAAATGGTGTAATATCTCTCTCAAATATTTGGGTATCCTACTTACCCCTTCCTATTCTTCCCTTTATAGTACTAACTTCCCTCCTCTGATAATGGATATTAATAAGTCTCTGTCGAGCTGGACCAAATACCCCCTGTCTCTCTTAGGCAGAATTAATGTTTTAAAAATGTCTATCCTACCCAGGCTGCTTTACTATTTTGAAACTCTCCCAGTAGCTGTTCCTGCTTCACAACTAAAAGCACTCCACAGGATTTTTCTAAAATTTATATGGAATGGCAGAGCTCACCACATAGTGAGCTCCGTGATGTTTTCCATTGGATCCAGAGAAGGTTTGGGAGCTCCAGACATCACTAAATATTATCATGCCACACATTTAAGGGCCATTACCTCATGGTCTTCCTTGCATGCACCAAACCAATGGACTGCAATTGAGAGGGGGTCCCTTACCCGGTTCATCCGGGCTCCTTGGTTTGGGGTGCTCCCCCTTCTTTGGATCCCATGTATAAACATCAGTGTACTGGCCCAATGGCACTAACTTTAACCATTTGGCACTATTGCCTCAAACGCTATCCCCATATGTCCCCCTGCTTTCCTCTTGTAAATATATTATTCAAAAATTTCCAGTTTCATTGCCAATTCTTGAGCTTTCAGACTGGTCTTTGGATTGTTGCAGGAAGCCACTAGTGGAAAAACACATAAGTACTCAAAGGATGAGACTCGCAGCAGATTTCTGGTTCCAAACACATCCACCATTGCAGGCTCCCTATAACAGGCAATCAGGCAATTAACTGGGATGGAAATGGCAGATGAGCTACCTCAGCTGATAAAAAGGTGTACTGCGGAGCCTGTGACATGGATGTTATAATGGATCCACACCGCCCCATGCCAGGAAGCCGTTTCTGTGGTTGTGTCAGTCTGCCTATATAGAGTTTGCTATCTGGTAAGCAGGATTTTTATGTGGTTTGCTACACTTTGGATATCCCTTTCCATTATCATCCGGTGGATAGTTATATGCTCATTTGTTTTTCAACATCTGGTAACATCTGGCTTTTTTGTAAGGTTTATGCACTAGTTCTCCTAACGGAGATTATTCACTATATTGCATGAATTGCATGTCACTCACGTAACGACCCTATGTGTGCCTATAGGCACTGGGTGGTCTTATGATTTTTTATGATTTTGTCACTGGTGGAGTGTCACATTTTTTTCTTTTCTACTGGTACTCAATCTGTGTCAGTATTACGCTATGTTATTTTAAAAACATTTTTGGGGTAAAATCTCCATGGATCCAATTCGGTTTACAAGTGTGATTCGTCCAGTGCATACCGGGATTGGTTCCCCAAAGGCCCAGGCTGGGTTTAAAGCCACCTGCTCTACTTGGCTTGCTATCTGGTAAGCATTTCATCTAACAGAAAGTTTGTTTCACCCGAACCTCTACTATCAATAATTGGACTATTGAGGATTTTTTGTATTCACATTTTTTGGCTGTTGGACATTCATTCACAAGGAATGTATTCATTTTTAAAAAGTCCTTTTTTTCAACCAATTTTTTGTATTTATTTATTATGTCTTTAATGCGCGGCTTTTTCATTTTTATTTTAAATATATTATTCAACCCTCTCATTCCAGACAGTATGTCCCTAGGCAGGATTTTTCCATGGATAAATGTTCATCTCTTCCAGCTCCGGAACCTGGTTCATCCCATAACGAGGAAGCTGCATACTTTTAACACATTAAGTGAAACATTTGATTTACCACCACACCTCTTCCACTTTTACCTACAGGTTAGACACTTCTTTCACTCTAAGTCGACATCCCTGACCCTAGATAAGCCAACTACTTTTGAATACTTGTGTGCTCAAGGCCCTCATCAACTGCATTTATTTTCCTGTATTTACCGTATCCTCCATGAGTCGACTCCAATCACGGAGACATTGCACCATTACATCAGCAGGTGGTCTCACTTAGTGGGCCGTCCTGTCCCAATACAGATGTGGGATAGGATTTGGTCCTCTACTTTTAGATCTTCCAAATGTGTCACTCAGAGGGAGACAACCATTAAGATTCTTATGTTTTGGTACAGAACTCCTGATGTAATTCATAAGTATGATCCCTCAGTTCTGCAGCATTGCTGGCGGTGTGAAACTGATATTGGTTCCCTATTTCACATCTTATGGCAATGCTCCTTGATTCAACCCTTTTGGTGTGATGTACATTCCCTTATACAAAAGGTGACTGGGGTGTCCCTTCCAATGGATCCTTTGAATGACCTATTGGGTCTACCTCCTTCAGGGGTATCTAAAAGGACAAATAAACTGATATCTTACATATTACTAGCTGCCAGGAGGCTTATTCCATTGTTTTGGTTATCCAATACTCCTCCCCCATGGTCCAGATTTCTACATTTGGTGGCTGAGATTCGGACAATGGAGTTTTTGACGGCCTCGGTACATGACTACATTCCCCAATTTAATAAAATATGGGAACCAAGGGACCTTTCGGAATTTGGGACCCCCATGCTACCGAGCATGCCCTAATTTCATATTGATTCTTCACTGACTGTGTATATGGCCTGGACTATCCTCAAGGTTCTAGGCTCTTACCCATACTACGCTTACTGCGTACATCATAGGGAATTGATCCAATACACACATGTGCCTAATTTCTGTGAACGCTTTCTTACTACTTGTTATTTTCCATTTTGCTTTCCTTGTTGATGGGGACAAGGGCCTCATCCCCACAACCCTTGCCCGGTGGTTGCGGGGGTCTGCGGGCGGGGGGCTTATCGGAATCTGGAAGCCCCCTTTAACAAGGGAACCCCCAGATCCCGGCCCCCCTGTGTGAAATGGTAAGGGGGTACAAAAGTACCCCTACCATTTCACAAAAAAAGTGTCAAAAATGTTAAAAATGACAAGAGATAGTTTTTGACAATTCCTTTATTAGAAGTCTTCTTTTTTCCATCTTCTTTCTTCTATCGTACGTAACGGGTGACCCCATCCCCCTCTGACATCAAGGGGAATGCCACAGGGAAGTCCCTGTCAAGTCCCCGTGCTTCAGAGGGGGGCGGGGTCACCAGGGGCGGGGTCACCGGGTGGCCTTGCCCTCTGTTATTTAAGAACCGCCAGAAGACGAGAAGCGTCACACAGCGGGAGCCTCCCATTATTGATGCGGAGCGGCCCGAGAAGAAAAAGGGAAGAAGACGCCACGGATGAAGATGCTGGATGAGAACACCGGAGGAAGAACCAGAAGAAGAAGAAGAAGATGGAGGAAGAAACCGAAGGCAGATAGAAGAAAGAAGATAGAAGAAAGAAGATGGAAAAAAGAAGACTTTAAATAAAGGAATTGTCAAAAACTGTCTCTTGTCATTTTTAACATTTTTGACACTTTTTTGTGAAATGGTAGGGGTACCCCCTTACCATTTCACACGGGGGGGCGGGATTTGGGGGTCCCCTTGTTAAAGGGGGCTTCCAGATTCCAATAAGCCCCCCGCCCGCAGACCCCCACAACCACCGGGCAAGGGTTGTGGGGATGAGGCCCTTGTCCCCATCAACATGGGGACAAGGTGCTTTGGGGGGGCTACCCCAAAGCACCCTCCCAATGTTGAGGGCATGTGGCCTGGTACGGTTCAGGAGGGGGGCACTCTCTCATACCCCCTCTTTTCCTGCAGCCTACCAGGTTGCGTGATCGGATAAGGGTCTGGTATGGATTTTTGGGGGACCCCACACCATTTTTAAAAAAATTTTGGCATGGGGTTCCCCTTAAAATCCATACCAGACCTGAAGGGTCAGGTATAGATTTTGAGGGGGACCCCCACGCCATTTTTTTTTTTTAATTTTGGTTCGGGGTTCCCCTGTGGGGAATTCCCATGCCATTTTTATCAATGAAGTTTTATATGTATTGTCGGACCGGCAATTCATTAATAGCCGTGAGTAGTTTTAAATGACTTTTTTTCCTTTGAAATGTCATTTTGCTGTCAGACTGTTCTAAACACGGGAAACATGCGCCCCTTTACAGGCATATTATAGACACCCCAAAGGTACAAAATTTAAAGGAATATTACACTTTTATTGTTTCACTTTAAGCATTATTAAAATCACTGCTCCCGAAAAAACGGCCATTTTTAAAACTTTTTTGCATTGATCCATGTCCCCTGGGGCAGGACCCAGGTCCCCACACACTTTTTATGACAATAACTTGCATATAAGCCTTTAAAATTAGCACGTTTGATTATTCATGTTTGTGTCCCATAGACTTTAACAGTGTTCGCGTGTTCGAACAAATTTTTTGCCTGTTTGCATGTTCTGATTTGAACCGAACAGGGGGGTGTTTGGCTCATCCCTAATTGTAATATATTATCTATATATTTGCGGTAAAGTATGCTGAACATCAATCTCTGTCCTGATTAAACAATGTTTCTGGTTGTTTATTACTGTTTTAGTCCTTTTGGCTATTTTATTAATCATGTTCAGACTACCTTTTTGGTGGATGAAAAGTTATTTCCTATTATGTTCTCCAAAAAGCTGCTGTTTCAAGCAGAGCTGTTTAGTGTATGGAGTCCAACACTAGAGTGTCCGCGATCTACGGCAATATGGCTGCTATAAGTATATTTAAGTGGCAGAGCGCCCGTCCAATCATATCCCCCTGATGAAGACACGTGGCCCTGTGTCGAACACACGTAGGGGAGGGGCCAGGACGGAGCACGGAGCTTTCTCTCTTGGTGTGATGCAACGCACACTTCACTGCGCTTGACACTCGATATTTGGAGGCTGTTGTAAGGTTGGTGCACTGACGCACCCCAAACTTGTGAGTACCCCATTACGGGGAATGTTTTTACTTTAACAAACCTTTTAAAATGGTATTACACCATCCAGTCTTTTCTTCTCATTCTCCTTTACTGTGGAACTACTGCCTGAGCTGTGCACCTGGATAACAATACTGAGCCGTGGAAGGGCTCCAAAGTGTGTTTTGACTAAGTGTCACAGCAGAGTCACACGCTCTGAGGTGAGCGCCTTGTCCTGGAGGGGTCACTGGATGCACACTGGAGCATGGTTTTTTAAAGCACAGATTACTTGGAGCATGATGGATTTTATGGACAATTTCAATACCTTTATTACTGAACATGGATCACTTGGCATATAATTTTTGGAAATTGTTATATTTCACCAATGTGTGGCACTTGGCACTTTTATTGAATATTGCACATATTATATCTAATGCTGTAGATCCACTGCACATGGCACTTTATGTTTTTTATTTAAATCATACAGTATATGCATATTTGATGATTTATATATTTTGCATTGATGTATAGTGGTATTTGTTGATTAATATGCATATTTGCACTGATTTAATAATACTACCTTATTACGTTACTAGTGTTAGTAAGTAGCAGGAATACTACATAACATTTTTTCTATTTATTTATTTTTTCTATTTATTTTTTTTTGTTTGGATTTATAATTTTTGCACACTATTGGCATCACTGTCTTTACACTTTTAGCGCAGCGTATTCTATTTTCTTTTCTTGCTGAATATTACTGGGTATGACTGACTGTGGATGGGATGGCTGGGTATGGCTGAGTATGGATGGATGGATGGATGAGTATTGCTGAGTATGTATGGATGGATGAGTATTGCTGAGCATGGATGAGTATGGATGGCTGAGCATGGATTGATGGATTAGTATGGATGGCTGAGCATGGATGGATGGATGAGTATTGCTGAGTATGGATGGATGAGTATTGCTGAGTATGGAAGAGTATGGATGGCTGAGCATGGATGGATGGATGAGTATTGCTGAGTATGGATGGATGGATGAGTATTTCTGAGAATGTATGGATGGATGAGTATTGCTGAGTATGGATGGATTGATGAGTATTGCTGAGTATGGATGGATGGATGAGTATTCCTGAGTATGGATGGATGGATGAGTTTTGTTGAGTATGGATGCATGAGTATTGCTGAGGATGGCTGGATGAGTATTGCTGGGATGGCTGGATGAGTATTGCTGGGATGGATGGATGAGTATTGTTGGGATGGCTGGATAAGTATTGCTGGGATGGATGAGTATTTCTGGGATGGATGAGTATTGCTGGGATGGATGAGGCTGAAATGGGCACAGATCAGCGCTGTGGGCACTACACATCCAGCCCACATGGATATTCCCGGATGCGCGCCCCAGGGCTCCATGGACGCCCTCCCAGAATAAGCCGACCGTGCTGCAGCCATCTTTCGGCTATGGTCCGGTCGGCAAGTGTTTAACCATTTGATCTAATAGACCGCTAAAGTCTCTTTGAAGAGAACCTGTCACCTACATTATGTTATCCAAAGGGGTCTTTTTAGCCCCTTCTGATAGGAATAAATAAAAAAATAATAAAAATAAAAATAAAAAGTTTAATAAAAGAATGAAATAACACCCCATAATTTTTTTCAAATGTGCTCTGCAACCACATACACATGAGTAAGAAAAAAGGAAATGTGCATGTCGGGTGCACTCACATACAGAATGAAAGCGATGATTACGTCACACATATTTGGTATTGCCTTTTTTACGGTTTAAATCTCATGATGTGATTATTTCATCTTACATCAAATTGTGTAAGACTTGTAAATCAGAGAGCATCAACCCTGAGGAAGAGGGAGACCTTACCCCTGAAATGCTTTTGCTCTATTTGATGCTCTCAATCAATAAATATTTCAAAAAGATGAGTGATAATAACTTTTAATAAAGTTTATCATTGCCAAGCATTCTTTTTGTCTCTTTGACTCATTTTATGTTCAGTCCCTTGGTACGAAATGCCTGAGATGCAGGAATCTGTTGGTGTTTTGGCAGCAAGGGGTTCTATGCGGAGTGCGAATATTATGGGGGATAATGGGCATCCTTGCCTGGTGCCATTAGTGACGTCAAATGGTTTGGAGAGCACACCCATAAAACTGTTTTAAAGCTAGTCAAATGTGACAAAACCATGCTTGCAGTGGGGCACTTTTATACTGCAAGGGTTAAATTCTTGATTAGTCTAGAGAACTTTACAGGATGTGTTATTGGCCTTCTATACCCTACCCCCCCCCCCACACACACACACACACACACACACACACACCCCCTGTCACTGCCGACTCTGGCATTTTCCTTCACTCCTTGAAGCTCTAGTCTGTTGGTGGGGCCCTCAATATTATCACATACAATGCATTTATGTTAAGGGACAAGCATGTGACCTCAGCCCTGAAGCACCTTGGAGAGGAAGCTGGGGGGAACAGTTGCATGAACTGAGGGAAAATACTGGATCCAGAAGACTATGTATCTGTACACTCTAGACTAAAGAAACATTTAACCTTTGCAGTGTAGGAGGGCACTGTAAGGGTTGTTTTTGTCACATTCCCCAGTTCAGCCTTAAACTCTAACATATACTAAAAAAAAATATTCTGTAGAATGCTGCTTTATATTATCTTAATTCTGTGAAACTATTGTATAAGACATAACTTCGCAGAACATGCATTTCTTCTGTTATCCAATATTGCTGGTGCTCATTAAAGACCTAAAATTGTAAAAACAAAAAAGTAAGCAAAGCAAAAGTAAGGTTTGGTTTATTTACCTTTTAGTACTAACTGCTGTTTTCTTTACTTTTTCTGCTAAGCGCTGACCTTACATTTTTATCATCTCTCATTGATGACCGTTTAAATCACAGACTAACTGTGGTCTCTATAGCATTTGATCAAAAATATGGATAGCTGTTTTGCTATTTACGCCTCTCAGCCCATTTAGCAATGGTGTAAGTTCATTTTCAGGACTCCACAAGCATTACTTTTTCTAAGCAAATGTTTCCAGTTTATTATGTATTTGAATTTAATATTTGCACTCATTCTCTTTGTCATTCCCCTTCCTGTGCTGTACTTGTAGCCTTTGTTATATGCAAAAGGTTCTTTTAAGCAAGCGTCTGCAACCTCTATATACTTCTGCTTCCCGGAGAGAATCTGATGAAAGATGTCACAGAAGCTGACAAGTGGTTCTAAGAATTATGCTACTTGACAAGTGACACTTTTTTAAATTCCACTTCCATCTTTTTTTTTTTCTCGCCATGACATAAAAGGTAGCTATGAAAAAAAAAAAAGGAATACTCAATCTATTCTGAACAAAAAAGAAGCTATTCTCTAAGCCTTTGTCTATGCTGGGGATTTTCGGCTACAGATGTCCTAGAACATTTAATATTGAGAATGGTAAAAGTAAATATGAATTTGGTCACAGAGACACTCTTAAACCCCAGAAGAAGGTTTGTTGCACAGCTTGGCAAATGAACTTGATGATAAATGCATATGATGCTACCTGTCTTTTTAGTCTCCTGAATCATCTTTACCCATGTTTTTCTTTGTCTATAATAAATAAAGCTGTTTTTAAAAATTGAGCAGGGGAATTGGGGATTAGCTAAGCGACAAAGAATGCTGAATACATTAGAAAGATACATAAAAATGTATTGTGCACAGTGTTACTCAATGGTCCTGATTTACCATAGGAATACTGCAAAACTGCTGTGTTTGAAAAAATACTTGCTTGTGCTATGAGAATAAACAAGTGCACCAAACCTGTAGTGGTGAGATGGGGTGTGTGTAAACAAATTCTGCTTGCTCCAAATGGTATTCAAATGATTGTAAATGCTTTACCTGTGTCGTAAGTAGAGGTTTATCTTATACTACTTTGCCAGATGGACATTCATTTTTAATTATGCACTTTCACTGATTTCTCTCTCATTGGCAGATTATTCTGTTTTTCTACCATATTTTGACTCCTAAAAAACAGCAGTGTGCAATCCACATGTTCAATGCCATTCCTAAAATCAGGCCATGGTGTCGAGCAGTGAAGACTGAATCTGTCCAAGTTGAAATATGGCAAATCTTGTTTGAAGTTAAACTAAACCAAGCTTAGCTGAAAATCCTATTAAAGTCTATTGGAAGTGAATCTTGTTGGTAAGTTTTGACCATTTTTAGGGCTAGTAGGCAAACTTAAAAAAAGCATGGATATTGTATTAAAATAACATACAGCGGGGATAGAGTCTTTCTTTTCATGTATCTTTGAGGGCAACGTTGAAAACACACAAGTCCTTTATAATACATGCTTGGGGATGCCTTTAATCTGTACATGGTTACAAAAAAGTTTGATTTCACGGTCAGTCTCAGTGAAAACATACACTGAAAGTGCATATTTGGCTAAGAAATTCTTTTGTTTTACCAATTAGCTTGCTTATACAGCAACAACCCAATCTAATTAATGGCTATTTTGAATACAGTAATGAAAAATGTTTTAAAACAATGTGGGGTTCCCTTTAATATTCCAACCAGCCCCTTATCCAGGCACAAAGTTTGAGTGGCCAGGAAAGAGATGGCAATGACCGTCCTTTTTCTGTGCCAGATCAGGCCACATGCCTTTCAACAGTGTGGGGTACCTTGCAAATTCCCCTTCCCCTTTGTTACAATCCCTTGTCTTACCTCTGATGACCTAAGAAGAAAGTGGGGGTAATATAAGGGGACTTATAATGAAACCTGAGACTTTTTAAGGTGTCTATTTACTATTAACTGTTTGTGATAATGGGCAATAATGTACCCTTGTACTCATTCCACTGGGAGCGTGCTGATATCTTGCTTCCCCTTTTTATAAAGGTGGCCTCCAGATTCTTTTATTATCCCCCCATATTATTCTTACCTCTTTTGTTGGGTCATAAAAGGTGGAGAAGAGGCCCTTGTCCCTCAACATTTATTTTGCAAGGGAGAACTTTGCTATCCCCCCCTTGTATACTACTCTCCCAATGTTTAAATACATGTGGCTTGGAGAATAGAGGCAACATGCTCACTGCCCTCTCTTCCATGGCCACCTAGGCTGTATATATACACAGTACATATATATATATATATATATATATATATATATATATATATATATATATATATATATATATAGTAATACAGTATAGTATTATTGTCTTTATTTTTTTCACATTTATCATCCCCGAGGAAGCCTTAAATTAAAGCAAAACATGTTGGGATGTTTTGGGTTATTATTTTTTTTTTCAAACATCTAAGTTTATTGTATACAGAAGATATATTGCACAATAGGAACACATTTGTAGAATGTCAAAACTGCAGTACAATGCAATATTATAATTCATCAAAAATATTACTGGGAGTAGTGCAATGTTTTTCAGTAGGGTGAACAATAATGACTTATGAAAAAAACATTAAAAGGTGAACAACATGGGCACTGAGCCCTGAAAGCGACCTGGTAGTTTTATAGTCATCGCTGTTACCTTGTTCGGTTAGCGTACTTGAGTTTCCCTGTCTTGACAGTGTGCTTGACCGTTAGGGTAGCTGTGAGCCCTTGAGTTTCTTGGGGTATGTACAATATCTCAGTATTTGTCGAGGGTATGCATTTTAGGGAGCTTTGTTGATAATAGGGGGTGGGTGTAGGATTAGTGGTAATGCTTCCCTTTTGGAGATATTTGCATGTTGTTATGGGTTGGATGCCCGGTGTTGACCATGGATTAGGTGTCCAATGACTCTAGGGCAGGTGGGATTGTGGTCGCTGGACCACTAGCAATACACAGATAAAAGGTGGGTCCAATGGGCACCTTCTGCATTCAGGTAGGTTAGTTGAGTCGGTGGGGAGAATCCATTAGGTTAGTTGAGCGGAAGTGGTGAGGGGACCTAGTATAGAGAGGCTCCTCTCTGGTGAGGATTGCTAAAGTGGATCCAGATATCGATATTGGGAAGGGGTAAAAGGCCTGGGTAGAAGGGGGTGGTTGGTATCGTATTTTTATGTATAGATGTATTATTTGGACTTGCGGTGTGGTATATGTGTAAGGGATAGGAAAGGAGAAGTGGGAGGTAGCTTAAAGGAGAGAAGGGTGGACTTATCCTCCTCCTCCGACCTGACATCATGTTCCCTCAAGCATCACTGAGACAAAAATTGAGCATATTCAGGAGTTGTTTTAAAGTGGTGCCAACAAGCCCAAATTTTCCCGGATTTTGGTTGGTGTGTCTTTGGCTTGGTGAATTAAATCTTCCATTTCTGCCACTTTATTTATGCGTCTGATCCAGTCTGCAATAGTTGGAGGTTCACAGGACTTCCAGCGATTTGGAACACACATTTTTGCAGCGTTTATAATGTGTAGAGATAGTGAGTGTTGATAGTCTTTCTTTGGAATGGCGGAGTGGTGTAAGATCATTTGGGCTGGGGTAAATTCTATCTGGAATGTTGTGATTAGGGCAGTGAGGCGGTGGACCTCTTTCCAGAACTTTTGGATTGAGGGACATGATCACCATATGTGTAGGAGTGACCCGTCTGCGTCAGAGCATTTCCAGCAGTTGGGGAGAATGAAGGGGGAGATTTTATGTAGTCTAAGTGGGGTCTTGTACCATCTAGAAAAGACTTTGAAGTCATTTTACTGTGCGGATACATTGATTGACCCCTTGTGGATATAGGAATAAATGTTTTCCCATTTACCATCAGAGAGGTCAATCGAGAGTTCCCTTTCACAGCTGCGGCTTGTGATATTGGATTTGGGGTTATGATCCAAGAATAGGATAGAATATATGTCAGAGATCATGTGTATTTGTGATTCTTTTTTGGTACAAAGTTCTTCGAGAGATGTACATTGTCTAGCATAGTCTCGCCGTGTTTGTGGGTGTATGAGGAAATGTCGGCAGTATGTCAGAATGGGAAAGATTGTCCTGACATCTGCCTAGACAATGTGGGTAAAGTCAGAAAGGTGTCCCTGGCAAAGAAGTGTTCTGCCCTCATGTCATTATGGAGTCAAATTTCTGAAAGGAACAAATCTAATAGGTGTGGTGGGAAATCCGGGTTGTTATGGATGGGGGTTAGTGGACCTGGTGAGGAGGAAATTTGGAATTTACTGTATGCTTTCTGGAAGATTTGTAGTGTGTTGTAAATCAGGGGGCATTGTTTGCATCCTGGTGGAATGTATCTTGGGGCTGTCCAGGGTAGTTGACGTATTGGCATGAGGGAGAATGCATTTTCGATGTTCGGCCATGCTTTCGGATGGGTATGAACATTCTAATCTATTATTCTTGTCAATTGGCATGCCTAGTGGTATTTGACTATATCAGGAGAGCCTATGCCACCTTTTAGTTTGGATAGAGTCAATCTTTTGAAGTTGAGTCTTGGACGCCCTTTTCTCCACAGAAATTTTGTACAGGTTCTACGATACGAAGCAAAGACAGCTTTTGGCAATTTTATGGGGATCGTTTGCATAACATACAGTATTCTCGAAATGATGTTTATTTTGATTATGGACGCCCTCCCAAACCATGAGAAGATGCTCTGCAACCATGACTTCAGGTCATTCTGTATGTGTTGAAGGATCGGGAGGTAATTTTTGGCATATAAGTCAGATAACTGAGATGTCAGTTGGATCCCAAGATAAGTGATCGAATCTCGGTTCCATCTGAACGGAAAGTTATTTTGACAGTGTGTTAGGGCCTCTTTTTGCAGGGAAATATTCAAAGCTTCTGATTTTGTGAAGTTGATTTGAAAATTGGTTAGTGTGTTAAACTTGGCGAAGTCCTTAAGTAAGTTGGGTAGTGTAATGTGTGGTTCTGGAAGAAACAAGAGGATGTCATCTGTGAACGCTGCTAACTTGTATGTAGCCTTATGTCGCGTACACACGACCGAACTTTCTGTGAAACTAGGTCCGACGTTCTTTCCGCCGGACTTTCCGGCGGACTACCGCCGGACTTTCTGAACGGACTGACTTTCCTATACACGACTGGACTTTCCGGCAGGCTAGGTCCGCCCGTCTTCCCAACACATTGACAAGTCCGTTTATTTTGAACGTGACTCGGGTACAACGGGACTAGAAAAGGAAATCAATCTCGTCGCTTTTATCGGCGAGATTGACACCTTTGCGAGCCCCTTTGCGGGGCATACCAGGCCCTTAGGTCTGGTATGGATTTTAAGGGGAACCCTCTACGCCGAAAAAACGGCGTGGGGTCCCCCCCAAATTCCATACCAGACCCAGCACGCAGCCTGGCCGGTCAGGAAAGGGGATGGGGATGAGCGAGCGCCCCCCCTGAACCGTACCAGTCCGCATGCCCACAACATGGGGGGGTGGGTGCTTTGGGGGAGGGAGCGCCCTGCGGGGCCCCCCAACCACAAAGCACCTTGTTCCCATGTTGATGTTAATTCTCCACGTATGGTACATTTATGTGCCTCCCATCTTAACAATGGAAATATGCCCGGGAAGCTGTTTTCTTGAAAGAATTGTGATAGATGTTTGTCTACTTCAAGTGCTATACTATTGTCTGTGAGGAGGGAGGGGTCTAGACACCAAATTGAGGGTGTAAGTTGCTTATTTTTAAATTCAATGGTCATGGAGATAGGATGGTGATCCAATAAATACATGGGGTCAATGGGGGCTGCACTCAGCATTGGAAGGTCTCTTTGTGATAGAAATAGGTAGTCAAGTCTTGAATAGTGGTCGTGTGGGGCCGAGTAGAATGTGTAGTCTTTTGCGTTAGGGTAAAGTGTTCACCATGAATCGTGCAGTGTCAACTCTTGGAGTTGTATTTTAATTGCACGTAGTGCTTTGTAGGGCATGGTGGAATTACCTGCCGATGTGTCGTGCAAAGGGATGAGAGGGTCATTGAAATCCCTGCCAAGAATAAGGATGCCTTCCTGGAATGTTGAGAGTGTTTGTAGCGTTGATCTTAAGAAAGGGACGTGTTTAGTGTTTGGCACATATACATTCGCAAGGGTGATTTTTTTCCTGAACAATGAGCCTTTTATGAAGATAAAACGTGCTTCCTCGTCAATGTAGGTGTCCTTGATTTGAAACAGGCAACGTTTTGCAAATAGGATGTATACTCCTTTGGATTTTGCCATGTGGTTAGTTGTATCGAGAGATGTTGGGAAATGGGCATTGGAAAGTTTTGGGATGGAATCTGTTTTAAAATGTGTTTCCTGAAGGAATATGATGTCAGTTTTGTTTCTTTGCATAGAGAAAAGTAGTTAGGAGCATTTTTCTGGGACAAAGAAAAACGTCTATGTCAAACAGCAGAAATTACAAAATGTAGTAGCTTGACAAATAAACAAATAAAGTCTCTGATGTTCTTCAGATGTTTTAAAAGCTGAAAAGGACTGATGTTAGTCCAAAGGTATGTATAGTTCCTTATTCACCACGTGGATAACACATGCAAAAGTGTGATGGACCCTCCACATAAGGACAAAATGAAGGCTTACCAGAAGGATTGAACTCATAGGAACGTACGTTCAATGAGTCAATCAAGCTTGTAACCCCAATGGGTAATCAAAAGGGGGAACCTCACGACTGGATGGTAGCAAAGCTTCAGGACATGTCCACACTTCTGACGGAACTTAAAGTGAATGGCAAACCTTCCCACGAGTCATCTCAGATGGATAGTCCATATAAGAATAAAGAAGGGGGGCCACATAGCATAATACCATTTGGAAAAACAGATTTATTAAAATAAGTAAACAACTTACATTTCGGTAGTAAAAAAAGCGCTTCAAATAAAAATTATGGCAGGCAGTGGAGTCTCCCGACGCGTTTCGTCTTAAAAGACTTCTTCTGGGGTGCTCACTCACTGCTGCCATACCCCTTAATATAGATATCTAAGCCCCCTTAATGAGGATACAGCTCGTGTCTAGATTTCTAAGGCACTTCCGGGTTTAGCCAAGATGGCGGACCCGCGTGCGTTCCACGCCTCAGTTGGGTGTGTGTATATGCGTTCCAGCATTATACTGAGATGTTGTTATAAGGTGTAATAAAATTATGAGTGTAGGGACAAAGTAAGAATAAAGACCACTTCCTGGTGAGGATATTTCCAATATAAAACAGTTGTTACCACTCTCCATATCATAGTGGAGAGTGTGGTCCGAGATAGGGAAGAACGAGATGCCGGATGCGCGTCACCCGTTCAGACGGGATGAGCACGCGTCACTTCCCTTCACATGGACCGCTATAGGTAAACAGCGGTTCAAGCCTTGTTTTGGTGTGTATCCACCTATCAGTGGAGCGTGCATCACCACGTCGAACGGGGCGAGAGCACGTGACTCCCCATCACATGGGCGGCTGAAAGTAAACATTAAGTCAAGCCTCATTCTGGTAACGGTCAACCTAGTAACGTCAGTAAAGAACTCTGTATTGACAACAGTGGGAAAGCACAGTGTGCAATAACATAAAAATCTGCGTAACAAAAGATATGATCTTTAAATGAATAAATGAGTATGTTATAAATATGGGAATAGTGTATCAATGACTATTAGTGTGTTCAGTGAATAGTGATATCGTGATAGGGAAAACTAAATAAGACATAACGTGATAGAATGATAAAAAATAAAAATGAAAAAAGGAAAAAAGGAAAAAAGAAAAAAAAGAAAAAAAGAAAGAAAAGATAGAAAAAATATAGAAAAATTCTTCTGCACCAAGAATCCCCACCATCTACTATTTGCCAAAAATCCACAAAAATCCGACGTGCCCCCCAGGGAGATCCATCGTGAGTGGTATTAATTCTATTACTTCTAGAATAGGCAAATACATTGATTTTTATTTGCAACCTATTGTTTCAAAGACACCTTCTTTTTTGAAAGATACCAGCTCTACGATTAAACGTTTGGAAGAGATTCAGCTACAGAAAGGTTTTATCATGGCCACAGCGGATGTGGCCTCGTTATACACGTGCATACCACACGAGAGGGGCATAGAGGCTGTCAGACACTTCCTGTACCGGGAATAGGGATGAGCCGAACACCCCCCTGTTCGGTTCGCACCAGAACATGCGAACAGGAAAAAAGTTCGTTCGAACATGCGAACACCGTTAAAGTCTATGGGACACGAACATGAATAATCAAAAGTGCTAATTTTAAAGGCTTATATGAAAGTTATTGTCATAAAAAGTGTTTGGGGACCTGGGTCCTGCCCCAGGGGACATGGATCAATGCAAAAAAAAGTTTTAAAAACGGCCGTTTTTTCAGGAGCAGTGATTTTAATAATGCTTAAAGTCAAACAATAAAAGTGTAATATCCCTTTAAATTTCGTACCTGGGGGGTGTCTATAGTATGCCTGTAAAGGGGCGCATGTTTCCTGTGTTTAGAACAGTCTGACAGCAAAATGACATTTTGAAGGAAAAAACTCATTTAAAACTACTCGCGGCTATTGCATTGCCGACAATACACATAGAAGTTCATTGATAAAAACGGCATGGGAATTCCCCAAAGGGGAACCCCGAACCAAAATTAAAAAAAAAAAATGACGTGGGAGTCCTCCTAAATTCCATTCCAGGCCCTTCAGGTCTGGTATGGATATTAAGGGGAACCCCGGCCAAAATTTTAAAAAAAAAATGACGTGGGGTTCCCCCTAAATTCCATACCAGACCCTTCAGGTCTGGTATGGATTTTAAGGGGAACCCCGCGCCAAAAAAAAAAAAAAAAACGGCGTGGGGTCCCCCCAAAAATCCATACCAGACCCTTATCCGAGCACGCAACCTGGCAGGCCGCAGGAAAAGAGGGGGGGACAAGAGTGCGGCCCCCCCTCCCTCCTGAACCGTACCAGGCCACATGCCCTCAACATTGGGAGGGTGCTTTGGGGTAGCCCCCCAAAACACCTTGTCCCCATGTTGATGAGGACAAGGGCCTCATCCCCACAACCCTGGCCGGTGGTTGTGGGGGTCTGCGGGTGGGGGGCTTATCGGAATCTGGAAGCCCCCTTTAACAAGGTGACCCCCAGATCCCGGCCCCCCCCTGTGTGAAATGGTAAGGGGGTACATAAGTACCCCTACCATTTCACGAAGAAACTGTCAAAAATGTTAAAAATGACAAGAGACAGTTTTTGACAATTCCTTTATTTAAATGCTTCTTCTTTCTTCTATCTTCCTTCATCTTCTGGTTCTTCTGGTTCTTCTGGCTCTTCTGGTTCTTCCTCCGGCGTTCTCGTCCAGCATCTCCTCCGCGGCGTCTTCTGTCTTCTTCTCCTTGGGCCGCTCCGCACCCATGGCATGGGGGGGAGGCTCCCGCTCTTCTCTTCTTCTTTTCTTCTCTTCTTCTCTTCTTCATTTTCTTCTCCGGGCCGCTCCGCAATCCATGCTGGCATGGAGGGAGGCTCCCGCTGTGTGACGGCGCTCCTCGTCTGACAGTTCTTAAATAACGGGGGGCGGGGCCACCCGGTGACCCCGCCCCCCTCTGACGCACGGTGACTTGACGGGACTTCTCTGTGGCATTCCCTGTGATGTCACAGGGAAGTCCCGTCAAGTCACCGTGCGTCAGAGGGGGGCGGGGTCACCGGGTGGCCCCGCCTCCCCCGTTATTTAAGAACTGTCAGACGAGGAGCGCCATCACACAGCGGGAGCCTCCCTCCATGCCAGCATGGATTGCGGAGCGGCCCGGAGAAGAAAAGAAGAAAAGAAGAAGAGAAGAAGAGAAGAAAAGAAGAAGAGAAGAGCGGGAGCCTCCCCCCATGCCATGGGTGCGGAGCGGCCCGAGGAGAAGAAGATAGAAGACGCCGCAGAGGAGATGCTGGACGAGAATGCCGGAGGAAGAACCAGAAGAGCCAGAAGAACCAGAAGAACCAGAAGATGAAGGAAGATAGAAGAAAGAAGAAGCATTTAAATAAAGGAATTGTCAAAAACTGTCTCTTGTCATTTTTAACATTTTTGACACTTTTTTGGTGAAATGGTAGGGGTACTTATGTACCCCCTTACCATTTCACACAGGGGGGGGCCGGGATCCGGGGGTCACCTTGTTAAAGGGGGCTTCCAGATTCCGATAAGCCCTTCGCCCGCAGACCCCCACAACCACCGGCCAGGGTTGTGGGGATGAGGCCCTTGTCCTCATCAACATGGGGACAAGGTGTTTTGGGGGGCTACCCCAAAGCACCCTCCCAATGTTGAGGGCATGTGGCCTGGTACGGTTCAGGAGGGAGGGGGGGCCGCACTCTCGTCCCCCCCTCTTTTCCTGCGGCCTGCCAGGTTGCGTGCTCGGATAAGGGTCTGGTATGGATTTTTGGGGGGACCCCACGCCGTTTTTTTTTTTTTTTTTTGGCGCGGGGTTCCCCTTAAAATCCATACCAGACCTGAAGGGTCTGGTATGGAATTTAGGGGGAACCCCACGTCATTTTTTTTTTTTTAATTTTGGCTGGGGTTCCCCTTAATATCCATACCAGACCTGAAGGGCCTGGTATGGAATTTAGGGGGACTCCCACGTCATTTTTTTTTTTAAATTTAGGTTCGGGGTTCCCCTTTGGGGAATTCCCATGCCGTTTTTATCAATGAACTTCTATGTGTATTGTCGGCAATGCAATAGCCGCGAGTAGTTTTAAATGAGTTTTTTCCTTCAAAATGTCATTTTGCTGTCAGACTGTTCTAAACACAGGAAACATGCGCCCCTTTACAGGCACACTATAGACACCCCCCAGGTACGAAATTTAAAGGGATATTACACTTTTATTGATTGACTTTAAGCATTATTAAAATCACTGCTCCTGAAAAAACGGCCGTTTTTAAAACTTTTTTTTGCATTGATCCATGTCCCCTGGGGCAGGACCCAGGTCCCCAAACACTTTTTATGACAATAACTTGCATATTAGCCTTTAAAATTAGCACTTTTGATTTCTCCCATAGACTTTTAAAGGGTGTTCCGCGGCATTCGAATTTGCCGCGAACACCCCAAATTGTTCGCTGTTCGGTGAACTTGCGAACAGCCAATGTTTGAGTCGAACATGAGTTCGACTCGAACTCGAAGGTCATCCCTAACCGGGAAGAATCCCTGGCTCCCTTTCAGTGCGATTATTTGATAGAGTTAATACAGAAAGTGCAGCGCTGGACATATGAAGTGAATGGTGAAATATTACTAAACCATGTAATAAAAATTAATCAACAGCAATGTATACAAATAGTGACCTATAAATATAGGTAATAAATTACTTATGACCGTGAGCATATAAATATAGGTAGTGAATTACTTATGACCGTGAGCATATGGAATTACAGAAAAAAATTCCTGGAAATAAAACTTTTAAAGGTGCATAAAAGTCCAAAACAATGTTTTTCGTGCAATGTGAGTTTCAGGGGTGCATCTTCGATAATCGGTGTTGCCCACCACCGGATAGGTGAATGAATAAAAGGCTTACCAGAAAGCCTGTGACCGCCCTTATTCAGGGGGGTCAAAACAGGCTTAGCAGATATGGGGGGACCACCACACGGATACTCCGGTTGGCACCTGATGGATCAATGGGTCAAGACTCCTTGCCAGGTAGTTCTCCAGCCGACAACCACTGTGGATGTTCTCCCGACTCCTGTCCTCTCATGGGGCAGACTTGAAGCTCCCACGGATTCAGTGCAGGAATGATGTAATATAAAGTTGCCAAAAAAGGGAATAAAGAAAAAATGCTCTGCTGGTGCAGATAACTTTGGGTTTCCTTTATTGGTCTCAAGCATTAAAAGCAAAAAAAACAGAATAAAACAAACAAGATAAAAAAACGACACTACCGCCGTTTGTTTAAAGATCGCGCATGCGCGGTGTGTGCAATGTTGGGTACCCCTGATGACGTCAGTTGTGACGAAACGGCCGTAGGGTCACAACATTGCACGCACCGCGCATGCGCGATCTTTAAACAAACGGCGGTAGTGTCGTTTTTTTATCTTGTTTGTTTTATTCTGTTTTTTTGCTTTTAATGCTTGAGACCAATAAAGGAAACCCAAAGTTATCTGCACCAGCGGAGCATTTTTTCTTTATTCCCTTTTTTGGCAACTTTATATTACATCATTCCTGCACTGAATCCGTGGGAGCTTCAAGTCTGCCCCATGAGAGGACAGGAGTCGGGAGAACATCCACAGTGGTTGTCGGCTGGAGAACTACCTGGCAAGGAGTCTTGACCCATTGATCCATCAGGTGCCAACCGGAGTATCCGTGTGGTGGTCCCCCCATATCTGCTAAGCCTGTTTTGACCCCCCTGAATAAGGGCGGTCACAGGCTTTCTGGTAAGCCTTTTATTCATTCACCTATCCGGTGGTGGGCAACACCGATTATCGAAGATGCACCCCTGAAACTCACATTGCACGAAAAACATTGTTTTGGACTTTTATGCACCTTTAAAAGTTTTATTTCCAGGAATTTTTTTCTGTAATTCCATATGCTCACGGTCATAAGTAATTCACTACCTATATTTATATGCTCACGGTCATAAGTAATTTATTACCTATATTTATAGGTCACTATTTGTATACATTGCTGTTGATTAATTTTTATTACATGGTTTAGTAATATTTCACCATTCACTTCATATGTCCAGCGCTGCACTTTCTGTATTAACTCTATCAAATAATCGCACTGAAAGGGAGCCAGGGATTCTTCCCGGTACAGGAAGTGTCTGACAGCCTCTATGCCCCTCTCGTGTGGTATGCACGTGTATAACGAGGCCACATCCGCTGTGGCCATGATAAAACCTTTCTGTAGCTGAATCTCTTCCAAACGTTTAATCGTAGAGCTGGTATCTTTCAAAAAAGAAGGTGTCTTTGAAACAATAGGTTGCAAATAAAAATCAATGTATTTGCCTATTCTAGAAGTAATAGAATTAATACCACTCACGATGGGTCTCCCTGGGGGGCACGTCGGATTTTTGTGGATTTTTGGCAAATAGTAGATGGTGGGGATTCTTGGTGCAGAAGAATTTTTCTATATTTTTTCTATCTTTTCTTTCTTTTTTTCTTTTTTTCTTTTTTCCTTTTTTCCTTTTTTCATTTTTATTTTTTATCATTCTATCACGTTATGTCTTATTTAGTTTTCCCTATCACGATATCACTATTCACTGAACACACTAATAGTCATTGGTACACTATTCCCATGTTTATAACATACTCATTTATTCATTTAAAGATCATATCTTTTGTTACGCAGATTTTTATGTTATTGCACACTGTGCTTTCCCACTGTTGTCAATACAGAGTTCTTTACTGACGTTACTAGGTTGACCGTTACCAGAATGAGGCTTGACTTAATGTTTACTTTCAGCCGCCCATGTGATGGGGAGTCACGTGCTCTCGCCCCGTTCGACGTGGTGATGCACGCTCCACTGATAGGTGGATACACACCAAAACGAGGCTTGAACCGCTGTTTACCTATAGCGGTCCATGTGAAGGGAAGTGACGCGTGCTCATCCCGTCTGAACGGGTGACGCGCATCCGGCATCTTGTTCTTCCCTATCTCAGACCACACTCTCCACTATGATATGGAGAGTGGTAACAACTGTTTTATATTGGAAATATCCTCACCAGGAAGTGGTCTTTATTCTTACTTTGTCCCTACACTCATAATTTTATTACACCTTATAACAACATCTCAGTATAATGCTGGAACGCATATACACACACCCAACTGAGGCGTGGAACGCACGCGGGTCCGCCATCTTGGCTAAACCCGGAAGTGCCTTAGAAATCTAGACACGAGCTGTATCCTCATTAAGGGGGCTTAGATATCTATATTAAGGGGTATGGCAGCAGTGAGTGAGCACCCCAGAAGAAGTCTTTTAAGACGAAACGCGTCGGGAGACTCCACTGCCTGCCATAATTTTTATTTGAAGCGCTTTTTTTACTACCGAAATGTAAGTTGTTTACTTATTTTAATAAATCTGTTTTTCCAAACGGTATTATGCTATGTGGCCCCCCTTCTTTATTCTTATATGGACTATCCATCTGAGATGACTCGTGGGAAGGTTTGCCATTCACTTTAAGTTCCGTCAGAAGTGTGGACATGTCCTGAAGCTTTGCTACCATCCAGTCGTGAGGTTCCCCCTTTTGATTACCCATTGGGGTTACAAGCTTGATTGACTCATTGAACGTACGTTCCTATGAGTTCAATCCTTCTGGTAAGCCTTCATTTTGTCCTTATGTGGAGGGTCCATCACACTTTTGCATGTGT
The DNA here is from genome assembly GCF_042186555.1 of Aquarana catesbeiana. NCBI lineage: Eukaryota > Metazoa > Chordata > Amphibia > Anura > Ranidae > Aquarana > Aquarana catesbeiana. Next base: position 134,113,586 of record NC_133332.1, on the reverse strand, counting down.
TATCCACGTGGTGAATAAGGAACTATACATACCTTTGGACTAACATCAGTCCTTTTCAGCTTTTAAAACATCTGAAGAACATCAGAGACTTTATTTGTTTATTTGTCAAGCTACTACATTTTGTAATTTCTGCTGTTTGACATAGACGTTTTTCTTTATTCTTATATCTTTATAAGTTTTTTAAACCCACAGCGCTACACTTGTATATGCATTTGAAATCTTGACAAAATCCTTATTTGTTGTGTGAGCTGCTTTCTCGTTGGGTAAGCGCAGGGTTACACTCTTGTCTTTTCTGGTTTATATGCATTTTTCTGGGAGATTAATACCACAAACGTTAAGGGAGATGAGTTTGGTTTTGGATTTGGTATAATTATGTGGCAGTCATGTTATTGTCCGAGGAAAGCTGGAGTCCTTGATTTTAAGCGGGGAGTTTAACCTGTTGGACTCAAGTAGGGATGCGTTGGAGGATGAGGAAAAGGGTGTGGAAAGAAAAGCCAGGGGTCTAGTGATTATCTGAGGGTCAAGATCAGTAAGCGAGAGCTGAGATAAAGCACAGGAATAGGATAGGGTCAAATAAGGGTGTCGGTCCAAGATTGTAGTGTAGGAGCAACCAGGTGAAGGGTTGAGAGTGGTGGATGTGTGGTCACTTGGTAACGAGGACCAGCCTGCTAGTCCGAGTGGACTGTATACCTATTTCAACGTGCAGCCAGAGTGGTTCAGTGGTATTATGTGTGGATGTGGTGAAGGATCTAAAAGTGGGGCATTGCTGGATACCACTGTGGGGGGAGAAGCCAGTGAAGGTGTGGAGTAGTAGAAGCAGTGAATGGTGTCTGACCTGCTGATCAGAGGAGGATGTGTGTGTTTGAGTTGAGGAGGTTGCACATGGGGAGAAGAGGTAGGGTGGAAGCAGAGCTAATCAAAAACCGGTTGGTGGTTTGGAGGGATGCTACTTTATGGGAGGGGGTGGAGGCCCTGAAGCGAGGCAGGTCAGATGAACGGGAGTGGGAAGCTAGCCCGAGTCCCCTACTAGTAAATGGAAGGGGACTGGGAATAGCGTCAAAAACATCTAACACCTGTATTGGATTCCTTTGGTACGTAGAACCTCTTGGAGCGGGCGGAGTTCTCTCCGGCATTGAAGTGTGATGGTGAAAAGATCCTGGAACAATTGAATATTCGTATTGTTGTACTTTAGCGGGGTTTTGGTGCGGGCCTTCCTTAAGATGTCCTCTTTAATTTGATAGTCCATTATGCAGCAGTCTACATCCCTGGGAGGATCTGAATCCCTGCCTCGTGGGCGGAGGGCGCAATGGATTTGTTCCATCCCTATAGGGGTAGTGGGGACTCTGTCCAGTATAGTATTGAAAAGGCCTACCAATTCGGTCTGTAGTTGGTCTGCATCGATCGTTTCAGGGAGGCCGCATAGTCAGAGATTGTGGTGCCTGCCATGGTTGTCCAAATCTTCCATGTGGCGGTTCAGGTCCCTGAGTTGTAAAGTGTGGGTGTCCATAACATGACATGTACGGCATAGCACTGAAATTGTACTCTGCCTGTGATCACCTGTATGTCGATCTGGAGGTCAGAGATCGCCGCCAGCAGGGTTTATTTTATGTCTGCTGCCATGGACCAGAGATCATTGAGGCTGGGATGCTGGTGCAGTATGAGGATTATCTCTCCATTATCAGGAGAGAGTCATGTGGAGGCTGCATTTCCGGATGGCGGGCCTGACAGTGGGGGAGAGCCTCATGTGGGTGCCTGTTACTTGCCTGAGACCATAATATTTCAAGGATGTTGTGGCTCATTTTGTCGGTCAGATCGCGGGGAGACCTGGAGCATGATGCGGAGGAACTGTGGGGGGAGGTCCCCATGATGGTGCGGGTGGGTTAGTGTGCAATAAAACCTCTGTTGTAAGCTGGTAATCCTCTCTGTCAGTGGGAGCTCACAAACTAAGCTGCCATCTTCCACCGAGGTGCAACAAGCGATCTGTTTTGGGTTATATTGGGGACTTTTTAGCACTTAGTTTTTGATTCTCCTCCAGGGTGGCAAAAACGGGAAATAGTAGCCCCTTTAGTATTAAAGAGCATTATGCATATTTAACGATTTTTTATAGTAAAGATTTGATTTGAGAGATGTAAGGTATGTCTCCTCTGAAATACATTTTTCTCACCTTGTAGTTATTTAGCCTCATGAAGTACTGCAACAATTTCTAAAATATTTTAGTGAAGGTATTGAAATGAAAGTTATATTTTAAGCCTTAGTGGGTAAGGTGGGCAGTGATTTCAGTGCATCACCTATATTCAATTTTTAAAAAGATGAGAAGCTTTGACACATTTCAGACACCAGCTGCTTAGTTGTAAGGACCTTTCCTTTTTAAGTATTTGTTACAAAATATTGCATATACATATTTTGTATCTTCATATACTGGGAGTATATTGAGCCCTACGATTCTTTTCACATGCTTTTCAGGCTATTCTTATCTGCCTTGCTGGTAAAAGACTATTTACAGAGGTAAAAATTCAAAGCTCAAGTCTGCACATATCTGAATGAGACAGCAGTGATTCCTAAAAAACAAAAGTCTTAAAAACATTTGACCATAAAAGTTAGGCTACTTTCACACTGAGGCAGTTTTTAGATGCTTTAGCACTAGAAATAGCCTCTGAAAAGCGCCAGAAAAGCGCCTTCTATTCATTGCAATATGTCTTTTTTCACACTGGGGCCGTGTGCTTGTGGGATGTTTTGAAAAGTCCTGCAAACAGCATCTTTGGGGCAGGTTGGGAGCCCTGTAAATAGCACTCTCAAAACTCCCTGCTCATTGTAATGAATGGGCAGCGCTTCCAAAGTGCCTGAAAAGTGCTTTGAAAGCACCACAAAACGGGACTTTTTACAATTTTTTGGGGGTAAAAGGTGACCCACTAGCGGATGAAAAACACCACTAAAACGCCGCAAAAAACAAGCGGCGATTTAGTGCCAATGGCCGCATGCTGCCAGTGTGAAAGGGGTCTTAAACATTCTATCAATAAAGAAAATAGTCTAACACTGTAGGCTAAGACAATTCGACCAGAAGAGGGAAAAATATGAGATCTCTGTACTGTGTATAGTATTTATAAGCTGCAGATTTGTTCACTGTTTGGGGAAGTTTAGGGAATGACTGAATAAATGGTTGTTCAGTCAAGCCAAACCTACAGCTGCACCAGGAGCTGAAACAATAGTAGTGATGTTACTACTGCTGTTACTACTGCTGTTACTACTGCTGCTAAATACGAAAACTTCCTGCATATGGCTCTTGAGGTTCCTGGTTGTTAAGAACCTGGCACCTGCTTGCATCCCAGCAACCAGTGACTCATCCCTGCTGAGCACATTCAGCTGTCAGCATGGGATTACCGGCTGACAGGTGAATATAGAAAAAAGAGGTGAGGATAGTGTTGACAAAAAATTGCATGGGGGTTCCCCTTAAAATTTTATACCAGACCCTTTAAGGTTTAGGAGAGAAACCCACTCAAAAAACTAGAGAAAAGTGTAGGGTCCACCCACCAAATCCATACCAGACCCTTATCCACTAAAGCTAAAGGCTAAACTAAGCAGCGTGGTTTTCTAGATGACATCAGAGACCAAATATGAAGATTACCATATTTGGTGAATAGCGCCATTGACCAGTTATATTCATATGCACATTTGGTGGTTAATTACTTCAATCAGGAGCCTCTGCTGCTTAATTTACTTTAGTGGCAGTGACCAGGCAATTATGTGTTGTGTACCCACACTAGGATCTAAACCCGATTTAAATTAAATCAAATTAAAATACTGTACGTGTATACAATAAGAACGACTGCTATTTTAATAAAGCTATAAACCCTCATGAACTAAAGATAACTATTTAGGAGCTGCTCAGTTAAATATCTCACAACAATATAAAGTATATATCCAAAAGCAAAAGAAATATAGAAAATATCAAAAATATAAATATGTAAAATGAAAAATGATTAGGTCAGGTGACAGCCATTGGTGATGGGCTCCATTAGACATTTTCCATCGGAATTTCTGACACACAAAGTTTGAGAGCAGGCTATAAAATTTTCCGACAGCAAAATCCGATCACGTCAATTCTGACCGATAATTCCGACGCACAAAGTGCCACGCATGCTCAGAATAAATTCCGAGACGGAACTGCTCGGTCTGGTAAAATTTGCGTTCGGAATGGATCTAGCACTTTCGACATGCTGCAATGTTTTAAATGGTTTAATGCAGCGCATTCTCTTCTTTATAATGCTAGAAGAATTAAGTTGTTTTGCTGCTCATATTCACACAGAGTTCTCACAAACTTTTTCTTTATTATTTATCGTGATTTCATCAATATATTTTTATTTGTCACATCTGACTAAAAAATTATCATTTTGGGATTTTTTTTTTGTATTTTTTTAAAGCCTGATCTTGTGCTTTTTTTTTTTTTTTTGTAAATTTTTTTACTCCTGAATAGTTTTGGTGTGTGTTTTGCGTGTAAAGTTACCACAACACCATTATTATCTTGTATTATTTATTCTCAAGGAGATTGCTTGGTGTTGATGTCTCTTGTTAATTTCACATTGTATTTTTGAAATGTACCTGCCTCCTCACAAACAAACTGACTTTTTGAAGGAAATCACACATAGGCAAGTATAATTGAAACCAAAATTCCTTTATTAAGGGCTCATAACCAAACAAAGAGGGAGACAACGCTGGAGAAACAGCAGAAATTGGCGAAGCCTTTGGCCCCCAGGGCACACATCAATTATTTTACTGCAAAATTGGTGGCCTGAGTCCATATATAAGGGAGTACAATCTGGTCCAAAAGTCCAAGAGATCAGGAATAGCAGCAGATGACATGTATGTCCCCAGGCTGTGGTCATGCAAGAGCCTGCATCTTTTGCCAGACCAAACTAAACCCAGACCATCACTCTCTGGTCTTCCTTAGACGCTTCCTTCCATGCTGTGGCTCTGGTGTTGGAGGTGTGGCAGGAGGAGGAGTAGGACCTGGAGGAGGAGGAGGAGGACCTGGAGGAGGAGGAGGAGGAGGACCATGGGTGAGCTCACAAATGTGGCTTTGGCATGTGAGTTGGCCCCTCAACCCCTTATTTAGAGCTTCTAAAATGAGAAACTCACATAAGAGGCATTGGCCTTCCTCCATTTGCAGTATTTTGCATGCTGTTAGGTCAGCAAAATCCTCTTCCACACTGTGGGGTGTTCTGAGGGCCTCAGTAGCCTTCCAAAATAGGCCAATTTCAGCCTCCTCTAGGTTACTCCTCTTCCTGCCACTTTTTCGTTGAAGGCGGAGGGGAGGGACCTGGGTATCGGGCAGCCTACTTGGCCCAGCCACCTCCTGGCTGAGACTTTCCTGTGTATGAAAAAGGGACATCGTTTTAGTTTTTGGTTCATCAATCACAAATCATATGTTATTATCAATTATCAATCATAAATTATTAATCCAAACTAACATAGATTTAACATCATTAATTTGACAACCAGAAATATTTAGAAGAATGCTATACCTGACTCAAGCTGGGCTCCTCCACATGTTGCTGCCTGGAAGGCCCAGGTTGGATGTCAGAAGCCTCAGAAGCCTCAGCTGGGGGGGAAGGAAGCATGGAAGGAAGAGTGGAGAGTGCTGGCCTATGTTCAGTCTGACCTGCCAGAAAATGCAGCCTGTCATAGTACCAGAGCCTGGGGACATAGATGTCATCTGCTGCTCCTGATCTCTGGGAATCCTGGACCTTCTTGCACTCCCTTAGATAAGTGCTCCTCATGCCACCAATTAGGGCCTTCAAATAGGTGATGTCTGCCGTGGGGATCACCGGCTTCACAATTTCCAGCAATTTATCCAGCGCTGCCTTCCTCTTTGTTTGGTTCTTATAATTGGGGTGGTTTACCTGCCACAGACAGGGCAACTCCCTGAACATATCAATGAATATGGTGATAAAGTCCTGATCCTTCAATATATTCATTTTCTCTGCAAGACACAACACAAGACAAACCCTAATGTCAGGCTAAACTCTCCTAAACTTGTCCCAATATAGGTCTCAATGTCTAAGCAGTATAGGCCCAAGTTTAAATGTTACCTTCGTTATCACAATCAGCGCTTCCGATAACCCTTCCTCCACTCACAGATCGTACGTACTACGCATGTATGTTACGCTTTATATACACTGCACATGAGTGAAACTCCGCCCGCCCCTGACGTTCTTTCTAGTCTATTCCCCACCCCCTCTCGTTCGGCGCATTGGGGAAGAGCACATGGCGGAGACAGAGCAGATGCGTGCTAATTACAGCAACGAGGAAGAGGAAATCCCAGAGCCAGAAACGTCCCGATCCCGGAGGAGACGATTTAAGGCCTCAAATATGTCCTTTGGGGAGATGTTGGAGATTGTCGACATACTGAAAAGGGCTGACTATGACGGGAAGTATGGACCTTAACCAAACCCAAATGTGAGAAAGGCCAAGATCATGGCGAAAGTTGTGAAGAGTCTGCAGAAGAATTTTGGGGTATGGTGATCCAAGGATCAACTCCGGAAACGGTGGTCAAACCTCAAATTAAGGGAGCACGATCAGTATAGAAGGATCAGGAGAGTGCTGCAAAAAAGTAAGTAGTTGTCCTGTGTTCCTATTCGTTATTTTTATAACATTTGTGCTGCTCCATGTGCTTTTCTTTACTGCTGTTTTGGCCAGATGCATTTCAATACATTTTTGCTAGCCTACTTCTCTTAAAATAATTTTGTTGTCTAGATGGGTTTGTAACTAGAATGAAATGCAAACTAAATTCTGTGTAAGGAGAGGACACTCAGCAGCTGTTTACACATCTGGACACTGGAGCACTAGTGTGGGACACAAGAACACCCTTTTTATTAGGGGGCCCACACAGGTGCTCCAGTGTATACTATAGGGGTGTCTCCATCTGTGAAGCTTGTACAAAACAGGTAAGTATTCAAGCTTGACAAAGGACAAAAATATTTCTTCATCTTGGAACTCTGATCAAACAGACAATTGTACCCCACTTCCAAGCAATGTTTCATATTCCTATTTCTGACATCAAATATCTGTGTGCTAAGTATACCTATTTTATTTTACATAGGGGAGAAAATACTTGGAGGACACCACTCATCAGAGGAGACAACAGACCCCCCAACTCAGGAATAAAGGGAAATCCCCCAAAGCCAACAGGAGGTAGACATTATCGAAATAGTCACCACAACAAGTGAGTGTCTGTGACCACAGGCTCAGGTAAGAGATGGATGCCTGCATATTTATAATACATGGTGTTTTTGTTTTTTCTATATTTTTAGGTGATCGTGATGTTGTGAATGAAGGTCATTTCACCAGTGAAAGTGCTCAGATCCTGATCGGGGAGATAATGGGGTATAATAGGGACTTGGAAAACATCAATCAAAACATCATTGATGTTTTAGGGAGAGTTTATAACCCCTCGAAATCCCTAATTTAGTTGGCTTTTTTCCTAAAATTTTTTGCACCTTTTTTGAAATATTTTTGAAAAGCCAAATTTTGAAGATGCACACACTGTGTCAACATGTGCTATCTGCCATCAAGGGAGATCAATGTATGCGTTTTGCGGGTGCAACCCCTTCCTCAATAATAAAGTAGCTGAGAGGAAGGGGTTGCACCCACAAAACACGTCCCTTGATCCCCATGATGGCAGCTAGCACATGTTGACATTCTGCAATTTGTGTGCATCTTCAAAATTTGGCTTTTCCAGGGGTGACTTCACCCCATCTGAACGCAATATCAAACACAGTTTATAAATACTCATGTCTGATATTGCCTTCAGTTTCTACAAAAGTTGAACTTTGTAAGTTCCAGATTTGTGTATTTATTGTTGGTTTTAAACATGCCTGTTTTACCTTAAAAGGACATTTCTACTTTTATTAATGTCACCTAAAAATATTGTATACAACAAACATGTTGGTTTGTTTTAAAAAGCTTTTATAAATGCACATGTGATTGTGCTTGGATTAAAAATATTGAGGATCAACAATGTGTGGCTTCTTTCAATGCTCCTAAACTTTTTTTGTGTGAAAATTGGTGTTTTCTGTGACAATGGGGGTTATTTCCTAAGGGTAAATCCACTTTGCACTACAAGTACAGTTTCAGTGCAGTCTCAAGTGCACTTGTAGTGCAAAGTATCTTTGCCCATAGTAAATAACACCCAACAGTGCTTTCGCATTTTACACAATCACACCATTTTCAGGACTGCCCAAATTTATGTCATGGTCAGCTATAAGAAACACAAGCAGTAGATGTAAGCAAATATTTTTGAAGTTATTTATTTTATTTTTTTTAAAGGCTCAGACATTGTCTGGCATATTGATGGCCCCCCTACCCACAAAGTATTCCATGTATCTTAGACGGACTCAAGGGCAATCAGGGGGGGCAAGCCAGGACGGCCAGCTTCCAGCGTCGTCAGGGTTGGTTCATTTAGATTCTTTCTGGATTCAGGCCCAACTGAGCCAGCATAGTTCACAGAATTTCTCCTTAAAAAGTTGTGGAGAACACAGCAAGCCGGGATGATGTGATTCAGTTTATACTCCGCCATGTGTATCAGTGTAAGAAATAGGAATAACCGGTTGGCCATTATTCCAAACGTGTTCTCCACCAGCCCCGGACACTTGATGGGTCTGTGCAACTCACAGATTCCACCCTAGTTCTGGCCCAGTATAGCTGGGATTAATAATTCAACTTTAAGGACCCCAGAAGGAGAAGAACAAGTGGTTCACAGGGGGCAACTTCTTATGAAACAGGACTTTGGAAAAGGTAATCATTTATGTCTGCCAGACACTCTTTTCCCTCCAGCTTGACACATGGACCATGTCATCAGTCACAAGCAGTTATGGCTGCCTTAGTAAATGAGCGTGGGATAGAGCCAGGGTTCTCCACAGTTGTTTTTATAACATACCACTTCTTGTTTTACCTGTTACCAAAGGTGTTAACAAAAGCTGAACATCCCTTCCAGAGATTACAAAAAAAAGATATATACAGATGTCCAAGTCAGGATCTTACGAGTATGCATTTTGTCTGTATGGGCATGTTTTTTGGATGTCCAGTGGCAAATGCTACTGCAAATGCCACAGTAAAAAGTGTTATCAGAAGTAGTTTGTAAATATAGAGTGCAGAAAGTACAGAGAGTAATAGAGGAAATCATTTTTATAGGAGAGTCCTTACTAGAAGTTTTGAGGTTTTATTTTTACACCCCCTACTGTCTACAATGTAGCGGAAAAAGTAGAGTAAGAAACTAGAAAACTTTTGCCTGAATGTTTTCTTATATTTTATCAAGCCTCTAAGGGGGATGTTGGACTCTCTCCCTATGGGATCTGGTTTGGGAGTGTGTTACTCACTTGCTTATATTTTGTCTCAGCAGCTGAAGTCCTCCATTTGGATCTCACAGAAAATGTTGCCGATCTTTTAAGGTTTTTTGACAAACTAATTTATGTGTTTTCTCCCCAATTCCAGATCCTAAAAGTTTGGAAGGATCTAAAACTAAAGCCAGGTGACTTGTGGATTGTTAAGAGACATTTACATATAAGGAAATGTTTGGAGACTCAATACAGCATCCATTTTATGTACAGTTTTTGCAAAACTTGAAGGAAAAATCACCTGGATCCACACCAGACACTGCAAAAATAACTAAATTAAAGAAATCTCTGTGTTTGACTTGTTTCCCTATTGAGATCACAGTCTAGGGTACTTTTTGATTCAATTACTTTAATTGTAAGGGATATATATATTTGAAAAGTAGTTTAGCCATGTTGAAGTCATATTTGTCTTTTGTACATCTTCCATTTTATGTAGAATTGTCTGTGTTTACATAGGCTGATAAGTCAGCATGCCCACAATTCAGCTAGAAGGCCATTCTGGCCACAGGAGTGTACAGCCAGTATTCTGTAAATATGTTTTTTACAATGAAAAGTAATTTTGTAATGAAAAAGTTGCTCAGCCATTATTTTCTCCACAATGGAGTTTTTGCCTCTTTTGCCAGGACTACCTCCACCTAAGCATGTGGAGGTTCCAGGTTAAAAGGTGATAGCAGGTATGGTTAGTGATCAAAATATTGATCACAAGAGGGGAGACTGTAATGGAAATTTGTAAGTTCTGTGTATAATTGTATTCTATTTTGTATGTATTGCACACTGCCCTCACTGTGCACACAGGACTAATAATGTTTTCAGTACATGTTTACATTCTTTTGAGTCCTGATTAGAATAAGCCTGCCTATGTAACGCTCCTTGTTACCATAAACGTACAATTGTACGTTTATGGTACTGGCTTATACACAGAACTTACAAATTTCCATTACAATACCATCTCCAAAATTATGGAAAAAGCAGTAGTACAACAGCTACAATGCCACCTGGACACACACAAACTCTTGGATCCTCTGCAATCAGGATTCCGCCCAGGCCATGGCACAGAAATGGCACTCCTCAAAATATGGGACGGCGCCCTCGAAGCAGCAGATGACGGAGAATCATGTCTCCTGGTACTGTTGGACCTCAGTGCAGCGTTGGATACAGTGGACCACAATACATTACTCATCCGCCTCAAAGAAGTTGCAGGAGTTACAGATTCAGATCTAAAATGGTTTGCCTTATTCTTGGGAAATCGTTCTCAGACTTGGAGTGAAACTTGGAGCCTTCACCTTTGAAACCCACACGGTTTCTTATGGAGTCCCTCAAGGTTCACCCTTGTCACCAGTGCTCTTCAACATCTACATCCGCCCTCTCCTCAAAATCATCAGAAAATCAGACCTCTGCTTCCACTCATACACCGACGACACTCAACTCTACTTTCGCATTAACGGACAAAAAGACCAATATCACCAACTAGCAAAATGCCTCACATTGATAGACAACTGGATGACCACTAGCTCCCTAAAACTCAACAGGTCCAAAACAGAGCTTCTGCTCCTACAGGCAAACCAAAATACTGGAACCAAGACCCCGTGGACACCTCCCACCATCTTTGGACAGACTATGCCCCAAAGCACCAAAGCCAAAAGTCTTGGAGTCATCTTTGACTGAGAAATGTCTATGGATGCACAAATAGGATCAGTAGTCAGCGGATCTCATCATCTTCTCTGCCTTCTATGTAGACTTATCCCCTTCATTCCTGAAGAAGACAAAGCAGCAGTAGTATGTACAATCATCAATTCCCGACTCGACTACGCAAACTCCCTCTACATAGGACTACCTAAATATCAGATTGCACACCTACAACTCATCCAAAATACGGCAGCAAGACTGGTAACAGGAAAAAAAACCCTGGGAATCCATCTCTCTGTCCTTGAGGAGCCTACATTGACTAACCGTAAAGAATCGGATTACATTCAAGACCCGCTGCCTCACCCACAAATGCATACAAGGAAACGCTCCTCAATACTTATGCGAGAAAATAAAACACTACACACCTAATCGCAATCTTCAATCAGTGAACCAAAACCTACTCTTCATTCCCAAGTCCCGCAACAAATCAAAGGTGGACTGAAGATTCGCAGTCCAAGGACCACGGCTATGGAACGCTCTACCAACTAACATCTGCTTGGAAGAAAACCATCAGGCCTTCAGAAAAAAAACTTAAGACCTACCTCTTCTTAGGAGCTGAATGACACAGGACGGATAAGCGCCTTGAGGTGATTCAGTTCGCATTTGCAGCGCTATACAAGTCTTTCGATCATTCATTCAATATAGAAATGTAAAAAGACCCTAAGCTCAATCAACTCATGAGGTAGCTCTTCCCCAAAATGAGGCCACCCAGTTCTCTGGGAGCACCTTCAAACACTGGGACAGTGTATGTTTGAATCATGCTTGTAAAAAGGGCAGCTGCCTTAAAAGTCCCTCCCCGCAATGAACCAGCCTGGTAGTATGTAGAAAGGAGAAAAGAAAAGGCAAAGAAGGGTGAAGGGGGAAGGGGAAGTAGACAGGGAGGGTCACCTCTAGTGGAGTAGCTTTTCAGGGTAATATATGACCTGGATAAAGTGGGACCTTGATGTGCATTGCCCAAAGTTCCCAAATGGCCACAAATTTTTGGGTCATATCCAAGAGAGTTGCTGTCATATGTTCCTGGGTCATTATCCAGGAGATTTTGCATTTTGTTGTTTGGATAGAGACCCTGGGTTTCTTCCAGGCCCTTGCTAGCGATATTTTGGTTCCCAGAAATGTGAAGAAGATTAAAGCTTGCGTATGTTTGTGAGCGCCAGTGATTCTGTGATTCAGTAGTGCAACTTTAGGGTCCTGGGAGATTGCTGTCCCGGTAACTCTCCTCACTAGAGCAAACAAGTGATTCCAGAAGCTGCGGATGCGTGGACACATCCACCATATGTGATGAATAGTGCCCAAGTGACCGCAACCTCTAAAACAAAGGGGTGAAGCATCCGGATATATCTTTGCTAGTCTTGTGGGGACATAGTACCACGTAGTGATCAGTTTAACATTTGCTTCAATTAAGCCTGTGTTCAGTATACCTTTATGGGAGCATCTAAATGAGTGGAACCATTCCTCCGGATCCAGGTGAAGGTCCAGGTCAGACTCCCAAGCTTGAGCATAGGTGGGCAAATTCTTGTTCTGAGCAAGTGAGGTATATATGAGTGATACACCACCCCTCTGATCCGTGAGGTTAGAGCACACTGTTCATACATGGTAGGGTTGCGGGGGGCGATTTATCTGTCCATAGGGTGTGGAGGAAGTGCCTGATCTGAGAGAGGTGAAATCTCTCCTTATCTGGCATCTCAAGCTTGCTGAGGCAAGTCCCCAGGGTAATAGGGCCCGATGAGGTGAAGAAGTGGCCTATTCTGAATAACCCCTTATTTAACCACCATCTAAAGGCCCAAATATTCATCCCCGGCTGTAAGCTGGGATTACGGAATAGATCAGAAAGAGGTTTTAGTGCTGATATTAATGAGGACTGTTTCTGCATTGTGCCTGAAAGTGACACTGAGTGGGAAGGGTAGGGGCTAAGATGGGGGTCTTAGTTGTGGGGGGCACCATAGGAGGTAATCTATTGTGTGCTGAGGAACCACTTGTCTTTCCATAGCAATCCAGTCAGGCTTGGATCCCCTGGAGTAGACTATAGATAGCTGAGTTAGTTGTGCCACTTGATAATACCACCAAACGTTTGGTAGGCCTAGACCCCCCTGATTTTTGATTCTGTAGAGGATATCTCTAGAGAGACGGTGACCTTTCGTTCCCCAGACAAAGTCAATGATCTTAGATTGGAATTTGGTAATTTCCTTTTTGGGGATAGGAATTGGGAGGGATTTGAACAGGTAGAGAATCCAGGGCATCAGGGTAATTTTTACCGCATTTATCCTACCCAACCAGGACAGATCACATCTCGCCCAGGTTGTGAGGTTTTCCTCCAATTTACGGAACATCGGAGGATAGTTGGTTATGTAAAGTCTATTGATATTGTTTGGGAGAGTGATCCCTAAGGTATTGATGATGAAGCCCGGGTAAAGGGAAGATTTTGTTTTAGTTGGTTCGGTAGAGATGGCGGGAGCAAAACGTTTAAAGCTAGTGACGTTTTGGAATTGATTGATAAGCCTGAAATAATAAATAATGCTAAACTTTTGGAATGTTTTGAGAAAAACAGGGTTAGAAATTAACGGAGAGGTTATGAACAGCAGCATATCATCTGCAAATAATGCACATTTGTGTTCTTGAGAACCACAAGAGACCCCCTTGATGTCTGAGTTTGATCTAATAGCTAAGGCTAAAGTTTCAATGGCGATTGCAAAGATCAGCGGTGAAAGAGGACAACCCTGCCTAGTGCCTTTGCGAATATTGAAACCTAAGTCAGACTTGCGCGCTGGGGGTGGAGTAAAGTGAGTGAATGGTACCCATGAAGTGTGGGCCAAAACCCCATCTCTCCAGGATCTTAAATAGATAGGGCCAAGCTACGGAATCAAAGGCCTTTTCCAGGTCTATTGAAAGTAGCATGCCAGTTTGCGAAGGGCCTCCATCCCATTGTGAATTTAAAAGAGAGATTATATCTATGGCCCTTCTCACCTGATCAGGACCCTGCCTCCCCGTGATGAAGCCCACCTGGTCCTTGTGTATATACCTCGCTATGAAGCTAGACATTCTGGTGGCCAGAGTTTTTGTCATGATTTTGACATCATTGTTTATAAGGGAGATTGGGCGGTAGTTCCCTACCTCGCTGGTGTCCTTCCCCAGTTTAGGTATCACCGATAAAAAGGCTGTTTTGAGATCTCTGTCCAAGGGGGCTCCATCCTGTAAAGAGTTAAAAAATCTTGTCATATAGGGGGCCAATAGGGGGCCAAACTTTTTATAGTAATCGCTTGAGAAGCCACCTGGGCCTGGAGTTGAGCCCTGTTTAAGCAATTTTTTTACTTCTAGTACTTCTTCCATGGAAAAGGGTTCATCTAGGAGTTCTCTATGGTTTTCAGTAAGCTGAGGGATAGGAAGGTCTCTGGGGAAGGCATCTATTTTGGAGGGCGAGGGGGGGAGCTATCTGTATATAGTTTTTGATAGCAGTTATGGAAGGCCTTCATGATGTGGACAGGGTTTTGTGTTAGGTCCCCCGCTACCGTTCAAATTTTGGGGATAGATATGGTCCGTGTTTTAGGGCTCAATTTTGTCACTAATTTGGCTCCTATTTTGTTCGATTGATAGTAGAACCTGGCACCTGACCAACGTAGATGTTTTTCGGCCGAAGTGGTCAGGGTTAGGTTAAGTTGGACCCGGCCCGTTTTTAGTTTTGAAAGAGTTTCCTTCGTAGGGTCACGTTTGTGTGACTTTCTTGCTGCAAGGAATTCGTCCATGAGTTTCTGGGCATCTGCCTTTCCCTCTTTAGTTTAGAGGCTAACTGGATCAGTCTCCCCCTCAACACCACCCAAAGCTTCGAGGGAGAGACCGAACCGGTGTCGTTGTCCTGAAAATGCTCCCTGATGGACCCCTCCAGAACAGTGCAGTGTACCGGTTGCTTAATAGAGATTCATTAAGTCTCCATTTGTATATCTGTTCTACTCCCTGTGGGCAAATCATTGTCAAGGACATAATGGAGTGATCCGAAAGTGATGTGTCCCTAATTTGGGACTTCGTAGCTAGTGGAATTGCGATGGCTGGTAAGAATATGTGATCTATCCTGGCATGAGTCCGTTGTGGGGCTGAAAAGGGGGTGTAGTCTTTTGGCCGTGGATTGAGTTCTCTCCAAATATCCACCATCCCTAGAGCATTTAATTGTTGAGCTATTTTGAGACTCTGTCTGGGGGGGATGTCTGGCCATGGGTCTCGGCCCGCTGGATTTGTCTAGAACCGGATCGAAGGAGAGGTTCGAGTCCCCTCCCATGACCACCGTCCCTTTAAAAAGTGGACTTAATTTCAGTAGCATATCCTCAAAAAATTTTCCTTGTCCCTGGTTGGAGAGAAAAGTATAGGATCCTCCGTCTATAGTGCCCATGGTCATCAGGTATCTGCCCTCTGGATCCCTGACCACCTAGGACATTGAATAGTTTGCTACGCCTCTAGTTTTGTTCTTAGCGCTAGCCAGGTAGAAGTGCGGAAAATTTTGGTGAAGAAAGGAGGGGTTATATGATGAGGGGAAGTGTGTCTCTTGGATGAGGACGATATCCGCCTTTAGACTGTGGTATTGGTGGAATAATTTCCTCCGTTTAATTGGGGAGTTTAGACCCTGGGCACTGTGGGAAAGAATCAGTAGCTTATATGGTGTATTAGTGGCCTCAGTCATGGATCAGAGAGGTAGAAACACTGTAAGGAAAACAGAAGCTTACCCCTGGTGGTCAAGCCGTCTGAGTTAGTATGCTCAAACAGTTTCCGATGTCCCAAGCCTGCGAGTCGGTGCCGGAGTCTCCCCTTGCTGGCCATGTAACCAAGGTGACCTGGTTGGTGGGAGGAAGAGGGGTAGAAAGGAGAGAGAAAAAAGAGTAGGTCAAATAAATCTTAAAGCGGGGGTCCACCTATCTATCGTGTTTTTTTTTTTGAGTTAATTCACAAACTTTTCTTCTCAGCATTACATACTCACATATTGTGTGTAATATGTCCGCCTGTGTCAGATTTCATCGGAAAGAATAACTTATATTATTCACTGCAGGCGATTTCCATCTTCATTGTGGGCATTTGAAGCCCACAAGCATTTATTTCCTGGATGCGGTGAATGCTGTGCTCCCAGCATTCACCGCTCATTCCCGCACATGCTCAGTGGCATCTTGGGAAGCCTGAGACTAGCTCCCAGGAGTCTGAGTGAGGCTAGAAACACGCCTACTCCCATGGGAGGAGAACCAGGAAGTGCAAAGAAGAATAGAAAAATAAAAGGTAATTACAGCGATTTAAATTTTTTTAAACGGCATGTCAGCATCTAGGCAAGGAAGAGAATACATACAGATATTGTTCAAAATTTGGGTGGAACCCCACTTTAAATATAACATTCGATTGTGTAGAACTTGGGGAGAAAGAGTTGTCACCCTCATCCCCGTGGTCCAGGGAAGGGAGCGATTCCAACTCCCTGGAAAGTTTAATTCGACAGGATTGTAGCTTCCTCTCGAAAACAATATGAAGCGCACGGCAGCTGTTCCGGTCCGGCCACCCTAACAAGATATAATGCTTCTAAATTTAGACCCAAAAGGAGCACAGACCTTCTGGTACAGTAACATTAAACCCGGCAGAAGAGGCAGAGGGGAGGGGGGATATAATCCCTTGTAACATCCTTTGCTAAGGTGCCCCATGGGCCACCGGGGAACCCCTTACCTCGGGGATCCCCAACGGTCCCCCAGGACCTTCTCCCACACCCCTCCATCCCACCATAGGGGTGAGCCCAATAAGAGATAAAACAACACTGTAAACAGTAAACCGTACACATAGTTAACTTTCCCCTTGTCAAAACCCCATTAAGCACATATTAGATGAAAAGAATACTTGAAAAAATGTCTAACAGGGCTATATAACTAGTAGGTTGTGAAAAAAAAAATAGAAGTAAACATTTGAGGATGTATGTCAGGCTCACCAGTGGGGTCCCAGTTAAACATGCCTGAAGGCTCAGAGGGAGTCGTTAGAAGTCAACGGTACAGTTCCTGTGGGAGCTGTGCAAGGAATCTCCTTAGATGTCATCGATCAGTCTGTTAAGGGGGGCGTGAGTCCTTGGACCTCTTGGATTGTTGTTTCTGCCAGACATAATTGGGCTAGTTGGGGAAGGTCTCTTGATGGAAGAGGATCCCTTCCCTGTGGTCTGGGGTGGTATCTCTTGGGAGATAAGGCCTAGATGGATCAGCAGCTGCTCACCTTCAGCAAAGGATGAAAATCCATAGGGATTGTTCTGGTAGAAAAAATTCAGGCAAAAGGGGAAGGCCCATCTGTATGTGATTTCTTTTTGTGTTAGAATCAACAGAAGGGGTTTCAGCGACCGCCTTTTTTTGGACCGTGAGGGGGGACAGGTCAACAAATATCTGTATTTGATGTTCCCTTATGGTAAGCTTGTCATTCGACCGTGCTGCTCTCATTACCTCCTCTTTGACTGAGTAGTAATGGGGCTTCACTATAACATCCCTGGGGAGGCCATCTTTCCTTACTAGTTGAAGTGCTCTGTGTGCTCTGTCTAACTCCAGCTTGTGGTCTGGGATAAGGTTCTTGAGAAGAGTACGGACCGCTGGTTGCACCTCCTTTACTGATTCCAGGAGGCCTTGGATTCTGAATTTATATCGGCGGGACCTATTTTCAAGGTCGGCTATTTTAAAAAGGGTCACTTCAAGTTGATCCTGAATGTCCTGGATCCTGGTTGTATTTTGGTTGATTCTGGCTGCTGACTGGTCTGTTTTCTGTTCGATGTGTTCAATCCTCATGCCTAAGTGCTGGAGGTCAGCCTGTATGGCGGTGGTGATTTGTGTTGCTGTCTGAGCGAGGCCTCTGGCCAGCATTGTGGAAAAAGCCTCCATCAAAGCGGACAGATGTGGGGGATTGTAGGGGTGTATATCTATCAGTGACAGAGTTAGTGGGGGTGCTCAGCATGTCCTTCAGGGGTTTGAGGTGTAATTCCCCCATGGATCTGCCTATCAGGGATTCCCTGGATGCTGGTGAAATAGGGGGCAAGTAGGGTGCACTCACTGCGTTCCTCCCCTGTACTGGGCTTGGAGCAGGCCCCTCTTCCTGGTCCGCTATGGACTCCTCTGCCTCCTGGTGCATTCCGAGTGAGCTCACGGCCACCATCTTGGATCGGCCTGGCTGCTGCAATGACACCTCCAGCTGCCTCGCGAGGTCCCTCCTATTGCGGCACCCGGTCATCAGTATATGCCCAGGGATGTCCCCGAGCAATCCGCGGTGGAGCGGGTCCGGTCCAGGGGCTCTGTCAGCTACAGCGAGCTGCAGTGGATGGGAACGGTGCAGAGCTCTGTGGCTAAGCGGCCATCTTAGGAAGCTCTGCGCATGCGCCCTTGATTGATTGTATGTCATTTAAAAAAACATGCATCTGGAAATGGGTGGTGGGTAGGTAGGAGGGTAGATGATGCAGGGTGTGTGCTAATGAAGTCAGCTGGTCAACTCCTTCCTGTGTCATGACCTATAATCTGTCCAGGAAGTAAAGAAGAAGTAATAGAAATTACAGTGAGTGGAATAAATGGAAAACTGTTTTATTTTTGCAAAAGAAGTACATTAATGCTATATTGGTACATAGGGGAGCTGGAATTTAGGAAAAAAAAGGTGAACAAAGGTGAACTTATCCTTTAACACATAAAACATTCTAATATGGCCTGTTATTTCATCACCACCACTAGGTGGCATCAGTACATCAAATCTGACCTTTCAGCATACATACCTCAAATTCTTTTATGTCCTCAGCCCAGAAGAGTTGTGTATAAGGAAACTCTAAGTATGGGACTTTAAGGGCACAATAGTATTAAACTACAAAAAATATATTTAATAGAGGTATTTTATTAGAAAAATATAAAAGACATTGGACACACATAGATTGTTTAAAAACACTTCAGGCTCGATATAGATCCTAATAGTAATACACCGTATGGATCCTATCCTGCAAATTTATGTAGCATAAAGAAGGCTATAAACATATACATATATTGCTTAATCCATATACAGGAGAAATACTTCCCCTGAAAATCGAACAGTAGGCAAGCACATAACTATAGCAGACAAGATGCAGCAGGTTTGGTAATCCACGGTGAGGTGTTCTCTAGTTGCTCTACATGTTTCGCGTTACGCAGAATGCTTCCTCAGGAGTAGGGATGAGCCGAACACCCCCCTGTTCGGTTCGCACCAGAACATGCGAACAGGAAAAAAGTTCGCTCGAACACGCGAACACCGTTAAAGTCTATGGGACACGAACATGAATAATCAAAAGTGCTAATTTTAAAGGCTTATATGCAAGTTATTGTCATAAAAAGTGTTTGGGGACCTGGGTCCTGCCCCAGGGGACATGGATCAATGCAAAAAAAAGTTTTAAAAACGGCCGTTTTTTCAGGAGCAGTGATTTTAATAATGCTTAAAGTCAAACAATAAAAGTGTAATATCCCTTTAAATTTCGTACCTGGGGGGTGTCTATAGTATGCCTGTAAAGGGGCGCATGTTTCCTGTGTTTAGAACAGTCTGACAGCAAAATGACATTTGGAAGGAAAAAACACATTTAAAACTACCCGCGGCTATTGCATTGCCGACAATACACATAGAAGTTCATTGATAAAAACGGCATGGGAATTCGCCCCAGGGAAACCCCGAACCAAAATTAAAAAAAAAAAAATGACGTGGGGGGGTCCCCCTAAATTCCATACCAGGCCCTTCAGGTCTGGTATGGATATTAAGGGGAACCCCGGCCAAAATTAAAAAAAAAAATGATGTGGGGTTCCCCCTAAATTCCATACCAGACCCTTCAGGTCTGGTATGGATTTTAAGGGGAACCCCGCGCCAAAAAAAAAAAAAAAAAACGGCGTGGGGTTCCCCCAAAAATCCATACCAGACCCTTATCCGAGCACGCAACCTGGCAGGCCGCAGGAAAAGAGGGGGGGACGAGAGTGCGGCCCCCCCCCTCCTGAACCATACCAGGCCACATGCCCTCAACATTGGGAGGGTGCTTTGGGGTAGCCCCCCAAAACACCTTGTCCCCATGTTGATGAGGACAAGGGCCTCATCTCCACAACCCTGGCCGGTGGTTGTGGGGGTCTGCGGGCGGGGGGCTTATCGGAATCTGGAAGCCCCCTTTAACAAGGGGACCCCCAGATCCCGGCCCCCCCCTGTGTGAAATGGTAAGGGGGTACTTACCCCTACCATTTCACTAAAAAACTGTCAAAATAGTTAAAAATGACAAGAGACAGTTTTTGACAATTCCTTTATTTAAATGCTTCTTCTATCTTCCTTCATCTTCTTCTTCTTCTGGTTCTTCTGACTCTTCTGGTTCTTCCTCCGGCGTTCTCGTCCAGCATCTTCTCCGCGGCGTCTTCTATCTTCTTCTCCTCGGGCCGCTCCGCACCCATGGCATGAGGGGAGGCTCCCGCTCTTCTCTTCATCTTCTTCTTCATCCTCTTCTCTTCTTCATCTTCTTCATCTTCATCTTCTCTTCTTTTCTTCTGCGGGCCGCTCCGCATCCATGCATGGAGGGAGGCTCCCGCTGTGTGACGGCGTCTCCTCGTCTGACGGTTCTTAAATAACGGGGGGCGGGGCCACCCGGTGACCCCGCCCCCCTCTGACGCACGGTGACTTGACGGGACTTCCCTGTGACGTCACAGGGAATGCCACAGGGAAGTCCCGTCATGTCCCGTGCGTCAGAGGGGGGCGGGGTCACCGGGTGGCCCCACCCCCCGTTATTTAAGAACCGTCAGACGAGGAGACGCCGTCACACAGCGGGAGCCTCCCTCTATGCATGGATGCGGAGCGGCCCGCAGAAGAAAAGAAGAGAAGATGAAGATGAAGAAGATGAAGAAGAGAAGAGGATGAAGAAGAAGATGAAGAGAAGAGCGGGAGCCTCCCCTCATGCCATGGGTGCGGAGCGGCCCGAGGAGAAGAAGATAGAAGACGCCGCGGAGAAGATGCTGGACGAGAACGCCGGAGGAAGAACCAGAAGAGCCAGAAGAACCAGAAGAAGATGAAGGAAGATAGAAGAAGCATTTAAATAAAGGAATTGTCAAAAACTGTCTCTTGTCATTTTTAACTATTTTGACAGTTTTTTAGTG
Source organism: Aquarana catesbeiana (assembly GCF_042186555.1). Taxonomy (NCBI): domain Eukaryota; kingdom Metazoa; phylum Chordata; class Amphibia; order Anura; family Ranidae; genus Aquarana; species Aquarana catesbeiana. The sequence continues at coordinate 134,092,411 of NC_133332.1, read as the reverse complement.
AAATGGTAGGGGTAAGTACCCCCTTACCATTTCACACAGGGGGGGGGCCGGGATCTGGGGGTCCCCTTGTTAAAGGGGGCTTCCAGATTCCGATAAGGCCCCCGCCCGCAGACCCCCACAACCACCGGCCACGGTTGTGGGGATGAGGCCCTTGTCCTCATCAACATGGGGACAAGGTGTTTTGGGGGGCTACCCCAAAGCACCCTCCCAATGTTGAGGGCATGTGGCCTGGTACGGTTCAGGAGGGGGGGGGCGCACTCTCGTCCCCCCCTCTTTTCCTGCGGCCTGCCAGGTTGCGTGCTCGGATAAGGGTCTGGTATGGATTTTTGGGGGAACCCCACGTCGTTTTTTTTTTTTTTTTTGGCGCGGGGTTCCCCTTAAAATCCATACCAGACCTGAAGGGTCTGGTATGGAATTTAGGGGGAACCCCACGTCATTTTTTTTTTTAAATTTTGGCCGGGGTTCCCCTTAATATCCATACCAGACCTGAAGGGCCTGGTATGGAATTTAGGGGGACCCCCCCACGTCATTTTTTTTTTTTTTAATTTTGGTTCGGGGTTTCCCTGGGGGGAATTCCCATGCCGTTTTTATCAATGAACTTCTATGTGTATTGTCGGCAATGCAATAGCCGCGGGTAGTTTTAAATGTGTTTTTTCCTTCCAAATGTCATTTTGCTGTCAGACTGTTCTAAACACGGGAAACATGCGCCCCTTTACAGGCATACTATAGACACCCCCCAGGTACGAAATTTAAAGGGATATTACACTTTTATTGTTTGACTTTAAGCATTATTAAAATCACTGCTCCTGAAAAAACGTCCGTTTTTAAAACTTTTTTTTGCATTGATACATGTCCCCTGGGGCAGGACCCGGGTCCCCAAACACTTTTTGTGACAATAACTTGCATATAAGCCTTTAAAATTAGCACTTTTGATTTCTGCCATAGACTTTTAAAGGGTGTTCCGCGGCATTCGAATTTGCCGCGAACACCCCAAATTGTTCGGTGTTCGGCGAACTTGCGAACAGCTAATGTTCGAGTCGAACATGAGTTCGACTCAAACTCGAAGCTCATCCCTACTCAGGAGCTAGAGACTCTAAAATTCAAATACATGAAAGAAACAAAAAAAAAAAAAAAAAAATCAAAAGACATAAATGTGCTAGACACTATATACATATGGGTATCAATATTAAAGATATGATCACTACCAGGCAGGATGGCTCAAGGGACTGGCCCTACGAAAGATTCTGGTCTCCAACCAACGCACGGTAAGCCCAATGGTTGGAGTCAGCAAAGACAGGGAGAGCAGCGAGTGCAGTTTGAATTGAAAAGTAAAAAATAAAAAATAAAAAAGCGTGGTACACTTACCAATTGAGTGTGGTAAGATTGCAAAAATCAGCCAATAGTAATTGTATGCAAACGATCGCAATTTAATCATAAATATAGGATGTCTGAATCAAATTGAAAACAGCAATCGGTCACAACCTGGAACTTCTCAGGAAAATGTAGCATCGAGTATCCATAAGAGGGAAAGCAAAGGCTTTATCGTTGTAGTGCTGGTGTATAGAAGAGAAGGGAAGGGGAGATAAACAATCATATTGATATTGCTATGAGTCAAAGAAAAAAAGGGGGGCTGCAAACAAAAAAGTGCTTTGCTTATAGGTTGAAAAGCGCTAGTAAAGCAAAAATAACCTTACCCTCAGGTAGATGAGAGGAAGCAACAAGGTTGTACCGTCCGGTCTGTGTAGGGGCCGGTGCTGTGGCCGCATAAAAGCAGGCAACACCGCGTCCCTAAAAATGGTGACTCCGGACGGAAACGGACGGCTCAAGGGGGCGTGACGTAATCCGGCCCCGCTGCAGGCTGCCGCGCATGCGCCGTGACACGTCGTCCTCACGCAGGGACGCGGCGCCGGGACAAGTTCCGCGCATGCGCCGAGAGGTAGCGTGAGGGGAGACGGGACAAAGCGGATGACGCAGGCAGCAAGGGCGGAGTTGGAGGGGAGGAAAGTCCCCATGTCTCCGACAATCGCCGCACATCCGGTCGAGAGAGCGGACCGGATGTGCGGCGATGGGCAGCGGTACTCATTGAGGCAGGAACTATGCGGACAGGGAAGAGACCAACACTAAGGGAGAGTCCCCTAGCCACCAACCTGGCGTGGATAGAGATGAAATTAACCATGCAATGTACATAAACTGTTATAACATTAATATATAATTACACAATCCCATATGGGGACATTAAAAAAGAAATAGGCAATAACAGTAACTTCTAATATTTCAAAGAGGAGGAGAACATATGAATGCATCGATCTGGGGAAAAAAAAAAAAAAAAAAAGGGGGGATATATGTTAATTAGAGTTAAATGTATCATATCATGTCATAGACCATTATTTACAACTGCATAGACAGGTCTAAGGGCGGGAAGTGGCATATGCTGGAAGGGGCTTAATATGGATCAAAGAAAGGGTTTATATGAATGGGATTCATTCAAACCCGGTGCCCTGGTGGCGTTCAACCGCTCGATCCAGAGGGTCTCTTTTTGTAATATGAAATTGTCCCATTCACCACCTCTGGGGTTTTGGGGGATGACGGCCAAAGCAGCAAAGGAAATCGACGATGTATTGAAACGATGGTATAAATCGAGATGTCTGCTCACCGGAGTGAGCATTTTCCCGTTCCCTGAATAGTAGATATGATCGTTGATTCTTTGTCTGAGCTGCCTGGCCGTCTTACCCACATAGAAAACCCCACAGGTGCACTTCATCAGGTAGACCACCCCTTGAGTATAGCATGTGGCTGCAAATTTTGGATGGTAAATTTCACCGTTGGGAAGTAGAATGGGATATTCAGAGGATATCCATGGGCAAAAAGAACAGCTGCCACAGGGCGATGTGCCCCTAGGTAGTTGTAGGGCAGTAGAATTATAGGACTTATACTGACTGGAAACTAGTCTATCTTTCAAAGAAGTTGCCCGTCTGTAGACTGTTTCAGGGTATGTATTAACATATTTCTTTAGGATAGGGTCCTCTGTCAGGAAATGCCAGTGTTTCTTTAGGATGTTGTTAATGTCAAGATAATGAGAGGAAAATTGGGTGATAAGTCTGACCATGAGCTTTTGTGGCTGGGTTTTTTTCACAAATAAGAGGTCAGTGCGCGATTTGCTCTTAGCTTTATTAAAAGCCTTGCGTAAGAGCGACCGGCTGTAGCCTCTGGCCAGGAGTCGAGATCTCAGGAGGTTGGACTGGTATTGAAAATCCGTCATTTTGGTACAGTTTCGACGAAGACGAAGATACTGTGCATACGGTATGCTTCTAATGAGGGGGGGAGGATGTGCACTCGTGGCATGTAACAGTGTGTTTCCTGCCGTGTTTTTCCTAAATAAGTTAGTGGATAGAGTGTCGTTAGCGTCCCTGTAGATCTCGAGATCCAGAAAATTAACTGTGTCGGTATCACAAAAATATGTAAATTTTAAGTTAAACTGGTTAACATTGAGTATTTGTATGAACTTTTTGAGGGTCTTTTTAGTTCCTGTCCAAATGATGAAAATGTCATCTATGTAGCGTTTCCAGATCAAAATCTGATCTGTATATTCTGAGTACCGGTCTCGAGAAAACAGGTAACGTTCCCACCCCCCCAGGTACAGATTGGCGTAGCCAGGGGCACAGCAGGTGCCCATGGCTACGCCCTGCACCTGGAGGTAGTGGGAACCCATAAATTCAAAGGTGTTGTGGGTCAAAATGAAGTTAAGTAGCTTCAAAATAAATTCGTTGTAATTCCACTGGTGGTGATCCTCCTCATAAAGAAAAGTGCGGACCGTCTCGATCCCCTGCTCGTGAGGGATGCTGGAGTACAAGGCCTCTACATCAAGCGTCACGAGCAGGGCATCGGGAGGGACCGGCAACCCCTCGATCTGTTTTAAAAGATCTAACGTATCTTTGGTGTATGACGGTAGGGCCCTAACATGGGGCATAAGTGTGGCGTCTACAAGTTTACTGGCATTGTCTGTTAAACTATCAATACCCGAAATTATCGGTCTCCCAGGGGGCGACACCGGGTCCTTGTGCACTTTGGGAAGTGCATAGAACGTCGCCACCCTGGGAGACCGAACATTCAGGTACTCATAAGTGTCTTTCGCGATTAGACCTCTTAAATAGGTGTCTCCAATAATGTCCAGAAACTGGTTCCTAAAAGATGTAATGTCTGATAGGGGAATTTGCCGATACCAGTCTTTGTTGGATAGAATATTCAAACACATATTCTAGTTCGAAGGACAACATTACCGCCTTTATCGGCAGGTTTCACAATGATGTCAGGGTAATTGTATATTTTAGAAATGGCTTGGCGCTGGGTTAGCGTTAGGTTATTTTTTCTGTGGGGTAGGTCCATATGTTTGATGTCACTGATCACGTTCTGTAAAAACGTCCAGATTTGGGGGTTTTGGGATAGGTCGGGAAATTGACGAGATTTAGGTTTAAATTTAGTGACTGGGGATGTAGAAGGGATAGAGACTGTTGAAATAGATGTGTCAGTAGGGTGGGTATTGTCGCTTTCCTCTAGCAGGAGGATTAGGTCCCGTAAAGCTCGGAACTCATCCATCTTGAAGTGTTTTATGCTCTCTGAAAATTCCCGTTCCTCTTTGCTTCTAAGTCTGTCTGGATCAAATAAAAATTTATAGGTAAGGTTACGGGCGAACATATAGACGTCTTTAATGGTCTCATATTTATCAATTTTCTGCGATGGACAAAAGCTTAAACCAAGTGTCAAAACGTTTAATTCTTGTTCAGAAAAGTGATAAGGAGTGAGATTCAGGACATCCAATCCTAAGTGTGAGGTGGCAGAATCCCTAGCACGGGAAAATTTACAGTGGAGGTAGCGTTTGAAATAATGTGGGGGTCAAGGGTGCTTTGTTTTCTACAATTTTGTGATTGTGTGAGGGATAGTGAGTTCCCTGGGTTAAGAGGATTGGATAGATTAGGTTGTTGTGTCGCAATAGTAAGTGTGTTGTTGGGTAAAGAAGTGTTAGGGGTGTCGCGACTGGGGCCAGAATGAGTTGTAGTGAGTATTGGATTAGTGCGACTTTGCAAATTTAGCATTTGTAGTGCTTTATTGGCATTAGGACCCATATAGTTGGGCTGTGGGTCAGTGCCACCACCTTGAATAGAAGAAGGCCCCTGACGTAGTGAACCATTCGAGCGTTTAATGTCTTGTTTGTCAATTTTCTTTTTAGGATAGGGTGTATAGTGCCCGCCACCATATTGTCGCTTACGTGCACCAGTGTCGTTGGGAGTGACATTCAGGTCTTTTCCAGTGGGAACCTGTGAAGAAAAGGTGGATAAAGAAGAGTCAGAATCAATTTCCGTGTCATAGTCAGAAAACATACTTCCGTTGTTGGGGTATTGTTTTTTAGAATTTGTTTTACGGGGTCTTTGATTATGGGAAGGGGTCTGCCAGTGATAGGCGTAGCCCTCCATAAAAGCCGTTTTGTCTTTCATGAATTTATTTTGTTTTTTGAAAATTATGTCTTTGTTGATTTTAGTAATGTATTCCCTAACTTCCTGCCATTTGTGATTAAACTGTGTATGATTTTTTAAATTATCATTTTTGGTTTGAAAAGTGACCTCATCAAGGAGGACAAGTTCAGCTTGATGATGGGATATCAGCAATTTAATGAGATCAGTGCTGCACTGGGTAAGAATTTTTTCCCATGCGATTTTAAATTCGGTGCTTGTGTTTTGAAAAGATGGAAATATTTGAACTCTCAGGCCGACTGGGCTTAAATTGTCACGTACATATTGCTGGAGAAAGTCTACATGCCAATGCAAGTTGGACTTCTTCTTCAGCAATTTTTTCATTTTGATTAAATAATGATTCAGTCCAATCTCTTGTCCTGTATCGGTCAAACAGCTGGTTTGAACGTCATTAATGTAACCCAACCAAGCGGTCCCTACAAAATCCATCACAGATCGATGCGTTAGCTAGTGTTCCGTTATGTAAACCTCGTAACTGAACACACACAATAAAAATCAAAAAGTAAGAGTGACAAAAAATAGATAGAATATAAAGGTCACCTGAACTAGGAATCTGAATGGGATGCTTACATCCCTAAATATAGCATCAAATGAAGAACCTAGTGTCAGAGTACCTCAATAAGCAGGGTGACTCTGCAGGTACTCAGTACTGAGTACCTGCAGAGTCACCCTGCTTATTGAGGTACTCCGACACTAGGTTCTTAATTTGATGCAGAAGAGTTGTGTGCCATGCACACTGCTATAAGTTTTTGTCCTCTTACCTGTTTTGATATTTTGTTGTTCTACTTTCTTACTCAGGTAACGGTTACTGTTGTCGCCTGTTTGTAAGGCCTAGTATAACATGCTGTTTATGCACATTACTAAATCTTTTTTCAGTATTTCCTTTATTGATGTTGCCTTTGCTACCACTCATGGTCACTACTCACCTACCTATACCATTTTGCCCTCACAAATGACATTAAAAATAAATCTATCAATGCAAAGGGACCTAACAAAAGACCAATGCTTTGGAAAGAGGCCTTACTCCACAAAATGTGGTATACTATGAGCTCAAATGTTATATACTGTGTGCAAAAGAAACTCGCTTTCATTGTTTAACCCCCCCCCCGTGGTGGAGATTTTTGGATTCCATATTTATGACAAGGAGCTTCAAGGGAACCATTGCAAGGATTCTCTCTACTTAAATTACTATATATATATATATATATATATATATATATATATATATATATATATATATATATATATATATATATATATATATATATGTTATTACAGGACTTTATATATTTTGTAATATCATGATGATATAGGAGCCCAGCTTACATTTTAGAAATACTTTTTTTCCTGTCTCATGGGAACAGTTGAATGTCTTCAGGTGATAATTAAATTAGTTAAATTATCCTTTTGTTTTGTAAAGAGCCTGGGCAGTCATTGCGGCTCCCAAGTCCTTGAAATGCTAATTTATATTATATGAAAGAGGGCTGACGGTTGTAAACCAAGAGGTAATTAAACAGGTACTTAGGTTTTCAGACACAGAGGCACCGTAGATAGCCTCTTGCTTATGTGGGAAGCATGATGACAAACTAGAATTGAACTTACAGCCAATCAGAATTTGAGGCAACTCTGAACCAATGAACATTTAGGAGGCTTCAAAGGTAGCCAATCACAATTCAATGCCACTTCTGAACCAATGAGGTGATCCTGAGTTTTGATTGGTAGGGACTGGGTATTCTAACAACATAAAAACAAAAGCCTAGAGATGCTAGCTCTCTTCAGCTCATGGTCTAGATGAAACATGGTAACATAAGGGCTGTCTAGGTAATGTATCTGTATTATCTATATGTCTTTTCTTGTCATGTACCTGGTAGGTTTTGAGCCCGAAATGCAGAGAGAGACCTCCCCTACGGCTCCCACTCACGGCCCTCTGGAATGGGAACAGAGGGCACAGGAGTGAGGAGTGGTATGAGTGCCTGGCAGGATCAACATTCCTTCCAGAAGTCCAGAAATATTAGGAGCCAGGAAACTGGAACTGGATAGAAGGATGGAGACTGGAACGCTGACTGGAGCCAGGAACAACAGCAGGTAAGCAGGCTGGAGACTGGAACACGGACTGGAACCAGGAAAAACTGCAGGTAAGCAGGCTGGAGACTGGGGTGCTGGACTGGAACCAGGAACAACAGCAGGTAGCAGGCTGGAGGCTGGAATGCTGGACTGGAACCAGGAAAAACAGCAGGTAGCAGGCTGGAGACTGGAATGCTGGGCTGGAACCAGGAACAACAGCAGGTAGCAGGATGGAGACTAGAATGCTGGGCTGGAACCAGGAACAACAGCAGGTAGCAGGCTGGAGACTGGAATGCTAGACTGGAACCAGGAACACAGCAGGCAAGTAAGCAGGTATCAGGGATCAGGCAGAAGGATCTTCAGACGGGCCAGTGATTGGTAACAGACAGACAGCAAAGGTACCAGGGATTAAACAGGAGGATAGTCTAAGCAAGCCAGAGGCAGATAGCTGGGATGGTCACAAACAGATAGCCGGGTCAAATAACAGGTAGTCTCAGATCAGATCCGGTTTTAACACACAGAACGCTGTAGAGCAGACAGCGGGGACTGAGTGTGACAGGCAGGTTTAAATAGCCCGCCTGGCACCAACAGGGATGCGCGTGCGTGCTCCAGTGCTCAATGGTGCCCGCAGACGCGCACCAATGAGCCTGGGATGCTGATTACTGGCAGGATCTCCCTGGCACTTCTATTCTAACTTTTTGCTATCCTAGGTAATAACTTGATAACATGTGTTTTTGACCATTATAGCAATATTTTGTATCATTGGTAACATTGTTGTTTTAAGGTTGTATCATTCATGGTGTAGTTGCTAATCTCAGTTTAATACAAGTTTCTTTTCTGTACAATAGTAAGTTTAAATAAATTAGATCGTTATGCTTTTCGCACAAGTATCATTTGCTCTTACTTTCATGGGTTGATTCATATAGATAAAAGGTTTTTTCTGACACTTATGTTATGTATCATGAAGCATATAAGTGAGGTAGGTAAAATTAGCCTTATCACCCCCAAAAATGTCAACATTCAAATTTTTCACCCTGATAAGAAGTGGAAGGACGTAATGATAGCCATACACTGTCTTTCCAGTTATTTCACCCAGAAACTGATCCCAATGGGAGAATTATCATCCTCTCCCCTGCCATTGACAACCAAAGACTAACAATTGCCAATGAATATGCCCCTATACAAACCAAAAACAATGTGTGTCCTTGAGCAGCAGCATAAAGCTTCACGTAATGAACTGCATTTTAGGCCACCAACTTAGCTCACACCTTCAAAAAGAATATGAATACCTTATTAAGAGACTCTGACTGACCGCTTACTCTCAGGGCAACAAAGCAAGAGCCTTCCTTGCCAGAAAACAAACTATGATTAGCTAAATCAAAAATGTATTTTCTATACAAATCCACTGGTACTAGAAAAAGCCCACACAAAATGTCTAACCAATTTAGCAACTTCTGTGCTCAGTTGTACAATCTGAACAATCTCCTTGTCAAAAGAAGTTTATTGAGTATACAATGTTATAAAGATACATAAAGTAAGTTTACAAGGATCTATAAAGTAAGCTCATTGTTTTACAGTAGGGTTTATATAGGTAAATATCATGAAATTTCAAATATTAAACATTGGGTTCACGTAAACCTAAATTAAAGATATATAATTTCCTTAGTTACTTTTGTAGGTATTTAAATGATTTATACCTACTATACATATTGTTTACAAGTAGAGTGTATATAGGTTAAATAAATTCTGATAATGAGCTTTAATCATAAGGTGGAGAAAAGGAAAGAGAAAGAAGAAAAAGGGTTGAAAGGTAGAGGTATGGTCTACAAGGTTGTCCCGCTCGTCAGTTTATTATTCTTTTTAGTTCTTTTTGAAGCCTTAGAATGGGTGTCTCTGTAAGTCATTTAATCTGTTACCATGGCAACAGGACAGAGTCATTGAAGTTTGACAGGAACTGTTGTTTTATCCAAGGATGCCAAAGTTTTTCAAATTTTGGAATTTGATTTTGATCGATGGCTACCATCTTAGCATGGGACATTGTATTATTCATTCTGTGAATTGTTTCTGCTAGTACCAATGTAGGAGATTTCCATGCCTTGGCCACTGTTTGTTTTGCAGCCGTTATTAGTTGGATCATAAGTTTGAATTGAGAGAGTGTTAACCATTCCGGTTTTAGATTAAGTAAAGTTAAATATGGATCTGGTTGTATTATTTTTTTAAATATTTTAGATGCAATCACGAAGACTTCCTTCCAGAAGGTTTGGATTACTGGGCACGTCCACCATATGTGTAAATATGTGCCTATTTCTGGGCATCCTCGAAAACAAAGAGCTGAGGTATTAGGTGAATATTTTGCCACTCTAGCGGGTACAAGGTACCAGCGAGTTAGGACTTTATAATTTGTCTCCAGTGCTAAGATGTTGGGTGAAGATGACTTAGATGTGAGCCATATGTTAGACCAGTCCGTGTCTTCTAAAGTTCGTCCCAGGTCCTCCTCCCACCTCTGAACGTAAGAGGGTCTATTAAGATTTGCTACTCCATATAATTGATTATAAAGTGATGAAATTGTACCTTTAGCAAATGGATCTTTTGTACAGATTGATTCAAAAATGGATAATTGGGATAATGGTGTATCCCCCTTTAGGAATGGTGTATAGACATTTTTGATTTGGAGATATCTAAATATCTCAGAGTTTGGTAGATCATATTTTTCTCTAAGTGATGGGAATGAAAGGAATGATTTAGATGCTATGAAGTCATTTAGTGTCTGAATGCCTGATGTTGTCCAAGCTTTAAAAGAATTTGGGTAGATCCATGCTGGATAAAAGGCCGGATTTCTGATAAAAGAAAGGAGAGGATTGTGTGGAGATTGTAACTGATATTTGGTTTTTAGTTTATCCCAGAGAGATAAGAAGTGTTTAGTTATGGGATTATGAATTTTAAAGCGGTCTTTAGGATCAAGCCATAATAAATTTGATATTAATATAGGGTCATTTTCTGAAGCCTCTATAAATACCCATAATGGCATTTCCTGTTTTGCATGGTATTTGGACAGACTGGCCAAATGTGCTGCTCTGTAGTAGTTAGTAAAATTAGGGTATCCCAGGCCTCCTTTATTTTTGGGAAGATGTAGTGTGTGTATAGGTATACGTGGTTTAGAAGAGCCCCATATAAACGAAGTTGCTCTTTTTTGTACTATTCTCAAAAAATAGGAAGGAATTGGAATAGGGAGGACTCTGAATAGATAAAGCAATTTGGGTAGAATAGTCATTTTGATTGCATTAATCTTCCCTATCCAGGATAAAGGAAGTTGCGACCATTGTTTTATTAGATTTGTGATCTGTCTTAATACAGGAGGATAATTGGTTGAGAATAAGTCAGAATGAGATGCTGTTAAATTAATTCCAAGATATGGGATTGATTTTTCTGCCCATGTGAATGGGAGTGCAGCCCTAGCCGGGATCAATTCCATGTTTGTGAGTGAAATATTAAGTACTAGGCATTTCTTAGGATTAATCATAAGGCCGGATAGGGCTGCAAATCCATCAAGAGCTGTTATTAAGTTAGGACCAGAGACCTGTGGTGATGATAGAAAAAGTAATATGTCGTCTGCAAATATACATAATTTGTGTGTAATACCTCCTACTTCAATGCCAGTTATAGTTTGGTTTGTTCTGATGTATTGGGCCATGGGTTCGAGTATAAGGGCAAATAATAAGGGAGATAATGGGCAACCCTGTCGGGTACCTCTTTCGATATTAAAGGCTTCAGATTTGTATCCAGCATATTTTATATAGGCTTTGGGTTTATTATATAATGCTTTGATCCATGTTAAAAAGTGGGGTCCAAAACCCCATTTTTGTAATGAATATTGCATATATTGCCAGGATACTGTGTCAAATGCCCTCTTAATATCGAGAGATAGAAAACATAAAGGGATTTTCCGTTTTTTAGCAATATGTGCCAATAACACTGCCCTGCGTATATTATCGCCTGCCTGTCTATTTGGCATGAAGCCTACTTGATCTCTATGTATTAATTTTCCTATAATGCTATTGAGGCGTTTTGCTATTATTTTTGCTAATAATTTAATATCGAGGTTTAACAGAGAGATAGGCCGATAATTCACACAGGAAGTATCATCAGAAAGGGGTTTTGGGATCATACAAACAATTGCCATTAGTGTTTCTTGCCGAAAAGAATGTCCATCTAGAAGTTTGTTAAAAGTTTCAGTGAGAATGGGAGAGAGTATTTCTGAGAATGTTTTATAGTATAAAGCCGAGTAGCCGTCTGGGCCTGGTCTTTTGTTAAGTTTTAGGTCTTTTATGGCGTTAGCAACTTCATCTATAGTTATAGGCTCATCCAAACTGCTTTTTTGATTCTGAGATAACTCGGGTAAGGTTATTTTTGAGAAGAAGGATTCAGCCTCTGTAGGATTAAATTCATTGTTTGTCTTGTATAAAGTTGCGAGATGTGAGTGAAATTTATGGACTATTTTAACTGGATTACAAGTGCAAACATTTTTTGATAATTTCAAACGTATTGGTTTGAAAGATTTGTTAGTTGAATTTAATGCCCGAGCCAAATATGTACCTGGTTTGTTTGTATTCATGTAGAAATTGTGTTTGGAGCGTTTGAGGGATTTATCAACTGACTCAGTGAGAAATAGATCGTATTCCAATCTAGATTTTTCCAGATGAGATTTTGTACTCTGAGATGGATTATCTTGAAATGATATGTAGGCTGCATTAAAATTGAGTTCTAGTTTTTTTGCTAGATTTTTGCGTTCCCGTTTAAATAGTGCCATTTGTCTTTGTATTGTACCACGCAAGACAGGCTTATGAGCTTCCCACAGTGTTATTGGGGAGATGTCTGTTGTATTATTAATTGATATGTATTCCTTTAAAGCTTGTTCAATGGCCATCTGATGTAGTGGGTGTTTGAGCATTATATCCGGTAAGTACCACGTTGGGTCATGCGCTTTTGGTATGGCTGAGGCTATAGTAATACTGCATTATGGTCAGACCACGGAATAGGAATTATATCTGATGCAATAATTTCTGGTATCATTCCTATTGTTAGAAAAATATGATCTATTCTGGTGAAAGTTTGATGAGGGTGCGAGAAATAAGTGAATTTCTTTTTCATTGGGTTACTTTCTCTCCATGAATCTACCAGATTGTATTTGGAAAGAAGTTGAGAAAAAGGTAATTTAGAGGTTATTTTGGATGGTTAAAAGGTGATTTATCTAGAAATGGGAGGAGGACCTGGTTCGAATCCCCACACATTATCACTGTTCCTATTTTGTGTGTATTAATCACTTGTAATATATGTGAGAGGAATGGTGTAGGTTGTTTGTTAGGAGCGTAGTAGGAAATCACTGTGATTGCTGTATCCATTATATAACCCATGAGTATCAGGTATCTACCTTCTGGGTCTTTAATTTCTGATGATAAGGTGAATGGTGTGGATCGGTGAAATGCAATTAGAGTTCCCCTTTGCTTGGTACAGGCAGAAGCCGTGTAAATTTGTTGATAAAAAGGAGAAATATATTTTGGAGTAGAATCTTTGGTGAAGTGTGTTTCTTGGAGGCATACTATGTGAGCCTTCTTGTTATGGAAAGTACGGAAGGCTTTGGTCCTTTTCTGAGGGACATTTATTCCCTGAACATTCAGGGAAAGTATATTCAGTGGTGCCATGGCAATAGATCAAATAGTTTTGACTTACTTTTTGTTATGCAGAGCTGACTGCGCAGATCAACCTGTGTGGACTGAAGAGATGAATAGATAGAAAAGAAACCAGTGAATTCTGGAGTAAAGAGTAAACAAAAAACATATGAGATTAGATGATACATTGTATAAATTATTTTTTGCAAGTAATCACAATTTACCCGTGAAAGAGAATAAATATCTCTCTCAGGGGAATAAGTGCCTTCGTCACACTCCCACATAATATGGTTGGGAGAATGAGGAGGGCTAATGGGGGAACACGGATCTTCCACTTACAGGAGAGAAGTGCTATGTCAAAAGACATCAAAATGATGTTTCATTAATTGGAGTGCAGAATATAGTTTTTGTTGAAATTATTTATTCCAGGGTGGTTGTATATGGTTAGTCTTGCCCTAGGCTAAATAATTCAGTTAGAAAGGTACTGTTAATATCTTTGGTATTGATGAAGATAGTTTGAATTATTTTGGGATTTTAACCCTTTTAGAGTAAACAATTACATATTTTATTCATATGTAAATGTTTAGATATGTTAACTCATAAAATTGAGGTTGTATTGCTTCAGATTAAAATAAACAAAAACATAATTCTAGGAACTATTACAAGGTAATAATATATTTGTTTTAAGAAAAGAAAGAAAAAAAAAGCTTCCATTACTTCTGGATTATTGAACATATTTGTCCTAAAAAGTAATAAATCTATTGTTATTACCTGATAATATATAACTGAACATGAATTTCCTTATTTCACTTATATATTCTAAGGCTATATGAATCAGAATTAATAAGAAATATAACTGGAATGTAATGATCCCACACAGTGTGTGACTATCAGAATGCAGTTACATTCAGTTATAAATATAGGTTTTTTTATAGAGAACCATCTCTTAGTATAATAAATGAAGAGATATCAGGAATTAGGATGTCAGTCCATTGAATCTTCTTGGTCCATGGATGATGTGGCATAACGGCCTCTTTTGTGAGAATGATGATTCCCATTTTGTTCTGAAATTTTCTGGGTGCTGCCTGAAGGTGAAGATGATGTAATTCTTCTGCGTGTGGGAGTGTTGCTGCTTGTGGGTTCTGTCAGATTTAATTTTAAAAGGGTTTGTTGTAGTTCATCTGCTGATCTGCTTCTGTAAATTGTACCTTGGTAGTTAAATCTGACTGAAAAGGGGAAGCCCCATTGATACATAATGTTGTGGCGTTGCAGTTCCATTAGTTGGGGTTTCATGGATCGTCTTTTAGTAATAGTAAGTTGGGATAGGTCAGCAAAAATTTGATAATTGTGTCCTTGAAAATTAAGTTCCTTTTTTTCTCTTGCAGCAATTAGTATTTGTTCTTTCGTTCTGTAATAATGAAATTTTGTGATTATATCACGTGGGGGTCCATCTTTCTTTTTGGCTGTGAGGGCTCTGTGTACTCTGTCCAGTTCTAAACGTTCAATAGGGATATCTGGCTTTAGTTCTTGTAATAGAGCAGTAATAGTAGATTGCAGGTCTGTCACAGTTTCAGGTATTCCCCTTATGCGCAAGTTTGAACGTCTGGCTCTATTTTCGTAATCTTCGAGCTTAGTTTGAAGTATTAAATTCTCTTCTTTTAATTGTTCCAATTCTGTTATATTTTCTTGGGTTGTAATTTCAATTTCATCCATTTTTATTTCTAAGGCTGCGGTGCGGTTTCCCAGCTCTCTTATTTCTTTGGTTAGGCTTTTTGTTATTTGGTCTGAGGTTTGTTTTAAAGCCTTATGAAGCATCTTTTCAAATTGTAATAATATTACTGGGGATACTGAGGATGCTTGTGGAGAAGTTTGTGAGAGGATTTGTTCTGTATCTGACTCAAATGGAGAGTCTTGCTGTGACATTTTCTGTCTGTGAGAGCGCCCTGATGCTGTATCTTGTGAGGTGACTGGAGCTGCTTCAGCTGCAGTGAGTGCCTGTGAGCTCTTTGTGAGGTGATTTTTATTTCTGCCACGGTTTCCTCCCAGTACCATATTTCCTGCCCAAACTTTCACAGTTTGTTCCCTGGGGCAAAAAGGTTCAAATGGATACCTTTTGAGCCTGCAGGCTCCGCTTTGTCCTTCTCTTCTCTCCTCAGCGGTGTGGAGCTCTAACAATGTATGTCTGCTCTGCTAGGCTCCGCCTCCTGCCCCCCCCAATCTGAACAATCTCAATCCACACTTACTTCCATCTTTTGAAGACACCCAACATTTCCTCAACACTATACACCTACCAGCTGTGACCCCAGATCAGCTTGAGGGTTTATTTTTGCCATTTTATGATGCTGAAATCAGTAAAATCACCCTTGACTTACCACTACATAAAGCTCTAGGCCCTGGTGGGTTTAACAAATGAATACTACTAAACCTTTTATGAATGCCTAGTGTCTCACTGACATAAAATGTTCAACCAAATTGCTAACACAGGAATACTCCCTAGAGAATCCCTTAAAGCTCTTACATTTTTTCCAAACCAGAAAAACCCACAGATGACCAAGTTAAGTATCATCCCATCTTGCTTCTAAATTCTGACATCAAAATCTACAGCTGATCACATAGCTTCCCTCATCCCCCTTTTAGACTATACATATGAAGTGGGCTTTATAGCCAGCAAGCTTCTAATGGAACCAGAAGATTTATAGACCTAATACAATGGTCTGAAAATCACCACATTCCTTTTCTGCTTCTTTCTTTAGATGTGGAGGAGGCATTTGACAGATCACAGGGAATATCTGAAAGCTGTTTTAAACAACTTTGGGGTTTTGGGTTGCATAACTTCAGCTATTTAAGCCTGTTCCTAGTGCCAGAGTCTAGACTTCTGGACTCCTTTTAAATCCCTTTCAAATAACCAACAGTACACAACAAGGTTTGCCCTTTATTCCCACTTTTTTCCTTTATCATGGAACCCCTAGCACAAAATATCTGTTCAGAACCTTTAATATCAGGAGTCATTACTCCCTGACCAATCCAACACTCTCTCTTCCTGCCTTATGCCGTGTACACACGATTGGACATTGATCGGACATTCCGATAACAAAATCCATGGATTTTTTCAGACGGATGTTGGCCTCAAACTTGTCTTGCACACACACGGTCGCACAAAGTTGTCAGAAAATCCAATCGTTCTGAACACGGTGAT
Organism: Aquarana catesbeiana; assembly: GCF_042186555.1. Classification (NCBI taxonomy): domain Eukaryota; kingdom Metazoa; phylum Chordata; class Amphibia; order Anura; family Ranidae; genus Aquarana; species Aquarana catesbeiana. The sequence continues at coordinate 134,075,960 of NC_133332.1, read as the reverse complement.
GTAAAACATGTACGTCGGAACTATAAACGGGGCAGTAGCCAATAGCTTTCATCTCTTAATTTATTCTGAGCATGCATGGCACTTTGTGCGTTAGATTTGTGTACACACGATCGGAATTTAACCGATCGGTTTTTGTTGTCGGAAAATTTTATAGCCTGCTCTCAAACTTTGTGTCGGAAATTCTGATGGAAAAAGTCCGATGGAGCCCACACACATTCGGAATTTCTGACAACACAATCCGATCGCACTTTTTCCGTCGTAAAATCTGACCATGTGTACAGGGCACTACAGTAAACACTGAAAGTTTCAGTGCCATTTCCCTTCATATCATTTATCACTCCAAATCCCACATGATTCTTATTTGATCAGGCAATACCAGTAAAATAAGAATCTCTTATGCAACACCTTTCTCGTGGGTACCGATTAAGGATGAGCCGAAGAAACCCCGGTTCGGTTCGCACCAGAACTTGCAAACAGGAAAAAATTCAGACGAACACACAAACACCATTAAAGTCTATGGGACACGAACATGAAAAATCAAAAGTGCTAATTTTAAAGGCTTACATGCAAGTTGTTGCCATAAAAAGTGTTTGGGGACCTAGGTCCTGCCCCAGGGGACATGTATCAATGCAAAAAAAAGTTTTAAAACAGCAATTTTTTCGGGAGCAATGATTTTAATAATGCTTAAAGTGAAACAATAAAAATGAAATATTCCTTTAAATATTGTGTCGGGGGGGGGGGTTCCCTTAGTATGACTGTAAAGTGGCGCAGTTTTCCCATGTTCAGAACAATACCACAGCAAAATGACATTTTTAAAGGAAAAAAGTAATTTAAAACTGATTGCGGCTTTAATGAATTGTCGGGTCTAGGCAATATAGATAAAACTCATTGAAAAAAATGGCATGGGCCCCCCACAGTCCATTACCAGGCCCTTTTGGTCTGGTATGAGTATTAAGGGGAACCCTGCACTAAATAAAAATGGCATAGGGGTTCCCCCAAAATCCATACCAGACTCGTATCCGAGCACACAACCTGGCAGGCTGCAGGAAAAGAGGGGGGGTGAGAGAGCACCCCCCCGAACCATACCAGACCACATGCCCTCAACATGGGGGGGTGTTTTGGAGTCACCCCCAAAGCACCTTGTCCCCATGTTGATGGGGACAAGGGCCTCTTCCCCACAACCCTTGCCCAGTGGTTGTGGGGGTCTGTGGGTGGAGAGCTTATCAGAATCTGGAAGCCCCCTTACCACCTCAATACTGGGCATTTTCGCCCCCTTCCTGCCCAAGCCATTTTTCAGCTTTCAGCACTGTCGCACTTTGAATGACAATTGCGCGGTCATACAACACTGTACCCAAATGATATTGTTATCATTTTTTCCCCACAAATAGAGCTTTCTTTTAGTGGTATTTGATCACCTCTGCGTTTTTTATTTTTTGCGCTATAAACAAAAGAAGAGTGACAAGTTTAAAAAAAAACACAATAATTTTGACCTTTTGCGATAATAAATATCCAATTATTTTTTCTTTAAAACAAATTTTTTCTCAGTTTAGGCCGATATGTATTCTTGTACATATTTTTGGTAAAAAAAAATCGCAATAAGCATATATAGATTGGTTTGCGCAAAAGTTATAGCGTCTACAAAATAGGGGATAGTTTTATAACATTTTTATTTTTTTAAAATTTTTTTACTGGTAATGGCGGCGATCTGCGATTTTTATCGTGACTGCGATATTGCGGCGGACACATCGGACACTTTTGACACATATTTGGGACCATTCACATTTATACAGCGATCCGTGCTATAAAAATGCATTGATTACTGTATAAATGTGACAGGCAGTGAAGGGGTTAACACTAGGTGTAAGGTGTAACTGTGTTGCTAGGGAGTGATTCTAACTGTAGGGGGCAGGGACTCACTAGGGGAGGAGACCGATCGGTGTTCCGCTGTACTGGGAACACATCATTGGTCTCCTCTCCTCTGACAGGACCGTGGATCTGTGTGTTTACACACACAGATCCATGGTCCTGCTGTGTTACCGGTAATCGCGGGTGCCCGGCGGACATTGCGGCCGCTGGGCACGCGCACCGGGTGCCTAGTGACACGGCGGGCGTGCGCGATCGCCGGCGGCGGCGCGCGCGCGTCCCCTGGTGGCCTAGGAAAGCGAGGACGTCATATGACGTCCGCCCGCAACGAGAGCTGCGCCGCCTGGCCGTCACTTGACGGCCGGCAGTCGGGAAGCAGTTAAAGAAAGGGACCCCCAGATCTTGGCCCCCCTATGTGTATTGGTAATGGGTACATTGTACCCCTAACAATTCACAAAAAAAAGTGTCAAAAATAGTAAACATGACAAGAGACATTTTGGGACAAGTCCTTTATTAAAAAATTAAAAAATTAAAATGTCCCTCGATGTAAATCCATCTCACACCACCCAACAAACCGAAAAAAGAAAAAAAAGCAACAGCTACGCCTCCATGGGAAGCTCCAGCTGAGTAACACTTCTTCTTGATGACAGCTGTTATATAGCTGAGGGCGGGGCCACATGGTGACATAAACGGGTGACCCTTCCCCCCTCTGATGCCATGTGACATCAGCGGAAGGCGGGGTCACCTGTTTACGTCACTGAGTGGCCCCACCCTCAGCTATATAACAGCTGTCATCGAGAAGAAGCGTCACTCGGCGGGAGCCTCCCATGGAGCCAGAGCTGTTGCGGCTTTCTTTTTTCAGTCTGATGGGTGGCATGAGATGGATTTACATTGCAGGGCATTTTTATTTTTTTATTTTTAATAAAGGACTTGTCCCAAAGTGTCTCTTGTCATTTTTACTATTTTTGACACTTTTTTTGTGAATTGGTAGGGCTACAATGTACTCGTTACCAATTCACATGAGGGGCAGGATCTTGGGATTTGCCTTGTTAAAGGGGGCTTGCAGATTTCGATAAGCCCCCACCTGCAAACCCCCACAACCACCGGGCAAGGGTTGTGGGGTTGAGGCCCTTATCCCCATCAACATGGGGACAATGTGCTTTGGGGTGAATCCAAAGCATCCCCCCATTTTGAGGACATGTGGCCTGGTATTGTTCAGGAGGGGGGTGCTCTCTCATCCCCCCTCTTTATCTGTGGCCTGCCAGGTTCCGTGCTTGGATAAGGGTCTGGTATGGATTTTGGGGGGACTCTTACGCAATTTTTTTTATTTGGCACAGGGTTCCCCTTAATATCCATACCAGACCTGAAGGGCCTGGTATGGATTTTGGAGGGACCCCCACTCAATTTTTTTTTACATTTTGGTTCAGGGTTCCCTTTAATATTCATACCAGACCCAAAGGGCCTGGTAATGGACTGGGGGGATCCATGTTGTTTTTTTCAATGAGTTTTATCTATATTGCTAAGACCCGACAATTCATTACAGCCGCAATCAGTTTTAAATTACTTTTTTTCCTTTAGAAATGTCATTTTGCTGTGGTACTGTTCTAAACATAGGAAAAATGTGCCACTTTACAGGCATATTATAGACACCCCCTAGGCGCGATATTTAAAGGAATATTTCATTTTTATTGTTTCACTTTAAGCATTAATAAAATCACTGCTCCTCAAAAACTTTTTTTTTAAACTTTTTTTTGCATTGATACATGTCCCCTGGGGCAGGACCCGGGTTCCCAAACACTTTTTATGACAATATAACTTGCACACCAAAAATGAGAACTTTTGGTTTTTGATGTTAGTGTCCCATAACTTTAACAGTGTTCTGCGGCTCTCAACTTTGCAGCGAACACCGCATAATATTCGCTATTCGGCAAACAGGCGAACAACCGATGTTCGAGTCGAACTTACGTTCGACTCAAATATCGAGCTCATCCCTAGTACCGACTTCCTCTCTTACATTCTTAGGTATACAGTTGATGTGACCAAATAAAAATTTACTCCAGTACAACTATAGTATTCTAGTAATGAAACTAAAAAAAATATGCAAAGTACTAAAACCAACATTTGCGTCATGAGTAGGATGCATAGCAGTTAGCAAAATGTTTTTATTACCACATGTACTATACCTATTAAGGATGATACCTCTACAAATGTTACAGTTACATCTTTGCAGCATCCAAAACATCCTCAACACATTTACTTTGGGGAAAAAAAAGGCCCCGCATACGGTACTCCAGCTTATGGACTCCTACAAAGTTCTCTGGCATGGGAGTGCCTGATGTCTCTAAGTATTATAAAGCTGTCTCAAGCTAAAAACTGGTGGACTTCCACTACTGACACATCCTGGAAACAAATCAAAACGCATGTATTGGGGACCAGTCCTAAACTGGCAACCAAGGAACTAATTTTTGGATACCCCAACAACTACCATGAAGCTATTTGCAAATTTCCATTGTAATGTTTTGGGTTAATTAGCTTTAGTGTAGTGTAGTTTAGTGTAGATTCCCTGCTGCTACAGCTCACAGGCTTGGGCACTCTATCAGACCATGCAGCCCTCCGGCTTATCCCTTGCACACCTGGACTCCTCGGGTGGGTGGAGCCAAGAACCCTGGTCCTGGCTCTTACAAAATGCCAAGAACCCATTTGCACAATCCTGGCTATTTCTAAAACCTGGGCCCAAGATTGGAGATTTCCTCCCACCCAAATCCCTATGAATTCTCAAGACGCAAGGTTCCCAACTTGATTTTACCAACCACAGAACAAACTGACAAAACAGATTCCTCCAAATTAAACAATCATCCTGGAGCTCCTCAACCTGTCTAGTTGAAAATCTTGGGCAACATACACCATCACAGCTAACTGCACTGTCACACCACATAAAAACCTTCTAATTCCGTGTACACACGGGCGGACTTTTCGACCAGACTGGTCCGACGGACCGAATCTGGCGGACAATCCGACCATGAGTGGGCTCCATTGGACCTGCAGCAGACTTTTTCGGTCAAAAATCTGACGGACTTTAGATTTGAAACATGTTTCAAATCTTTCCGATGGACTCGAGTCCGGTCAAAAAATCCGCTCGTCTGTATGCTAGTCTGACGAACGAAAACCCACGCTAGGGCAGCTATTGGCTACCAGCTATCAACTTCCTTATTTTAGTCCGGTCGTACGTCATCACGTACAAATCTGTCGGACTTTGGTGTGATCGTGTGTAGGCAAGTCCATTTGTTCAAAAGTCCATCGGAAGTTCGTTAAAAGTCCATAGAAAGTCTGTCGGAAAGTCTGTTGGACCAGTCCGGTCGAAAATCCGCCCGTGTGTATGCGGCATAAGACATACCTATCATTTAAGTCAAAAGACCTTTACCAATACCTTTGAATCAAACGTACTTTCTTCACTACAATGGAATGGCAACATTCCAATTTGGGACTTCTTAAAACTCTTTGATAGTTTTATAAACATAAGCCACTTATTTTCAGCCTTATATGCCATATTACAGAAACCACAGCGGCAAAGTAAATGTCCCACAATGGAATTCTGGAAAGAGATTAATTTACCATATCCATCAAACAAAGTAATGCTACAACCATGGTACCTATATAAAGCCTTAAAGTGCGTATCACACTGGAAATCAGTGCAACAATTAATCCATAAATGGTACTATACTGCTTACAGATTGCAGATGATCTTTCAACAGCATTCTCCACTATGTTGGAGAAGCTTGGACACACAGGAACCTTAACTTGTCTGGTAGTACTGTCAATGTTAAGTCTATTTATGGTTTGATATTTTGAAATTCATTATCTCTGTTACCCATATTTCCTGCATCCCACACCAAAAAATAGCTCTATTTGGAGCGGGAATTGAGCAGTGGTCTGTTAATTTTCAAATCTTTGAAACCCATACTTTTATAGTGGCTAGACTTGCTGTCGTGAGACTTTGGAAAGATACCATAACACTTCCTCTCTATGGTCATCCAGATAATTCATGACCACATCCTACACACATAGCTATTTGCCAGAGCACACCTAATATCTTCTGGCAACAATGGTACCCTTGGCTAATTGGCAACAGATGCATCACCCTACTTTAGAGCAATATGACCTAACTCCCTAATCAGATTTACCCTGCTTGATCCTTCTCATTACACTTATAAATTCAGGTTAAACTGATTGATAAACAAATTACCAGTTGCATCTCAGGAAATATGAACATAGTTTAGTAATTTGATATTAGGATGTTTATAATTCATACAACCTTTGTAACTAGATACTCCTTTCTTCCTTCTCTTGACAAGCCACACTGTATGGGGTAGGAATTTTTCTCCTTGTTCTAATATTTACACCATTAGACCCAGGTCAACAATTGTACCAATTGCTTGATACTTTTGACATACCAAACTATGTATTGTGAATATGTTATGTGACATTTTGTTTATTCTATTACATGGTACTCCTTACTGAAGTATTGTTATTCTTGTACTTATTTCTATAAGCAATAAAGAAATAAAGTTAAAAAAAATGAACCCATAAAACAGTATTTATCTGGTTGGGCAGTAGCACTTTCCTACACAAAGATCTCACACAGCCAGTGTTGAGCAAGATATAGCTTAAAACTGAATTGCACTGATTTGCACAGAACATGTTACAGCAGTACAATTATAATCACAATAATGTGAATAGCTAGAAGGGACAACTGATTTTCTCTAGATAAACAAACAGACAATAAAAATATTTGCAGTAAAAAATGTTTATTCAACTAGAGCTTGAGAAAATTAGCAGTGTGTAGTCGATTTGTTGTCAACCAGAATACCAGAATATTATACTGTTAGACAAATGCAGAATCAAAGCTCAAAGACCTATACAGGGGTAGGCAACCTATTCAGCATAGTAAGACCTTTATGTACATTGCTGCTGGTAAACAGGCTTTTAGGAGCAGTTGGGCATTTTTTCTAAGCTGCCCCTGAACTCTCCTCTATGTTATCTTATTAGTAAATGTACACAGGGTCGTTTATAGTCATTTCTTTTAGGTTGACTGAATTGTCTGAGCCAGCTTGTCACCCCCTGATCACTTACAAATTGGTGGAGCTATGCTTTGGGCAGCTTGAGGGGTAAAGGCCAATCCCATGTCCTGGGTGAAATCTTAACAGGCTGTGAAGTCTTCAGCACAAGTCATGGAGGAGCTAATTAAACAATTAGCAATGGCTAATGCCCAGGCATTGGCTGTGCAACAGGAAACAAACAGCTTACTGGCTGAACAGCTAGCAGGACTGAAAAAGGTGGTGACCCAGCAGGCTGAAATAATGAAAGGTAACCCCGCTGTAAAGAGTGACCCCCAGAAGGCAGTGCAGCGGTCTATGCAAGAGATTACAGCCACAGATAACGTGGAAGCTTATATGGCAATGTTTGAAAGGATTGCAACAAGGGAAGGTCTCCCTGAGAAAGACTTGGCGGATGCGCTGGCTCCTTTCCTGACTGCAGATCCTCAACAGGCTTATTGTGATTTGGCCTCTGAATCAACACGGGACTATAAACCACTTAAGGCAGAAATCCTAGCCAGGCTGGGAGTGGCTCTAAGGACAAACCATGTTTCACTCTCTCCCTCTCCTTCACCTCCTCTCCCTCCAACCGCCTTAAAATTACCTGCAGAAACCTACGTCATCGCAACCCTTCTCTTCTCTACTCTGCTATCGACAACCTCTATAACAAAATCTCACCCCTATCCTGCACCAACCTAGCCACTTCTGTCTACAACGCTTCACTTCTAGCCTCACTGGACTCACTGGCCCCTCTCACTACACACAGAATCAAGCCCCGACCCCTTCAACCATGGCAAACAGATGATACTAGAAGTCTGCTCATGAGCACCTGTGGCGTAAGACCAAGTCTCAGAGAGATTTCAACCAATATAAATCTGCCCTCCAAAAATACAATTCCAGCCCCCTTTCTGCCAAGCAGACCAATTTTATCACTCTCATTAGCAACTTATCATCCTGTCCCAGTCAAATCCTCTCTATCTTTAACTCTCTACTTGGTCCTCCACCGCTTCCACCCGCCAACTCACTCACTGCCCAGGAGATTGCCAATCACTTCAAACAGAAGATTGATACAATTTGTGCTGAGATCTCTACTGTTCCAATACCCTCCATGCTTTACACTTCATGCCCACAGGCACAATCATTACTTCCCTCTTTCAACCCCACCATTATAGAAGAAGATGCTAAACTACTTACTAATGTCCACCTTACCTCCTGCCCTCTGGATCCTGTTCCCTCACAAATGCTACGTTCACCCTCTGGCTCTAAGCTACACTCTCTAATCCACATCTTCAATCTCTCCCTCTCTTCTGGCATCTTCCCCAACTCTCTAAAACATGCACTTGTCAGACCCATACTTAAAAAGCCCTCACTGGTCCCATCCAATCTTAACAACCTATGCCCCATCTCCTTGCTCCCCTTCTTAACCAAACTCCTCGAACGTCTGGTCTACAACGGACTGAGCGTCCACCTAGTTGATAAAAGCCTTCTTGATCCCCTTCAGTCTAGATTTCGTCCTCAACACTCCACAGAAACTGCTCTCCTAAAACTAACAAACGGTCTACTAACGGCCAAAACCAATCCACACTATTCTGTACTCCTACTCCTGGACCTCTCTGCTGCCTTTGATACAGTTGACAACCCCCTCCTCCTCAAAAAACTCCATGCCTTTGGTCTCTGTGACTGTACTCTTTGCTGGTTCTCTTCCTACTTATCCAACCGCACCTTTAGCATTTCTTACAACTCTACTTCCTCCTCTCCTCTTCCTTTCTCTGTTGGGGTCCCCCAAGGTTCTATTCTTGGACCTCTCCTATTTTCAATCTACACCTCCTCCTACCACTCAGCCCACTCCCTCTGTCTCCTCACGTATCACTATTTTACTATCAGATATATCAGTCTGGATGTCACACCACTTCCTCAAACTCAATCTATCCAAAACCGAACTTATAATTTTTCCTCCCCCATATGCCCCTTCTCCTGATCTCTCTGTCAAAATCAATGGCACAACTATAAGCCCATCCCCACATGCCAAGGTTCTAGGTGTAGTCCTGGACTCTGAACTCTCCTTCAAGCAACACATCCAATCACTGTCCAAATCCTACCGCCTCATCTCCAAAATACACCCCTTTCTAACCAATGACACAACAAAGCTCTTAATTCACTCACTGATCATCTCTCGCCTCGACTACTGCAACTCCCTTCTCATTGGCTTACCTCTACATAGTCTATCACCTCTTCAATCCATCATGAATGCTGCTGCCAGACTCATCCACCTTACCAATCGCTCTGTGTCTGCCACTCCTCTCTGTCAATCCATTGGCTTTCCACTGGCTTTCACTCGGCCAAAGAATTAAATTCAAAATACTAACAACTACGTACAAAGCCATCCACAATTTTGCCCCAGCTACGTCATTGGCTTAGTCTCTAAATACCAACCTACTCGTTCTCTTCATTCCTCTCAAGACCTCCTGCTCTCTAGCTCCCTCCTCACCTTCTCCCATGCTTGCCTCCAGGACTTTTCCAAAGCCTCTCCAATCCTATGGAATGCCCTACCCCAATCTGTCCGCTTATCTCCTACTTTATTAGCTTTTAGACGATCCCTGAAAACCCTTCTCTTCAGAGAAGCCTACCCTACCCACACCTAACAACTGTATTTTCTCTATTAGCTCATCCCCCACAGTTATTACCTTTTGTTTCCACTTGACCCTCCCTTCTAGATTATAAGCTCGAGCAGGGCCCTCTGATCCCTCCTGTATTGATTTGTATTGTAAGTGTACTGTCAGCCATCATGTTGTAAAGCACTGCACAAACTGTTTTTGCTATATGAATCCTGTATAGTAATAATAATGCAGGAGGAGAGTTCTCCCTCTGGGCCTGACTTGTCATATCTTGAGGGTTCCTGAAGCGATTTCTTTGGTGCTCAGAGGAAGGACTCCCCTTTGATCCCGCCAGGGAACAGGTCACATCATTGAGTGGTGAGCCACAGCATCCTGCAGAAGATATGTGCTCTCCCCAAGTTGCTGTGCATCATACTCTATGCTACAGGGTAGCAAAAAAATCCCAAAGTGCTTAAACGTGGGCATAAACCATTAGCGAGGACCCAGAGGGGGGGTTGCCAACCTGTCTGCTATTGTCAGAGAGTCTAAACCTTGGGATCAAGTGCTAGTGGTTGAGCCTACTGTGGAGAGCAGGTGTTTCACGGAGGGACGGTAATCCTTTGAGATAGTAGAAAAGGTTGTCGCTTCTCTCAGTGGTAACAAAGGTAGAATCTGTGCTGGTGACTTTTTACACCAACCTTATCTTACACCATATTCTGTGGCCGCGGGTTACAACATGGGGTCCGGTGTGTCCCTGTTCACCAATTCAGGTGTGAATCAGGTCCAAATTTTTGCCTGAATTTGCACCTGAATCTGAATCAAAGACACACTGGACCCTTTTTAAATGCAGGCCATGGCTTCCCCGGAGCTGTGTGAACCAGCTCCATTAAGAGCCGGTCACACTCTCCTGTCATGCGAATTGGATGCAGGGAAACCTGCATCTAATTTGCATATGTGTGAACATGGCCTAAATCATTATTGAAATATGACAAAACAATATTTTTCAAATATCCTCTAAAATGTTTCCCATTGTTCACTGATATACTGTAAAACATTTTTAAACTACACATGAAATGAATGTTGAGGTCACTGTTCTTTGCTTTACATCAATAGATTTTGCAACATGAAAAAGGCTCTATGTCCGTATATATGAAGGAGATTGCAGAATCAAATATAGAACTCTATATATAAACCATAAAGAAAGATGCATGGGGTTTTTTTTGTGTCCTTCGGAGTCTCAGGTATTTTCACAATCATATCTTTATTAGAGACACACAATGAAGTTATTTTGGGAAGTACATTTGACATGCAGAATGAAAACTGCATTTCTGAGTAACACAATTATAAGCAATTTTGCTCTGCCTATATGCTAACCATTTCATTCTCAGCATACAAAACAAAGACTTTATACATTTATATGCTTAATGTGCACCTGCCTCCAGTTTTTGAACATTAAAGTAATTATTATTAAAATATTATTAACAATATTGTGCAATAATTCATTTTTAAAGGTCCTCAAAGATCACAGCAAAGAATCTAAAGCTAAGTTTTAGTATGTATCTAACAGCTTAGAAACATCTGCTATGTGTTACATTAGAAGGCTGAAAGCCTGACAAGATTCTGGTGCAATAGAAAATAATAAGAAAAGAGACAAGATTTCAGTAACTCTGTTGTGAAGGTTAATTTTTCCACAATGTATATATCTACAGGAATGAGCAATGTCCTGTTTTACTGCTTGTTCAGAATATGCAAATACTTTAATTTGACTAGCCAGGGCACAGGTTCATTTAAAGAGCTCAGAGCATATAGTTATTGTGGTGTGCTGGATAAAATGTGGATGGTGGCAGGCACTGGGGTTTAGACATGTGCGATTAGTTTCGTACGAATCAGAAATTTGTACGAATTTCCAGAAATTCTTACGAATTTCCGGAAATTCATACATTCGTAAGGTTCCAAAATACAAATTTTTATGCATACAAATTTTGTACAAAATACGAAATTTAATTTATGAACTTTGGATCCAAATTCCGTTACAACAGAATCAGACAAAATAAGAATGTTCGTTAATTACGATTATCCATTATGATGAAGTTAAAAACCCCAGGAAGTCAGCACAGGGCTGGTGGGAGCCTCTCTCAATGATAAATTCATCATAATGAACATTCATAATTGTTACGAACAGTTAACGAACCTAAAAGTTAAAAACCCAGGAAGTCGGCACAGCACAGGGATGGTGGGAGCCCCTCATAATGGGCACAGCGGGTGTACAGACCCGGAAACTAAGCACAGGGATGGTGGGAACCCCTCATAATGGACACAGCAGGTGTACAGACCCGGGAACTCAGCACAGAGATGGTGGAAACCCTTCATAATGGGCACAGCGGGTGTACAGACCCGGGAACTCTACACAGGGGTGGTGGGAACCCCTCATAATGATAAATTCATCATAACGAACATTCGTAATTGTTACAAATAGTTAACAAACCTAAAAGTAAAAAACCCAGGAAATCAGCACAGCACAGGGATGGTGGGAGCCCCTCATAATGATAAATTCATCACAACGAACATTCGTAATTGTTATGAAAAGTTAACAAACCTAAAAGTTAAAAAGTAAAACCCAGGAAGTCAGCACTCAGCACAGCGCAGGGATGGTGGGAACCCCTCATAATGATAAATTCATCATAACGAACATTCATAATTGTTACGAAACACAAATTATGAAATACGAATGAATTCTAATATGGAACGAAACGAAACAAATTTATTGGCGGCGCACATGTCTACTTGGGGTTCTGTTTCACTTTCAAATAAATCCAAACCTAAATCTTAATTTTAAATGTGTATTTAAAGCAAAGTTCCCAAATATAATTTATTGCAGCTCCCCAGTTTTTAGATAAGGTGGTTGCATTATTTTTCTTTTTTTTTTTAGCTTTTTTATCCTTTATTTTAATTGAGTAATCCCGAAAGCCACATAATTCTTGTCTTGGGTGGCTACGCTCATTTCTCTATGGTATCTTTGAAGGGAGCCATCATCGCACCCAGCCTGGATTTCAAATATGTCTTCCTTTTCTTATCTTCTTTACATGGATGGAAATTATTAGTTTACAGAAGGAAAATATTAATGCTTTCAGTTCAGTTTACAGGAATTTACAAGGAAACTTACAAGAAAGCATAACAGGTATTTTTTTGTACATACAAGTCAATAAACCAACACTCTTAGGTAGTGCTACACTTAATTTTGCAAGCACTAACTACCCAGTGCTAAATCTGTATGCAGTTTAAAATGGGATTACACTATGTTAGCTATTCTTTTCTCTTAGCCATAGTACACCCCAGTTTGTGTGGAGTATTGGAAATTGAGCCATTATAAGGATTTTGATTAGGGCCATATTCTTTATAAAGTTTGTGAGTACAGTATCTTATGAAATCACAGTGGTGGATATAGTTATTTCTGATGAAGTTTTCCACATGAAGTTTGTTTGAGATCATCACATGGACTTTATTAATAAACTGTTTAAAATAATATTTGTTTTTTTCTTTGTTTGACGTTTAGCACTGGATGCTTATTGGTTGTGAATTTAAACATAGCTCTACCTAAGAGTGTTGGTTTATTGAACATTTGTGAACATTTCAGTAAAGATATGGTGCTGCGCTAATCCATTTGAAAAGATATGGTACGTAAATAAGTGAAAATATATAAATATAATAAAATGTCAGTGCTGATGTCTCTAAATCAAATTTGAAGATCTATAGGGTGACTCTGTAAAAGTAATATAATATAATATAATGTGCAACCAGGCACACAGCAAACAAAACAGCCTGGTTGCACATTATATACATAGTTTTGAAGCGATTTGTTATATTATTATATTTATTTGGGATTACCTTGCACATGGTACTGATCACATGTTGTTCTATCATGTGTTTCAAGTTTTATAATTAACACGTTACTTTTGAAGGGAAGCCCCAGCTCCTTTGTTTACAAACAGAAGGATGAGACTGAGAGTCCCGATTTGCTGAGAATGTAAATAGATTTTGTTTGCTTTGTATATGTCGGTTTTGCTTTAGTAGGCAGAATACATTGTACAGATGCACCACTTCACAGGCAAATCCAGGGCATCCCCCATACATGTTATTTTTAGGATTTTTTATTGTTTCATTGTTTCACTTAAAGCATTATCAAATTGTTGCTCAATGCCAAATTAATAAAAGAAAAAAACAAAAAACAAACAGTTTTATTTGGTACCCCAGGGCAGTGCTCAGCTCCCCATGCCATTTTTTGACAATCCCTTTGCTTTTAACCTAGAAATTGGTGATTACTTTTTTTAACATTCAGCTTCCATTGACTTCAATAGGATACAGATTTGGCATGCAAACTTTTAAAATAATCGATTAACCCACCTTGAACAGCATTTAGGTACATTTGGCTCATTAATACTCATCTCACAGGGAAATGAAACAGGATTCAAAAGTTTGAGAAAGAGCATGGCCTTAAAGACACCAGTCCACCCACTTCAATCCAAGTGTGTGTGTATTTGTGTGTGTATATTTATGCCCTTACCATTTTTCATAGCCCTGTACATTAGGCTCACTAAGAAACACATCTAAAAGTTTTTTAACCACTCTCCTAAAGGGCACTTTTCCCCCTTACTGCCCAGGCCAATTTTCAGCTTTCAGAGCTGTGACACTTTGAATGACAATTACGCGGTCATGCAACTATATACCCAAATACATTTTTTATCATTTTTTTCCCACAAATAGAGTGGTGGTATTTGACCACCACGTTTTTTTTTTTTTATTTTTTGCTAAAAAAAATAAAATGTTTTTCCTTGTTTCTGTCAGAACATTTTTTAAATAAGTATTTTTTTCTCCTTCGCTGAAGTGCGCTGATGAGGCTGCACTGATGGGCACTGATAGGATGCACTTTTGGGCACTGATGAGGCAGCACTGAAGAAGAGGCACTAATATGCAGCACTGATAGGCAGCACAGATATGCAGCACTGATGAGCACTGATAGGTGGCACTGAAAGGTGGCACTGATGGGCACTGATAGGTGGCACTTATGGGAAGTGATAGGTGGCATGGAAAGGTGGCACTGATCGGCACTGATGGGCACTAATGGATGGCACTGATGAGCAGGCACTGACTTGCATCACTGATGGGCACAGATTTGCATCACTGATGGGCACAGATTGGTGTCACTGGGCACAGATTGGCTTCATAGATGGCACAGACTGGCATTACTAATGGGCACTGTTGGGGCTGCATTGATCATCAGGGAACTGATAATCAGTGCCCTGATTACCTGTACAGGTCTCCCCTGTGAGGAGATGCCACTGATCGGCTCTCCTCTCCTCAAACTCTGTCAGTGTGAGGCGAGGAGAGCCGATAAAGGCCATCTCCTTGTTTACATGTGAACAGCTGTGATTGGGCACAGCTGATTACATGGGAAAAGAGCCACGACATAGGCTCTTTACCGAGATTGGGGTTGCGCTGTGTCCCAGGGACACAGCACGCCCACAATTGCTGCGTGCCCCTGCGGTTGCGCAATCTCAGTGAGACTGGGCGACCTCATATGATGTTGGCCCAGAAAAAGAGAGCATTCTGCCCACTGTCATTTGTCTATCTGGCAGGTGGGAAGCATTTACATTTATACAGACTCCCTGCTGACACCGCTAACAGTGGAAAGGAGTTCCATATTCTCACTGATCTAACAGTAAAGAACCCCTTATTCAGTTTAAGATTGAACCACTTCTCATCCAACGTTATTGTGTGACCATGTGTCTTCTTTAAAGACCTTAGGTTAAAAAGTTTTCTCCCAATGCCAGAGTCACCACTTTAGCTCATAAGTGCATTACTTTATATTTTTCGCTATTGAACCACATCTGCCATATAGCTGCCCACCCTTCTATTTTATTGAGATGCTTGTGTAAAGTTTCTATATACTGTTGTGAAGCTATTGCCCTGTTTAGCTTTGAATCTTTAGTGAACACTGATATTGATCCATTTATTCCAACCTCTATATCATTTATGAACAAGTTAAATAAAACAGGACAGAGCCCTAGGGTGCCCCAATTACAACCTTAGACCATTCAGAAAATATGCCATTAATCCCTACCCTCTGGACGTGCTCCTGCAACCAGTTTTCTATCCAGGTACATAAAATATCATTAATGCCAAAGGACCTTAATTTGTAAATTAAGCGTTTATGAGGTACTGTGTACACTAAGGGCTGATTTACTAAAACTGGAGAGTGCAAAATCTGGTGCAGCTCTGCACAGAAACCAATCAGTTTCCAGGTTTTATTGTCAAAGCTTAAATGAACAAGCTGAAGTTAGAAGCTGATTGGCTACCATGCATGGCTGACTGATCTCAGCTTGTTACCTGTGATTCCTGGCTCCTGTGTTCCCTAGTTTCTGACCCGGCTTGTTCTCAACCCATCTGCCTATCTCCAGTCCCTGATCCCGGCTCGTCTCACAGGGATCCATCCACGAAACACCTCATCCCCCCCTAGGATCCACAGAATCATCTACATTCTTGGGACTCCTCACACCTTCCAGGACCCGGGTACCAGTTGGAGGAATCCAGCAATCCGCGACATCACAGACACCTACAGCCACTTACCACCCAAGCCTTATCTGACCCAATTCGGCGTATGCCCTGTCGGGTCCACCACATCTGGTAAGCCTTTTTTTCTCCCGGTGGTAGTGAGCTGATTTGCCTCTTTGGGACATTGGATTTACCTGTTTACAATATGTCTACTTAAGGACTAACTATTGTTACCTTTAGATTATAACGTCTATATCAGGACTTCCTACCCATGAATAGGTCTTTGCATAGGTGATCCCCTTCACTGTATACCTACCAATTTATTATCATTTATGATACTGTTTAGCGCTACACTTTTTGTTGTTTCTACCATGCACAGCTGCACTTGATTTTGCACGCTTCAATTTTAGTAAATCTACCCCTATGTGTAATAAAAATTATATTTGCGCTTTTCCTAAAAAAATATTATTATATTGAAGGTGCTGTTGCTTAAGCCTGGATCCTAGAGCTAATGATAATGTGAGAAAAATATAAGCACGCTACCCAATTAAAAATAAATTTATAATGAATACAAACAAATCACACATACAAAAGTGTCCATGTAAATATGATATTACGTCAAAAAGGTTGAAAAACAGTCCAGTCAAGAAACCAAAACTTGTGTATATTGAAAAAAGTGTTCACTCGATGTGTTCTTCTTCAAATAAAATCACAGCCACTTACCAGAGCAGTTGGATCTCAGATTATAGAGATCAGATGCGCTCATGCAAATAAATTCAGCACGAAAAATCCTCTTCTCATGATCCTTCGCACACTGCACCTCCTAAATGGGACCGAGCTATTGAGGTAAAGGATCTTTATTCTCAGATAAATGGATTCATGGAAGTAAATGGCAAAAAGGAAAAGGTTTCATAGTGTAGTACTTCATACATAAATGTATTAAAAAATATGTAGCACCCACATTAAAAAAAACGGTGACTATCACAATGGTAACACAGCCGTGGATCTTGCCAAACAAGCTGCTCTGTGGTGACGTCTAAGGAATGCTGCTCCACCCAACGTGTTTCCCTGTAAGAGGCATCAGCTGGGACTGGAGGCTTTTAATTGGGTAACGCGCTTATATTTTTCTCATTGTATACACTATGTTCACAGATCTTCCCATGTCTATCCCAATTGCAACTTACCTCCTCATAGAATGCAAAAGCTTGGTCTGGCAAGAACGGTCTTTCATAAATCCATGTAGGTTACTACTAATGATACTATTATCTTTAGAAAATTCTTGGATATAGTCCCTTATCATTTACATACTACTGATGTTAGGCTGATGGTTGTATAGTTTCCAGGTATATATTCCTGTCCTTTTTTGAATATTGGTACCACGTTTGCTTTTCACCAACTAGCTGGTACCATTCCAGTCAGTAAGCTGTCCTTAAATAGTAAACCTTAAAAAAAAACACCGGTCCCCTGGGAGGCTTATGTCATAATGTGCTAGTATGCATTGCATACTAGTACATTATGACAGACTTACCTAAAAAACAGATCCCTTCTGTGGCGCGCTGTTACTGCTGACAGGGATTCTGTCTTCACCCAGTCTTCCTTCGACTGCCACGATGACATCACACCCATGCATGCATGCAGGAGTCACTGTCGCAGCACAGCTCTCTCAATTGATGGCATTCTGTCCCTTGAGAGCACAGTGCACATGCACCAATGATGTCACCAGCTGCTACACATGTAAGTATCTCCCAAACAATGCAGGTTTAGCAGATATTCACTGTACATACAGGTAAGCCTTATTATAGGCTTATTTGTAGGTGCAAGATGAAAAATCAGACTTTACTACCTCTTTAAAAAGTAGCAATAATGGTCTGGCTATAATATGGTTTCTTGAGAATTCTCACGTGTAAGCCATCTGGTATTGCTTATTTATTTACAGTTTTTTTCTAAATTTTTTTTTCAAATATCGGTTTCTGTTATCCACACAGGTACATCCAATATAATATTAATAGCATTACTGTCTTGCTTAGTATACCTATCCTTTTCCATTATATAAACTGAGGTGAAGAATGTATTTAATACAATTGCCTTAAAGTGTTTGTTAAGTCGAATTTATAAATCACTGCCAGCCTCTCTATTAAAAACCTGGCATACCACACTATGTAAGTCCTTTCTAAAAACGAGCATTGTAAATACCTATTTAGAGCTATCTTCAAGCCGGTCATGTGACTCGTTGCCGCTTTACAGCTCTGATACATGATTTCTGCGGGTGGGGCCGAAATCTCCCTTTAACGTCAGCCGGGGAGATCACGTGGCCTTCCGCAGAAGCCCTGTCTTGGAGCTGTAAAGCAGCTGTGAGTCACATGACCAGCCTGAAGATAGCTTTAAATAGATATTTAAAATGCTCAGTTTTAGAAATGACTTACTTAGTGTGGTATGCCAGGCTCTAATAGAGGGGCTGGTAGTGACCATTGTAGGTTTTTTATTTATAATAACAGAGGTGGGGGGGAGGTGGGGCAGAGACAGGGACACAGAGAGGGAGCTGACAAGCAAGGAGGAGGGGGTGAGGTGGAGAGAGGAGAGCAGAGAGGACAGCTGCATATGATGAAGGAATGCACTCTGACCACGGTGGTCAGGGCTCAGCAGCCCTGGTTTTCATGGTCAGTACAGAAAGGGGATACAGGAAGTGGCAGGTTCCGGGAGGAGTTTTTCTTTACAGTTTAGAGGGGGACAGATTACATAGCAGAAGCACTGTGCTGTTTATTCTACTTTAACGGACCAGGATCTGATTTTTTTTTGAGTTAACCAACACTTTAATGTTCTTAGAAGTCAGATGAAAGGTCATGATCAAAATGAACCTAGATAAATAATGTAGAGTTACCACCAAACTGCCAAGAATAAAGGCACTGGGCAGACTTAAAGTATTCAAGATTATTCCATATGTTTATATAGAAGATGAATATTGGACCATTGTAACCAAAGAAGCCACTCCTCTAAGGAACATTTTATGATTATTAGCTCTCAGTTATCAATGTCATAATTGTGCACAGGAAGAGAAAAAGAAATACCAAATGACCAAGTTACCAATACCATATGTTGCAACAAAACTGTTTCTGCCCTAATCTCAGAAGCATTATCCTTCTACAACCGTCAAAAGAACATCATGGCAAGTTCCAGATGCCTCAAGACGGGAGTGGAAGTAAAAGCCTTATTTAGGGTTTTGGCTGGGGCTACTTCAAGATGTGCCCAAGTTATAGCGGGATCCCTTGCTAAGCCTGTGTCTTAGATAATGTACCCCAAAAAATGGAAGTAGTCCAATCTAAGTGTGCTTGTATCTGGCCAATAAACTGACAAGGATTCATCTGTGAATAGCAGGGCCTGCATAGTAAGGTGTGGGGCTTGCTGTAAAAAGGGTTTATCTGTTTGTATCCTGTTCTGTGATAATAGTGAGATTTATGCACAGTTTCACCTAGTGTTCCTACCAGTACTTGGATAACCTGAATGTGCAGAGCTATATATTTGCAGTATTAGGAATCTCCCCAGCTACCCTTTAGGGAAAGAGTTTTCACATACCATAGTCAGATGGTTTCACAAAGCAAGAAAGGTAAAAGTAAAGTACTGTACAATGGAATGTCCAGGAATGGCAGGATGCCAAGTGTACAGTGGCAAGGGTCAGAGCAGCCAGCAGTCAATAATGTATCCTTATTCCAAGTGACGGTATGAGCAAGTGAGAGTAAGCCATTATCCAAATGAGGGTCAGGGCAAGTGGCAATTCTAGAGTAATGTGCTATCCAAGCAAGATTCAGGACAGGCAGCAATCAGAGAGAGTAGCCTGTTATTGAAGCAAAGGGGTTGCAACAGGAGAATCTAGAAGTGACAAGACAAAACTTATAGGAACAGGCAAGGTGAGGGTACAGTTACAGGAGCAGGGTAACAAATACTATCTCTACCCCAGAGCCCTGGACTTATGATGATTAAAAAAAGCATTAAAGTAGGGGAGGTTTGGCAGATGAAGTCAAGTAGTGCGACAGCAGGCTTATTGCCCAGCTACCACCAATGCACTTCTTGGGGAAAGAAGAGCAGCTGCGAGATGGCTGCAGGAGTAGAGGATGCAGGAGCAACTGCATGGAGAGGCATAATATGATCATGCTTTATGCTCCTAACACCTATTTAAAGTGTTTAATCACTTGCCGACCAGTGCAAGTCGATATACGTCGGCACAATTGTACGGCTGCATAAATGGGCGTACAGGTACGTCCCCTTTAAGATGCGGAATTATGGGCGTGTGTGCACGCGCCGCATGCTCCGTGACTGTGCCCGCGTTTTACCCATATGTCCACCGGTGTCCTGCAATCATGTCACGGAGCGGCAGAACGGGGAGATGCCTATGTAAACAAGGCATTTCCCCATTCTGTCTTGTGACATGACAGAGATCTACTACTCCCTGTCATCGGGAGCAGTCATCGCTGTCATGAACTAAGTAGCCCATCCCCACACAGTTAGAATCACTCCCTAGGACACACTTAACCCTTTGATCGCCCCCTAGTGTTTAACCCCTTCCCTGCCAGTGTCATTTATACAGTAAGCAGTGCATTTTTATAGCACTGATCGCTGTATAAATGACAATGGTCCCAAAATAGTGTCAAAAGTGTCTGATGTGTCCGCCATAATGTCACAGTCGCGCTAAAAAATGCAGATCACTGCCATTACTAATAGAAAAAAAATAATAATAAAAATGCCATAAATCTATTTCCTATTTTTTAGATGTTATAACTTTTATGCAAACCAATCAATATACGCTTATTGCGATTTTTTATTTTTTTTTTACCAAAAATATGTAGAAGAATACATATCAGCCTAAACTGAGGACATTTTTTTTTTTATATATATTTTTGGGGGATATTTATTATAGCAAAAAGTAAGAAATATTGCTTTTTTCAAAATTGTTGCTCTTTTTTAGTTCATGGTGAAAAAATAAAAACCACAGAGGTGATCAAATACCACCAAAAAAAGCTCCATTTATGGGAAAAAAAGGACGTCAATTTTGTTTGGGTGCAACATTGCAATGCGCAATTGTTAGTTAAAGCAATGCAGTGCCATATCGCAAAAAGTGCTCTGGTCAGGAAGGGGGCAAATTCTTCCGGGGCTGAAGTGGTTAAAGAGCAAGTAAACTTCCTCTGCTGACATTTACCCATAGGTAAGCCTATAAAAAAAGGTTTACCTATACTGTAGGTAGTATAAATATCTCCTAAACGTGTGCCGTTTAGGAGATATTTATATAACATGCAACTTGTGACATCACTGGCACATGCGCTCTGAAGGAACGGCCACCGGTGCCATTCCTGCCGATCCCTGTGCCATGAACAGCAGCTCCCATGTGCATGCGCGGGAGTGACGTCATTGTGGCACCGGCCAATAGCAGAGCTGGAGCCCGCAAAACCGGAAGCAAGACAGGTGAGAATGTAAGCGGCTGCAGCGCTGATGTCGCGGCGCTGGAACAGCTTTGTTTTAAGGCAGGTTTCAGATAATGTGCTAGTATGCGATGCATACTAGCACATTATGATTTTACCTTGCAGGAAGAAAATAAAAAAAACGTCCAGCGGTATACAACCACTTTAAAGACTTTGAATGTACTCATTACAATATTTTGGGGGCTTTTTACATTGAAATAATTACACAAAAATGCTGGTAGGTCTAAAGTTGACAAAGCAGCCTAATCAAAGTGTTTAAAGACCACGGTTTACTAACTACAATATTGCAGGGGCTTTTTGTAGTGAAATAAATACACTGTAATGTTGTTTTTTTTTCTATTAAATCTAGCTGCTGTGGGACCTGTCCACAAAGCAACCCAGATAAAGTGTTCAAATACTGTACATAGACTGAGTACAATATTTTGAAGGTTTACTTCGGTGAAATAAGTATACTATTATGTTGATTTCTTGATCAAAAATGGTTAGTGTGGGTCCTTTAAAATGAAAATACTGCTTGTGCTGTGCTTTAGTAAATCGAGTCACTGTTGGAAAACGAAAAAAGTAGCAACAGCTTAGTAGAACAAGTAGAACAAAATGAAGTACAGATTATTGACATGGCAACACATCCAAAATATACCAAAAGAAAATATCATACTACCAGACCCAGAACATTTCTGGAAACCTGTTACTCTCTTTAAATGTGCATATGCTGTATATAAGGGCTAGGTCTGAGCAGGGCAAGTGCATTACTATCCCACTAGGGAATATAGTTACAATAAGTGTTTGAAGCTTTTTCGTTTTTTGAAGCTTTTGGTTTTTGGATTGTGAATAAACTTTGTATTTTTATACATACTTTAGTACTCAGCTCCTTTATTGGGGTTAAATGTGGCAACCTATAAAGTCCATTCTTTTCCTCTCTTGACAGATTGTAAGTGTGATTTTTATTATGTTCAGAAAGATGTGTCAGAGGATTTGACAACAGGTGATATTTGCCATATAACTTGATCAAGAACAAACCTATACATGCAAAAACCGTATGGGTAATGTACCCTGAAGCCTGATTCTTCTTGGTACCGTGTTTTTTAATCATATTCACTAATGCAGATTGCCCAAAACTAGAACCAAAAATGTATGTCAGAGTTTAGGTTCCATTAGCTAATACTGAACATGTATTGAAGTTCCACTAAACAGACATCAATAGCTGATCATACATATTGTAGGTCTAATTTAAAGAATACATACATCTGTATAATATTAGTAGCCTACTCCACAATGCTGGTCATACTTACTAAGTGTGATCATGATTAGTATAATCTAATTAAGGATTTAAATTTACCTAAATAGATGGCAGTGCCTAGCTTTAAAGCCCATTGAGACTCTGTAATTACAGTTTTTTTGGAAAAGATTTTTATGGAAGCATATCTTAACTTTCTTTGACCCAGTATGTTTGTTATTTTGCTTTAAGCCACATAAAAGCAGTTGAACAAATGGCATTATTTTTTCATTTTATAATTCAATCAAGGTTAATCCTATTCTAGCACAAAATATTTATGATGACATAAAAAATATGATTCTTTGTGAAATGGACAGTCTTTATTTTTTTGTTGCTGTTGACAATTTATTTGTTATGTCTTTGATAGTTTGCTGTCTGCACAGTGGATGGTGCTAGCAGTGAAATGAGCTTTTTGCATAGAGCGCCCACAGTACATTTACGTCATTACCTTGACGTTAAATATTGTTGTTATGGTAGTGCCATAACCCTGGTATCATTTTGTACTGTGGGCGATTCTCTATAAGATAAAAGTGGCCCCAGCAGCAGGTTTCCCACAGAATCACTTTTAGAGGTGGCAGGAGAGTATTCTCCGGGCTTACCAAGAACCGTCTGTAATGCCACATACACACGATCAGAAATTCGGCCAGCAAAAGACCGATGAGAGATTTTGGTCAAAAAATGCGACCGTGTGTATGCTCCATCGGACTTTTGCTGGCCAAATTTCCGCCAGCAAAAGATTGAGAGCATGTTCTCAATTTTCCCAACGGAAAAAGTTTCTATTGGTAATTCCGTTTGTGTGTATGCAATTCCGATGCGCAAAAAAACACGCTTGCTTAGAATCAAGTACGAGACAGAGCCGCTAAGTCTGGTAAAATGACCATTTGTAATGGAGATGGCACATTCGTCACACTGCAAATTTTTAAATCTTTCAATGCAGCGCATTCTCTTCTTCTTTATAATGCTAGAAGAATGAAGTTGTTTTGCTGCTCATATTCACACAGACTTCTCACAAACGTATTTCTTTATTATTTTTCGTGATCTCCTGAATAATCTTTTTGGTTTTTAAAGACAGATCTCCCTAATAATGTTTAGAATTATTTTGTATAGTTATTTTTTATTTTTTTTGGAATCAAGATCTCCTGTTTTTTTTTTTTAATTATTTAATAGTGATCTCCATTTTTTTTGTATGTCACGTTTTCACAACACCATTATTATCTTGTCTTTGTAAATCTCAATGAGGTTGGTTGGTGTCCCTTGTTAAATTTGACATTGTCATTTTTAAATGTACCTGCCTACTCCAAAAAACTGTCCTTTTTGAAGTAAAACACATAGGCAAGTATTTCTGAAAACAAAATATTAATTTATTCTGGGTCATAAAAAAATAAAGAGGAAGGCAATGCTGGGGAAACTGGTGAGATTTGCAAAGCCTTTGTACCCCAGGGCAGACATCAATAATTTTACAGTCAAAATTGGTGGCCTGAGGAGTCCTTATAATAGTGAGTACAATCCGATCCAGGACTACAAGAGATCAGGAACAGAAGCCGATGACATATCTGTCCCCAGGCTGTGGTCATACAACAGCCTGCATCTTTTGCCAGACCAGACTTAACCCAGGCCATCGCTCTCTGGTCTTCCTTATATGCTTCCTTCCAGGCTGTGGCTGTGGTGTTGGAGGTGTGGCAGGAGGTGGAGAAGGACCTGGAGGAGGAGGAGAACCATGGTTCAACTCACAAATATGGCTTTGACTTTTGAGTTGGCCCCTCAAGCCCTTGTTTAGGACTTGCAACATCACTTCCTCACATAAGAGGCATTGGCCCTCCTCCATTTCCAGCATTTTGCATGCTGTAATGTATGCAAAGTCCTCTTGAACACTGTGGGGGGTTCTGAGGGCTGCAGTAACCTTCATAAATAGGCCAATTGCTGCCTCCTTCACGTTACTCATCTTCCTGACACTTTTTGGTGGAAGGCGGAGGGGAGGGACCTTGATTCTGGCAGGCTACTGGGCCCGGCCACCTCCTGTCTGCCACTTTCCACGGCCTGGCTGAGGCTTTCCTGTATAGTATTAAAAGAAATTGTAGCGCTAATAAACTCATATGCAAATAGTCTCTGTGCACATGAACATAATGTCCCAATGGTGACGTGTTGTTGAAACAACAAAAACAGTCCACAGTGAATATGTATGATCCGTGTGGCAGTTCCTTCAGCTTCTCAACGGTCAGCTCAGGTATCAACAAGATAAACGAATAGATGGAATACGCTTACCGGACAAGTTGGATTCTACTGCCATGAGCATAGAATCAATGAGGCTTTGTGCCACCAAGGGCAAAGGTGTGGAGTGATGGAGGCAAGGGTAGAGCCTCTGCCAGACCTGGACGTCCCTCTCGGTCCACCGGAACAGGATCAAAACAGTTCCCGAAAGGAGAGTGATTTCTCGATTCACCAGGGCATGTGGAAAAAAGAGGGATGCTTCCACATAGTGTGACTCAGGTAGTTTTATTGTTAAAAAACCACAATACATAAAACAAAACGTGATCACGGAATAAAAAGCAGTGTATGGGGTATAAAAACGCCCAATTTAATTTTAGCTCACATTTTTGTCACATGTTTGTAGCAGCTCACTTGTTATTTCCTTTTGGGTAGCGCATTAACCATTCCCCTTTTTCCTGTATAATAAAAAGGGACATCGTTTTAGTTTTTGGTTCATCAATCACACACAATTTTCAACTCATGACCGTTGCAAATATACTGTTAATAAATAGAAAAGACTATCATTCTGACCCCAGCATTTTTCATTCTTATCCCAATCATTTGTGGCCACTACTGCCTATTGATATGTAAACCACTTTGTGAAATCAGAAATTAGTGATCACAATTAGCATATATTTAACATCATTAATTTGACAACCAGAAATATTTTGAAGAATGCTATAGCTGGCTCAAGCTGGGCTCCTCCACATGTTGCTGCCTGCAAGGCCCCGGTTGGACATCAGAAGCCTCAGCTGGGGGGGAAGGAAGTGTGGAAGGAAGATTGGAGAGTGCTGGCCTGGGTTCAGTCTGGCCTGACAGAAAATGCAGTCTGTCATAGTACCACAGTCTGGGGACATAAATGTCATCTGCTGCAGCTCCTGATCTCAGGGAATCCTGGACCTTCTTGAGCTCCCTATTATAAGTGCTCCTCATGCCACCAATTAGGGCCTTCAAATAGGGAATGTCTGCCGTGGGGATGACCGGCTTCACAAATTCGAACCAATTGATCCAGCGCTGCCTTCCTCTTTGTTTGATTGTTATAATAGGGGTGGTTTAGCTGCCACAGACAGGGCAGCTCCCTGTACATATCAATGAATATGGGCATAAAGTCCTCATCATTGAATAGATCCATTTTCTCTGCAAGACACAACACAAGACAAACCCCATTGTCAGGTGAAACTCTCCTAATCTTGACCCAATATAGGCCTTAATCTATAAGCAGTATAGGCCACTGATACACCAACTTAAAATTGTACCTTCGTTATAACAATCGGCGATTCCGCTACACCTTCCTCCGCTCACAGGTCACACGTACAGCGCACATGTGTTACGCTTTATATGCACTATGCATGCGTGAAACTATGCCCACGTTGCCCGCCCCTGACGTTCTTTCTAGAATATTCCCCACCTCCTTTCTTTCGTCGCAGTGGGAGACGACATGGCCGAGACACAGCAGGTGCTTAATAGCAGTAATGAGGAGTAAAGCCTGGAGCAAGAAACATCCAGATACAGGAGGAGAAGATTTAAGGCCTCAAATAAGTCCTTTGAAGAGATGGTGGAGATGGTTGACATATTGAAGAGGGCCGACTATGATGGGAAGTATGTACCGTACCTAAACCCAAATGTGAGAAAGGCCAAGATCATGACTAAAGTTGTGAAGAGTCTGCACCAGAATTTTGGGGTATGACGATCCAAGAAGCAATTGAGGAAACGCTGGTCGGACCTTAAATTAAGGGAGCAGGATCAGTACAGAAGGATCAAGAAAGTGCTTCTAAAAAGTAAGTAGTTGTCGTGTGTTCTTATTCTTATTATTACTTGCATGCTGCACAATGTGCTATTCTTTACTGTTGGACAGTTTAAAATGGCTACTTTCATGTTTGTGGGCACAGTAATTGGTTGTAGTAAACATTGTTTGTTTGCAAATAAATACGCTGTTTTTGCCAGATACAGGGTTAACTACATTTGGTCATGACAATTTGTATTCAAAGAAGTTTAGGACATTGTTGTCAAGATTTGTTTCAAACTAGAATGAATTGCAAACTTGATTCAGTGTAATATAAGGAGAGGACACTCAGCAGCTGTTTACACATCTGGACTCCGGAGCACTAGTGTGGGACACAAGAACAAACTTTTCAGGGTGTCCCACACAGGTGCTCCAGTGGATACTTGGGGTGTCTACATGGGGGAAAATTGTCCTAAAAAGGTAAGTATTCCAGCTTTGGTAAGGGAAAAAATAATGTCTTCAGCTTTGAACTCTGCCAAAACAGATAATTGTACCCCACTTCCAAGCAATGTTTCATATACCTATTTCTGGACTCAAATATCTGTGTGCTAAGTATACCTTTTGTTTCATTCTCATAGGGGAGCAAAGACTCGGAAAATATGAGGAAGGCAGGGACCCCCCACACCTCTTGAAGAAGGGGAACAAAGGTCACAACCTGAGGATGTGGAGGAAGGAGATGTGGTGGAGATTGTCACCCCAACAGGTCAGTGTGAGACACCACAGATTCAGGTATTAGATGTATGCTTGCATATTTATAATACATGGTGTGTATTTTTATTTTAGGTGATGTTCAGGTTGTGGTACCAAAATCGAGTCATTTCACCAGTGACAGTGCACAACGAATGATCCAGGAAATCATGTTTTGTATTCGTGATTTGGACATTATCAAAAGAAAAAACCAAGGAGGTTGAACAAAGACTGAAGAACATGATTGATGTACTAGGGAGAATTTAAATCCTAAAAAGATTCCTGGAATTTTTTTTTTATTTTTTACAATAATTTTATCTAAAGTTTTAATACAGTTTAAAAGCCAAATTTGGAAGATGCACACAGTGTGTCAACAGTGTGTCAAAACCAGATACAAACCCACAAGCACAAACTGAACAGCAGTAAAACGATCTGAAAAAGCAGGAGTCTGAAAAGCGCGAATCGTCTCTCACCAAACTTCTACTAACACAAGATAAACACGAGATAAACACGAGATTAGCAAAAGGAGCCCAAAGGGTGGTGCGCTGGCTATTGAACTTCCCCTTTCTAGTCCTGTCATACGTGTTGTACGTCATCGCGTTCTGGACGGTCGGACTTTGGTGTGACAGTGTGTATGCAAGACAAGCTTGAGCGGAATTCTATCGGAAAAACCATCATAGAATTCTGATCCGATCTCTCTGATGCCTTGGCGGGAAGTCGAGTGAGGGCAAGATAGCCCCCACTCGGCTCTATGCCCTTGGAGTACTAGAGCGACATCTGACGGCACTTCCTCCTCACGGGCTTAAAGGGATTTTTTTTTCGTTGAATTCAAAATGTCTTTTCTTTTTGCTTTTAAAGGTAAATGAGAAATCTGGGGTCTTTTTGACCCCCAGATCTCTGAATAAAGAAGACCTGCCATGCTTATTTCTATCACAAGGGATGTCTCCATTCCTTGTAATAGGAATAAAAGTAATACATATTTTTTTAAATCAAAGTGACAGTGTAAAAATAAAAAAATAAAAAGTAAAAAAATTCACCCGACTTACGCGGCCAAAGCTTAAGGGAGGCATCGGACTCCCAGACCTCCATAAGTACTTCCTGGCAAGTCATCTTGCTCGGTTGGTAGACTGGAATGTCCATGAGTCGGGTAGAACTTGGGTCACTTTGGAGAAATCATTCTCTCACTTCCCACTGGAATCTCTACCCTGGATTCTGCCTGGACAAGTCCCACAGCAGACGTTAGCACACCCTTTGATATCTGCATCGCTCAACTCGTTCAGAAGAGCAATCAAACTCTCTTGCATATCTATTATACCGGGCCCTTTAACTCCTTTGAGGGGGAACCCTGATTTCGTACCTGAGCTTTCACATTCCTTCCTTAACCAAACATGGCCATACGATAAAATACTAGCGTATCAGTTCTTTGATGACAAACCCCTAGATCATATGAGAACCTAGTCGACCTCTCTTTGCTCAAATCCTTCCCCTTCTGGATGTATAGACAGATTGGACATTTCCTCTCTACCCAAGGAACAACCCTGACCTGGACCAGACAACTAACTTCATTCGAGGAAATATGCACCCGCACTTCTCCACAGAGACATCTTATTTCCCACATATACAATGCACTTTCAGAAAGCGTCGCTTACACCCCTGACTCAGCACACAAAGCTTGGGAAACGGACCTCCAGACGACCTTGACAGAGGAGGACTGGACACGAATCAATGAATATATACACAAGGGCTCCCCTAATGTTGCCATTCAAGAGAATGGATATAAAATCCAAACACGCTGGTACAGGACTCCATCACTTCTACATAAGTTTTACCCTTCTGTCCCAGACACTTGCTGGAGATGCGGGAAAGCTAAAGGGACTATGTTACACATCTGGTGGGATTGTAATTCCTTACAACCCTTTTGGAAGGAAGTACACGACCTTATCTCACATATCACAACATACTCTCTGGCCTACTCGCCTGCTCAGTACCTTCTCCACCACACTCACCTAACTAAAAGTGAGTATTACAAATCTTTGGCTATGCATTTGGTGAATACGGCTAGGCTCTGCATACCAACACACTGGCTATCCACCTCCATCCCCACAATAGGGGAATGGTTCCAGAGGATCTCCAGGATGGAGGAGATGGAGGAGTTGATACATATCTCTCAGGAACGAATTCAAAAGTTCACGACCACATGGGCCTGCTGGACTTACTTCAAATCAACTCAGCGTTACAGAACATTCCGACCTTGACAATCACGCTGACCTCTTCAAGAGGTTAAATAGATACATAACTGAATCATTCAAAATCATCACAATTTAAGAAGCGTTGGGGGGGGGAGTCCCGCTCGGGGAGATTGGACGGGCCGAACTTTTTGCTGCTCTTTTCTTTGTTTCTTTTTCCTATTCTTTACCTTTCTCCCTAAACACATTCCCTATCCTCTCATGGGGGGCTATATACACCCCCCTTTGAGCAGAATATAAGAGGTTACGCTCAGTACCATACGAATGTAACAAACAAGGATTGTAAACTTGTCTATACATGTACCTGTCTATATTAATGTAGTACATATGTAACCCGGATCAATATGTTTAAAAGGAATGTAAAATACCTCGAATTCAGTACAAGTTGTTGTATAAATGCTTCTGTTAATAAAAATCATTATGGAAAAAAAAAAAAAAAAAAGTAAAATAAGAGAAAAAAGCACTGGAGGGCTTTGTTCCAAGGTGAGCATTTCAAAATGTGATGCATTCTAGCACATTATGCCATTGCCTTGCAGTTTTTTTTTTTAATTTCAATAGTTTTTTATTGGTTTTTACAATAATTTCACAAAAATACAATGTGCACATTGTATAGTGTTGTACATTAAACATATATAGAAGTACAGATATAAAGTAAAATTATCTGGTTGTCCAGATACCAGAAAACTTGGAACTGTCATTATCGTACCTGGGCTTACCGAGAGTTATCTATTACTTGAGTGTTCCACCCCCAGGAACCCCATTGGGAACTCTTTTGTTACCTGGGGGGATATCCAATATCCAACATATAAAGGATAAAGATCAGAAAGCAGTAACAGTAGAAAGTATTAATATCGAAAAGTGTTCCTATCGATTTGTTGTTTGTCAAGAAAAAATTAACAGGGTATTAAGAATTAAAGAAATATTACAGCCCCAGACCACATCTCCCACGGCTCCCATTTTTTCTGTTCTTTGTTTAGGAGGCCTATGCTGGAGCCATCAGTGTTTCAAAGCTATAGTGGAGGTTCACCGTGTCAAGAGTGTGTTCTACGGTTGGGGTTTTGTCAGTTTTCCACAACCTCGCTATGCACAGTCTCGCGGCCAGTTAGATGTGGGTCAGCACGTGTCTATACTGCAGGAGAACAGAATCAATATTTAGGTTTAGTATCACTAGATCAGGTGATGGAAGTAAGTCTTGGTGTAAAATGTCTGTCAGTATTTGAAAAATTGTGGTCCAGTAGTTCTGTAACCATGAGCAAGACCAAAAGATGTGGAATATGTCCCCCTTGGCTGAGTTGCATCGCCAGCATTGGTCGCATGTGGAGGAGCTGAATTTAGTAAGCTTTTAGGGGTTAAATACCATCTAAGGGACAATTTTTGGGTGGTTTCCCAAAGTGCGGAGCATTTTGTGGCAGTGTATATCGACTGAAGTGCCCTTTGCCATTGGTGTTCTGTGTAGGTCTGACCCAAGTCGTGTTCCCAGTGAATATGGGGGGATTTTTTAGTAAATTGCAGCTTGTGGTGTAGGATATTATAGAATAAAGATATTCCTTTCGTTTTGGGGAAGAGGTCATTAAATAGTCCCATGCTTTGGAATGTAATGTGTAGAGAGGAAGATGGACATCCTTAAGGCAGTGCGTGACGCGTATAAGTGAAGAGGTCTGTTTGAGATAGCTCGAATTCACATTGAAGGAGGGAGAAGGGTTTAGGAAAAACGAAAAAAGAACAGTGCCCTCTAAGTGCAGTAAACAAGCTGGTTTAATCAATAAAAACATGGTATAAAAACACTCACAAAGGTCAAGAAATAAAAGGCATGATAGATCATCCGCTCCCAATAGTCAGCTGAAAGTGAGGGAGGTCCGTGGAATGTGGCAGTGGCTCTGTCTCCTGGATCAGATCCTATGCCGGTCACACCGCTGGTTCACTGTGCTGCTGGTGAATAGGAGAGAGGATCGGTGGATAACACTGCTCGCTTGGTGGACGTCACTTCCGGGTCGGGTCAGTGGGAGGTGCTCGCGTTCAGGACATGCGTGTCCCTTTCTCAGGCTTGGATGGTGGCTGTCTTCAGTGTGGGCGTATTATAGCCGCACAATGCACGGTCACATGGTTCGTTGTTATGGAGACAATGTACACAACATCGTACGCGGAGAGAGGGGATGGGAGGGGGGTGGGACGGAGGATGATGACGGCTATAGGCGACCTAGTTGGTGTGTGTGGGGCAATGCAGCAGATGGGGAAGGGAGGGGTGGATGGAGGAGAGAGAGATGATGTAGGAAGACAGAGGATATAATAACTGAAATTTGATAAGATGGTAATTAAATTACATGGATAGAGTGGATGATGGCACAGGAATTGAAATATCAGAAATTTTTTTTTTTAAAAGATGTGATGACTGGGAAAATGGCTAAACAAAAATATATATTGATGGAAATAACATGAAAATAATTATGAAAAAAAAAAAAAATTTTTTGAAAAAGATCATGGAAATATAAATGGGAATAGGAATATATTTTTTATATAGTGTAAAGAGTTTTTTGAATATAATTGGTGATAAAGATGAATGGATAATAAAAATAAAGATAAAAATAAAAATAAAAATAAAAATGAAAATAAAATAAAAGTGATAATGATAATAAAATAAAATTAAAATAAAAATTAAAATAAAATAAAATAAAAATAAAAAATAATAATAACAAAAAATTAAGAATAAATGGAAATGGGGGGAGAAGTGAAATGACTATTGGGAAGGAGAGATGAGACTAATAAAGGATCGGATGGTGATGTGTGGATATGGTGATAAAACTAGAAAAAACAAAAACAAAAATATCAACAAAAATATCAACAAAAATATCAGCTGGATCGGACTAAACGATGAGGGGAAGAAAGGTATTATAGGGGGTGTACAAAGGTGAGCGTCAAAATATGCGAGAGTATGATATGTAACGTGTGCATATCTGTGTATTCAAGAGGCAACCTAACAGAAGTGCCTAGATGTTATTATTTGCAAGAGTAAGTAAAATACTGGGGGTAGTGTGTTGTCTGGATCATAGTAAGATATTGATTTCTATGGTTTTGTTGAGGCCTCCAGGGGATAAAGTATCCAGGGTATATATCCAATAATTCTCTCTTTCGCAGAGTTTTTTGTATCGTTCAGCGGGAGGGAAGGTGTTCTGAATGGCCTCGAGTATCCAAGCTCGTAATCCAATGGAGGATTGGTTGTGAAATTCCAGGAAATGTCTGGAGACACTGTGTTTGTCCTTTCCCTGTTCAACCAAGTTATGGTGTTCTCCAAAGCGTTTACGAAGGGGTCGAATTGTGCGGCCGACATACAATAGGTTACAAGGACAGGTCAAACAATAGATTACATATTTGGTGGAACATGTAAAGAAGTCTGGTATTATATATTGTTTGCCTTTGTGGGTGAAGTCCTTCTGTCTATGTATAATGTAGGCGCATGTTAGACACAGAGGTTTCTTGCATTGGTACATACCCTTGATGTTAAAGAAAGTTAGGGATGTACTGGTGATGGGGCGTGAAGATTTAATCTTACTAGGTGCTATTTTTGCTCTGATATTTTTTGCTCATCTGTAGGTGATTAGAGGGTGGTCACTGACTGTAGTTTTGAGGTGAGGATCTTCTCTCAGAATAGGCCAATGTCTATGAAAGATTTTTTCCATCTTCTTGAACTTACTGTGGAACTGTGTCACGAACCGGGTGTGTTGGGGTTTGTCTGTAGATGAAGCTTGGCCCTCCTCCATTTCCAGCATTTTGCATGCTGTAATGTATGCAAAGTCCTCTTGAACACTGTGGGGGGTTCTGAGGGCTGCAGTAGCCTTCATAAATAGGCCAATTGCTGCCTTCTTCACGTTACTCCTCTTCCTGACACTTTTTGGTGGAAGGAGGGGGGAAGGGACCCACAACGCCCACTCCAATCCTTCCCATCAACAGATTCCTGCACTTTCTACCAGTCATCCAATGAAACAAAAAACTCCAGTTATCCACCACAACCATAGATCTCAGATTACCACAAAACATCCACTTACCACCACAGCCACCACCTTGTCCCCCAACACATATATAGTTGATACTAACATACCACCCGGTTCTGTTCCACCTATGCCTGGATCTAGTTACCCCATCAACACATCGCCTCTTTCTCCAGGAACATCTGGCAACAACAGCAACATCAACCATTGTAGATATTCTGTTATCCCTATTGAACATACCACCATACACCCATCCTCTTCCATAGATCCCCATACTGACAAATCCAGTTCATCCCATTCTCCCAGGTCTCCTTTTTTAGTGGCTCCCCCCTCTCCTGCCCAAAAAGAAAGCTCACGTCAGAGGCAGAAGAGGGGGAAGACGCAGAAACAACAAGAAGAGAGAAAATACGCAGACTGTAAAGATTTTCAACCTGTCAGATCATGTGTTGTCCCTGTCCGAACAGTCACTATTGGCACGGGGCCTCACGTTTGCACCCACTGCAGCACCCAATCCCTTCACCTTATTCCTTGATCTGAACAGATTCATCAAGAACATCACCGTCAAACGCTACTTCAATATCGAAGCCTCCAAAAACCACACCGTCAGCAACAATACCATCAGCCCCACCAATATTGATCTTAACACCACTCTCTCATCTACATCCAGGTCCGACAGGACGGACCAACTAGAACTTAACGCACTGGCAGACCTTGAGGATCTATACACTGGGGATTTGGATAGTCAGGTTGTATTGCTGACGCAACACCTACCCACCTCTCCACCCATTCAGCACACAACCTTTAAACCAAATTCCATCTTCAATCCCACCTTTGCCAAAGGTCCTTATATTCACAGCTTTTATCAAGTCGTATATGCAGACATACCTCATTTATGTCAACAGTCCACTACCCACAACAATTTTTCCAACTTATCTACATCGGAACTCAAGGCCCTTAAAGATCTCTTCAACAACCGACAGTTGATCATTCGTTCAGCCGATAAAGGGGGCAGCATTGTTGTCCAGAATCGCACGGATTATCTAACCGAATCCAACAGACTTTTATCCGACACATCCATGTATAAGAAATTACCCTTGGACCCTTTACCCAATTTTCTACTTGAAGCACATGATCTGATCCAAAGAGCTTCGGATGATGGCGTCATCACCAAATCAGAAGTTGCCTTTCTCAAACACGACTTTTATAAAAGACCTTATTTCTAGCACCTCCCGAAAGTGCACAAAGATCTTACTAACCCTCCGGGCAGGCCAATAGTAGCAGCCATGGAGAGTGTTACCAGTTATTTTTCCATCTATATAGACCGCTTCCTGCAACCCATAGTCTGCAACCTCCCTTCATACATCAAGAACAGTATTCATCTGTTGGACATGTTGCAGCACTACACATGGGAGCCAACCTACCGCTGGCTCTCACTAGATGTAGTATCATTATACACCTCCATCCCACACACGGTGGGTCTCCAGGCCATACAATACTATTTACACCAAGACCCCCAGTTAAACCCACGCCAGACACAATTTTTGTTGGACATTCTTGAATTTTGCCTCACACATAACTATTTCGAGTTCAACGGCCAATTTTACATTCAAACCCACAGCACAGCTATGGGGGCAAACTTTGCCCCCAGCTATGCCAACCTTACAATGGGTCAATGGAGGACACATTCATCCATCATAACAATCCCTATGCAGCACATCTGGTCTTTTATGGGTGATACATTGATGACATGGTCATTATTTGGGATGGTCCTGATTCACTCATCTCGGATTTCCTACTACATTGCAACAACAACAGCATGGGCCTGTCCTTTACCTCCTTGACAGACAACAACAATCTCACTTTTTTGGACTTAGAATTATTTCATCAAAACAATGTCATCTGTGCACAAAACTATGTCAAGCCTACATCAGGGAACTCATACTTACATTACAACAGTTGCCATCATCCTCGCTGGATAAACAACATCCCCAGAAGTCAATTCTGTAGGCTCATCCACACAAATGTATCCGGGACCAAGACTACATATTCCATAGTGAGATACTCAAAACAAAATTCAAAGAAAAAGGATACCCTGATGACATCATAGAAGAAGCCTTTCAACAATATCTCCATAAAGATGTTAACATCAAAAAAGAAGTTTCATCTACAGATAACCCCTAACACACCTGGTTCGTGACACAGTTCCACAATAAGTTCAAGAAGATGGAAAAAATCTTTCATAGACATTGGCCTATTCTGAGAGAAGATCCTCACCTCAAAACTACAGTCAGTGACCGCCCTCTAATCACCTACAGATGAGCAAAAAATATCAGAGCAAAAATAGCACCTAGTAAGATTAAATCTTCACGCCCCATCACCAGTACATCCCTAACTTTCTTTAACATCAAGGGTATGGACCAATGCAAGAAACCTCTGTGTCTGCCCTCTAATCACCTACAGATGAGCAAAAAATATCAGAGCAAAAATAGCACCTAGTAAGATTAAATCTTCACGCCCCATCACCAGTACATCCCTAACTTTCTTTAACATCAAGGGTATGTACCAATGCAAGAAACCTCTGTGTCTAACATGCACCCATGTTAAACATAGACAGAAGGACTTCACCCACAAAGGCAAACAATATATAATACCAGACTTCTTTACATGTTCCACCGAATATGTAATCTATTGTTTGACCTGTCCTTGTAACCTATTGTATGTCAGCTGCACAATTCGACCCCTTCGTAAACGCTTTGGAGAACACCGTAACTTGGTTGAACAGGGAAAGGACAAACACAGTGTCTCCAGACATTTCCTGGAATTTTCACGACCAATCCTCCATTGGATTACGAGTTTGGATACTCGAGGCCATTCAGAACACCTTCCCTCCCGCTGAACGATACAAAAAACTCTGCGAAAGAGAGAATTATTGGATATATACCCTGGATACTTTATCCCCTGGAGGCCTCAACAAAACCATAGAAATCAATACCTTACTATGATCCAGACAACACACTACCCCCAGTATTTTACTTACTCTCGCAAATAATAATGCCTAGGCACTTCTGTTAGGTTGCCTCTTGAATACA
The DNA here is from genome assembly GCF_042186555.1 of Aquarana catesbeiana. NCBI lineage: Eukaryota > Metazoa > Chordata > Amphibia > Anura > Ranidae > Aquarana > Aquarana catesbeiana. The sequence continues at coordinate 134,039,085 of NC_133332.1, read as the reverse complement.
CAGATATGCACACGTTACATATCATACTCTCGCATATTTTGACGCTCACCCTTGTACACACCCTATAATACCTTTCTTCCCCTCATCCATTCTTCCGATCCAGCTGATATTTTTGTTGATATTTTTGTTTATATCTTTGTTTTTGTTTTTTCTTGTTTTATCGCCATATCCACACATCACCATCCAATCCTTTATTAGTCTCATCTCTCCTTCCCAATAGTCATTTCACTTCTCCCCCCATTTCCATTTATTCTTATTTTTTTTATTATTATTCTTTATTTTTATTTTATTTTAATTTTTATTTTAATTTTATTTTAAGTTTCATTATCACTTTTATTTTTATTTTCATTTTTATTTTTATCTTTATTTTTATTATCCATTCATCTTTATCACCAATTATATTCATTAAAAAACTCTTTACACTATATAAAAATATATTCCTATTCCCATTTATATTTCCATGATCTTTTTAAAAAAAAAAAAAAAATTTCATAACTATTTTCATGTTATTTCCATCAATATATATTTTTGTTTAGCCATTTTCCCAGTCATCACATCTTTTTAAAAATTTTTTTTCTGATATTTCAATTTCTGAGCCATCATCCACTCTATCCATGTAATTTAATTACCATCTTATCAAATTTCAGTTATTATATCCTCTGTCTTCCTACATCATCTCTCTCTCCTCCATCCACCCCTCCCTTCCCCATCTGCTGCATTGCCCCACACACACCAACTAGGTCGCCTATAGCCGTCATCATCCTCCGTCCCACCCCCCTCCCATCCCCTCTCTCTGTGTACGATGTTGTGTACATTGTCTCCATAACAACGAACCATGTGACCGTGCATTGTGCGGCTATAATACGCCCACACTGAAGACAGCCACCATCCAAGCCTGAGAAAGGGACACGCATGTCCTGAACGCGAGCACCTCCCACTGACCCGACCCGGAAGTGACGTCCACCAAGCGAGCAGTGTTATCCACCGATCCTCTCTCCTATTCACCGGCAGCACAGTGAACCAGCGGTGTGACCGGCATAGGATCCGATCCAGGAGACAGAGCCACTGCCACATTCCACGGACCTCCCTCACTTTCAGCCGACTATTGGGAGAGGATGATCTATCATGCCTTTTATTTCTTGACCTTTGTGAGTGTTTTTATACCATGTTTTTATTAATTAAACCAGCTTGTTTACTGCACTTAGAGGGCACTGTTCTTTTTTCGTTTTTCCTATCCAGAGTTCTTGTTCATTCTCACTCTGAACTGGCAGCCCTCTGTGGACAGATAGACTCTAGTTGCATTTGATATTTTAATTGATTTTTATTGCTTTTATTTCAATTGTTTCTATATCATCGCCTTATTATTCCCTATCTCTTTGTATGGGAGAAGGGTTTAGGTCTGTCTTTTTGAAGAAGATCTTGGATGGTACGGATACCTTTTTTGTACCACTGGGCCAAATATAAGTCAGGAGAGAGGTGATGAAGAGATTTGATCGGGATAGGAATGGGAGGGGTGTTAGATATGTTGCAGCTGTTACATAGTAGCCTTTCCCATGCCGTGATCGACGCGACCATGGTATCCGACGATAGTTTTGGGCCCCAGGGTGTGCTCATCATCCAAAATTTTAGATTTGGACGAAGTAGAGTTGAGTTTTCGATTGAACTCCAGAGCTTACTAGGGTTGGACTGGAACCACTTAGATCCAGTATCGCCGCTGTGTGGTAGTCTTCAAAGTCTATTGTTCCTGAGCTCCCCGCCGATCTATGGTTTCTAAGTGACGAGTGTGCACATCTAGGTTTAGTTTCATTCCATATAGATTTGTTAAACATAGTTTGTAGAGATTTGAAGTAGTGTTTAGGAATGTTAGAAATTCTGAACAGGTAGAGAATTTGAGGTAAGTGGAGCATTTTAAATGCTGTGAGTCTGCCCGACCAGGACAGGTTGTGTTTGGTTAAGGTTTGTATTTCTATTTTTAATTTGGCAATGAGAGGTTTGAAATTGGCTGTGAAGAGGTGTTTGACTGATTTTGTGAGATGTACTACCAAATATGAGATGCTATTATCTACCCAGGCAAAGGGGAATTGGGCCTGTAGAAGGTTTCTGGTGGCGTCCAGTTTAATGTCTAAGATATGTGATTTAGCTACATTCAGTTTGTAGTATGATATTCCTCCAAACCAGTTACGTGTTTTTTGGGCTTCAGGTAGGGAGGAAGTTGGGTTGGTGAGTATCAGTATGACGTTGTCTGCAAAAAGACTAATCTTGTCTGGGATTTTGCCTATTGTCAGACCTGTAATTAGGGGGTTTGAGCGGACGTGTTCCGCCAAAGGTTCCATCAACGTATTGAAAATCAGTGGGGATAATGGGCATCCCTGGTGAGTGCCATTTGTTATGCGAAAAGGTTGTGACAGCATGTCTGTGGAGTATACCTTTGCTGAAGGGGTAGTATACAGTGCCATCATAGCGTTATAGATGAAATCTTTGAAACCAAACTTGGTCAAGACTTCCCGTAGGTAGGTCCAATGGACTCTATCGAACGCCTTCTCTGCGTCCAAAGAGAGGAGCAGAGAAGGTGTTCCACTAGATTCAATATGATGTAGCAGGTTTATCATCCGTCTTGTGGCATCAGGAGCTTGTCTACCCTTAATGAACCCCGATTGGTCTTTATGAATGAGATCAGGCATAACAGTCATCAGGCATCTGGCAATTGTTTTGGCATATATTTTTACGTCGAGGTTCAGTAAAGAGATAGGGCGGAAATTTGGGGGGGTGGTTGGATCTTTTCTTGGCTTCGGGATGGTAATTATAAGAGCATTTAATGATTCATCTGCGAACTTAGAAGAGGAGGCAGCAATGTTGAAAAATTCCGTCAGATGGGGAAGTAGGTGGCTGTAAAAATGTTTATAATATTCTCCCATTAACCCATCTGGACTGGGAGCTTTGCTCGAGGGTAGAGTCGATATCGTGTTTAGGATTTCTTGTTCAGAGAATGGTTTGTTTAGGAAGGACAGTTGAGTGTCAGTCAGAGTCGGGAGTTTAATTTGGTGGAGAAAATCATTAATGTCAGCAGAGGCTGGTTGGTAGGTATTAGGGTCATGTCTGATGTTGTAGAGGTAACTATAGTACTCACTAAAGGCGTTCGCTATGTCCTGGGGGTTAGTCAGTTTGTCATTGGAGTGGGGGTGGAATAGGTGGGGTATTCTGGATTTGATTCTCTGTCCTTTGAGACGTTTCGCCAGTCTCTTACCTGCTTTGTTGGATGTGGAGTATATGTTGGCTTTGATTTTGCATTGGATTAGTTCGTATGAATGGAGAAGTAGCGAACGTAGATCTCGTCAGTTCAGTAGTTGGGCTAGGAGTGTTAGGTTTGGGTTGGTCTTGTGTTGGGATTCAAGAGCTGCGATTTGAGATGCAAGGGTATCTATTTGCTGCGTCCTCTTCCTCTTACATATGGAACTCAGTTTCATAATAGTACCTCTAAGGACTGCTTTGTGCGCGTTCCACATCGTGACGGGGTCCCCCACTGATCCTTTATTTAAATCGAAGTATTCTTGTACAGTACCTGACTGCAAGATTGTGTTTCCAGCGCAATCCCATTGCGCTGGTTCTCGGCGACAGGGTACTGTGCATGTCGAGCTGGCTTGCTCATCGGGAAAGGAAAACTGTTTTTTCCTTTCAAAGATGAGCGACAGGCAGTGCTGACAGCTGTCTGGTATGAATCATGAGGGGGAACGCAGCGCCAAATTTTAAATAAAAAACCTGCATGGGTTCCCCCCAGGGGCATACCAGGCCCTTAGGTCCAGTATGGATTTTAAGGGGAACCCCCTATGCCGAATAATCGGCATGGGGTCCCCCCAAAATTCATACCAGACCCTTATCCGAGCACGCAGCCTGGCTGGTCAGGAAAGGGGGTGGGGATGAGCAAGCCACCCCCTCTCCTGAACCGTACCAGGCAGCATGCCCTCAACATGGGGCGGTGGACGCTTTGGGGCAGGGGGGCCCCTGCGGCCCCCCACCCCAAAGCACCTTGCCCCATGTTGATGAGGACAGGGGCCTCTTCCCGACAACCCTGGCCGTTGGTTGTCAGGGTCTGGGGGCGGAGGGCTTATCGGAATCTGGGAGCCCCCTTTAATAAGGGGGCCCCCAGATCCTGGCCCCCACCCTATGTAAATGAGCATGGGGTACATTGTACCCCTACCCATTCACCTGGGGGAAAAAGTGTCAATAAAAAAACACACTACACAGGTTTTTAAAGTAATTTATTAGGCAGCTCCGGGGTTCTTCTTCCGACTTTGGGGGTCTTCTTCCGACTTCGGGGGTCTTCTTCCGACTTCTCCGCTCTCTCCGGCCTCTTATCTCGGTGTCCGGTTCTTCTCCTGCTCTTCTGACGGGCTCCTCCGCTATCTTCTGCTCTTTTGCCGGCTCTTTTGCTAGCGGTGGCCCAGTCTTCTTTGCCGTCTTGTTCCTTCTTCTCTTCTTCTGATGTTGGCACGACGCTCTCTCCCGCGGTAATGCTGTGTGAGCGGTGCAAAATGACTTATATAGGCATGGGGCGTGGTGTCATAAGGGGGCGGGGTCACGTCCCATGCCTATATAAGTCAGCAAAAGAGCCGGACACCTGTAGAAGAAACGGACACCGGGAGAAGAGGCCGGAGAGAGCGGAGAAGTTGTAAGGAGACCCCCAAAGTCAGAAGAAGACCCCCGAAGTCGGAAGAAGACCCCCAGAGATGCCTAATAAATTACTTTAAAAACCTGTGTAGTGTGTTTTTTTATTGACACTTTTTCCCTCAGGTGAATGGGTAGGGGTACAATGTACCCCATACCCATTCACATAGGGTGGGGGGCCGGGATCTGGGGGCCCCCTTATTAAAGGGGGCTTCCGGATTCCGATAAGCCCTCTGCCCACAGACCCCGACAACCAACGGCCAGGGTTGTCGGGAAGAGGCCCTTGTCCTCATCAACAAGGGAACAAGGTGCTTTGGGGTGGGGGGGCCGCAGGGGCCCCCATGTTGAGGGCATGCGGCCCGGTACAGTTCAGGAGGGGACGTTCGCTCGTTCCCACCCCCTTTCCTGACCGGCCAGGCTGCATGCTCAGATAAGGGTCTGGTATGGATTTTGGGGGGACCCCAAGCCAATTTTTCGGCGTAGGGTGTTCCCCTTAAAATCCATACCAGACCTAAGGGCCTGGTATGCCCCTGGGGGGGAACCCATGCTGGTTTTTTATTTAAAATTTGGTGCAGCGTTCCCCCTCATGATTCATACCAGACAGCTGTCAGTACTGCCTGTCGCTCATCGCGAAAGGAAAAAACAGTTTTCCTTTCCCAATGAGCGAGACAGCTCGGCGCTGGCTGCCATGACGTGGCTCGCAGGTGTCAAATCTCGCCGATAACAGCGACGAGATTGACACAATGTTACGGTCACCTACTGTATGTGTTTTTTATATTTCTTGGGAGTAGACGGGGTGTTGCAGAATGTAATTGTCCGCATGCCAGATGAACGTATTCTGCTTGGGTGCAGTGTGGTTAATGGAAATAGTGATTGGAGCATGGACTGACCATGTCATGGTGTGGATTAGAGATGCGCCATTGTTTTGTAGCAACCATTTGTCTGTGAGGAACATATCAATTCTGGAGTAGTGGTGGAGGGAGAAATAGGTGTAGTCTTTCAGACCCATGATGGCATCTCCACACATCAAGTATTAAATAAGTAAGAATACCGTGCTCAGACTGTAACTTCTCAAAACCAAAGCCGCAACAATAAACCATCTAATATCTAATGGTAGTAATCAAAAATAAAATAAAAAAGTTGCGCTAAATTAATACCATGCAAAAATGACTGGCATCTAAAATCTTAACTTGATACATGTGGACACCTATAAGTGAACTAGGAATCAATAAAAAGTGAATACAGATGACAAAAAATCAAATAAGGAAAATCAAAACTTCAATAAATCATTCAAAGTGTCCATAAAGTAATACAATAAAAGCGTTTTCTTCCCTTAGATGAGAAGGGCTAGTGTATAAACATTAGGGATGAGCTTCGAGTTCGAGTCGAACTCATGTTCGACTCGAACATTAGCTGTTCGCAAGTTCGCCGAACAGCGAACAATTTGGGGTGTTCGCGGCAAATTCGAATGCCACAGAACACCCTTTAAAAGTCTATGGGAGAAATCAAAAGTGCTAATTTTAAAGGCTTATATACAAGTTATTGTCATAAAAAGTGTTTGTGGACCCGGGTCCTGCCCCAGGGGACATGGATCAATGCAAAAAAAAGTTTTAAAAACGGCCGTTTTTTCAGGAGCAGTGATTTTAATAATGCTTAAAGTCAAACAATAAAAGTGTAATATCCCTTTAAATTTCGTACCTGGGGGGTGTCTATAGTATGCCTGTAAAGGGGCGCATGTTTCCCGTGTTTAGAACAGTCTGACAGCAAAATGACATTTGGAAGGAAAAAACCCATTTAAAACTACCCGCGGCTATTGCATTGCCGACAATACACATAGAAGTTCATTGATAAAAACGGCATGGGAATTCCCCACAGGGAAACCCCGAACCAAAATTTAAAAAAAAAATGACGTGGGAGTCCCCCTAAATTCCATACCAGGCCCTTCAGGTCTGGTATGGATATTAAGGGGAACCCCGGCCAAAATTAAAAAAAAAAAATGACGTGGGGTTCCCCCTAAATTCCATACCAGACCCTTCAGGTCTGGTATGGATTTTAAGGGGAACCCTGCGCCAAAAAAAAAAAAAAAAGGCGTGGGGTCCCCCCAAAAATCCATACCAGACCCTTATCCGAGCACGCAACCTGGCAGGCCACAGGAAAAGAGGGGGGACGAGAGTGCGCCCCCCCTCCTGAACCGTACCAGGCCACATGCCCTCAACATTGGGAGGGTGCTTTGGGGTAGCCCCCCAAAACACTTTGTCCCCATGTTGATGAGGACAAGGGCCCCATCCCCACAACCCTGGCCGGCGGTTGTGGGGGTCTGCGGGCAGGGGGCTTATCGGAATCTGGAAGCCCCCTTTAACAAGGGGACCCCCAGATCCCGGCCCCCCCTGTGTGAAATGGTAAGGGGGTACTTACCCCTACCATTTCACTAAAAAACTGTCAAAAATGTTAAAAATGACAAGAGACAGTTTTTGACAAGTCCTTTATTTAAATGCTTCTTCTTTCTTCTATCTTCCTTCATCTTCTTCTTCTTCTGGTTCTTCTGGCTCTTCTGGTTCTTCCTCCGGCATTCTCGTCCAGCATCTCCTCCGCGGCGTCTTCTATCTTCTTCTCCTCGGGCCGCTCCTCACCCATGGCATGGGGGGAGGCTCCCGCTCTTCTCTTCATCTTCTTCTTCATCCTCTTCTCTTCTTCCTTCTTCTCTTCTTCTCTTCTTTATTTTCTTCTCTGGGCCGCTCCGCATCCATGCTGGCATGGAGGGAGGCTCCCGCTGTGTGACGGCGTCTCCTTGTCTGACGGTTCTTAAATAACGGGGGGCGGGGCCACCCGATGACCCCGCCCCCTCTGACACACAGGACATGACGGGACTTCCCTGTGGCATTCCCCGTGACGTCACAGGGAAGTCCCGTCAAGTCACCGTGCGTCAGAGGGGGGCGGGGTCACCGGGTGGCCCCACCCCCCATTATTTAAGAATCGTCAGACGAGGAGATGTAGTCACACAGAGGGAGCCTCCCTCCATGCCAGCATGGGTGCGGAGCGGCCCGGAGAAGAAAACGAAGAAGAGAAGAAGAGAAGAAGGAAGAAGAGAAGAGGATGAAGATGAAGAGAAGAGCGGGAGCCTCCCCCCATGCCATCGGTGCGGAGCGGCCGAGGAGAAGAAGATGGAAGATGCCACGGAGGAGATGCTGGACGAGAACGCTGGAGGAAGAACCAAAAGTGCCAGAAGAACCAGAAGAAGAAGATGAAGGAAGATAGAAGAAAGAAGAAGCATTTAAATAAAGGAATTGTCAAAAACTGTCTCTTGTCATTTTTAACATTTTTTGACAGTTTTTTAGTGAAATGGTAGGGGTAAGTACCCCCTTACCATTTCACACAGGGGGGGCCAGGATCTGGGGGTTCTTATGTTAAAGGGGGCTTCCAGATTCCGATAAGCCCCCCGCCCGCAGACCCCCACAACCACCGGCCAGGGTTGTGGGGATGAGGCCCTTGTCCTCATCAACATGGGGACAAGGTGTTTTGGGGGGCTACCCCAAAGCACCCTCCCAATGTTGAGGGCATGTGGCCTGGTACGGTTCAGGGGGGGGCGCACTCTCGTCCCCCCCTCTTTTCCTGCGGCCTGCCAGGTTGCGTGCTCGGATAAGGGTCTGGTATGGATTTTTGGGGGGACCCCACGCCGTTTTTTTTTTTTTTTTTTTTGGTGTGGGGTTCCCCATAAAATCCATACCAGACCTGAAGGGTCTGGTATGGAATTTAGGGGGAACCCCACGTCATTTTTTTTTTAAATTTTGGTTCGGGTTTCCCTGTAGGGAATTCCCATGCCGTTTTTATCAATGAACTTCTATGTGTATTGTCGGCAATGCAATAGCCGCAGGTAGTTTTAAATGGGTTTTTTCCTTCCAAATGTCATTTTGCTGTCAGACTGTTCTAAACAAGGGGAAACATGCGCCCCTTTACAGGCATACTATAGACACCACCCAGGTATGAAATTTAAAGGGATATTACACTTTTATTGTTTGACTTTAAGTATTATTAAAATCACTGTTCCTGAAGAAACAGCCGTTTTTTAAACTTTTTTTTGCATTGATCCATGTCCCCTGGGGCAGGACCCAGGTCCCCAAACACTTTTTATGACAATAACTTGCATATAAGCCTTTAAAATTAGCACTTTTGATTATTCATGTTCGTGTCCCATAGACTTTAACGGTGTTCGCGTGTTGGAGCAAACTTTTTTCCTGTTCGCATGTTCTGATGCGAACCGAACAGGGGGGTGTTCGGCTCATCCCTAATAAACATGTATGTGCTATAAAGTCCACAATAGCAAAATATTGATGATGAACTCTGTACTTCAGTGTAAACAAACAAAAGGCAACTCAGGTGTGCGACTCTGAATATGATTACTCTAACCAGAGATGATGGCACCCCCTAAAGAGCAGGGTCAGATAAGCAGGCAGAAATAGCCCTCAGCAGGGACATAGGATCCTCCAGTATCTCCGGTCTTAGGTTGTCTCAGGTGTTCAGTGAGGGGAGTCGCCGTATAGCAATGAATGCTTGTCAGCTGAAATCCTCAGTGGATGATGTTGCCGTATAGCAATAAATTCTTATTAGATGGATCCCTCAATCTCCTTTAAATGACCCTGCAAGGGGTCAAACACGCCTTGCACCCTGTGCAAACATTCCCTCCCAGGGATCGTCAGAGAATCTTGGTGGCTTGTTTGAATACAGCTGCGTTGTTTGAAAGACCCTCATACATCAAAAACATCATGTGATGCAAGGAGTTGCCTCAGGGGGGCTTCTTTTCACTGCTGAAGCAAAGTCCATGTGGATGTCTGCAACCATGTTGAAATCACCGCATATTATCAAACGACCCTGCCGTACCTCTCTTATCTGGTGGGTATTAGGGCATTGAGGGTAAATATTAGAATGAGATAGAGACCATTGGGGTCGGAGATTTCTTGTAGCAAGTGTAAGTCCAGTCCATTCTTCATGGCAATGAGCACTCCTCTTTTCTTGGAGTTGTAGGTGATATGGTAGATTTGGGGGTATTTGCTGTTGGAACAAAGGGCTGTTGTCGTGGGAAGCAGATGGGTATCTTGGACACAGAGGATGTCACTGTCCAGTTTAACTGCTGTGTGCCACAGGGAATGGCACTTTGCCGGGTAGTTTAACGCCTTGGCAATAAGAGACAGAACGTTACACGGCATGACCAGTGGCTAAGAGTAGAGGTGGAGCAAGGGGAGAAGTAGCACTTACAATTAGTTGCTTATAGCGTGCGATGAGTAGGTGTCTCCTTCATGAAGTAGAGTGTCTTCCTGATATTCGGTGCTGTGTTGTAGAAGATTTGGAACGAAAGCCGTGGGAGATAGCTGGGGGGAAAGCAACAAGTCAGAAGGCTAAAATAGCAAACAGTGAGAACAAAAACTGTAGCGGGTTTTCTGTTATACTGTAATTTTGCAGTAAAAGGTTTGTGGCAGCGTGTGTAACAGGAAGCTATATGTAGCTATGCCGCAAATGGGGGAAAACAATTAGTAATTAGTAAAACCTGAAAAATTTGCATAAGGTAGCGAGGGAGAACTATTGCAGTGGTTGTGGCCCAACAGGTTCAGGCATTTGTTTGGGGTTGGTGTATTTTGGAGCCCTGGTTGGTGCGCCATTGTTGGAATTTCCGTTGCAGCAAAAGTGGAACTCCTTCCGTTGGGGATTCTAGAATGATGCCCCAGTCACGGAGTAGGCGCATGCCTTTCAGTAGGTCGCTGACAACATGGGTGGTGCCATTTTTAGTGATGAGTAAAGTCACGTGATATCTCCATTTGTATAGAATTTTAGGATTGAAAAGGCCTTTGGTTATGGGGTTCAGCTTTCTCCTCAGTTGTAACTTTTATTTGGAAAGGTCAGGAAAATCTGGATTCCTTCGTATGGTCTGGGCAAAGGAGCTTTGGACCTGGCTTCTGACATAATTTTTTCTTTGAAGTGGAAAAAATGAACTCTCATGAGAACATCTCTCGGCACTGATGCTACTAGATGTGAGGGTTTTGCAATCCTGTGAATTCTATCTATGATAATGTCTCTGGGAGCCGCGTCAGGTAGGATAGTGTGTATGAGGTCTTTGGCGTATTTAGGAAGGTCCCCCGGGGGAACAGACTGAGGGACCCCCCGCAGTTTGACACTGTTGCATCTAGAGTGGACTTCCAAATCAGCCAGCTTGGCCCGGACCCAATCCTGCTCCTCTTTAATTTCATCAACTGCATCTATGATATCATTTACAGTGGTTGAGCATTCTGTCATACCCTGTTCTATTGTAGAGATTCTATTACCCATAGAATGCATGTCTGTGGAGATTTTGGTGAACAGGGATGACAAGTCAGTCATCAGAGATGTTTGCAGGGACATGAGCATCTCTTTTAGAGTAGTGTCTATGACCGGAAGGCCAGAAGTGGGAAAGGATGCCATAGAATTATGCAGGGCCTGGTTGGATTGGAACGTATTAAAGGCCTGGGCCTGGGCCGCCATCCTGGCGTGAGGTGACTGTGGATGCGGTGCATCCATCCGCATCCGGGCTTTGGTTGGGCTGGAGGTAAGGGGGTCAGAGCCTGGGTCCTGTGTGAGGGATAGAGGGAGAGGAGCTGTGCCCATTTCAGTGTGGATGGCGTCCGGGAGGTCTGTGTAAGCCTCCCGCAGCTCCGTCAGGCCGCTGGCGCCATCTTGGATCTCACTGACCTTGTCCTGCGGAAACCTGAACGTGGTGAGTTTCCTGAGGCCGTGTTCTCCCATCCGTTTTCGGGACATTGTCAGTCGACACCCAGGGAAGATGTGGAGCGATGTTGGGCTTGATCTGTCGCCCCTGTCGGGTCTAATGTGTTCAGGTGCTCTCCCTCGCTGTGGAGCTGTAAGACCAGGCATCCATCTTCAGCGCCGGCTAGCCACGTCCCCCCCGCAGTTTTTTTTTTTAAATCAGAGGTTTACAACTGCTTTAAATATGTATAACTAGGGTTGAGTTTTAGATTAGGTTTGATCCAAACCCACGTCATTTACAGTTCAGGAAAGTAAAAGGTGTACTAAAGCGCTGATATGAACTAGTAAATAAATAAATAAGTGACAAATACTAGAAGATGGCCAAATAATATAGCTGCAATTATTGTGTATGTGAACTGATATCACACAAAAAAAATGTTGTTTATATTCAGAATGTATAATGCGCTAATATTAAACTCCCAATATAACACGGTGTGACCTCCTCATGGTTAATCAGTAAATCATGTGCAAAAATAAGCAAATAGAACCTATTATAAATAGCATAACATCCTTCACAATAACAAAATCCTATAACTAAATATCAATGTGATAATAAATTATTAAACACAATAAAAAAGAAAGAAAAAATGAGATATATTAATGTGATGAACCACAGTGCACAGATATCTCAATAGGACAGCATACCGCTGTGAAGAAATGTCTTTGGTGATTGATGAATTTGGACAGGTTTCAATGAGTAACCCCAGTGATAGATGGCTTGCTCATAAATTCAGCTGCTCATTAGCATGGGCTGGCTTCTGGCTTTCAAAGAACTTCCGCAGTATGAAACAACAAAGAAAGAGACCATTGCGCAGATAGTATATTACATATTCCCTATAAGCTAAGGGTATACTTCACTCATACTTTCCAGCAGAATTAATCGCATATGGTAAGGTCAGTTGCATACAGCTAACAGCTGGGATTTCCTCACACGCCAACAATGCACACACAGCACTGCTCGTCACTGGCTCCTCCCGACCGGTTTCATCACTAGACACGTGACTTTTTCAAGGGTGACCATGTGACGACCTTGCTTAGCATTTATAGTGTGCATGCTGGTTGCCATAGTGACCAGGGAGTCTAATGCATCATCATGCCGCTATATGCGTTCTGCACTACATTCAAACAACATAATATCCATACAAAGTAACAATTTAATACATATAGATACATGATCTTTGCAATAAAACATATATTTAAAAACATAATTGCAACTCTAACCTAAGACCCATTTAAAGTACATGAAGTAAGCAGATATAACCTAGGAACTCCCTCCAGTGGTCAACCAATGAAATTACATCTCTACATAATTATCCTCTAATGAACTCCACTGCCATGGCCGGCGGCTTCCAATGAACCAGGGGGTGCACAGCAGATGGGGACAGACCGGAGGACTGAGGTACCCCCCTCCACCCGCCCAAGACTGTTAGGATTGGCTCCCCTCTTTTCCTGCTAATCCTTTTGTTTTGTTTTGTTCAAGGAGGGTGAGAGCAGCTCCCTTCCAATATTCCCCTCTATGCCAATCATTATGATATGAGAAGTTTTGGCTTTAGGTGCCCTGCACCAATGAAAACACAGGGTGCTGACTTGTGGAGGGGTTATGGCCTTCCTGCTTTTTGCTTTTTCTTGTGGGGTTTTTGGTGTATGTGTTTGGAGGGGGAGAGTGGGGAAGGAAGGGGGGAGGATGTTTCTCTTTCCCCTTATTGTGCATCCTCTATTTGGTTTGCCCATTTGTATTTTCAATTATAATAAGTTATTTTGTTATCCCTGTAGGGTTCTGTTGCGGCTGTGCTGTGTTGGATGTTTCTCCTTTGGGACCTTTGTGTGGGCTTTTGACGGGGTCCATCAATTTATGTTGGACATTTGGCAGCAGAGGTTTATCTAAACCCTTTTTGCATATACTTATACACCCCTTCTATACAGTTGAATATTGGTATGTATATTGGACACCGTCAGAACATTGTAATACTCACTTTGAATTATATGCCTATGTTAAATTCATTTTCACCTATTTTTCAGAACATACCCATTCTTCCTTCCAAAAAACACCTCTGAAGAAGGGAAATCATCCTGAAACATGTTAGGCTTATGGAAGAATTTGTATTTAGTTTTGAAATTATAGAAAACTTTGTTTTTGTATGAATATTTTGTATAGACTGCTATCATGTTTTTATAAATATGCTTTTTTAAGCAAAAAACTTTTTCTAATAAACAATATGCTTTTATAAACTTCTGACTGTTCGTCTTCAAAGTCCCGCTGTACCGGGGGTACAAGTGTTCCCTCTCTTTTGAGGGTTCCCTCTATGATATAATTTGGGATGTTGGCAACTCCTTATGGAGAATTCAATCGCTTCTCCTTGTGGTTCACCACTATATCTATAACGGGGGAAAAAACGGTAGGTTGGGCTCAGCTGAGGGGTGGGTGGCCCTTCCTAACTGTGGATGATAGTGAGTGGGGCCCACCTGGGGTCTAGGTGCCCTGGCCTGTGTGGGAATATGGTGGGTTGGACCCATCTGAGGTATGGGTGTCCCTTCCTAACTGTGGATAGCTGGGCCCATCTGTGGTATGGGTGTCCACTTCCTAACTGTGGATAACAGTGGGTTGGGCCCATCAGAGATATGGGTGTCCCTTCCTGATTGCACAAAAAAAACAGTGGGTTGGGCCCATCGGAGGTATGTGTGTCCCTTCCTAACTGGATAACGGTGGGTTGGGCCCATCGAAGGTATGGGGGTCCCTACCTGACTGGATAACGGTGGGTTGGGCCCATCGGAGTTATGGGGGTCCCTTCCTGATTGGATAATGGTGGGTTGGACCCATCGGAGGTATGGGGGTCCCTTCCTGACTGGATAACGGTGGCCCCAGGAAGACGCAAGGTATTGCGAAACATGTAGGGCTGTGCATTGTGCTGACGCAATCACACCACATGTGACCCGGTACACGGGTGCTTTTTATTGATTGTTTTAGCTAGCCAGCTTTTTACTTATTCATGCACCTCTATGCAATATCTCTGTACAATATCTCTGTACACTATCTCTGTACATGTTGTCTTGTGAGCTTTGCCTATTTAGTTAGCATTAAAGATTTTTAGTTTTAACGTACTACTCGACTGGAGTCCCTCTCTGTTTGCTCACTCGTGGCTAGGAGCCCGAGTGTGCTTTTCTTTTCAGATTGGGGACATTCAGCTGATAATCATTCATTGCTACTTGGCGAAACCCTTGCTGACTGCTCAAGGCAACCAAAGGATTCGAGATACCAGAGGATTCAAATGTCCCCTCAGAGGGCTTAATCTGTCTGCTCTTATGACCCCGCTCTTTAGGGGGTCCACCAGTTCCAGTAAGAGTTACCATACAACCCCTGGCAAAAATGATGGAATCACCAGTCCCTGAGGATGTTCCTTCAGTTGTTTATTGTTGTAGAAAAAAAGCAGATCACAGACATGGCCAGTAACTAAAGGCATTTCAAATGGCAACTTTCTGGCTTTAAGAAACACTAAAAGAAATCAAGAAAAATAATTGTGGTGGCCAGTAACAGTTAGATTTATAGAACAAGCACAGGTAATAAATTATGAAATCACTCAATTCTGAGGAAAAAATTATGGAATCACCCTGTAAATTTTCATTACAAACACTAACACCTGCATCAGATTAAATCTACTTGTTAGTATGTAGGTAAAAAGGAGTGATCACACCTTGGAGAGCTGTTGCAACAAATGGACTGACATGAAGCATGGCTCCAACACCTGAAAAAACTGAAAAAAAGAAGAGGATTATCAAACTCCTTAAAGAGGGTAAATCATCACGCAGTGTTGCACAAGATGTTGGTTGTTCACAGTCGGCTGTGTCTAAAACATGGACCAAATACAAACAACATGGGAAGGTGGTTAAAGGCAAGCATACTGGTAGACCAAGGAAGACATCAAAGCGTCAAGACAGAAAACTTAAAGCAATATGCCTTGAAAACAGAAAATGTACAACAAAACAAATGAGGAACAAATGGGAGGAAACTGGGGTCAACATCTGTGACCGAACTGTAAGAAACCGCCTAAAGGAAATGGGATTTACATACAGAAAAGCTAAAAGAAAGCCATCTCTAACACCTAAACACAAAAAAACAAGGTTACAATGGGCTAAGGAAAGGCAATCGTGGACTGTGGATGATTGGATGAAAGTCATATTCAGTGATGAATCTCGAATCTGCATTGGGCAAGGTGATGATGCTGGAACTTTTGTTTGGTGCCGTTCCAATGAGATTTATGCAGATGACTGTCTGAAGAAAACATGCAAATTTCCACAGTCAATTATGATATGGGGCTGCATGTCAGGTAAAGGCACTGGGGAGATGGCTGTCATTAAATCTTCAAAAAATGCACAGGTTTACATTGAAATTTTGGACACTTTTCTTATCCCATCTATTGAAAGGATGTTTGGGGATGATGAAATCATTTATCAAGATGATAATGCATCTTGCCACAGAGCAAAACCTGTGAAAAAATTCCTTGAAGAAAGACACATAAGGTCAATGTCATGGCCTGCAAACAGTCCGGATCTCAATCCAATTGAAAATCTGTGGTGGAAGTTAAAGAAAATGGTCCCTGACAAGGCTCCAACCTGCAAAGATGATTTGGCAACAGCAATCAGAGAAGGCTGGAGCCAGATTGATGAAGAGTATTGTTTATCACTCATTAAGTCAATGCCTCAGAGACTGCAAGCAGTTATATAAGCCAGAGGTGGTGCAACAAAGTACTAGTGATGTGTTGGAGTGTTATTTTGTTTGTTTGTTTTTCATGATTCCATAATTTTTTCCTCAGAGTTGAGTGATTCCATAATTTATTACCTGTGCTTGTTCTATAAATCTAATGCCGCGTACACACGGTCGGACTTTTCGTCTACAAAAGTCCGACAGCCTGTCCGACATACTTCCGACGTACCTTCGGCGGACTTGCGGCAGACTTTCTTACGAACGGACTTGCCTACACACGACCACACAAAAGTACGACAGCCTAGTACGCGGTGACGTACACCAAGTCCGACGAGACTATAAAACGGAAGTTCAATAGCCCGTACGACACCCTTTGGGCTCCTTCTGCTAATCTCGTGTTTATCTCGTGTTAGTAGAAGTTTGGTGAGAGACGATTCGCGCTTGTGAGACTCGTATTTTTCAGTTCGTTTTAACTGTTGTTCAGTCTGTGCTTGTGAGGTTTGTATCTGCTTTTCAGTGCGTTTGGTCAGTTGGCATTGAGAAATCTTTGTTTTATTGGCCGCTCGTTCCTGATTTTCAGGTCGCTCTTCACAGGCCTTGCTGTTCTTCAGTGCGTTCTGTTTAGTGCGTTCTGACCAGCCGACCGTTTTGAAACCATGTTACCTGTACGTACTCGTCGTCGAGCTCGTGCATTGTATGTGCTTGGTGCTGTAGTTTATTCTTCAGCCCAAGACCAGTCCATGAACAGGGCGAGGAGGAGTTCATGGACCAAGAATTGGTTGCTTCAGCGTGACCAGTTCTGTCACATGCCTTTGCTCCGTGAGATCCGTGAGAATAATCCTGAGGATTTCAGGAACTTTCTCCGGATGACGGACCCCGTTTTTGACCGTTTGTTGGCTTTGCTGACCCCCTATATCAGCAGGCAGGATACCTGCATGAGGCAAGCCATCACTCCGGAGCAGAGGCTGGTCGCTACCTTGCGGTATTTGGCCACAGGGAGAAGCCTGCAGGACCTTAAGTTCTCAACAGGCATCTCCCCCCAGGCTCTGGGGATCATTATCCCAGAGACCTGTTCTGCCATCATCCAGGTCCTGCAGAAGGACTATATTAAGGTAAGATATTTTTCTTTTATTAGCATCACATGTTCTTTTATGTAATCTTTGATAATGTAATGTATTTCTTGCTTCAAACACTACTTACCATCGTTGCAATATAGTGTGAATGTCCCCTTTTTATCCTCACACATGCTGGATTTTTTTCCTGTTATTTTTTGTCATGCATGTATATTTTCCTTCAATAACCTCCCCAGCATGAAGTGATGGGAACATATCCACCTAGTCTACTCATTTTGAATGTATTTTGTTTGAGTGTATTTAGTGTGCTTATAATTAGCAATTAGCTAGATTTCCCAACCCCCCCCCACCTAAACTCACTCCAAATAGTGTGCTGCTAATTAGCAATTATCTAGATTTCCCAACCCCCCCCCACCTAAACTCACTCCAAATAGTGTGCTGCTAATTAGCAATTATCTAGATTTCCCAACCCCCCCACCTAAACTCACTCCAAATAGTGTGCTGCTAATTAGCAATTATCTAGATTTCCCAACCCCCCCCCCCAACCTAAACTCACTCCAAATAGTGTGCTGCTAATTAGCAATTATCTAGATTTCCCAACCCCCCCCCACCTAAACTCACTCCAAATAGTGTGCTGCTAATTAGCAATTATCTAGATTTCCCAACCCCCCCCACCTAAACTCACTCCAAATAGTGTGCTGCTAATTAGCAATTATCTAGATTTCCCAACCCCCCCCCACCTAAACTCACTCCAAATAGTGTGCTGTTAATTAGCAATTATCTAGATTTCCCACCCCCCCACCTAAACTCACTCCAAATAGTGTGCTGCTAATTAGCAATTATCTAGATTTCCCAACCCCCCCCACCTAAACTCACTCCAAATAGTGTGCTGCTAACTAGCAATTATCTAGATTTCCCAACCCCTCCCCCCCACCTAAACTCACTCCAAATAGTGTGCTGCTAATTAGCAATTATCTAGATTTCCCAACCCCCCCCCACCTAAACTCACTCCAAATAGTGTGCTGCTAATTAGCAATTATCTAGATTTCACAACCCCCCCCACCTAAACTCACTCCAAATAGTGTGCTGCTAATTAGCAATTATCTAGATTTCACACCCCCCCCACACCTAAACTCACTCCAAATAGTGTGCTGCTAATTAGCAATTATCTAGATTTCACAACCCCCCCCCCCCACCCTCGTAAAAATTAGCTTGAATGTTCTGTGGTGTTGATTTGTCTAAAGCAAATATATGTTGCACTTTGCAAAATGCATGTGCACTCTACAAGTGCATTTGTTCCAGTGCTTTAGTAAATGAGCAGAAGCTCTGCTGATTTCCATCATTAAATCATATGCAAGCCTCAAAGTGTTTTCATTAATTGCCCTTGCATGTGATTGTGTACTCCTTGCAACATGAATGCCTTTTTACATTACCTCATTTACTGTAAGCTGGTTAGCAACTGCACCTGCAGAGTGCGACAACTGCAGTCTTGTAGCCTTTTTAGTCCCTAAATTCCTGCGTGTCCTAAAAGTAATCTTTTTTAGGGATTTCACAACCCCCTAAAATGTAATCAATGTTCCATCAGAGGGGGTGAGCAATCTGATAAGTGTGCCTTTCCATATTAGTTATTCCAGAAGAATTAAAGTATTGAATGTTATACTGATGCTGGGGAATAATGTTTTTAATTGTCTAATTTTCTTGCAATGTTAGCTTCCAAATTAATTGATTTTGGTTTTCTTGTTTGATTCCCCAGTTTCCTTCAACGCCACAGGAATGGCAGACTGTGGCATCCCATTTTGCCAGCCGTTGGGACTTTCCCAATTGTGGAGGGGCTATAGATGGGAAACATGTCCACATTGTGCCACCACCCCATTCGGGGTCATACTATTTCAATTATAAAGGGTTCCACAGTATTGTTTTAATGGCGGTGGTGTCGGCACACTATGATTTTTTATATGTGGACGTGGGGAAGAATGGCCGGATGTCGGATGGAGGAGTATTTGCCCAGACGGAGTTCTGCCAGCGTCTCCAGAGTGGTGGCCTGGGATTGCCACCTGATGCGGATAATGTGGAAGGACTCCCCTTTGTCTTCATTGCCGATGAAGCCTTCGCTCTCAGCAAGCACCTCATGAGGCCATTCCCCCAAAGAACCCTCACCCCGGAGAGGAGGGTTTTTAATTTCCGGCTGGCCAGAGCTAGAAGAGTGGTTGAGAATGCGTTTGGAATTCTGGCCAGCCGGTTCCGCCTGTTTCAAACAGCCATTCATTTGGCGGAATACAAACTTAATTTTATAATTTTATCGTGCTGCATTCTGCACAACTTTTTAAACAAACATTCTCAGAATTATATAGGCACAGTTGGGCCTGAGGCCGGACTTATTATAGATGCCAACCTTACGGGCCTGGATACTGTCCGTACTGGCTTGGCCCCCCAAAGTGCCCGTCAAGTTAGACAGCAATATGTTAATTATTTTATGGGTAGGGGGGCCATTGCAATGGGCCAGGATATTTAATTTTTTACAATAAAAAAAATATTGATGAAATCTTAAGGAAAGAGGAGGGGTGGGAAGGGAAAGCGAGCTGGTGGGGAAGGGGAAGGCTGGACAAAAACCCTCCTCAAGGGGTGGGATTTTAGGGAAAAATTGGCTGAGTTGTGTAGGTAAGCATTTGGACAAACAATTAAAATAATAATATTTATTGAACAACAATATAAGAAAATGTACACAATACATAAATGGACATATACTATAACAGTAGTGACATCAACGATTCGTGCGTGACTAAAGCCAACATGTTTCGCTAGTGGAAATTCGCTTCATCAGGGCTAGACACGATGCAGTTAATGCATTTACACTGTGTAGACAAAAAGCAGTCTTAGATCATCCAATGACATAACAAAGCCTAACAGATACTAATTATAACAGACAGTTGCTCACCTACTATAGTTTCAGGACTAAGTTAAAATCACCATTCAAAAGACAGCAACCGCAAAGCCGGCCGGTATGAAATGTCGCTGGGTGCCAGATCCCAGAATGACAGTGCCAGTAGGAGAACTGAGCCATACATTCAGGATGTTATACGTGGGAACCGCTGCTGCAAATTCAAAAGAAAAATATATATGTATATATATCAGGCGGCATCAATGATATATATATATAGTGCCCGATATTATATAATATAATAATATAATATATATTGGGTAATCCTATTAGTGCAGGGGCCCAACGCAACTTTCCTTGGACTAACATACAAATCAAGATAATGCCAAATATAGATATCCCCACAGGGCAAAGACCACAGAAGCATGACAAGTAACAAAAGCTAGGAGACATCTGCATACAGTCCCCAGTACATAACCGGAAAACCGATATGTTCGTAAGAAAATGTTTCTATCTACAATATGTGGACTTACCCTTCTAAGCAGGAGAGGGAGGGAGGGGGGGAGCGAGGACAGCGCCAAAAAGAAGTGTTTGCTCATAGAGGATACGGGCGTCCGCCCGTTCACGATGGATGGCCGCAGGATGTGTCAGACAGACACCATCCGCGCTTCCATCTTTAAATGGTATGGCCCCACCGGAAGCAATCAGGTCAGAATGACCTCCGGCATTGCTTCCGGTCCGGGTGTCCCTGCCGTAATGCGCGCGCATGCGCACAGCGAGCGTGAGCACGCTCCACCTAGCGTAATGCGCGCGCATTGCCCACAGCGCACATATGGCGTGATGGGCAACTGGGGGTGGATAAAGGGGAAGCTCCACCCCCTGGGCAGGGACATCCGAGTCCTCCCACTTAGTCGCAGACATAACCGGACGGCTGCGGATGTGCCGAAAAATGGTGCCAGAAAGACAAAAATAAAAAATAAAAAATAATAAAAAATAAACAGTATAACAGCGGATAATACAAAGAATATATATATATATGTATACATACTTATCGGTCAGGAGGACCGACTATCTAACGATAGTTGTATAAATGTGCTTTAGCAATAAATAATATACACAAAGAAAAATTTAATTATCTGCATGGAAGGAAAGTGGTTGAAAAAATAGCAGCAAAGGATTTTGTGATGAAATTGATTATTCAGTCATAACATAAGTGGGAGATACTAGTGAATAATAGGACTAGCTAGTAGGGGTCACTCAATAGCAACCTAATTCCCCTAGTAAGTATGAAATAAATCCAATAAGCTTGTTTCTAGACTCCCAGGATGGATAGTTATCAACTGTATAGATATACGCAGTGTTATACGCCTAAAGGGTAAATAAGAGAATACCCCAGCCTTATTGTAACCCCAGATGACAGACAATGAAACGGAGGTGGAGGTGATGGTGACATCCACAGCTACGGTCATAATTTCAGCAGGTAAGAATTGGTAGCACAGGATATGGTATATAATTAGAATATGTGCGTACTCGGTATTTATGAGGGTAGCTGGGATTATAGAAAGGGGTTAAACGTGAGTGCAGTGTTGAGGCCAGGTGGACTGGTTGCCCGTTGGTTATATATCCACCTGGCCTCACGCTGCAGGATCATTCTATCCACATTCCCACCCCTCTCTGGTTCAGGTATAACCTCAAGGGCGAAGAAGGACACATAGTTAGGATCATAGCTGTGTTGGAGGCCCACATGTTTACAGATGGGGGTATACAGTAGTCCTGCGTCCAGGTAATACAGGTGGTCCTGTATCCTTCTAGCAAAAGGGCGTTTAGTTTTCCCTATATAGAAAGCACCACAACGGCACATGGCTAAATATACAATGCCCGTTGTGGTGCAGTCAGCATATCCTTTAAGTTTGTGAAGGCCTCCTCTCGGGAGGGGACAACTCCGGCCCTCCCTAATCCATGGGCAAAATTGACATTGTCCGCATCTGAAGGTGCCGCTGCCACCCTCGGCCCCTGCCAGTGATCTTGCGGATTGTAGGTGGCTATGGACAATCGCATCTCTAATGGAGCGTGATCTCCTATAGGTAATTTGAGGCACGCTGGACACATATTTTGAGATGATAGGGTCCTCGGACAAGAAATGCCAGTTGTTACTAATGAGACTTCTAATCTCCTGTTGCTGTGATGTGAACGTAGTGATTAACCTAGTAGTGGAATGTTGGTCTCTCACTTTCTGTTTAAAGATGAGAGTGTCACGTGGGTTCAGTTTGGCCCTTTGATAGGCTCTTTTTAGGACTTTTTTGCTGTACCCACGTTTGAGTAGACGATCATATAGGGCATCCGCCTCTCGCTCAAAGTCCTCGTCTCTGGCACAATTTCGTCGGATTCGGAGGTACTGACTGTAGGGTATGCTATTAATTAAAGTGTGGGGATGGGAGCTGGTAAAATGTAGGATGGTATTGCCAGCCGTCTCCTTTCTGTATAGTGTGCTGAAGATTGAGCCATCGTCTCTGAGTACCAAACGTAGGTCCAGGAATGGAATGGTCATTGTGTTACACTGCATAGTGAACTTGAGATTAAACTTATTACATGAAAGGAGTTCCATAAAACTTCTGAGTAATTCCATTGTCCCCGTCCATATGAGTAAGACATCGTCGATGTACCTCCGCCATAAGAGAATATGGCAGAGGTACATCGCAGTCCCCTCATCCGAGAAGAGATGGCGTTCCCAGCCCCCCAGGTACAGGTTGGCGTACGATGGGGCACATGAAGTCCCCATCGCTACCCCCTGTACCTGGAGGTAGGTCACGCCGTTGAAGAGAAAAATGTTGTTGGTAAGTATGTGTTCCAACAATTCCATCACAAATTGACACATATCCCAGCTATCG